>NW_026947488.1:92869813-93482540 GCF_034190915.1 Cavia porcellus | reverse complement strand
TGAGGGAGGTAACAGCCTCCACATCAAGGACAAACACCAGCAGCTACTCAGCTCCAGCCAGGTGCTGGTCGTGCAAGAATACAGACCCAGTGCTTCAGAGAAACTACAAACCTAAATTTTACTTGGACTTAGATTTTTGAATGCATTGATAACAAATTGAAAACTGTTTAAATGTTATCTGTCCCAGTTTGTTGTGTCCGGTATAACAGTCATCAGTGCTGCTTCTCGACGTAGGCAACGCTCCTTCCATCGGGGCTCCTCTCCCTTCACCTGTCACCCCTTCACCTGTCACTGCACAAGCCTTGATCAAACCCTGGGGGGAAGTTCATTTTCTGTGAGAGACCACTGAGCAGAACACATCTCAGAATCATCCCACCTAAGAGGCAGAATTCGAGACGGAGGACTTTGCCGATGATCTTGGTCTTGTGCTACCTTCTGATACTCAGTTCTGCCAACTGACCGCCACGTCCACCAGGACAGCCCACAGTTCTGAGTTGATGTCTCTCTAATAACTCTCACAGTAGTAAATTCTGTTCTCATAGCCTTCCAATGGCTTCTGAAAGAAGGGCTTAACAGTAGCCATGTGAACTATAAAAATGACTGGGAGGGTACTGGGAATCGAACTCAGGACCTTGTGGACCTTGCTCAGGACCTGAGCCAGGCCAGGTGCTTGTGCCACTGAGCTATGTCCCAGCATGACTGTGACAGTAAAAGTAATGCTTTGCTTTTCCTTCTAGAGAGGCCACCATCAGCTAATGAGGACCTGGCTCATCCATTCATTCAGTAGGTAATTACTAGTGCCTGCTGTATGCCAGGCAGGGGGCTAGGTACTGGGATGAACAGGAGAGATGCTCCCTTCTCTCATGCACCTACCCAGTGACCCACACCCATCCTGAAGAAGCCGAGAAATCAGCTCCAGTTCTGGGGTGATGTGGGCCACCCTGCTGACCTGCCACCTTATACGTATGCGCTGAGGCTGGATAAGGCCTTGAGTATTGAAGGAGCTGGGAAAATGAGCAGGCTTTGGAAGCAAGGGTCCTCTGTCACCTGCCCTCCGGTCTTCTCAGCCTCTCGGAGGTGGGGAGGGACAATGGTTCCTCCAGTCACACAGGGAGAGGAGGTTAGCTGACATCTCCAGTGCATACTCTGAAGTGAACCTGGGTGAGATGACTACTGCATTAGTGGCTAGCAAGAGAGATGTTTTGCTTTAAAATTAGGACTAGGGATCAGAATTGTAGCACGCGGTCCCGTGTTTGGGTGTTTCTCGTGAAGGTGCGCTCAGCGGACAGTCAAGCTGTTCAGCTGTGAGGTCTGGAAAACAGTCTTGGCTGCTCTCATTTTACTGGTGGGAAAATGGAGGCCCAGAGAGGAGCAGTGACTGCTCACCTAATGAAGGATGACAGCGGAGGAATCTAGGTCTTCGTCCAGCCACTCTCCACATGGGAATTTAGTTCAGTGGCATAAGCACCTGCCAGCCACTCTCCACAGCAAATCGTGACACTGACCTTGTGCACAGACATCTGATTCACTCAGTGCACTGCTGCTGGGTACCTTTAGATGCACGGTCCTTGAGCAAGCGCCTAAGGACAGCATTTCATTCAAACATGCTTCCCAAGTATAATTAAATTACTGATACATACTAATTGTACATATGAATGAACTGTTCTGTGGTCATGCCTATCGGAGCTTCTTCCACCCTCACTTCCCCTCACCAGAACCTTTCCCAGCTCTAGTACTCACTTCCTAACTCAGGTGACTGTTTTGCTTTGTTATGTTCATTTCCTTTGCCTGGGTGACCCTGACACAGGAGCTCTGAAGTGGAGCCTGGGAACCTCTGTGCTGTGAAAGGGCCCTGGGTTATTCTGGGAGCTGAGCAAGCCTGCAAAATACATCTGAGCTTCTGGGGACAGGTTCTCACCCAGCACTGGGCGTGACTGTGTCCCAGCATACACACGTTGTGCAGCTCGATGGTTTGTAAGCTCCTGACATCTTTGAGAAGCTCATGGCTACGATTCCAGGAAACGTGTGGGTTCAAATCCCAGCTACCCTGTTGCCAGCTGTGGTCTGAGAGAAAGTTATCACTTGTTTGATATCATGGGGTCAGATCAATAGCTGTCTTTTTTAAAAAAAAATCCTTAGCTTTTATCAGTACCAGGGATCAAACTCATGACCACCTGCTTGCAAGGCAGGTGCTTATGCCACTGAGCTAAATCCCCAACCCCTCCTCAGGCTGTCTTAATTACTAACAGGAGATGGTCTGGGTGGGGTCTGGAGCGCAGTACCTGGGTGTGGCAGATGATGAATGCCAGCTACTGTTTCTGTTTCATGCAGTCTGGCAAACTCACACTTGTCTGATAAGCTACAACTCCATGCCAAGTTGATGAAGGTAAATAATGTTGGAAAAAAACACGTCACCAAACATTTGTCCTAGAAAATAAATGCTAAGAGGCCTATAAATAAATACAGGGATTCAATATTGAGACTTAACAAAGAAGACCCATCCAAATAGTGAAAATATTACTCCATCTTTCACATGTCATTTTTTTTTTTTCTTTTCTGTTTATCCCCCAGGTGAGGGGCAGTTCCGAGCATGGATTCCAGACAAGGAAGAGCTGGGAGGGACCTTTGAGCTCAAGCCAAAGCACACATTAGCTTATTGGAAAATCCTCAAGTTTTCCAAGGTTATCTAACAGGACCATTGACTTGACTGAGAGGTGCTGAATTAGCCCACTTTTTTAGCAACTCCCTTGATTAGGGGGTATGGGGAGCCTTGCGTTTTGGTGTTCTGCAAAGAGATTACCTTATTCCAGGGGGTAAGATTAGTTCAAAGGAGCTAAAAAATAAACAAATATTTCCCCTGCATTAAGCCTCGGCTTTCTTTGAACTTCTCATTTTTAGAATCTTCACTGATAAAGACAAATGCAATTTTCACCATCAGTGGATCTGAACAGACAATTACATTAAGGCAAATAAGACAGGGTGAGGCCAGTGATGTAAATCACATTGTGTGCATCTAATGTGCAAACAAAGCACTCAAATAAAAATGAACACCCTCAAAAAAAACAGTCAACTTTTTTTTTTGCATCTAATCAGAACTCAATTTGCATAAACATTTCTTCCCCATCACCTACACAAAATCCCTTGCCAGCATTTGGAAGTCTGGGGAGAAAAGGAGAACTAATCCAATTTTCTCTAAGTAAACAGCCCAGCCCTTTGAGGAAGGGTTTACAGTGTCAAAGCCCCTGAGCGAGGTGCTGCAGTGTGCAGTGTTACAGGCTCTCTATCCCTCACTCCTCCTCTGTTCTCACCACACTGGATGAGTTCAGAAGATTCTGATGCTTACAATGAGAGAAACCTGAGGGACAAGTGGTTTCCCGGGAGTAGGGGGGTGGGGGTGGGACTGGCAGGAATGGAGTCGGGATCTTACTTTCACTAGGAGGAGCTGGGTTTGCCTCTGGGCTCAGAGCTGGACAGTGATTTCGTTCCACTGAAACAGCATCCTTGGAGAGGGGCAGCAGAAACTGCAGTCCCACCTGAGGGTTACACATCAGCACACGGTGGCTGAGCCAGGCAAACCAGGGGAGGCAAAAGGTTAGGTTCACAGAATGAATGCCCTGTGCAGCTTTTGCGTGCAGGAGAAAGGGAAAAAGTGATATTCGGGAAAGGAGTGTCAGGGACCACGGGGAGGGGCGAAGCTAAATGCATGCATGCCGAAAAGCATCTTGCATGACCCCCCCCCCCCGCAGCTTGGCATCAAAGGGACCAGGGATGCACCTCGGAAAGGAAGCTGGCAGCTGTCTTTGTTATGCCCTGAATTCAGCATCTGATGAGGGCTGGGTGCTCTCCAGTGGTGAGGGGCCCTAGTCTCACGACACAGCTCACCCTCCACTGCCTGGGCTGTCACATGTTCCTGCCCCCGGTGGCTGTGGACAGGGTTGATGAGGGGCTTTTGTGTCTTCGTGGAAGACAGTAAGTACAGCACAAGCGGAGTTGGAGGAACCTTGACTGAGTTCCAGAGGAGCTTTGGTTTCTCCGAAGAAGCCAAGCCATGCGTATTAATCATTTTCCCAGCACCGGAACAGAATACCCCAGTGCAACTTAAGGAAAGGTTTACTTGGCTCACAGATTCCAGTGAGATTCAGCCCATGGTCAGCCGACTCCAAGGCAGAAGCAGCATGGTGGAAAGGCACAGTGACAGCTCCTCACTCCTTGGTAGCCAGGAAGCAGAGAGAGACGCAAGGAGCCAGGGACAAAAATCCACCTTTTCAGGTCGCACTCCGCTGACCTACCCCTCCAACCAGGCCCTGTTGTCAAACAGGAGACTTCTGAGGGGCATTTGAGATCTGAACCGTGACGCAGGACAAGGTGCAGCCAGACTAACTCCGCTTGTCGCAGGTTGTGTCATTTTTCAGCTAAAGAGAAAGTAGCAATAAGATCTAGGATAACAAAAAGGCATCACAGATAGGGGAAAGATTGCAAACCACTACTCAGAGTGTCTTAGTGACTTTTCTCTCGTTGCTGAGACTAAGTACCTGACACCCAAAGACAAAGGGGAAAAGATTTAGTTAGCTCACAGTTTATAGAGGTTTTAGTCCATAACAGACTGGCTCCAAGGCAGGGTGGCTTCACAGAGAACAGTTCATGCAAAAACAACAAGAGAGACTGCATGAGCCTTTGGGGGGACTTCTTCTGCCCATGGATAGCCAGTTTTCCCTCACCATTTACTAAAGAGGCTCTCTTTTCTTTGGTGTGTGTTTTTGGTGTCTTTGTCCAACACCACGAGATTGCATGTGTTGGAATTATTTCTTTCTGCGGGAGGGATGGGTTCTGTATCCCCTGTTCTGTTTCATTGACCCTCATGTTTGTTTTTATCCAGTACCATACTGTTTTTATCATGGCAACTTTGTAATATAACTTCAAGTCTGGGATTGTGATGCTTCCTGCTTTGCTCTTTTAACCAAGGATTGCTTTTGCTGTTTTGTGTTTCTCCTGGTTTAACATAAATTTTAATGTTTCCTCCAGCTCCATGAAGAATGCTGCTTATATTTTGATTGGGACTGCATTAAATCCATATATCAATTTTGGAAGCCCGGGCATTTTGACTATAGAGGTCCTGCCTATCCAGGGTGACAGGGTATCTTTGCATTTTCTGATGTCCTCCTTGATTTCCTTTATCAGAGTACTTTAGTTTTCATTGTACAAGTATTTCACTTCCTTAGTTAGATTAATTCCTAAGTACTTAACTTTTCTTGGTACTATTTGGGAATGGCATTTTTAAAAATTTCTCTCTCAGTGTGTTTATTGTTAGTGTACAAAAATGCTATTGATTTTTGCATATTAATTTTGTATACTGCTAGATTACTGAATTTAGTTATTAATTGTAAGAGTTTTTAATGGATTTTTGGATCTGTACTACATAATAGGATCATGTCTTTCAAAAACAAAGGTACTTTCACTTCCTCCTTTCCTCTATGTTTCCCCTTTATTTCTTTTTCTTGCCTAGTTGCTCTTGCTAATGATTTGAGTACTGTGTTAAACAGAAGTGGTGATGATGATCATCCCTGACATGTTCCTGGTTTTAGAGAGAAATCTTTCAATTTTTCTCCATTTAAGATAATGTTTCCAGAAGGTTTGCCATAAATGTCTCTTATCAGATTGAGACAGTGTCTTTCTATGCCTACTTTGTTCAGTGTTCTTATCATGAAAGGATGTTAGATTCTGTCTAAGGATTGTTCTGTCTACTGACATGATCATGTGATTCTCATCCTTGCTTTTGTTCGGGGGACGTATTACACTTCCTGATTTGTGTACACTGAATGTCCTCGCCTCCTGGGATGAAGCCTCCTTTTTTTTTGTGATGTGGACAGCTATGAACTTCCTTCTTAGAACTACTGCCATTATGTCCCATAAATTCTGGCATGCTGTGCTGGCATTATCATTTAGTTCCTTGATATCTCCTGTAACCTATTGTTTATTTAAAAGTGTATTGTTTAGTTTCCATGCAACTGCATAATTTCTGTGTTCTTTTTTTGTCACTGATTTCTTACTTCACTGTGTTATGATCTGATGATAGGTGTGGTATAATTTCAATTCTCTTACACTTACTTCAGCTTACTTTATTGGCTAGTATGTGGTATATTTTGGAGAAAGCTTTATGTATAGTTGGAAAGAATGTGTGTTCAGATATTATTAGGTAGAACACTCTGTAGATATTTATTAAGTCCATGTGTTTGGAGGTTTTATCGAACTCTGACTTTTGTGTGTTGATTTTTTGGTCCAGTTGATCTATTTGTGTTAGTGGTATATTGAGGTCCCCCACTATAAATGTGCTGTGTATCTGGTCATCTATGTCCAGTAGTACTTGCTTTATGAAGTTGGATGTACCATTGTTTGGTGTCTAAATTTTAATGCTTATCTCTTCCTGTTGGATTGTTCCCTTATCGATACGTAATGACCTTCTTTGCCTCTTTTGATCAGTTTTGCCTGGAAGTTCACTTTGAATATAGGCTAGTTGTACCTGCTTTTTTTGGAGAGGGGTGCTGCTGCAGGAAATGCTGTTTTCCATCCTTTGATTTTTTAATCCATGAGTTTCATTTTGGGTTAAACGTGCTTCCTGAAACAGTATACCCTCGGATTTTGTTTCTTGGTACATTTTTCCAGTCCACGTCTTTATTTGGGAATCAAGACCATTCACACCGAGTTATTACTGATAGGTACTGACTTATGTCATTGGTTTTTCTATTGCTGCCTTCCTTTCTTTCCCTTGTCCTTAGCTGCTCACCCTGCTGGGAGTGTTCACTCCGTTCAAATATTTGTCGTCATTAGTTTCATTGTCTCTTGCTAGCACATCCTTGAGAATTTTCTGACATGCTGATTTGGTGGTTATGAATTTCTTTAGATGCTCTTTATGATAAAAGTATCTTATGTCTTCAACAATTTTGAAAGAGAGTTTTGCATTTGCAGGACAGTATAAAAATATTTTATTTTAGGGATTGAAACACTTCATTCCAAGATTTCTTAGCCTGCAAGGTTTGTGTTGAGAAGTCTGCTATAATTGTAATGGATTTTCCTTTATAAGTGATTCCTTGTTTTTCACTAGTATATTTTAAGATTCCGGCCCTGTTTTAGACTTCTGGGATCGTGACTATGAAGTCATTGTGAAGTCATTTTCTGATTGTTGTTGTTTGCCACACCGTATGCTTCATTTATCTGCAAGTTCCCTTCCTTTCCTTTATTGGGAAAGTTTTCTACTTTTATTTCAGTAAACAAGCTTTTTATGTCATCTGTGTGTCTTCTGAGTTTTCACTAATTCCACTTAATCTTATTAGTTTTCTTTGCATCATCTAGGAGCCACTGGATCCATTTTTCATGTTGTCTGGTTGTTCTTAAGATATTTCTCATTAGAGCTGGGGATTTAGCTCAGTGGCATAAGTGCCTGCCTTGCAAGTGCACAGTCGTGAGTTCAATCCCTGGTACCGGTAATAAAAAAAAAAAAGAAAAGAAAACTTAAAAAAAAAGATATTTCTCATTAGTGGGCCACTGACTACAGCTCCGTTTTCTAGTTAGGACAGTCTGCTCTTCTCTTGGTCACTTCTACCCATGCACTCAATATCAGTTTTAATCTACTGAAATTCCATTTGGACTCTTGTTATGGACTCTAATTCTTTTCTGTGCTGACCAAGCATGTTTTGCCTCAATTTCTTTAGTTCCTCCGTCTCTTTTGTTAGTGTCTTCTGTTTATTCGGTCCAGTATCTTTGTAACTATACCGTCTGTGATCTTGCCAAACATCATATTGATCCATTTTGTTACATCCCCTGATGTCATTCTGAATAATTCAGATGTGTGGATTTTGGTTTCCTCTCCTTCAATGCCCCTTGGATTAGCTTTAGAGGAGTTGGGAGTATTGGAGGAATTTTGTTGGCCTGTTTCTCACGTTTCCATTTGCTTGTGTCTTTGTTTTTGTGTTGAGGCTGTGGACTGATTGCAGTGGAAAGCTTTTTTCTACTGTAAGACCTTCTTAGTTGATGTCTCCTTTTCAGTGTGTCCTCTATGCATGGCTAACTGTTGGGCTTTGCATCTGTCCCAGGTTCTAATCACCTCCATTTACTTGAGATGGGAGGTTGCAGCCTACATGGCCCAGTGCCATGGTATCACTAATGACCCCAAGGTAATCCAATTATCGGCATGCTGTGAAAATCAATTAATAACAAAAACTACAGTACATTGCCTTGGTTATAGTAACAAAATCAGCATTAATTAAAACATCAACTACAAACAAAGGCTGATAAAGTACCACCCTTGTCCATAGAGAAGAGGTTATAATTACAGTATGAACAGAAAGACAAATCAAATACAGACATACTATTTACCTACAGCGAATACCTGCTGAATGGAAAGGTTTGCTTCTACTAACAATAGCACTGTATTCAACAACGATAGTGTAAATTTAACTAGCTATCTAGAGAGTTATAAAGGTTAATAGTTATATTAGCAAAGAAAGAGAAGTCTGGGAAGGAAGGAATGAAAAAAGTAAAATTTGAAACATTGATCAGTGGGGCTGGGGATTTAGCTCAGCGGCATAAGCGCCTACCTTGCAAGCAGGCAGTCATGAGTTCGATCCCCGGTACCAATAAAAAGGAAAAAGACAAAAAAAAAAAAAAAGAAAAAGAAGAAGAAAAATTAATCAGTGATTGTGGGGGAGGAGAGAAGTGAGCGTAGAGTCCTACTGAATAGTAAAAGGAAATTAATAGTGATACAGAACAGTGGGAAGAAACAATGAACAAGAAAAAGGTAAACAAATGCAAAACCAAAAAATTGAAGGCAGAAGAACAAGAAAAATATTGAAAGGGGGAAAAGAAAGTAAAAGAAGATAAAAAGGAGAAATAACCTCAGCCTTCACCCACAAAATCTAGTAAGACATAGATAAAATAGTACAACATAAAAAAACAAAAAACAAATTGAGTCAGTGAAAAACTTCCTGTTTTATTGAATGAATGATTTGTTTCCAAGATAAGCAGCCTTGAACTCCAGTCAGTCACAATTTCCTATGGTTAGTTTTAAGGCCTTTGAATTTTTGAGATGTCCTCCCTGCACCCGAAGCCTCTCTATCTATTCTCCCAGACTGTGGCTTCCATCCAATGCAAGACATGTGCTTGCCCACACTGGTAGACAGGAACCCAGCTGGCCCTCTGGTACTCACTGGATTAGGACACGGGGTGGGAGTTCAGAGGACCGGCACTTAACATCTGCAACACAAGGTTGGCTTGCCCCTGTTCTCCCCAGGATCAGGTTGGTTGGTTACTCCTTGCTCTGCTGACCTGTGCCCCAGAAGCAAACTGCAAAGCTAGCGTAATTGCTGGATGGTCTTGCCCTTGTATCCAGGGTATTGTTTATGGACAAAGGCCTGCTTGTTCATGTGTGAGGAGAAGGCGCCATTTGACCAACATGGGGCACAAAGGAACAAAAGTAAATCACAAAGAATAAAGAAAAAAATCAAAAGCAGCAAAAATAAACCAGAAAAATGTAGACAAAATATTGAATGGCGATTGAAAATCACAGAAAAAAAAGAAAATTTGAAATCAGGGCAACCCTAGAGGAAGTCCAAGTTGCTCAGACAAGATGCTTTGTGACAAGATGCTAATGGACTCTCTGTGCCTCCCTGTCTCACAGTTCGTTCTGGTAAGAGGGTATGGTGGGCTGAACCCAACACATAAGACGGTGTGGTGGCTTGCAAAAGAGGCAGAGGAAAAGCACAGTCCTCAGCCTCCTCTCAAGACCATGATCGGTTCAGTAGAGGCTGGACAGCAAATGTTCATGCACACACACACACACACACACACACACCCCTGCCTAGATTCTGTTCTCACCCTTACCCTCTTACGTCCTAAAACATGCTCCCCTCCACCACCTTCTCTCATAAGTATATTCAATCTCTCCTTCTCTTCTAGACTCTTTCCTTAACCTAAAATGTGTTGGAATCTGTAGGATCATTAAAATCCTCCACTACCATCCACCACTCATAACCTGCAACCTCAGAGTCAAAAGCTTGCTCTTCCCTGTGGCCTCCCCTTCTGACCACCCACCCTGCTCTCCCTGAGTCTGACGTCCGCCTCCTCACCCCCTGCACTTCCCAGAAACAGTGTTTCCCAAGTCCACATAGAATCCATCACTGCCCCATCAGAACAACCTTTTCCAGCTTAAGGTCTCCCCGGTGTTGGTCATACACTGTTTCCCTGAACACCCTTCTCCCCTGGCTGGAAATATCACCCCATTCTTCACTTAGCAGCCATTCGTGGGTTACAGTTACACACAGAACAGGCACTGTGGTCAGGACTGGGGGTACAACGATCAGCAAGACATCCAGAGCCCCATCCAGGGCTCCACCTTGAAGGCTCGCGGACTCTGACGCGGGAGATCCGATTGCTGCTCCCATTCCTTACCGCCATCCCACAGTCGAACTGCCGTCTTTGCCCACTACCTTGCGGCATTGTACGTGCCAGATTCATGGCCTCTCTGATTCTGGGCTTGGCGAGGCACCTTGACTTGGCCACTAGGATGGGAGCAGTTTTGACAATGCCGAAGCTTTAACTGTACTTACAGCTTGGCCTGTTTTCTTGTTTGTTTTCTACCTACAATGAGAGGCTCATCCTGGAATGAGACACACACTGGGTGCCACGGCCAATGCTTGTAATCACAAATTTAAACCCAGGCTGGGCAGCCTAGTGACTTACTGTCTCAAACCAAGAAATAGGAAAGGACGGGAATGTAGCACAGTGCTCCGGTGTCATACACACGCACACACAATAAATAAATAAAAAAGGAAAGGGAGAGAGACCCCAGCGGGTGCCTCCCCTCCCACTCCTGATTCACGAGCAAGGAAATAAAACAGCTGTTGTTATGAACCACTGAGATTTGGTGGCTGTTTGTGGCCCAGCACTGCAGCAGTAGCTGACTCTGAGTGTGGGCTTGCTGGCAGAGGGGGGACATCATCCCCCTGAGATGCTCAGAGAAGGAAGTGTTGAGTCACAGAGGAGAAGTCTGAGTCACTCTTGAGTCTGAGGGGTGATGGGCTGGGGCGGGGGCACCCAGTGGAGGAGCCAGCTGCACAGAGCCAGTCAGCCTGGGACACGTGCTGCTCCTCGACTGGAACAGACTCAGTACCTTCCTCAGCCACTGCCACTCTGGGCCGCTCTGCTTCTGCAAGGTGACTTTGTTGTCCCTGTGCCAAGTCCTCCTCAGCCACTGTCTCTTGACTCAGGCTTCCCTTGAGCTCCAGGATCTCTTTTCCAGGTGCCATCTCTGTGTGCTTTGAAATGCATCCACCCAGCCCTGCACTCGTGCCCACATCTAACAACCTGCAGCCCCGTGGTTGCCCAGGACAGGAAGCTGGGCCTTGGTGTGGCGTCACTTATCTCTCCGCCTTAGCCCCAGCTCTGATGTGCTCTGGCCAATCCACCTCCTTACACCGCAGCTTGCTCCCACGTCCCACACTCCCTCCCGCTGCAGAGTCACAGTGTTAGGAGACATCTTTACTTTCTGATTTTAGTAGAAAAATTCTAATAAATCATCATTAGGGAGTATGCTCATTGCTAGATTCTGATGCATGTTCTTTATCAAACTGAAGAATTTTCCTCCTCTACTCTTAGCTTATTGATTTTTTAAAAAATTAAAGATGAGTGTTGATTTTTAACTGCATTCTCCTGGACTGGTTGAAATGATAACTTAGTGTTTACTTTTAATCAGTTAATAAGATGGATATCCCAAGGCACTCTTAAACCATATTTGGTCCTGATGCAGTATTCCTTTCCCTCAATGCTTAATTGCATGGAGGAATGGGATTTGTTATCATTTTTGCATTGATTTATCCCAGCCAGTTTTGTAAGCCAGGCTTTCTGCATACATGTTCACGTGTGATGACCGACTGACATCATTCTGTGCACTGCAGGTGTGCCTGGGAGATATTGCAGACTTGATTACTAACAATCACTAAAATGACACTAAAATCACAATAAAGTGAGTCACAAGGAGTTTTATTTTCCAAGTGGATGTAAAAGTTTTCTCTACAGTACACTGTAGTATATTAAGAGTTCAACAGTATTATGTCTAAAAACAATGTCCATATCTACTTCCGAAGTGTTTTATTATTAAATCACTAAATTTTTTGCCTATGGAGGATCTGACTTCCCTGTAAATGGCTGAAGATAGTGGTTACTGAAGTTCAGGGAACTGTGATGATTTCTTAAGATAATTATGAGGCTGTTGCATTAACCAATTCTTCCTCTCACAAAAGATTTCTCTGTGGGGTGCAATGCTACTAGATAAATTCTACCTGCATCAGAGTGCCTTTCAAATTGAGAGTCAATCCTCTTAAAATTTACTGCTTCACCAATTAAATTTAGGGAATATTATAAGTTCTTTGCTGTCATTGCAGTAGTGTTCCCAGCATCTTCATCATGAGTAGATTTGTCTCAAGAAACCATGTTGTTTGCTCATTCATAAGAAGCGACTTCTTCTGTTCAGTCAGTTTCTTCATAGGAAGGCAGTGATTCGCTCACATCTTCAGGGCGCAGTTCTAATTCCCCTGCTACTGCCCGCCCACCTGGGGTACTTCTTCCACTGGAGGGAGTCCCGAGTCCCTGAGAGTCAGCCATGAAAGCTGGAGTCTGCTTCCTCTAAACCTGACCTCCAGGAGATCAAGAATGTGCTTGATTGCATCTAGAATGGTAAGTCCTTTCCATTAGGTTTTCAATTTACTTTGCTGAGATTTACCAGAGAAATATCAATGCTACCTTTGGCCTTCCAAGTGCATTTCCTAAATAATAAGACTTGAAAGTCAGAATGACTTCTTCATCCCAGGTGTATCAGCTAGGATTCACTAGAAGAACGGGTTATGTATATGATTATACAGAGGGTTTACTAGGGAAGCTTACGATGGCCACCTATGAAATCAGAGATGGAAGGATGCAAAGTAACTATCTGTACGCTGCAGCTGGAGGACCCAGTTGAAGGTCAAAAGACTAGAAATCACTGCAGAGTCCAGAGTCCTAAGGCTGAGGAAGGCTTGAAAGGCTGAAGAGTCTGCTGGAAGCTGTAGGAACTGAAAATAAATACCCAAAGGTAACAGCAAAGATGGGAGCTACTCTGAAGAAGAAAAGGGAAGGCTTCCTTTTTCTTTGCCTTTTTATTCTGTCAGGTGATGGTCTATCAGCTGGTGCCACCTATGTCCAGGTTGGATCTTCCTCCTCAGTTGTGGCCTGAGTATCAGTTACACACAGACACACCCAGAACCGTGCTCCACTAATCACTAGGTGTTTCTTAATCCATTCAAGTTGACAAATCACGATTAACAATCACATGGAGGCTGCAAAGTGGATGTTGCATTAGCAGATGTAAAAATCTTAAGCTCATCGAACATCTCTATCGGTTCTTGGGTGACCAGGTGTGTCATCAATGCACAGAAATGTTTTGCAAGAACCCATTTTTTTCTGACAAGTAGATCTCCAGAGTGGTTTAAAAGGTAACAGATGTGCTCTCATCCAAGCCTTGTTCCACTCACAGGGCACCAGCAGAGTAGACAGTACCATTCTCCCAGGTCCTGGGATCCCAGGGATGGTGAATGGGCATTGATTTCAACTTCTAATCACCAGCAGCATTAGCCCCTAACAAACCAGCCTGACCTCTGGAGTGCTGAACTCCGCACAAACTCCTCTCCAGCAATGAAAGCCCTAGATGGCCTCTTCTTATGACACAAAGTGATTTCATCTGCATTGCAAGTGGGTTGTGCAGTGCTGGCCCCTCATCAGTGACCTTAGCTAGATCTCCGGGATAACGTGCTGCTGCTGATGGAGACATCGGCATACACACTTCTGCACTTTGAGGCTCAAGGCAGTGTCTTACTTTAAGCCTCACAAGCCAACCTGTGCAAGCTTCACACTTTTCTTCTGCAGCTTCCTTCTCTCTTTCCTCAATGTTCATGGACTAGAAACCACTCAGTGCTTCTCTGGATGGGCTGCAGTTTAAGGGGATCCTGTGGTGGCTTTTACCTTCTATCTACCCCGCTAACCTTGCAGCATCAGCAGTAAGGCTATTTAGCCTCCTTACCATATGCGAATGTGTTCACTGGTGTAGCACTTTTCCCCTAAGACTTTTCTTTGGCATTCACAGCTTGGCTAAAGTGGTGCGAGTGGCCTAGCTTTGGACCTTTCTCAGCTCTTGGCATGCTGTTCTCAGGAAATCTAATTATTTCTAGATTGTGATTTGAAGCGAGAGATGTGAGAATCTTCCTTTCATTTAAACACTTGGAAGCTGTCTTGTAGGGTTACTAATTGGCCTAATTTCAATACTGTATCTTAGGGAGTGGGGGGATGGCCAGGGACAGAGGCCATCCACAGTCACATGTAGCTGATGGTCCTCCAAAGCAATTACAAGGGCAACATCTGTGACCTTGATCACAGATCTCCATAGCAGGTGTGGTAGTAATGAGAGAGGCTGAAATCTTGTCAAATTACTAAAAGGTAGCACAGAAACTAAAGTGAGCACATACAGCTAGAAAAATGGCACTGACGGGCTTGCATAGCATGGGGTTATCACCGATCTCCAATTTTTAGAAAATACCGTAAGTGTGTAGCATTTTGAGTATTATGTGAAAGAACTTTAGTAATATTTTGATGAGCTCATAAAATAGGTTAGAAAGCTTTAAATGATTTTCTATAGCCAGAAAAGTGTATGCTTATACATGTGTGTATATATGAACATACATTTACAGCATAGTAATTAATCCATTCCTTGATGGTTTATACCTCACTTAAGTCAATGGGACCTAGTATACTCTGGGAATTTCAAAGTTGATTGCCATTTCAATTTCATTCATGATTATTGTCTTCTCAGGTATTTTTTAAAACTCTAGTCATTTTCATTTCCAATTAAGTTTAGTTAGCTGACAATTAACAAATTAATTGTCATTGGCTGCATATAATTGTTCTTACCTTTTTGACTTATTTTGCTATCTTTTCTGGTTTCTTATATTTAGAAACTAGCTTCTTGTTCCTTTTCTGCTGCTATTGCTGGATACCACAGACTCGGTAATTTATAAGAATAACGGTTTCCCTAGCTGATGGTTCTGGAGGCCCGGGAGCTCAGGAGTATGGTGCTGGTGGCATGGGCTGTCATAGCTTTGCAGAGAGTGTCTGCATGAGAGTGTCCGGTGAGGGAGAACTTGTGAGCAGGGTGGGGCAGAGAGAGCTGAGCAAGATGAGGCGGCTTCTGTAATGACCTACTTTGGAAAGAACAGAGGCATAGCCCAAAGAACTTGCTCACTCTCTGCAGAGCAACACTTATCTGCCCTGAGGGTGGGTCCTGGCCCCCCTCCTGGCCCTTCCTAGTGCCACTGGCCAAGGATAAGGTGTAACAGGGTGCTAGGAGGAACCCCCAAACCGCAGCAATGTGTTCACGAATTTTCAATACTTCTAACTGCAGTGTGGAAACTTACGCATTTTTCTGCTGAGTGCTACCTTGGCCGCTTTTGACTTGCTCCTTTGATCACTATTCCTTAAGAATGGCTTGTAATATCGATTTAGCCATCTCTTATGGCTTGCCATTTCTTTTATCTTTCTTCCTCTCTTTTTTCCCTCTCTAGTCTGGATGCTTATTTCTTCCTCATGTAAAATAGCCAAATCATCTTAGGTTTCCTGTTGTGATTTTAATTGAGATATCTAATTTAGAGTTTATAGTCCAACTGGGAAAAGTTAATATTAGATTTCCTAAGAATATGGTATGGATTTCCATTTATTTAGATCTCATTTTGTATCCACTGGTAAATGTTAGTGTTGCTTTTATATGGGCCTTTTGGATCTTATTTTGTTGTTTCTGTTATGAATGGAATTCTTCCCACTTACATTTCCCACAAAGTTATTAATGGTATATATCATAACTAACAATTTCTATTTATGACTTTTATATTTAATCACATTGCTAAATCAGAATTAATGACTGTGAGCCTTTTAAAAAAATTTTCGAGGTAGGCAATCAACTCTCCTGCAAAATACTGTACAAAATGGGTACTCAATAGACTTTTGGTGTTGGATTCCTGAGCTCATTTCCTAAGATGTGTGAACATACATGTGCAATTTAGATGTTCCCCAGGAACCCCATCCTACAGAAACCCCTCTGCTTTTGAAAATACATTCTGATTTTTCTCTACAAATTCTTTGTACTGCTATGATTTATTTCCCTGCATTATGCAAGTGATAGTCTGGTCTTCACTAATTTAGAAGGACAGAAATATAAACAATTCAAAGAGCATTCTCACAAACGTTAGGCCTTGGTGCAGATCCTGCCCCATCTCTGAAAAGCCTTCCACATCACCTCTAAGCTTTAAGAGTGGGAATGGCTCCTTTCTTGTGCTTTGCAAAAGGGTGCTGCCGCCTCGCTACCTGTAAGCTAGGCTGACTTTTTGGCTCTATGTGAGCCCTTCCTCTCCCAGACTCTTGCCACAATGATGAGCAGGGAAAAGGAACTGCTGGACCTTGGCCTGGTGGCAACACTCATCCAGGAGGACTCGTGAGATTTGAGAAATGCAAGCTGGCCTCCCAGAAATGGATTTGCTTTTTCTATATTTGATTTAAGCCATCCAAACCTGAAAAAAAATCAATGAGGGATAGGGAAGAGAAAGGAGGCAGGAAAACGAACCCTTTGAAAAGTCCTCTAGAGAACCAGCTGTAGCCTATTAATATTAACACCCGGTACCTCTGCCCTCAGAAGCTTCTGGAGATTCACAGGCTGGCTCGGGAGCCCCGCTGTGCAGGGTTCTTTGTGAATGTTAGGATTAAGACCCAGAGCCGCTAAGTTAGATGGAAAATGTCCATTTTCCTTTGTGCACACACTTTCACAGGAAGCTGCACCTGGCTTGAAAAGAAAAAGAGAAACAATGAGAATTTTTAACCACAGGCTGCTCCTGGATGAGGAGGATCCTTCCTTAGAAATCATAGAGTGAAGGATGAACGGGAGATGATGAGGTGAACTCAAATTCACCTTGGAAAAGTATTTCTTTCTGAGATAGACTCGATTGCTGATTTATACCCAAAGCCGAACGGTGAAACTCAGTTCAGAACAGCACATGGCCAGAGATAAGAAAGGCTTTAAAAAATGAGAGGAAAGGAAAATAAGTCCTTCCTCCTGGAGCTTCAGACCTGACCTTGAGTGCAAAGCTCTTACCCACAGGCACCGAGGGCAGGGAACTGAGCTAGGAAAGTCTTCTTGGTCTCAAGTCTCCTCTTTTTTTTTTTTTTTCTTATTCTTTTTTTCTCTTTGGTACTTAGGATGGAACTCCTGACCTCTGATTTGCTAGGCAGGCGCTGTGCCACTGAGCTAAACCCCAGACCCAGGGCCCCTACCTCTCTCTTAAGCTGTTAACGCTCGATGGTCCTGAAAGTCATCTGAGATGTCGAATCCTCTGAGAGGTCTCCCACTTCTAGCCCCCATAGCCGTCTCTAGTGTCGGACCTGTGACATCAGATGACAACTGCTGTTTAGTTGTCTGTCTTCCCACTGGACTTCAGCTGACATCCAGTGTCCCCTGCCCAACACAGAGCTCAAGAGTACCCAAGAGCTCCAGCAAGGCTCACAGGATGAATGAGGGAGAACAGCCCGGCGTACATTTCCAGGACAGTGTGCTACCTTTTTGTCCTAAGGCTGCATTTCTGTTTGAAATGAAATCACTTTCAAGGTTAAATACATTCTTGGAGCCACATTTAATTGGCCAGCTTTCCAAACACAGAATCATACAGGAGAAAAGATTTTTCCCCTTGGCAAATATTTCCTCAGGAAAAATGGTGAGTCAGCTGCAGAGCTGTGCAAACACCGCCAAGACTGTGCCACAGGCCTGCCCGCTGAGGGGCCACCTGTAAATATTTCTCCAGTCAGGCCATTAAGATAAAATTACCTTGATGATGCTTTCTAGGCATGAAGTCACAAATGTTTGCCTATAATTCATCATTCTGCATTTGTCTCCTTTCCAGCATGACTGGAATTGGAAGTGTGTCCTACATCTCATAATTACTTTTGAAATCTTTGGCCTTTCTTGTCTTTGACAAAGTGAAGCAAAATAGAATTTATTCAGAGAGAGCTTTAGCCTTTAAATGAGGTATGTTTGTTTTCTAGAGTTGTCATAACAAAGTATCACAGGTAGGGTGGCAAAATCATTTTCTGGCTGTTTTGGAGACTCGTTGGCGTGGAGATGCTGTCTTCTTGCTGTCTTCTCCCTGTGTCCACACTTCTGGTTTCTTATACGAACACCAGTTATGCGAGGTTAAGATCCACTGTAATGACCTAATTTCAATATAATTGCTCCCCTAAAGACGTGTATCCAAATACAGTCAGTCTCACTGTGTGTACAAGGGATTAGGATTTCAGCCTATGAGTTGGAGGGCAGACAGCCTAGAACATCAGTATACAGTTAATTTCCTCAGATATTTGGGGACAGAAATAGAAACCAGGCTCATAGACACACTGGCTATTTTTTCTTCAAGAATGAAAAATCTAGGGCTGGGGTTGTGCTGTAGCTCAATAGAAGAGCATTTGCATTGTATGTGTGAGGCCCTGGGTTCAATCCCCAGTGACACACATGAAATAAAAATCTGCAGTCTCCTGAAAACTCCGAAGAAATGGGATCTGCCACTAATCACAGTCAGGGCAGGTCTGATTTGTCCTGCCCACACAGGACAATCTTTAATGGGACGTCCTAAGATGCAAGAAGCTGTGATCAGATTAGTCTGTGGTGTAAACTTCCTCTATGGGCATCAGAATAGAGACAGGGCAGCTATAGGTTTCCTTTTATTTTTGTTTTGGTTTTCCCTTCTTCTCCGTTTCCAAAGTGGGAGGACACTGAGGACAAGGGCAGAGCTGTGGCGGCAGGTGAAGGTGCCACCCTCGCCTGTGACTCAGATGTCCTGATTGTCCACCCATCGCATTATTCCAGGATTGGGGTGGGGCAGGGGCCGATCTCCGCAGGAGAGAGGCCTGACGAAGACTGACTTAGAGACGTTACAAATCACTTCTGCACTGACTGTGATTAAACAGGCTACCAGCTGCTTTTAAGAGATAAACAGCGTTTAATAGGCAGCCCGAATGCACCTGCGCTCCTCACCTGCGCAGAGCCCTCCAAGCAGGTGGAAAGCAGCCTGTCAGGAACATCACTCCACACAGGGGGAGGACTTGGGGAGAAGCCTCAGAGACACCAGGACGGGGCCCCGCAGCAGGCATTTCGCATTTCACCCTTGTTCTCAGGACGTTCTGATTTCTGCTCGGGGGAGAAGCTTTGATGTTTTTGCTACTGGCAAATTACAAGAAAATGGGTCCTATCCTTTCCCAAATCACTAAGCTCTTTTGGGGTGCCCCTCAACTTAACTTTTGGATTCTGTGAACTATTCCTACCTCTTGCCAGGCTTTATTCTCAAACTCCACTTGTCCCCTGCCAGAAGGACACATCCACCCCCTAACGCCTGACCTCCTGCTGCTCCAGCCCAGTTTTCAGCTACTTGTGCTCACCCCTCACTCCGGTCTCTGTCTCCCTTTCCACTTGTAACCTGTCAGGAAAGTCTACAGGCTCAGAACCCAGCCTCCTGCCCCCTCCCAGCTGCCTCCTCTCTGGTAGGATTTGCCACAGCAGCCTTCTAACTGGCCTCCTGGCTTTTCTCTTGGATTCCTACAGTCTGCTCCCCTGGCAGCCAGTGGGTATCTTCCAAAATGAAAATTAGAGGCTGTCACCCCTCTGCTCAGAACCTCCAGGTCCCCAGCTAATTCACAGTGCAACCCAGAGTCACAGCCAGGGCCACAAGAGCCCCCAGGACGCTGGGCTCTGTTTGCCTGTCTGCCTGCTCTTGCGGTGTCCTGTCACTCCATGGGGCTCTCACCAGCGCTGTCTCCTCCTGAGCTCTGGCTGGAAGGCTCCACCCTTAGAGACTTCCCCGCTAACCCCTCCAACTGCACACCCTCCCTCCTGTGTGGCCATCCTGACCACTCTGGCACTCCTAACACCTTCGCTGCACTCCTTTCTATTCTTTCTGTGTAATTTTATCACATATCTCATGCCCTTTTTTTCCTATTTGCATGGCAATCCTTCTCCTTCCCCTTTTCCAATAAGAAATTAAGTTCCTTAAGTTCAGCTATCTTTGTTTTGTTTCAGAAGTGTCCCAGCACTTGGAATAGCACCTGGCACGCCGTAGGTGCTCAGTACATAGTTACTTGAAGATTTACAGAAGAAACACACATATCTTTCCAACGGATCTCTTTTTACTCTGTCTAGCTTGAGTCTGCTACTATTGCTTATAAGCAAAGCCTCTAAGCTCAGCACACCATGACATCAAAGGAGAACATGCTGTGCTTTTCTGCATTAAACACACACACACACACACACACACACACACACACACACAGAGAGAGAGAGAGAGAGAGAGAGAGAGAGAGAGAAGGAAGATACAGAATTTCTGTTTGTTCCCACATTAAATTCAGTTTGAATGACCAATGGGCTCTTCCTGCCTTCCCTGTTGGTGGAAATCAGTGCCAAAGTCTCTGGGCTGGAGGCAGGAGACCAGATGAGCGCCCCAGCCCCAGCTGCTTGTGGAACTTTGTGACCTTGGATGTCACTGTGCTCCCAGGCCTGTTTCCTCATATGCAGAGCAGAGCTGATCCCCCCCCCTCTGCCCCCAAGCTGTGAAGGTTTAATAAGAGCAGGCAGGCATGTAACTTGCCCAGCTCTTGCCCTGGGATTACAAGGAGAGACTCCCATTCCTTCTGCCAGAGCAGATCGGGAGTAAGGACTTGGGCTGAGTACATGCAAACCGCGCCTGACCCCTACACCACCTCCCACTGTGTGCAGCCTCTGGGAATCTACCTGCCCTCCTCCGCTGAGCAGGAGGTGATAGGAGTGGCCCTCCCAGGAGGTTAAGCAGGGGATCACTGAGGCTGTGCCTGGCACATGCAAAGTGCTCAATAAATATTGGCTGTTGCTGTCCCGGCACCCAGAAATGTCATTTTCCTTCCTGTGATGCCAGCTTCAGCACCTGAGCCAGATCACTTCTTTTCTCCCCAGTGTCAGTGATGACACACATCCTGCCCCGTCAACCCGGCTCTGGGCCTGTGCTGATGGGACAGCAGAAATGTGTCTCCTGGGCTTCCTGTAGCTTCAGTCCTGTGACTCCTGGCCTGGAACTGTCAAAATGGGCCTGAAACATGGACTTTCTTCCAAGTGCTCTTGGAGATAGATTCGGCACATGCTCCTTTCTCCTTCCCCAACACTCCCCACCCTGCCAGTCCAGTGCTGCTACCACTGCTGTGCCTGGGCCAGCCCCGCAATGCTTGAGCGGTTTGGTAAAATATGGGTTCTTTAGTTGCTGTGGCAAGCCCTGGACTAGAGATGTGGGAGATGCATAGATGGGGCCAGGGACGAGGGTTATGGTGGTGGTGCCGTGTCTGACTCCAAGCCATGTCCTCTGAAACCCTGTGTGTCGCTCAGGAATCAGAGCAGCTCAGTTCAGACAAGGCGACCTGCCCACTTTGAACCAGGTCTTTCAGGTTGACAGGAGATGCCAGGACAGCAGCGGGCTGCCAAACCTTGCCACAGATTTTTCACAGCTCCTTTGTCACTGCTATTTGCTATGAATCTTGTAAAACAGAGACCCTTCTGCCTCCTAAGATTTTGCAGCCAGATCTATAAAAAAAAAAAAAAAAAAAATCTTACCCTGTGCTCACTGCCAAAGCTAGACCATCCGAGCTGCATTAGACTGCTGTGAAAACTGCAGAGTTCTCTCATTCAGCGATCTGCTATGTGAATGTAGATCTTTGATAAGCAGAGAAATCACTACTTCAGATCTCCACCAAGGCCACTTAAACACTCACTGTCCTCCTAGGCCCCTTTCTCACTTTAGAGAGGTTTATAAGGATCAGGCATCTTGAGTGCCGGTGAAAGGAACCCAGTTGAAAGTGACCTCGGAGAAAGGAGACCCACAGATCTCCACGGCTGAGAAGCTCAGGGTGAGCTCAGCTTTGGAAACAGCGGGAACCAACTGTGAAAAGACACTGATGGTCAGTGTGCCCACCCAGGCTCTGCTTTCTTCCACAACCACTTTTCCCCCAGGTGGGCTGTCCTCAGCCGCTCCCAACAGCTCCCAGGTTAAACCAACAGCTGAGAAGTTTGGCTTCTTCAGGGGATGGAAGTTTTCTTTGCCAATTATGGTGGATTAACTAATGGTCAACTTGTGACACCCAGCTGAACTGAGTCAGCGTGGTGCTGGGTGTGGAGGCCCACCTGAGGACTGGTGCCACAGCACGAAAGGAGACCTGGAAGGGAAGGTGGTGCGCTGTTTATTCTCCTGGAGAAGCCTGTCACGCTGGCTTCCTGATAGGAGCTCAGCTGTTATAACCGGAGGAACACTGTCACTGAGGATGTCTGTGGTTCTCTTCCAGGGAGCTCTGGTCCTTACTTTGAGGATCACTTCCTGGCTCCAGTGCAGATCCCTCACCCTACCAGTGCACACTTTCTAGCTTCCACCATTGGCCTGTGGGCCTTCCCAGTGCAGATCCTTGATAGAGACTTCCATAAAACATTGCTGTGAGCTCCTCCAGCTTCAACTGACCACCTATTCTGTAGGGAGCCATTGAAGCTGGATTGATCACATGTGTGGAGCTAAAGCATGGCCAGCCCTGAAAACACAGAAACAAGCCACATTAAACAAGCTGTTCTAGCTCCAACAGGTCAAGGGGCTCAAGCCAGGCAGGCAAAAAGCTGCTAGGCAGTGGGACAGCCCACTGGGGCTGGGGCACGCCACCGTCACACATTCCCATCCTAATAACTCTGTCTTCCTTGTGCCAGGGACTTGACCTCAAGGTTCACTGTCACAAAACAATTGAAGATATCTACGTAGTATTCTCATTTTCAGCTTTAAGGGGATTAAAGAGACTCAGTAACTTGCCCCAAGTTGGCAATGCAATCAAAATATACACTGAATGTTCACACTTTTGAAATTTTATTACAGAAAAGGCTACGTTGCCCTAAGAATGCTCCCTCTCACTTCTGGCACCCTGGCCCCATCACTCTTGCTACTCTCCGAAACGGTTCTGGAATCTTCTTTCCTGTCATTAAGAAGTGTGATCATAAATGCGGAGAACGCGCTGCCGAGTGGCCTCCGTGGAAAGACAGCTGCTAAAAAATCCACACTGTCTCCTCAGTCTGTACCCACCTGCCTCACCGGTCTGCACTGCGCAGCTTCCGGCTCCTCCCCAAACTCACAGTGACCACAAAAGGGGAAACGTTCTGAATGGATTCAGGACACTGAAGCAGTCAGGGCAGCACCGCTCTGAACACAAAAGAGGACCTCAGGACTTCTTCTGAGGGTGGCAAGCATGAGGGTAAAAAGTGAGGGAGAATCTTTTGTGGGATGAATGGCAATGTGTCTTTCACTATAGTAACTTTTAAGATTCAAACATTCACTGTACTTATCAATCATAGCTCGTATATCCCCAAATGGAAGATCTAGAACTTTGGCCATCCTTGTCAAATACCAAAATGGCCCATTTTCCTGCCCTCCGGAAACAGTGGACCTGCTCATGGAGGATCCATCCACCCCACAAGCACCAGCTGGCACCTACTGTGTGCCTGGCAGGCTGAGAACAGGTTATGACTGGAAGGTCCACGAAGGCACTTTGGCTTCAGCCAACTCCCCAGGGCCCCTTGCAGCCCTGGTTCCCTAAAGCCCTGGTAACTTGAGAAAGACATTGCTCATCAGGTACCCATTTCCAAGAGGATTAAGTCACCATCTGCAGCTTCTGCTCTGCTTTTTTACATCCCCTCAAAGAGCCTGCCTAGGCAAGATTTTTCAAAAGGGCCACAACTGGCTTGATCCTAGGCACAGTTTGCATGGCCTGCCACATATCTGGCCTCTCAGTGTAGCAGATTTAGCAGTACTGAGCCTCTGACGGCTCCCATGGTGACAGCAGGCTGAGAAGCCTGGGCTGCTGGGGTGGATGGGGGCTCTCTCCAGTTTGCCCTAGACCCTTGCATTCCCTGTTGCCTCACAACAGACTGCCTTACTCTTGACTGCACCCACTGGGGAGGCAGAGAGAAGTCAGTGCTGCAGAGTGCAGACAAGAGGCCCTGGGCACATGTTGGAAAAAGGAATGAGTTCCCTGGCGGAGAAGAAGAAATCAAAAAAGTTCCAGGAAGAGGTTAAATCGAAGCTAAATGACAAGTAGCTTTTTAAATACAAAAGTTCTTTGCATATGAAGGTGGATTTTTGTCACTGGAGTGGAACAGTGTAGGAAGGGATTTGCCATAGTGAATGAAGGGCGTGGGCAAAGATACAGGCAGCGTGGATGACAGACAGATGCTTTGGGGAGCCAGCCAGTTCTGTGCCAGGAGGTCACAACATGGTGCACAGCGAGATGCAGGGCCAGCTGGGCTGAATTCAGCAGCGTGCCTGCCCCACGCAGGTCTCCTAAGGTCCCTGTCCTTGTGAGAACAGATGGGCAAGGGAACTCAGCTGGCCCAAGCCACCCAGTGTGGGCATCAGGCAGGCAAGGTGCACTCTGAACTCAGTAGCTCCCCTTCACTCCCCAAACTGTGAAAGTGTCCTCACCTGGCCTGAGGGACATCTCAACTCACATTCAGGTGTGATCCTACTTTTTCCAGCTCCCTGCCCCCTTGGGTGCCTGAGCCTGCCACCAGCCTCCTTCTAGGACAGGGAGGAGCCCTCACTCCCAAGCTGATTCTGAGTCTCCAGCACTCTGGGAGGGTGGGAATGCAAGTGTGCCCAGACTACATGGGGTGCTTGGCCCCATGCAACCATGATTTTGCTGTAATGATCCAGCTTTCCAAAGGAGGAAATGAAGCTTAGAGAGATTGATGTCTGTGACTCCTGGCAAGACCTCTCAGCTTCCATTTCATCGTCTGCATAACAAAAATAATTTACAAATCTCCCAGGATTGTGTGGGATTTAGAAAAAGTGTGTCAAGCATTGGCCCAGTGCCTTTCATGCATTTGTTTGCTTAAAATAATTGGTGAACATCTGTTACACCCTGGGCACAGTGCTTGGCACGGAGGCCACTGCTCAACAAACTAGGCAAGCCAAAAATTCAACACCTTGGAGGTGAAAAGAGAAGGAACCAGAAAGCAAAGCGAGGAGTCCAAGCATCCCCTGTGGTAAAGCATGCTCGTGGAGGTCCTGAGCCCTGAACTAAGATTACAGTCAGTTGATGCAGTCAGATGAAGCCCTGTCTTTGCTGTGAAGAGATGCTCTCCTGCTCCTCCAGTGCCAGGACAGCGATTGACCTCTGTGTTCCAAAGCCTTCACAAAATCTGTTCCTGGCACCAGTGTTCCCAGCAAACATGCATCAACACGCTGTTTGAGAGCTGCTTTCAACTTTTCCAATATTCCTGTCTCATTTGAGTCTCACAACTACACGAAATCAACAGTACAGTTGTCCAACCTAAGCCACACACGTAGATTAAACAGTGTCATTTAAAAGCACTACAGTGAAAACTCATCTGAGGTGCTAAGTCCAAGGTGGAGATAGATGGACAGAGGGTGACAGACGAGAGATAGAAGAGCAAGCAAGTAGAAGTGGAACATCAGTCGTAAAATCCTGGCTTGGACAGAGCTCAGCAGTGCGTTCACTCCTCACCTTTCTGATTGTATATTTGTTTCCCATGCATTTCTCCAACATTTGCTATAAAATGAAGATTATTGAACATTTGAAGGTTTAAAATCAATTTAAGCATAACCTTAGAGCTGTTCAGAATCAAGACAAGTCTATCAGTCAAGAGCTGGCAGGGGTGGTGGGTTTATCCTGGCTCAGCTCCATTCCCCACAGGTTAGCTGGGGCTCTGTGTCACACCAGCCTGGGCTTTGTCATCTTCATTGTTCTCCCTCAAGGCCAAGCTGACTGAGAGCCACTGTAGATGGTCCGAGGGAAGGAAGAGAGTCTAGCAAAGTGGAATTGAGCTCCGCACAGCTGCCCCACACAGCTCCGGGGTTGAAGCAAGTCCCCAGGGCCCAGGAAGGAGAGCCGTGAGGTTGAGCAGTGCAGACTCCTGCAGGCTGCTGCACAAGCACCAGTGATGGTGCCCTTTTCTCAGGTGGTGAGCCACCGAGGCCCCGGAAATGACCAGCTCTCTTTGACACTCTGTCACCATCTGCCTTTGGTAATGACTGAATTTCTGACATCTTTACCCTTGGAGAACAGCAGCCCTTTTTTGGGTGTGACCTCCTCCTTTGCTAGCTCAAGGACAAAATCCCACAGAGGTGCCCCAGGTAGGTCTTGAACCGGTGGGACAAACCCCTTTTGCTGTTGGCTTTGCCTGGTAAAGGCAGGAGGCTCCTCAGGGTGATGGGCTGTCTTTCTAGAAGCTCCAGCCTGACACTGCTGTTGTGCCACTGCAGCAGGCACAGGGAGAGAGCCAGTCATTTAAGGACCTGGGCCCCTGCAGACTTTCTGCAAGACCAGATGAGAATAAAAACCCAGTGGAGTAGAACAACCAGGAGGGAGCAGACTATTAGCAGCCTGAACAGGAGGGGGAAGAGAAGCCCTGCAGTTCCTTTCCAAAGTGCAGAGCTACCTCCTCCCTGGTGCAGTCGCCCTGTGCTCCTCCCTGAGGTGAACAGCTTTGAGTTGAGGCACACAGTGATATCTGAGGCCATGAAGCCCAGTGATCCACAATGTGCAACCTACTACTACTCCTAACGCAACCTTCTCTGAAAGGCGGCTTGGCTCTAAAGCTGCAAAACACAAAGCCCTTCCCAGCACTGCCAGTCAGGCACACAAATGAATCGATACTTAGGCGCTCAGCAATGCACACATATTTACTACAGAATCACACTGGCCCAACGATACCTGGGCTTCTTCTAACAATGCTGGTTAATATCGCTTGTCAATTAAAAACTACAGGAGTTTAGCACACCCTCACATCACAGACTCCTGGCTCCTAAAATGGATTTCAAGTCAGTGTAAATAGCCTGCTTTGCCCAGCAGCTATGTTCCTGAAAAGTTTCTTATAAATCAAATCCTCTTTTAAAATGCATGAAGCTCTCGTTTTAAAAAAGAATGCTGTGATGATTCCTTTTGGAGGTAAAGGGTCTTTCTGTAATATAAAAAATGCCACTACCAGCTGTCCCATCTCGATTGTCCTCCCTGCTGTCACCTGTCTCCGCCCACTGGATCGTGCCACGGTCAGCCTTAGGCATAAATTTTTTAAGAGGCCTCAGATCTTTGTGGCTTGGAAGCCACCCAAAGACCCATCTTTCAAGCACTTATCTTACAAACGCCCTGGTAGGGAGGCCTGCAGCATACACATCACTTGTCTGCAGTTTCCACAATGTGCAATCACCAGAAATGCTGATGAGCTTGGCTCAAAAAGGGGCGAGCTGGTGTGCTCTGTGGGAACAGCTCATCATCCCTACTCAAAGCAGATCAAAGGCAGAATCTTGGGAGACAGGTGGATACACGATTAAGGATGCTTTTATTTCCTCCCCCCAGCTCACCCTCCTTCCCTGCCAATGAAGACTGAAAAGTGGAAAGAATTAGGGAAAATACCATCTTTGTAACATCTTTGGGAACGTTAGTCAATTTCTTTTGAAGGATGAGGCCAAAGACGAGCCCAGTGCTTCCCTGCAGTCAATCATTTGGGATTTTTGCCATGCCTGATATCATCTATAGTATTATCTACTCCATTTTAGTTAAGCTGATTCCTACTTCGCCTCATGAAAAGTAATGAGGCCCATAACATCACAGGTCTGAGGCACAGCTACTGATCTAAGACGCATCCAGCCAGTGTTACCAGAATCATCTTGTGAGCCACAATTGATAAATACAGTACACTCTGCCAAGACAACACAGTGATAGCAGCAATCTCATGGGCCATGACAGTCCCAGTTCCCGTTGTGTTTGCACAGTTGTACCTCCACCCATCCCATAGCATTGGTGGTATCCACCGTGCATGGGCACTGTGCCCAGTGTAAGTGAGGAGAGAGGAGAACCCATGTGCTTTTGGGATCTCAGTGTAAGGGAAAGGCGGTGTATTAGCTTAGAGACAAACAGATTTAATGCAAGATACACAAATAGATAAGAATTTACAAGGTTGGCTTACAACGGCTACCCACAGAGTCAGGTGTGGAAGAGTGCCAAGGTCTGTCTGTGTGCTGGAGAGCTGAAACATCCAGTCAAAGGCCTGGACCTCATTTCAGGATCCCCTGTGAGCACGAGAGGGAGGGTCCATGCTGGAATTCAGGAGATGACAGCCTAGGTCACAGGATGCTGTGACAGCAGGCCGAAGCAAAGGTGCTAGAGGCAGGACACGCAGTGTTTTATTCAAAGAGCTGGAGAGGTGTCACAGAGGAAGACGAACGCCCTCCGAAACAGCCCCAAAGGCAGGACTTTGGCTGGATTTAGAAAGATGGATGAGTTGCTCTGTTCCAGTGAATGAAGAAGGCATTTCAGGGAAGCAGCCAGCCCTGCTCAGCCTCAGACACGTGTGGCAGGAAACACGTGGCAGGAAGAAACCCACAATTTGGAGGCAGGAGACTCTGCACTGCGGTACCTAACAGGATTTTTTTTCCTTTTACAGCTTTCTCTTTTTACAGACTGAATCATTTCTTTACCCCACCAAAAGCAAAACAATTCACATGGACAAGTCCTAACCCCTAATGCGACTGTGTTGGGCTTTGAGACACAGTGAGGGTAAAATGAGATCAAAGAGGTGCCCCTAATCCAGGAAGAGACCAGGAGGGGCCCCTGATCTGTGATGAGAAGAGGAAGTGACCTCAGGGAGTCACAGCCAGGGAAGGGCCTATGAGGACACAGAAGATTCCGCAAGCCAGAGAGAGGCCACGGAGGAGATGAATCCTACCAGCACCTTGGCCATAAATTTCCAACCCCCAGAGCTGTGAGAAGATAAATTCCTGTCACTTCCACACCCAGTTTGGGTATTTAGGGCAGCAGCCCAAAGAAGTTAGTAAATGTATGTGCAACATAGTTTACGGGAAACTGTCCATGTAATTCATTAGTGAGCTTGTGTTATGTTCACCTCTGGCGACTTGAGTAATGTTGCTATTTACATGGAAGCAAAGGACTCTTTTCAAAGCTCTGCTTTCAATTATTTTGCATATATATCCAGAAATGAATACGCCACCGGGTCATATGTTAAAGTTTTAAGGAAACTCCCTACTGATTTCTATAGCATCTGCACCATTTTATAATTCTACCAACAGTGGGTAGGGCTCCTGTCTCCCCATATTCTCACCAATACTTGCAATTTTCTGTTTTTTTTTTTTTAAGTAGACAACTTAACAAATATGAGGTAGCATCTCACAGTTTTTATTTGCATTTCCTTAATGGCTAATGATACTCAGCATCTTTTCTTTCGCTTATTCTATTGTTGACTGTTTACATGAACTTTTGCTGAACTTTTTTTTTCAATTTTCTTTCACTTTGTTTATTTTGTGGTCGTTGTTGTTTTCTGTGCTTTAGCATCATATCTAAGAAGTCACTGTTAGATCCAGTGTCATGACTGCCCTCATGTCTTCCTCTGTTCACAGTTTTAGGTCTTACATTTATTTTGAGCTAATTTTGGAATATGGTACCAGGTAAGTTTTCTTGATACTGTGTTGAAAAGATTGTTCTTCTCTGTGGAGTGTCCTTGGTAATCTTGTCCAAAATCCACATGTGAGAAGATTTGTTTCTGGGCTTTTAATTTTATTTCATTGCTATATATACTTGTCCTTATACTAGTGCTACACTGTTTTGTTTACTGTGGCTTTATAATAAAGTTTGAAACCAGGAATCATTCGTTCTCAAGCTATGTGGTTTTTTTTTTTTTCAAAATTATTGTGGCCACTCAAGATCCCTAGATAGTCTATGTGAATTTCAGATGGGTTTTTCTATTTCTGAAAAGACAAGGAGCCATTAGATTTTGATAAAGACTACATTAAATCTGCAGATTATTGTGGACAGCATTAACCATATTAAATCTTACAACTCACGAACATAGGATATATTCCATTTATTTAGGGATTCTGTAATTACTTTCAGGAATGTTTTGTAATTTTTATATGCAAATCTTTCACCTTATTTATTGTGTTGTTTTTATACCATTATAAACAAAATTTTTCTTGTAATTTCCTTTCCATATATACCATTCACTGTTAGTAGATGGAAATACAGCTGATTTTGTGTATTGACTTTGTTATCCTGTTACTTTGCTGAATTCATTTATTAGTTTAACATGCTCATATGGAACTTTTGAGGTTTTCTCTATATAAGATTATATCACTTTCAACCAGAGATACTTTTAGTTACTCCTTTCCAAGTTTAATTTCTGTCTCTGTCTCTCTGTCTGTCAGTCTATCTCTCTCTCTTTCTCTTTGTACTAATTGGTCTGGTTAGAACTTCTAGTACCATGCTGCCTTGTTCCCGATTTCAGAGAAAAATCTTTTAATCTTTTACCTTAAAATACAGTGTTCAAGATTAGAAGGCGCAGAACAACTCCAGACACATTAAGCCACCTTATCTTTGACAAAGGTGCCAAACACATTCACTGGAAGAAAGACAGTCTCTTTAATAAATGGTGCTGGAAAAACTGGCTCTGCACATGCCGAAGATTAAAACTGGACCCATATCTTTCACCATGCTCTAAGCTAAAATCAGAATGGATCAAAGATCTTAATATTAAAACAGAAACATTAAATCTGTGGGAAAACAGTAGTAAAACTCTTGAAGACAATGATTTTATGAACAAAATCCCAAGTGCACAGGAACTATGACGAAGAATCAACAACTGGGATGTCACCCTCCTGAAAAGCCTTTGCACAGCAACAGAAATCACCTGCAGAGTGAAGAGACAGCCCACGGTGTGGGAGAGGATGTTTGCCAGCTGTCCCTCAGACAAAGGAGTGCTATCGACAATATACAGAACTCAAAATAATCAGTGCTCCTAGATTTAAAGACCCAATCCAAAAATGGACATCTGAGATGAACATGCACTTCTCAGATGAAGAAATACAAACAGTAACTAAAAACTGTTCAGTATCACTGGTCATTTGAGAGATGTAAATTAAAACAACACTGATATCTACCTCACTCTGGAAAGAATGGCTACTATCAAGCAATCAACCAATAACAAATGCTGGAGAGGCTGTGGGGAAAAAGGAACCCTTCTCCACTGTTGGTGGGAGCGTAGACTGGTGCAACCACTGTGGAAATCAGTGTGGAGATTCCTGAAAAAACTAGGACTATAGATCCCATTTGTCCCAGCTATTTCCCTTCTGGCTATCTTCTCAAACAATTAAAAACATCATACCACAGTGATATATGTGCACCCATGTTTATAGCAGCACAATTTGTAATAGTGAGATCTTGGAAAAAACCTAAATGCCCATCAATTGAGAAGTGGATAAAAAAGATGTAGTATTTTTATACAATGGAATACTACTCAGCCATAAATTAGGATAAATTGGAGCCTTTCATAAGTAAATGGACGCAATTTGAGACCACACTCATTAGTGAAATAAGACACACATGTGTAAACATGTTATTGTCTCATTAGTGTGAGAAGCTGGAAGTAATAACATATGTGTATAAGTATATAAAAATAGTTAAGATAGTTATCCTACTAATTTCTCTGAGTTCACTAAAGAAAAATATTTGTGCTGCTATTGTTCAGACAACTGAATGCAGACGTCTTGTGCTCTGGGTGAATGATTTGGGGATGGCAGTGAGCAATGTACCTACCATTGTTGTCCTCTGAGTGATGTGTTTTGAAATTTTGTTTTGGATTTTTTCTTCTTTTTTCCCTTGAAATAAAGTGGACTTGAAAAAAAGAAAATAAATACAATGTTCATTGTAGATTTTTCACATGTGGAATTATTATGTTGAGATATTTTCCATTTATTCCTACTTTGTTGGTGTGGTTTATAGTTATTTTATGCTTTGTCTTTAAATTCTAGACAAGGTTTAGAAACAGATACATGCACCAAAATTACAATTATACACATTTCTGTATTTGTATACTTATCTTTGTCAGTGAACCTTACATTTTTGCATGATGGTACACTGCTGTCTGTCACCTTTTGGTATCTGCAGGGAAAACTTCCTCTAGCATTTCTTGTAAGGAAAGTCTGGAAGCAATGAACTACCTCCGCTTTCATCTATCACTGAAAGTCTCAATGTGTCCTCCATTTTTAAAAGACAACTTTGCCATATTGATCATTCTTAATATTTTCTTTCTTTCAGCAGCATGACTACATCATCTCACCTCCTTCTTAGGGCCTATAGCTTCTGCTGGCAGGATTACAATATTCTTTGTTTTCCATTTTGGACAGTTTGATTAGAACATGGTTGTCTCAGTTACTTTTTGCTCTTCGCTGAGACAAAATACCTGAAGCCCAAGTTGGGAAAGGAAAGGTTTATTTCTTACAGTTTTTGGAGGTTTCAGTCCATACTCAGTTGGCTCCAAGGCAGGCAGGCATGGCTGGGCTGCTGTTCATGGCGGCTGCAAACAGCAAAAAGGAACCAGCAAAGAGCAAGACACACCTTCTTCCTGCCATTACATCACATCCTGGCTCCACCCCTTTGTGGGTGGAGCACTGACACCATCAATCCAAACACTAGACAATGAACCAATCACAAGTACACAATGCAAACTCCTGAGGCTTGGGGGACACAGACATAAACCATGACAATGGTTCTATGGGTTTCTGTAGGTGTTCTGCTGGACGGTGTCCCATACATCTCTCTATGGCTCTCCTCGCTTTCCTTCATTCTTTCTTTTGGTTTTCAGACTTGATAATTTCAAACAACTTAAGTTCACTGGTGCCTCATTCTGACTGAGCAAGTCCAAATGGAACCTCTCTAGTGAATATCTACATTCAGTTATTACACTTCCTCGCTCGTCAGTTCTTTTTTATCATTTTCATCCTTTTTCTAATTTAATGTATGTTCTTTTTATGACTGGCCATATTTTTTAAAATTTTATTTTAAAGAGAAGAGAAAAATAGAAACAATAAAACAATTTCAAATCAGATTAATAGGAGAGTAGCAATAATTAGTATGCTACGCAGTCATTTTTACAGTAGTTACTCAGAGTACAAGATACAGGCATCAAATACTATCCAGACAATGTCAGCACAAATCTTTCTTTTCAGTGAACGAAGAGAACCCAGCTGTGTAAGTATCTTAACTGTCTTGCACTGAGCGTCCGATCCAGGGGAGTGAGGGTGGCATCACATGCAGCCTGTTGGGGCGGCAGCCTAGTGTGGGGTGTCAGAGACTATGAAAGGGGTACCCGTGTTGGAGGCCAGGGCCACAGTGGTGAGAGGTTAGTGTACATGTCAAAGATTTAACCATATAAAAGTGTGATAAGGAAGGGAGACAAGTTTCTTATTGCCTGAGAAAGGAGCTACATATGGAAATGGGCAAAATTATAATGATTTGTGACCCTGACAAGAACTTAGGGTTTTAGTATATATCAACATGTAAATAAAGACAGATAGAAATATGTAAATATATGTTTCCTACCTTGTGCACTGCAAAAGCCTGTGAGCAGTGACAATAACCATTTTTAGGTACACCCAGAATCCAGATGTTGGTCTTGAAATGCCGTTCTTCAATGAAAGCTATCAGGGCACCTTCAGAAACTATTTCTTTCAGGGTTGGTGCAGGACAACTAAAAGAATAACACTCCCACAAAGATATGTAATTTATCTAATTGTGAGGAAACACTAAGCAAACCTAAATGAATGGCATTTTACAATGTAAGTGGCCCGTGGGGTTCAAAATCGTCCAGGTCGTAAAGGTCAATAAAAGACAAGCACCGTTACAAGCTAAGGAAGACCTAACAACAGCCTGTGCTTCAAACTGTGTCTTTTGACTAAAAAGGGAACTGGAAGGACTGGAAACTCCATGGGGTCCAGCTTAGAGTGTAGCCATGTGTCCGTTTCAATTCCCCAAATTTGGGGGTTGTATTATGGTTTCTGTGGTAATCCGATTATTCAAAGGTAACATCATACTGGCAGTATATTCTCAAATTGCTCATGGAAAAGCAGTTTTGTGTTGTTTTTGACTTTCTATAAGTTTAAAGTTTTTTTTTTTCAAAAATAAAGGCTTTAGTGATGGTAGAGATTGTTCAGGTGAATCTCAGAAGCGTGAGTGCTGAGCCCACGTCAGAGCCTTCGCACAGGCAGAAGGATGGGATGGCCAAGACTTGGAGGCTGCAGGGGGTAGTGACGGCTGTGGGGTGTGATAAGGCGCTCAGTTAGAGGTGCTGAAGGCGCTGAGGTCCCAGTTGATTTAGATTCCAGGGTCTGTGAGGATTTGGCTAAGAATATGCTCAACACAGTACAGGTTTGTGTGTAGATGTGTGTGTATGTGTATAGGGTGTGTGCATGCAGGTGTGTGCATGCAGGTGTGTGTGTAGGTGTGTGTAGGTATGTGTAGGGTGTGTGTGCAGGTGTGTGTGCAGGTGTGTATAGATGTGTGTAGTGTGTATAGGTGTGAGTGTAGATGTGTGTGCAAGTGTATAGGTGTGTGTAAGTGTGTGTAGGAGTGTGTACAGTTGTGTGTTTGTAGGTGTGTCTATGTGTATGGTGAGTGGGCCCAAAAATGCTTGGTTGGTCTGAGTCCACTAAAAGCTCTTTGAATACCATGTGTTTCCATCATCGGTGACCTTTTTTACCAAAACCCTAATGTGCACACCTGTATGGGATGGCCTCAGTGTGTAATTCATTATTCTTGGAAGGTTACCAAAAGCAAATGCAAAAGTCTGAAATTTCCTGAGCTGTCTCTGGAGGAAAACATATTTTCAGCTCACACAAATTCCCCATTGCCAAATGGTCTGTCAACAGCCTGGGCCATTACAGAGACTGAGTGCGTTTGCTGCACAGATGTGTCCTCTGGTTACCGTATTAGTTAACCTCCTCTGTAAAGGTATCAAATGGCCTCATGCCTCCCTTGGCATTCCAGGCTGTCTCGGAGCCCCCCTTCCTTCATCTTCCCTCTAAGTCCTCACTGGTCAGCACTGTGTCCCTCTGACTGTCAGGTCTTGCAGAGCTCCTTCTTACTCTAAAGCCTCACTCATCTCGTTCATCCACTTGGAATTCGGCTCATGGTGTGCAGATGAGCACCGTGCCCAGTACCACAGAGGCAGTGTGCTGAATCACAATAGAAATGAAGGTGCTTGTGTGCAGGAGTGTCTGCTTTATGGTGGCGAATGTGGGAGAGGAGAGGGTGTACACCTCCAGACTGGACAGTGCTTGCTTTTAGGCTTATGACATGCAGACACCCACCCACCATGCCCTTCCATTTACAACCTGCTATTGCTGCTGTCTGGAAAGTACACAGCACATTTTGCATCCTCACTGTCTACTTCAATTTAAAATACTGTGCCCTCAGCATGGCCTTTGCTGACCTGTCCCTACCATCAACAACGCACTGAGAAACTGTGCTCACACCTGTCTCACCTCTGAGAAAACAGGGTGCTATAAAGAACTGAAGCAAAAGTCCAGGTCTCAGAATCTCTGAGTGGCAATGGCCTTGGCCAACCAAGCCCCTTGTGTGACACTACACAGACAGTGCTAACTGACCAAATGCCACACACTCTGAAGGTTTGGGTTACAAGGAGTTTAAAACCTCGATTCAAACAGGCTTACTCGGAAAATACTTGTTTTCATTGATGGAACTGAACTGAACAGCTTAGAGGTACATCTAGCTTTCCCTCAGACTTGATTTGAAGTCAAATAGCACACCCTTATCTGCTGTGAACCAAAGGGGGCCTAAGTAATTCAGAACCCCATGCTTTGTCTCTGATACCGTCTCTCTCCATAATCCAACCAAAGCTACAAAAGTTAGTCCTGTTGGCCTTAATTCACCTGATGTGGTAAATGGTCCATTTTAAGCCCAGTGCCCTAGCCATTAGAATGGGATATTTGGGCTGGCTTGAGCCAGGCAAAGCTTTCCACTAAAGCTGGATCTACAGTCAGTTTGCCAGCGCCTCTGGCTGGGAAGTGCTGGATAGTACGGTGGAGGAGCAGGGATGGATGTCAGGGTGACAGTCCACAAAGGTCACCACACAGTGACTGGCAAAGTCAGGGCAAGAATCCAGGTCTCTTGGCTCTGGTTCAGTGATTTCATCACATCCTAGAAAAGCCACCTGAGGTTCTGTGCCACCAAGATGTAGTCAATGCAGTTTTGTATAAAATAGTTCTGTCGTGATTGTGGAGTGCTAACGTACCGCTCCTCAGGCAAGAAGAGCAGAACCATTCTAGGACAGATTCCAGACAGATTAGTGCAAGAAGAAGAGAACCGGCTGTGAGAAGCTGCAGCCACATGCAGGGATGAGAAGCAGTGGCTCCGGGGAGCAGCTGTCCCACACGGGCTGCGATGGAACAGAATCAACATAGCTGATTTCATCTATGCCATGAGACAGGGCTTCTGAAAAATGGCTCCTGAACAGGTTAGCAAGACCTCTATCTGGACCATTAAATAAAAACAAAGTGAGAGGTAAAGGTTGAGTTATTCCAAGAGACTGGCTGGCTGGAGCAGACCAGCAACCCCGAAGGCAGGCATCATGTACTCTGGTGGAGCCGTGGGCCAGAGCTGGCTTCTGCAGGGACCTTACCTGTGTGTTATAATAAACAAGAAGCTCACACAGAATACACTCTATTCCCAGGAACATACCTTGGAATTTTCATCTGCCAACCATGACTTTTCCAGTCTCATAATATTAAAGCCCTTAGCACATCCTACTGTCACCAAATAAGCAGAAATGACTCATGGGTACTTTGACAATTTCTTTTTTTTAATTTTTTGTTACTGGGGATCAAATTCATGATCTCACACTTACCAGGCAGGCACTTATGCCCCTGAGATAAATCCCCAGCTATTTTGACGATTTCACCTCCATTCTTTCAAAATGTTCTCCTAGATCAAATGTGTAGAGAGCTCAGGACAGTGCTGGCTTGTCAGAATAATTTTATGGTACATTCTTATAAGAAACAAAATTCAGATTCCTTAGCAAGTGTCTTAGTTACTTTTCTCTTTGATGAAACAAAAGGCCAACACCCAAAGTTAAGGGGGAGAGATTTATGTAGCTCACAATTTGAAGCTCACAATTTCCAGTTCATAATGTTACATCTGGCTCCAAGGCAGGTGGCACATGGCAGACAGGCACTGCAGAAGACAAACAGTCCATGGTGGGCAGGAGGCAGCAAAGCAATCAGGGCTGGTCGCAGCCTTTTCCACCCTCATAGCTGACCCAGGTCACTTACAGCGGGCAGCACTCACAGCCTTAACCCTAGCACTGTGCCATCAATCAGTTCCTGGGTCACCGCTCCAGAGCCAGCCACCTCTGAAAAGCCCCACCAGAATACTTTGGGGGGACATTCAGACACAGCAAGGTTCACCGTAGCCTGCTCCTGGCCTATATTGTAAGCTCTCACTTTTCCTGCTCAATTTCTGTTGCAACAAACTTAGAGCAAGGGGGTTTTCCATGCCATTTCTGTGCCTGTCTACTGTGCCATGTCAAGGCTGTGACCTCTGCTGTCCCTCACATCTGGGGGCTAGCTACTGATGAGGCTGCTCCTTCTCGCCCCTGCACTTAAAACTGTCTGCTTCTGTCTGGTGTAATGGTGACTCTTCCAGGAGCCAGTGACATGCAGGGAGAGCTGAAGACAAAGACTGTCCAGCAAAACTTACCAACAGTTCCCTCAGGTCATTACAAACAGGACAGAATGCAGGATAGAGTTAGCTCCCAAAAATATAGCTTCTCACACTAAACTACAAAGTTGGAAACTGGTCTTTCTATTCAATAAACTTGGAACAGCTGTCTGACCTCTCTGAGTTTCAGTGAACTTATTTGGGAAACAGAAGCAGCAGTATCTATCACATAGGATTGTCTTGGAAATGAAGTAAGATAATGTAAAGAAAGTACCTCGCAGAGTACTTGGCACCTAAAAGGACTAGAAAATTAGCTGTTATTTTATCAACTGTGTCCTCATTATTAATAAAGCTTTGGGTGACAAAATCTCTAGATTGACAGTAAAAGAACTATAGAACCGACTCTTGACCTCCTACTGCTGGGGCTGAGACGTTCATAGGATTCTCTTCTGTCTGCAGGAATATCTGTTCTTGTGTATCTTTGGGAGAATGTTTCTCATCTTCTTTCTCTCACAGCATCCAAGAAAAAGACTGGAAACACTGACTGGAAAGTATGGGAGGCCTCTTTCAGCTCAGTGTAACAGAAAGTTCTCCCAGCCAGAGCTGCTTCATACAAGACTGGTGCCCGCGGAGACAGTGAATGTTGGCTATTATGTGCACAGTGAAAGCTCAGTGAACACGTTGGAAATATTGTGGAACCACCCAAGTGTCATATCCAGGAACTGAGCTAAAAGACCTTTGAGCACTTGAATAACACTAGGCTTCAGTGCTCTCATTCCCTCTTCTGCTATTCTTAGCACTTCCTTATAGAAAAATAATTGGTGCTATTGAAAAGTATCCAAAATGGCAACTGAAACAAGGATTCTGGTTCATAGAGCGCATATGCAAAGGAAAGATCTGCAAAGTGTTATCTTTGGTTAGTAGAAAAGAATTCCTAGTAAACTCAATACTAACAAATATAAAATTCATACTTGAGAAGTTGAAGAAAATTCTGCTTTGATAAACTTTTATTTTAAAAAGCATTACATGAATTGCTTAGCTAAATGCACATCAATTTGAATTACATTTGGGGAAAAATGTATCAAAAACTCTCCCTTCCAGCTTTTAACACGTCACCCTCTGGCTCTAGAGTATGTCTTATCTTCCTCTTATTCCAGCCAAAATGCACTTACGAGATGCTTCGGTACAGTGAAAAGGAATCGTCTGGTTTTTGGCCAATGTCACTCATGCTGAGGTTGTAAAACCTTTGGAATTTCTTGTGTGACAGGTGTGCTTTTTTGCTGATAAGGTGACCCAGGCTGGGCCCCATGTGTTTCAGGCTGGGAAGTGGTCACTAGAAAGACAGACCCAGTGACTAAAGGGTAGGGACTGTCAAGCAGGCCCCTCCTGAGAGGAGAAGGGGGCTGGAAAGTGAGCTTGGTCACATGGCCGGTGATCTGATCACAGCCGATGCAACGAGTCTCCTCTGAAGACATGTACAGCCTCTGGGCTGGCCAACATAATGCTGTACCAGCAAGAGGCCACCTTTCCTCATGAGAAGAGGCCGTGGAAGCTACGCAGTAGGGTCTTTCCTAACCTTGCCATATGTGTGTCCTTTATAATAAAACCATTACCATAGATACAGTGTTTTCTTGAGTTTTGTGAGTCGTTCTAGTGAAACCAACCCTGAGAGGGGGACAGGAACCCCGGACTTACAGCCGGCTCTTCAGAAGTGCAGCTGGTGTCTAAAGTGACCGCAGCCTTTGGGAGGCGAGCAGTGCTAATTCCAGGTCATCGGTGTCAGAGCAGAATCAGTCACCTCAGAACGTGGGAGCGGAGTAGATGCCGCTGTGGAGGGGACAGTGCTGGTGGCTGTGTCTTGATGTTGAGGAGGTGGAGAAACCAGGGTTATAGGCTCTTGCAAGGTGATGAGAAAGACCGAATGGAAGACACTGCAGGGACCTGCAAATGCCGGAGACAACACTGCAGACTGAGCACGCCGGCCACAAGAGGAAAGTCTGGAAATTCGGGAAGGAGGGATACGGCCCCCAAAGAGTGCTTTTACAATGACTTTAACACTGTGTAACTCTCTGTCCAACTCACAGGTAGTCACTGTCATAGGTGTAGGCAAAGACTTTACAAGCAAAACCCTATCACGCAGGCAGTATCACAAAGGATCAATAACCGGGGTCACATTTTTTTTAGACAGCTTTTGCACAGCAAAAGAAACCACCATCAGAGTAAAGAGACAACCCATAATAGTAAAGTAATTTCACCAGTTATTCCTCACACAAAAGGGCTTCTATCTAGAACACATAAAGAACTCAAAAAATCAGACACCCCCAGATTTAAAGACTGGCTCTAAAAATGGGCATCTGAAATGAATACACAGATGAAGAAGTACAAATGACAAATAAGTATATAAAAATATTCAATATCATTGGTCAGTCTAGAAATGCAAATTAAAACAACACTGAGATTCCATTTCATTCCGGGAAAAAAAAGGCCATTAACAAGAAATCAATCAATAGCAAATGCTGGAGGGACCGTGGGGAAACGGAACCCTTCTCTAGTGTTAATGGGAGTGTAAACTGGTGCAACCACTATGGAAATCAGTGCAAAGATTTTTCAAAAAACTAAAACTAGAGGTTCCACTGATTTTAGCTATTCCCCTTCTACATATCTTTCTGAAACAGTTAAAAGCCTCATACCATGGGAATATATGCACACCCATGTTTACAGCACCACAATTTATAATAGCTAAACCTTGGAAACAGCTCATATGCTCATCAATGACAAATGGATGAAGAAAGTATGGATTTTCTATATAATGGAGTACTACTCTGCCATAAAGAAGGATAAACTTAGACCTTTTAGGTAAAGGGATGCACCTGAGAACATACTCTTAAATGAAATAACTTGAACACACAAGTTTAAACTTCACATTGTTCCTCTTCATGAGAAACCCAAAATGTCAATAAGGAACATAATCCAGAATAGATATTGGGAAGTAGGGAGATGTTCCATGGGAAGGAGAGCTAAGGACGGGGAGGAGGAAGGGAATGTGGATAAAAAATAAAAAAGAACAGAGAATGACAATAGATACAAAGTTTTGCAAATCGGGATAGTAAGAAAGATTGAAGGGAAAGGAGGGGAAGAGAATTGGGGGGAAAAGAATTAAGATATATTATGTCCAGACAAAGCCCCTATGATTAACATGGGTATCATGTCAAAATGTACCAATAAAATTAATTTTAAAAAATAAGATAATCACAGATGAGAGAGAGGAGACCTAAAAAGATTTGGTAAGAGGACAGAGTGTGTAAGGGTCACAACTAAGGCTCCTCTTTTGTGTGTTCCTGGGGACTGAACCCAGGCCTTTCCACTATTACATCCTTAGGCTTTGTTTTAGACAGGGACTCAGTAAACTGCTAAGTTACTGAGGCTGGGCTGGAACTTGCAGGCTCCTACCTCAACCTCCCAGAGTGCTGGGGCTGCAGGCATGTGTACTGCGCAGTCCGAGCCAAGACTCTTAAACCCCACATCGTGCAGCGTCCCACATCCCCTTCCTGTTAGGCAGCAGGCGGCATCGCTCCCCTTAGGAGGGACAGGCCACTCCGCCAGCCAGAGGGAGAGGCGGGTGGTGGTGGAAAACGGGAAGTCAGAGAGGATCTGCTTGCTTGTTTTGTTTTGTTTTGAGAATCAGAACACGCAGAGAGATGTATCGACTGGCATTCGTAAGTGAAAGTTATGATGCTACAGCTGGGAAACAAGGAGAGACTGACAATGAAAGAGCAAAGGACTGAGCCAGCCTTGATGCTGAGCCACCCGAATCCCCGGCCTGAGTCAGACTCAAGCCCCAGGCCTAGGGCTGGACGTCTGCAGGCATGGGAGTTGGCAGGAAATGAGGCCACTGCTGTGAAAGCTGCAGAGAGTTTGAGTATAGCACAGGCTTGCGCTGCGTGTGATGAAGCCCTCACTGGTACTCGGCCCAGAAAGAGCAGGATGGGCTGATGGCTTAGTGAGAGATGTTCCATGACAGATACAGACCAGCTATTTTCTGCGTTCAGACAAGAAGAAGATGTCCTGTCCTTAAGACAGAAGAATTGCTTGACAAGGCGATAAAGAGGAATGAAAGACATGAGCAGAAGATAATAGGCGGGTCCACTTTCCCTTTGGTTATTAACTCGTTTTCTCAAGTTCTACCACCTCTTTTTTCGCAGGGAACTCATCATATCAAAGAACTGGAAATTGACTTTTACTTATCTGAATTTAAATGAAAGTTAAGTTACCTCTATTAAACAATGTTGCATACTGGGGCTTTATAAAAGTGTGATGGAGACATTCATCTCTTTACAGGAAGGTAGTTAGGTAGTTAAGTCTCTGATTTACCAGATCCTACTATTTTGGGTAAATTTAATGTTTAAAATGCCCCCAAACATAACCCTAAAGGGCTGTCTAGCACCCCTAAGCACTAAAAAGGCTGCGAATGTTATTACAGAGAAAATGTTACTAGATAAGCCTGAATCAGAAACAGGTTCAAGGTCTCGTGGCCATTTAATGCCAATAAAATCAAATGAGTGAGTGTCTGTGTGATTATGATCAAATATACATATGTATAAGGATACCACACTGAAACCCAATACATTCTGAAGTTAACAGGCACTAATAAAAATATATTACAGATAAACCAGCTTCAACGACTTGGTCTGATTCCAACTTTGGGATCATCTTTGAGAGGGTGTCTCTTGTTTACCTTTTCCCTTGTATGTAGTTTTAAACACCTGGGAGGCGGAGACAGGACAACTGAAAGCCGGACCCCAGCCTGAGCAACTGAAAAACCTTTTTAAATGCCAGAGATATAGACAGCTTAGTGCAAAGACCCTGGGTTCAATTTTCAGTGCTTCCTCCTCCTCAAAAAATTGTTCTTGATGAGTAGAAAAAAATGTACCATATGCATCAGAAATTACTCTCTAATGTAAGGGTGCCAACACTTCTGCTGCTCCTGCTGGGAAGGGTTTAACAGTCTCCATTCCTTTCTTACACCCTTGCAAGCACACAGTCATTATATTATTTAAAAATATTTTTCCACTCTAATAGGTGTGAAATGTTGCCTCAATATTTTTTATTTTTCAGCCTTACCCCAGAAAGAATGGCTAGTATTAAGAAATTAACCAATAACTAATGCTGGAGGGGCTGTAAGGAAAAAGGAACCTTTCTCCACTGCTGGTGGCAATGCAGGCTGGTGCAACCACTGTGGAAATCAGTGTGGAGATTCCTCAAAAACTAAGATTGGAGGTCCTATTTGACCCAGCTATTCCCCTTCTGGGTATCTGCCCAAAAGAATTAAAAACATCATACCCAAAGTGATATATGCACACCCATGTTTATAACAGCACAGTTTATAATAGCCAGATCTTGGAAACAACCTAAATGCCCACCGACTGAGGAATGGCTAAGAAAGATGTGGTATTTCTATACAGTGGAGTACTACTCAGCCACAGGGAATGATAAACTGGACATTTTTATAGGTAAATGGATGCACCTTGAGAACACACTTATTAGTGAAATAAATATGCCCACATGTGTGTAAACGTTGTATTGTTTCATTAGTATGACTAGCTTCAAAAGAAAAAGATATGTATTTTGTCCCAGACAGAATGATTCCAGCCAAAGCAATGACTCAGGCCACAACTCCTTCACTTTAACTAACTCACTGTGAGCCATTTTGAGTTGATTTTTAGATGTCTTAAGAAATTCTTGATGAGGCCTGGAATATAGCTCAGTGGCACAAGTTTCTGCCTGGCAACCATGAGGTCACGAGTTCTATCCTGGTGGCAAAAAAAAAAAAAAAAAAAAAAAAAGTGGGGTGAAACAGCCAAAACGTACTGCCCCACGATAGGTGCAAAAAAAAAAGAAGAAATTCTTGATGTGCTGTGAGGTTTGGGTGTTTTGCATGTGAACATCCAGTTGCTTCAGTATATTTATTGAAGGCACGATCCTTTCTCCATTTGATTGCTTTTGTGTTTTTGCCAGAAATCAATTGTCTGTTATGTGGGTATCTATTTGGGACTTCATATTGGTACCTAGTGGTTTGTCTACCTTGATACCAATACTGTTTTGCCATGATTGGTGTAACTTTGTGATAAGTCATGCAACGGGGGAGGGTTGGAGCCCTAATTTTGTTCCTTTATCAAAGTTGTTTAGACTATTCTGAGTCTTTTGTATTTCTATAGAAACATAAGAATCAAAATGTTAATCTTTATGAAAAATGATGTTGGCATTTTGATAAGGGACTGTGTGTTCTGATCTCTGTTATTTTCTTCTATTCATTTTTTGTTTTGTTCTGTCTTTTATTTTTAATTTAAGGAAAGATATGAGGATAGTTCATAACCTTCTTCTTTTCTAATAAATGTATTTAGTGTTAAATAAATAAATAGGGATACAAAATACATTTTTTTAATTTTTCACTTCTTTAAATTATTTTTGACTGTATAAGTACACTTCCATAAAAATAACATGTACTAATATAGCAACATGAGAGGATGTAGAGAAGAGTGAAGAATACTGTTTTTAAAATTCAATACATCAAAACTAATACCAATTATTACCTCAGAGGAAGAAGAAGGGTTGATAGAATCCTGTATAGTGGTCAAAAGATTTAGCTTTCAAGTAATATTTTAATTATTTCTATGATAAATGTGTTTATCCCTTTCTTAAAATTAGACAATAACTTCAAAAGAAAATATGATCCTTTAATGCTATTTATTTAATTACATTTCACATTATTGTTTATGTTATAACAAATAAAGTAACTATATTTGCAATTTAAAATTCTAATAATTTTCACTAATCATGACATATAAAGGATTGCTTTGTTTAAAAAATAAACTTTGCAAGCATGTGTAATGATGTACAATGTCCCATCTGCATAAAAAGCTATAATTTACTAAGGCACTTACTGATTATGGACACTGCAGCTAGTTTCAGTTTTACACCTTGGATGGAAAAAGCACATGTTAAGAGACAAATTTGTCCCCATACTGGATCACTTCCTTAGGACAAATTCCCAGAAAGGAGTCAATCAATGGAAGGGCAGGAGCCCTGCTAAGGTTCCTGGTGAGTCCACCTCACTGTGCCTCAGGGAGATTGAATCAGATTCTGGGAATGGCAAATAGAACAAAGATAATTTTTTTTGGTAGAAAGAAATTTTTCAACTACTTGCATTGCTGGGGTGCCTGACACCTCTCTTGACCCCAGGGCCACTTCCTAAGCCTCCACAGTAGGGGAGGACAATGGTCATTGGTGTTGATACTCCTACTTCTAGGAGCAAAGGGAACTGCGAGTCCAGTGTGTCCAGCAGAAGTAACCCTGGCCAGGGCTAACGTGATGGTCCAGGTCAGTGCCTACCCAAAGCCTCATAGGGTCCCAGGTGGGACTTTTTCAGAGATGGCTGGATCTAGTGTGTCAGGCTGCAACTCATGGTGCAGTGCTAGGATCCAAGGCACTAGGATTAAGGGTGTGAGTGCCACTCACCAATTAGCACAAATAAGATGTAAGGGACAGAAGGAGCCGTGGTTGATCCTCATTGTTTTGCTACTTTCTGCCTGTCATGAACTGTTTCTACTCTGCGATGCCCCTCTGCCATGCCACCCTGCCTCGGAGCTGACATTACAAGCTGAAACCTCTACATACTGTGAGCTAAGTAAACTCTTCCTCTTTTAACTTTGAGTGTCAGACATTTTGCCTCAGCAGTGAGAATAGTAATGAAGCAGAATTTGGTATGAGAGAGGTGGGCTCATTGCTGTGACTGTACCTGACCATGTGTTTCAGGCACCTGTAAGATGGGCTTGTGGGAAGGGTTAGAAAGGTTCAGAAGTGCCAGTTGAAGCAGCAGCCCTGAAATGCCATAAGCTGTATTTCAGCTTATGGAGATTCTGGTAAGAGCCCGGAAGACCAGAATGCTGATAGAAATTCTGCAGGTAAAGACCAGGCTTGGAAGGATTCTGCTGGGAAGAGGGATCCTGTTAGGAAGAGGGATGGTGTTGGCTGTTAAACCCAGACAATGTATGTTATGGGTTTGCAGAAAGTTTGTCTGCATTTTGCTTGTGTCAAGTGACTTTACCTGAGATTGAGATTAATGGAAGCAAACTAATTGATCTTGCAGAAGAAATTTCAAGACAGTCTCACTGAGGCAGTGGCATGACTATAGTTAGGGACATTCAGACAGATTTATGTTGAGAATCAAGAACAAAGAACCCAGCAGAACGATTTAAAACATTTTGATTTTGACCAAAAAAGAAACTCTAGTAAAGTTGTGGCCACCAAAGATGAAGAAAAGACTAGCAAGAAAAAGCCAAACATTTCAGAAGAGGGGAATAGAAAAGATGGCCTGAGAACATCACAAAAAGCAGCAGGATTCCACCATTTGCAGCCTCAAAATTGCAAAAACAAGACACTGCTTTGAGAAAAGAGCCCCCAGAGCACCATGTCCCAGAATGGTGGCAGCCCAGGGAAGCTGTTCTTTGGCATTTGGTTCTCAGGCATTTGACCCCTACCACCAAGAGTGAAGGAAGCCAGATTACTGCTCTAGCTGGTGGCAGACCTTGGCATTGTCCACACAGTGCTGGTCCCAGGTGTATGCAGAATGCAGGAGTTGTGCAGTCACGAAGGCTTCCACCCACATTTCAGAAGAAGTCCTTGGAAGCCAGGCAGTGTGCCCTGAGAAGGCAGTGTGTGAAGCTGTGAGTGTGAAGCCAAAGGTGCAGTGGAGACCCCAGAAGTCTGAAGAAGCTAGGAATGTGGATCATCTGAGGAAACCTGCAAGGAGGGAGCAGAGCCAGCCCAAGGAACAAGCCATAGGAGGTACGATAATTGGGAGTGCTTAGGGTGGAGCCATCAAAGCATTTTGGAGTTCACAATTTGATGCAGAGCCACAGGGATGCTGCAAGTGGGGTTGTGGGATTTAAAGTTTGTTCTGCTGAATTTTGGTCTTGTTTGTTCCCATTCCTTGCTGTCTCTTGTAACTTTTGAAGTAAAAGTGTCTATATTATATCATGGAATACTGGGAATGTCTAAGTTTCTTTTTATTTGTACAGGGTTTGCAGATAAGAGTTTCCCAAGAGTTAAAAGCTAAGAGTTAAATTTCAGAGGAGACTTGGGACTTAGACTTTTTAGTAATGCTGAACCTGTTAGGACTTTAGCAGCTCTTACAGATGGACTAAATGCCTTTTGTATAAAGTAAAATAAATGAATCTTTGGAGGACTAGGAGTGAAATGTTATGGTTTGTGTCTAGATGTCCCCCTAAAACCTCATGCAGTCATAAGTGGGGCTTTTCAGAGGTGGCTGGATCTAGTGTGTGTTACTAGGATTGATTAATAGTGCAGTTCTAGGATCAAAGGCACCTGGATTAAGAGTGTGAGTGCTACCTGCCTTAGGTAGCCTGGGTAATATGGGACAAAAAGACCTGTAGTTGTCCCTTGCTGCTTTACTGCCTTCTGCCTGGAGTGAACTGTTTCTCCTCTGGGAAATCACCTAGCCCATTATGAACTGAAACCTCTACAAAGTGTGAGCTAAACAAAACTTTTCTTCTTTACCTTGGGTGTTGAGTATTTTGTCTCAGCAACAGAAAAAATCATTAAGACAGCTAGGTCAGGGTGTGCATTCTATTTTGCAACAAAGCATTTTAGATGCTTTGGGAAATACATTGCATTCAAAATATCACTTTATATTTTATATAAAGGACACCTTATGGAAACATATCTATATAGAATCTCTTTGAAATTGTCCAATCACATAAAATCAAGCATGCACAAAATGTAGTTATATAAAGCAATTCATAATGCTAGATTTAGTGTCAGACATTGAACACAGAACCACTTTCCAAAAGTTAAAATAATTGAAGTTTTGCAGTTTTATGTCCAAGTTTTCTCATGTATATTTTTAATTATTGAGATAAAATTTTTAATGTAATTATGACAGTTGATTGTGTCAACTTGAGTAAGAGAAGCTTAACTGAACTGGCCAGCAATTCCACAGCCTAGGGTGTGGGAGACCCACCCTGGGGCAGCTCATAGCCTGGAGGGTATACAGAGGAAATGAGACAGAATGGATCTGCTTCTGTTTCTTTGGAGGAGCTGCAGTCTTCCTCTTCAGCTTGGATGTCATCTCCTTCCAGAGTAGGCTCTTTGGCTTCTAGCACGGAACCTTCCATTGCAGATCCGTTGGCATCCTGATACAGACTCACTCACTCGGGACACTGCAGCAGGCTCTGGACCTTGGATTGAATCCTCCCTCTGTGGGTGACCATTGTAAGCCAATCTTGTAATTTCTTATACATTTGTGTGTCTTGTGTTATGTCTGATCCTTTGATAAACACTGACATATGCAGTAAACGTTTCCTTACCATCACTCTCCATAGTGTTGCCTTTAATGCTTGCATGGTGTGCTGCAATTTGTAATTGTCCTTAGGTACCTGGGGGTTAGCACTGAACTCACAGGAGCCTCCAGAGAGCTGACAGCATCTCCACTGTTAGATCACACTGGTATGTGGAGTCTGGCATGCTACTTCAGGGAGGGAAAAACAAATCAGAAGCTAAATAGAGACCCTTGATTGCTCCCTGTGATTTTCATAGAAACTGAAAGGGAATTCAAGTAATCAGTGTTTTAAAACTCCAGTTACCTTGTGTCAGATGAGCTGGTGTTCGTTTCCGTGGAAACCAAAGTGATAGTAGCAGAGGACAGAGAATTGGCTTCGGTGAGCATCAGAAACAATTGCTGCCTGAAAACAGGTCTGCGGTTTCCTCCTTTGCACCTGCCCAGCCCAAGGCGTAAAATACATAGCTGGAGTTTGTAGATTATTAACTTTGGAAAGTAAAAGAAGGGTTCTGCCAGATTTGGCACCCAGCTCCCCTGCTCGCCCTTGCCAGTCAGTTTAAATAATTCAGGCAAAATTAGGTTTTTAAACCAAAGTTTACAAGAAGACTACCTAGTTGGCTCTAACATTTTATAAATAATTGCTAAATATTCTGGTTAATTCATAGGGAAAATCTTTCTTTTACAGCAGTAATTACTGTAACTGAGTGAATACTGACTCTGAACAAAGCATGGGAATCAGAGTTTTATAATTGTGGTCTCCATCTTTTATCACACACTATGCAGTAGTCAACACACAGAGCTTCACATTCAAATATTTTAATGTTTCACTACAGGAAATTTGAAACATCTACTGAACTAGACAGAATAAGGTAGAGTTAGGAAGTTTTGTCCTATCGGCCGAATCTGGCCCAGCACCTGTTTCTGTAATAAAATTTTAGTGGAATTCAAAGATGTTTTATCCATTCACATGTTTTAAAGGATGCTTCCACACTGTAGTGGTGAGTTGAATAGTGGTGGCAGAGATAATATGTTCTCCAAAGCCTAAAATCTTTACTGCCCAGCCTTTTTTTTTCTTGGTACAGGTAATTGAATTCAGGACCTCGCGCTTGTCAGGCAGGCACTGTGCCAGTGGACTATTTCCCCAGACTCCATCTAGCCTTTTAAAAAATAGTTAATGGACTCATCTAGCCATTCCTCAGCTCAGCAGTTACCAGTTCGTAAGAGGCATACATTAGCAGGTGAACTTTAATATTCAAGTCTCCCTCTATGCCCTTTAGAAGTCATTCAATGATTTACATGATATAAATATTCAGTTAAAAGTTGTTATGATTACATATGGAATAACTAAATCAAGAAAAATTTGGACAACGATATAGGATTATGATCATTTCTGCCTTCCTCTCTTGACCTGGGTCACTCTGAACTTTGTACTGAAGAAGAAGAAAGAAGAAACACCAGAGTGAGAAAGGGAAAATGTGCTTCCAAAAGGTGCATGGAGAATTAGAAAGAAAGGAATAGCTGAACACCAACAAAGAAATTTCTAGAATCCTCATTGTATGCCCTCCATCCCAGGAGCCTGCCCAGCACAAGGCACAGAACCAAGTTCAAGATTATGACAGTTTAGCTAGAGCACAATGACACTGTGTGGCTCAAGGGAGGAGAGACTGCAGCTGGGCTGGTAGTGCTGAGCAACTCATCCCCTGTTCTGCACAAAGGGGTCCTCAGTGGGCTCAGTTTACCCGGAAATTACCTAAATCACAGAATTCTGAGGAGCAAGTGGAGACACAGACATAAAAGTGCTTCTCCAGGACACTGTAGTTTACCTGTGAGGGGGGATGTGATCACAGGGTGAGGTCCCTCAGACGACGCTAAAACTTTTCGAAACAAAAACTACAATAAAAAAGACAAAAGAACACAAATAGTCCCCTTGTTTTCCCATATCTTTTAACTTTTTCAGTGTACTTTTAGGGTATCCATTTATTTCATCCTCAGACTTTGCCTCTAACCCTAACCCTAACCCTAACCCTAACTCTAACCCTAATTTATCTAAACCCACGAATTATAGATGAGAAATACGAGGCCCCAAGAGGTAAACATCATTTCCCAAGATGCACAGAGGCATAACCATGCTCAGAGATAGACACAGGATCTGACCAATGAGGCTCAGATTTCAAATCCCAACATATGCTATCTTTTTATCCTGGAGCAAATCAGTCCTTCCTCTCTTTTTTCTCCCTATAAAATGTGAGTGATACTTAATGAGTGCTTAACAAATATTTTTCCCATAATATGTATCCTTGTTGGGAATACACTTAAAATGATTTTTGTTTGCTTGAGGCTTTTGTCGGAGAGGGGTGCAGGCATAGGAGGAAAGCAGGGTCGTGCCCTGAGTAAGAAACACAGGCAGTGCTTACAAGTGGCAGAGAGGAATAAATACACGCCCATCATTTGAGAGAGAGCAGAAGTTACACTGGCTCTGTCTAGTTTGAGCCACACTTCTCAAAACAGCAACCTGAAATGATAAAGTGACTTAGCCAGAGCTTTGTACCTTGACTTTGAGAAATTTACTCTCACCATAAACTTCCAGGGACTGACTGTTAGGTATGGTAAATAAAATCTCCACCCAGAAGTTACCAAAGTGTCAGAACTCAGGCGTGGTTGTATTCACATACCATGTGGACGGTCGCACTGGCAGATGTGGGGCCCTCCTGGGAAACAGAAACTCCACAAGCTCCGTCATGGAGACACTCCAGCAAGCAAAGGCTGCGGGCCACGATGCAGTGGCACAAAGTGTGCTAGCTGCAGGAGGTTAGCTAAGCACGCTAACCTCCAAATCTCTCCTGTCGGCATTTTCTGAGTCGGCCTCTGCATCCTGTGTGCAGGGAGAGATTTCCTTCCCCTCGGAGGATCACCCTACCATGTATCACATATTGTGCATAATCGGTTGCTCCACAACAGCACTGAAATAATGGGAATGAAGAGATCCTGGTAGACATATTGCTGCCCATTGAGATCAAATCATTAACTAGATCATAAGGCACACACACGGGCAGTGATCCGGAAGCTGCTCTCACCCCCGAAAGGCCACCGGGTGTTTTTCTTTTGTTTTGATTTCTGCGTGTACAACAGTGGCTATCTAGAACCTCTAGTGACAAAGTCAGGGACCACAGCAGCAGTGAAGGTAGCCAGTGGAACAGTGCAACTCCTCCTGCCCTGTAACTGGTGCAAGAGAGGGACACAGAATTCAGGCAGCCTTGGGCTCGAAAGTCAGTACTCCAGAGCTGCAAGCAGTGGCACAGCAGCCTGGGGTCGGGAGGAGCAAGGAGTGGGAAGCCAGCACTCCCTGCTCCGCACCCCAGGGCCAGGTTAGGGTGCAGGAGAAGCCAGCATGTTAGGAGCCAGCAGTATGGCACAGAGGAGGCTGCACAAGGCCGGGGAGGTGTCAGCTGTATGTGGGACTGGGAGCAGCTAGCTTCTGGCCGTCTCTGTCTGAGGGTGTCACAGCAACTAGGACAGCAATGCTCAGACAATCAGGATTGGAAGACATGGGCGATTAACCAGAAAGCTGCTGGCTGAAGACTGGCCTCACCCCCGCCTGTGGAGGCCAAGATCAGCCCTGCATCCAGCACAAATTCTACTGCAGACTTGGCAGGGTCACCCAGCACACATCTGGGCTCTGACCTGGACACAACCACAGAACTGAGGGCATCAGGAGAATTCTTTTCTTCTTTCTCTCTTTATTAGTTTCTTTTCCTTTTTCTGTAGGTTTGTGAGGGGATTGTTTAGGTTTTGACATTCATTGTTGCTTTGTTTCCTCCATTATGCTTCTCTCGTTCCTCAACGGTCTTTCTGGAGCCTTTCATGTTTACATATGAGTGTGAACATTGTCATCTTCCTGGCTTGCTTCAGTGTTGTTTTGCTTGCTCTCCTGTTCTCTGTTCCAGTTTCCCAAAGCTCAACTGATCATACTTTGTCCTTCAGGCTTGTTGCTACTACATTTTTCTCTGTTTTGCCCCATCCCTCTTAAAGTACCCCTCCACACACACACACACACACACACACACACACACACACACACACTCTTACCCTGTGTGTACAGGGTAAAATCAATCTACCAAGTGGAACTCACTGCAAAAAATTTCCTGGTTTATGTTGGCTTGTTTACCTGTGAGGGGGGATGTGATCACATCCTGGTTTGTTATATAATCATAGAGTTTGCCATTCAAAGTACCAAATTAACAGTTTCTACAGTTTGTCCGTTTCTAGGCTATGCTTGATGCTATTGTTATTGTTAATTGTACTATTTTAGCCAGGTGCCATACCAGATGTAATCAACTCTTCACTCTTGTGTGATAACACTTGATTGTTTGCAAGTCATAATCATCACCGTAGTCCAGTGCCAGTACTGGATGCTGAGCCAAATAGATAGCAACTCCTCATCCCTAATAAAGTAGGAAGCTTGGATCATGGCACAAGACACAAAGACCAAGAGCCAGCTACACTTATAAGACATTTCTAAGGGATAGATATCACTCGATACAAGTGATAAATCTACTTAACATAAGAAACTTACAGAAAACAACTTAAAAAGAAAATGACAAGACTCAGAAGCAAAATGCAACTGCAGACCTCCAACCCACCCAGGACAAATTCAGGGGGATGATGAGATAGAGGAAATCAGAAGCCACTCACCTAAATTTTCTGAAACGATGACAACAGAAGAAAACACACACATGCGTGCACACACACACACACACAAAATCAGACAAAAGAGACTATAGGGAAAATCAGATCAGAAATAATCTCCTAGATAAAAAAAAAGAGAGAATGCAACCATAATGAAGGACTTAGTGAATGTAGAGTGTTATATAAATTTTTAAAATAGAGGTGCTTTGTAAAATGATAAAATCATGAATGTTCAACATGGGAAAGTAATGGAATCCATGAAATAGATCCAAACAGGTATACAGAAAATTTAAATTTTCAATGAAAATTTGCAAAGCCAAATGAATGAAAGTGAAGACAGACTATCAGATCTAAAAGACAGGAGAGTAGTTAGTTAATCATAGTCAATAAGAATGCAGGAGTCAGCAAAGAACAAAAACTTGTTCACAGAAATAATGGCAGAAAACTTCCCAAACATGGAAGAAGAATTTGCTATACAGATAAGTGAAGCATATATAACTCAAATTAGCCATGACCAAAATAAATCTACAACAAGGCATATAATAACCAAGATTCTAGCACAAGAAGAGAATATTAAAAGTGCTGCATAAAAGAAACAAATTGCCTAAAGCCTATCAGAATCTCAGAAGACTTCTAAACACAAACTCTTATGTCAAGGAGAGTCTGGAATACAGTATTTCAAGTCCTGGAAGAAAACAACCTCCAACCCAGGTGTGTGTCAGAAATAGACATCAACTGGACAAAAAATCAACAAGGAAATGTCAGGACTGAACCAAACTTTTAAACAGATGGACTTAATAGATGTACACATAGTGTTCTGCCCCACAACATCAGAATGCATATTTTTCTCAGCTGCATATGGGACAGTCTCCAAAATGGACCTCATACTAGCCCATAGAGCTGTGATTCCATCTCACCCCTGGAAGAATGGCTGTTGTCATTAAATAACCAATAACAAGTGCTGGAGGGGCTGTGGGGAAAAAGGAACCCTTCTCCACTGTTGGTGGGAGTGTAGACTGGTGCAACCACTGTGGAAATCAGTGCAGAGGTTCGTCAAAAAACTAAAACTAGAGGTTCCAGCTATTTCCCTTCTTTGTACCTTCCCAAAAGAAATAAAAGTCATACCACAGTTATATAGCCACACCCATGTTACAGCAGCACAGTTTGTAATGGCTAAGCACCGGAAACAGCCCAAAAGGCCCATCAGCAAGCAAATAAATAAAGATGATGTGGTTTTTATGCAGTGGAGTACTACTCAGCCATGAAGGGTAAACCTGGGACATTCATGGGTAAATGGAGGCACCTAAAGACCGTATTCTTAAGTGAAATAAATCAGACACACGTGTAACTAACACATTGTTTCTCTGGTGTGAGATGCTGATTGTCTAAATGAGGAACAAAATATATTTGAAATAGGAAGAAAATGTTCAAATGGGAAGAGACACGAGAGAGGGGAAGAGGAAAGGAAGGGGAAAATAAGGAAAGAAAGATAAAATGAAACAAAGCTTGTGTAAATAAGAAGTGGAAGAAAGGCAGGAGGGAGGGGAGAGGAATGGGGAAAATAAGAATTGGGGTACATCGTACAAGGGTACAAGCTCCATATGATGAGTGTGGCCATTAAGTGTAGCTAAACTGTACCAGTAAACTTAACTAATGATAAAAAGTAAGCAAATAATTCATGAATAGTTCATGAATACCAAAAGGTGTTGACTTGCTTCTTGCCCCATGAAGTGTCTGAGTAACTTTGACAGAAATGTTCACAAATGTGGAGAAGGGATGAGTAGGAGTCTCGAGCGGGCATGGGTGAAGCTCTATTACCAGTTGGTTGTGAGTTTTTAAGCAAGTCCCTTAGACTCTCTGGGCTTCACTTTGCCCACCTGAAAAGTTTCCTGAAGGTGCGAAACTCCGATCTGAAGTGGAGACCTCCCTTCACTCCCCTCGACTCAGCCGCCAGCAGGACGAGGGCCGCTTGCTCCAGCCAGAGCCTGAGCTGTGGTACCCAGCTGGGCTGGAATCAGCCCCAGGCTTGCTTGCGGCAATACAACTTGACCATGTTTTACCTAGGGCCACGCTCCACCTCTGGTGCCCATGTGTCCCCATTTCACACTCAGGCATGAATGCACTTGCTGTACCATCTCAGGAACAAGGACATTCCAGCCCTAATCTGGTAGAAAGTCTACACACTCCCTCGGCTAGATGGAGTGGATCATCTTTTTAGGATCATCTTTTTATCTGGCTCTGCAGAAGATGTCCCCATGAGACAGAGCAATGGGTAACACTCACCAAGTGGTGGCCAAGGCTCTCTCCAGCCTCCTCTCTCCCTTCCCTTGTCCCTGGCTTTACTCGCTAATAAAGAGGTAGCAAAAAAAAAAAAAAAAAAAAAAAAGAGGTAGCATCTGAACTTTGCCCAGGCTCTGATTTCTGAGGAAACTGACCTAAGATGCTAGAAGTTTTCATAAATCAAAATAGACCATGTAAAATTTGATGGCCAGTGCAAAGAAAAACTCAAGTCTTTTACTTGATTCCTGATTGTTTTTAGAAAGTAGAATATCACTGGGCACTTGTTTTTGTCTGTTTGTCTGACTATATAAAAATATATATAATTCCCTTTAAAAATGATCTTCAAGTGAGACAAGAAATGTAGACATGGACCATCACGGAGACATCTACCTCTCTACGGGAAATAACCAACATTAACCCATTTTCCCTTGCTTCATCTTGAACACTACAAGTTAACAACAATTAGCACTGGCTTCCCGAGGCTTTGGCCATCTTTGCCATGACCATTTACTGCACCCTATCTGCAATTTTGATACTGTCTTCAGAAAATCATTCTACAAGAAGTTCTTATGCATCTCCACGTGGCCTCGCTAGAAAATAAAGGATCTTGGACATGAGAGTTTCCAAGAAGGAAATTAGATTCTAAGACTGTATTAAAAGAAGTTCACTTCAGTGTATCTTGCACTCCTTCCTTAGGCGCTCAAGTGCGCTCACAGTCATGTAGCTCACGGTTGTGCCCCACCCCCTACTTTTTTCTGGTCACTATCTTGTGTGGTTGGGTGTGTGACCCAGGGTGGGCAGATCTTAATGCTTTAATGGACCCCACCAGCCTGCAGTGCAGCAGGAGGAGAGTCTTAATCCAATCTCAGTCCCTCACAGGCTTTCAGTGTTGTTTTTATTTTCTTAACATAGCACAGAAGTTTCCCTTTTTCCTTAAATAGAAGCTACATAAATGGGAACCCAGCCTCTAGCAGTGATAACGACTGAGGCATGGAGAAAACACGCCTGTTATACAAGAGAATAGAGCCAAGATCAAAGCGGTGCTGAGAGATGGAGAGAGATACAGAATCCCAGTATGGAGTTAGCAGTTCGTCTGTGAATTTTGCGTGTTCTCACAGCTCATCTTTTTTTCCTTTGTGCTTTGTCATTAGCACAGCTCATCTTTATTCTCTCAGATAACCCAGTATCCTACCAATGAATTCCCTTTGTGGCTTAAGCTGCCTTGAACTGGGTTTCTGTCACTTTCAATCAGAATAATTCTGGCTAATGCAGATGTGCATGAAAAGCAGAGCCCTTCTTCTACTTGAATGTACCTTGTTTCTTTTCCTTTTCTTCTCTGTCCAGAAGAATCTGATGCAGGACGGTCCACCTACCCTGCATGCTCGTGAGTCGAGCTGGATTTATGGATCATCTTTGGATCCTGATCTGTTCATCACTTCTTTTTTTCATGCCATTGAGGGATTTTATTTGGATCTGTGCACACCAGAATAGGAAGCCATACCTTTAAATGACAGTGTCTACCAAGCCAGTCTGCTGGGATTGCTAACAATAAATTTCGTTCATACGTACAGCAGATAAAATAAAAAACCAAAATGTTTAAATTATGCAGTTTTTTTTTCTAATACGTGTCATGGAAGCAGAAAGCCCAGGTTTACTTCTTGAGTGGAAGCTGGACTTTCACCCAGTCATTTATTTTCATATCTTCCAGAGCACAGATAGCTGAGTGATTATGCAGCAAAGGACACCCAATCGCAGTCAGTAATTACATGGGACGCTGCAGTGTGGAAAACAAAGAGTCACCAAAATAACACGTTGCTTCTGCCAAGATGAGAGGAAAGTACAGTTCTGATTTGAGCAGGAACAGCTGCCTGCCACGAGGCTGGGGCCCTGCCGGTTCTTCTGGGCAGCTCCACCACCCACACCTGCGAGGTGCAAGGGCCCCAGCCACTCTAAGCAGCCAACACTTGCAGCCGGGGGGACATGTCTTTCCCCAAAGCAAATTACATGGGCTCCTTTTATATTAGAAAAAATGATGTGTTTCAGAAATTGATTCTCAGGCACCTGTCATTCTAGCTTCTGAAATATTTCCTTCAAGCAGTAGCTCTTCAGCAAGGAGATGCACAGCTGCACATTCTGATGTCTTAGCTACTCAGCTATGGAGACCACTGATGGCTTCTCCTGGGACCACATTTCCTTCAGTAAATAGCAGGAAATAAAATCCCTTTGCATTTGTGTAGTAGAATCTTCTCAACAGTCCTTCTGTTTAAACTTGATTTTAATGGTGCTAGGTTTTTAAGACAGGGATGATTACTATCTTTTGATGAATTTCAAAGAGAAAAATCCATCAAAAAATCCAACACAAGTTAGACCTGGACCCAGTTCATAATAATAGCATGACCTTCCTCTACTCGCATGCGCACACACATGTGCGCGCGCGCGCGCACACACACACACACACACACACACACACGGGGGCTGTCTGGTCATGATGATCTGCTGCCTGATTACTGCCACAAGTTGTGAGACCATTCCTTATTCTGCCCATAGTGAATCTAACACTGGATCAAAGAATTAACTCACTAACTAAATTACAGGTCTGTGACCTCCTTCCTTCCTGCAATCATCAGCCAATTAATAGTTGATTATAGGGGCTAGGGATTTAGCTCAGCAGCATAAGTACCTGCCTGGCAAGCAGGTGGTTGTGAGTTCGATCCCTGGTACCGGTAAAAAGATTTTTTAAAAAAAGTTGATTATAAGTAGTCTTTTTAAGAATAATTAATGCTATAATGTGCCCATCTACCTTAAGCCTCAAGACTCTTAGTACTGATGTGTTAACTCCACAAGAGTGGAAGTCCCAAAATTTGTAAAAAAAAAAAAAATTCCAGAAAAGATGATACAGAAAATAGACAAAGCAAATAACTGAGTTCTAGTTGGTCACTGACATAAGCAATCCTCCTCAGTAGTTACTAAAAGAACACTAATAATGTATTATAAAAAAATTACTAAAAAATTTGCAAAGCTCCCTGTTTCCTAAAACATCTAACAATCATGAAATGTGAAATCTATGGGGGAGGAAAGCAGAGCGATGGCACCCAGGATGAGGGCAGTGTGCCCCGAGGTCTCCAGTTTGTCTTAGTGACTTTGTATGAACTAAATATCATCATGCTGTGTGGCAGTCACCATGGGTGACGCTGGAAGCCCCGAGAGCTGCAGCAACCTGAAGCCTGAAACCCTCAGAGCAGCTATCTCGCCTCCCTGTTCACAACTCGCCGGTGAAACTATTATTGCTCTAAGTGCTGACAGAACATTTTGAGAGGTACTTACTAGCTCACTAACTTCAGGGAAGAGCAGAGACAAAGGCTTGGAGTAATTTTGTGAAGAAAATGGAAAAACAGGAAAGATGGAAAAAGAGAGAGAATTGCCTGTGATTTCTTTCTGGTTTGGGTCTGACTCAGTGTGCACGCAGGCTTAGTTGGTCCTGCAAGTCAGCCCCACTGAGAAGTGCCAGGACCAAGCAGAGAATAAGCAAGTAGGTCCCCTCGCAGTGAGACTCCCAGGATGGGCAGGTTCCAGACCCTGAAACAGTCCTTTCCCTGGCTTGACGGGCGCATTAAGTAGCAACTGCCTCAGGTACCTCTACTGAAATGCAAATAACTCTGGAAAAGATGGTACACTGTGAGAGTCATTAAACATCAGTGTGTAACTTACCAGATCACTTTTCCATGGACTCCTAAGAGATCCTGGAACAAGACTTGACTTAGAACCCAGTTTTTGACCTTAAGAAAGACTCAGATTCAATATATCTCGGCTTCCTCTATAATCCAGAAACTGGTTTACCCCACCTGCCGCACCTCATAACATTGTAAGACTTGAACAAGATTGTGTGTGAGTCACAAAACCATATAGACTTTATCCATAAGTATTTTTTGGTAACAAGAATCAAACTCAGGACCTTGCACTTGCCAGGCAGACACTTATGCCACTGAGCTATATCCTCAGCCCCTACATAGATATTACCAAGTCATTACAACTAAAATTGAAACTATATTGGAAGCTTGAGGAGGAAAAGGCCTAAAAGATGAGGGGAAAAAATTACACCCCTAATCATGCATTTACCTTCATTACAGATGTGCTCAATAGTTCAAGAAAAAAGCACTGAACTTAGTGTCAGAAGACTTCAACTCTCGAACAGGAAAATAGGTCAAATTCAGGAAAAGGAAGTTACGATTTCAATGACAAAAGTATTTGAAAAAATCCAAATTTACAAGTAACAGAAAGAAGGAAAATTAAAATAATAAAATGGTATTGCTACCAACAAAATGAAAACATACATTTAAAAATAATATTCAGAGTTTATAAGTGTGAAAGAAAATGGACAGTTAGTGGTAGTACAGATTGGTCTATTTAGCAGTATGGATCAAAACATCTCAAGCTGTGTGAGCCAGAAATTCCAATTCCAAGTTACCTAGAAGGAATAAATGAGAATATGCATAAACGTTTAACTATAAAGGTTCTTTACACAGTGTTGTTCATAATTACAAAGGCAATAGAAATGACCTAAGTTATCAACAACAACAAAAATTGATCATAAATCATGGTATAAACCCACAATTATATACTGTTCCTTTTGGTAGTAATATAGAAGTATATTTGTTAGCACAGAAAAAAGGACCTAATCACTTTCTTTTTTTTTTTTTTTATCGGTACCAGGGATTGAACTCACGACTGCCTGCTTGCAAGGCAGGTGCTTATGCTGCTGAGCTAAATTCCCAGCCCCAATCACTTTCTAAGAATAGAAAAAATAGTTATAACAACATGTGCCATATTTCTGTCTACGTATCTATATATAAAAGCGTTTTGGGGAGGGGCACAGGGATCAAACTCATGACTTTGCACTTGCCTGGCAAGCACTTACACCACTGAGCTAAACCCTGGCGCCTAGAAAAATACTTTTAAAAATTAATAGTAGGTAAAATATTTCATTTTATTCTTTATATTTCTAAAAATTTTCCCAATAACTTTGTCTGCATATGTAAAAGTGTTTGTATTAAGAGACACCCAAGGAAAGGAGAGAAATTCTAATAAGAATAGATACATTTAGATTCAAACCAAGGATTTTAATCCATGAAGTTGGGAGAGAGAACTAATTATAGCCTGCAAAACTCTCAGGGGCACAAATCATAAGATATGTGTGAAAAGAGTCTGGAAACCAATAAATCTCACTGCAGCATCAAAGCAGCGGAAGACTGCAGAAATATTATTCCCCTCAATCGCTTGCGGAAAGAAAAATTGTTTCAGCACCACACATGGCAAAGCTACCTGGTTGAGTTCAAAAACTTGTCCCACCAAAGGCAAATGAGACAGAGAAAGTTCAAAACCAGCTTAGAAGCAGTGTGTCAATTAATCTAAGGCTTTATTTCGTCAAAGGAACTGAAGAGCAGCCAGCAAAGGCCAGGAAGAGGGACGGGTGCTCTGGGCTCAGCGCGCTGCTCTGCACCAGGCGGGTGGGGTCCCCACTCAGCACCGGGTGGAGGGGAGGTCCTTCACCCGGGTGAAGAATTCCAAGTGCGGCACAGCCCCGGGGTCATGCAGCGCTGCCGTGAAGCCCTCTCCTCTACCCTAACCCTAATGCGGTGATCAGCTCAGTCCCGACACAGCTCCCAGCTGGCAAGGGGTCCAGAAACAAAGCAAGAGAGAGCCAGGCCATGCTGCAGTCGGAGGAGGACGGGCCACCTCTAGAGATTATCTCTGATCTCCAAAGTTCCCCTCCTCTCCCCCTGACATAGGTGCAATCGCTCAGGTAAAACTGATTAAATCGGAATCCAGTAGGGAAAGCCAGTGGACATAGCAAGTGGACATGAATACATAGAAAGGCCTTTTCCTGTAGCCAGTAGGCTGAGTGGCACCTTCTGGCTTCCTCAAGGTGATTGCTATCCAGAGTATCAATCCCTTTTGTTTATCCTTAAGGTGTGGCTGTAACTGTCTCCTCTGGAGACAGCCTGAGGCAGAGCTGTTTTTGACCATGGTTGAAAGGTGTCTGGGCTTCTGCACTGGCTGGAACAAGGGCCTATCCTGTCTGACAGCCTATAATATTTTTAATGAACTCAGCTGCCAACCACACTCCTGCTTCCGCAAAGACCTGACTTCACCTTTGAAAGTGTTCATTCATTTAATTGGTATTTCATGAGCAACACTGTCTTCGCCCCATGGTCACGCATACTGGCGCTGTGAAGCTGGCCGAATGTCAGTGCTGTGGGCCCTGTAGCCCGCTGTGAAACTGCAACGCTATTCCGCGCGAATGGGAGACCAGCTGGGAAGTACAAGGCCAGAAGTGATCTTAGGTGTATTTCTGAAAGCTCCTTCAGGCTGTTTGGTGACCTGTTTCAGTATGTAAATGCCAACCTTTCCATTTTCCTCACTTAAAATGCAAACACCATTAACGGGCAGCATCCTAATTGGAATCTGTGGGTAACACCCTTTTTCTCATTCACATTCTGAAGAAGCATGGTGCAAGCACTGCTGTCTGGCTGGGGCTCCAATGGAAAGTGTGTCTCAAACCTGAGCCTAAAACCTGACACAGTCCCTGAGGGCAGATCTTCAGGATGCAGAGAAAAAGAAACTGTAAATTTTAGCATCAAACAGTGCTGAATTCAAAATTGGAAATCCTACTCCCTGCCTACTAATGCTATGACCTTGAGCAAGTTCCATTCTTAGACAGTTGCTTACAAAGGCACACTGAGTAAGCTGTATCTGAAAATGCACTGAAATCTCTGTCATCCCTGTGAATTCCTGAACCGGCTACCACACTATAGAAGCATGCTAAGATTTAATTTGATATCCTAACAACTGAATATTGACAATATGGCCAGAACTTGACAGGTTCTGGAGTTTCAAAGATGAATCAGACAGCAATAATATCCACATATTTTTTCTCAGAAAGTGATGAAATTTTGGAAACAGTCTAGTAAAGAAATCTTCTAATGCTATAAATAACAGGCAGAATGGATATTCCACCTCACTCCAGTTCTCCAGCATTTTTAAATGCCTGTGTGACTTCAACCAGAATGAAACAGTGATGCTTTTTGGAAAATCTTCTGTTCTGAATTAATCAGCAAGGTGAGTTGGAATTCGCATCTAATTCTTAGGGGATTTAGCAAGGTGGCAGTGGTTCTGCCGGGTAAATTGTTTACAACTGATGCTAATGACTGCTCATTTGACTTAATGGTGGTATGCTACTTACTGCCCTGGGGAGGAAGTGAGCAGAGAATATTTCTACTAATAGCCAATCTTAGCCATAACTGCATTGTCTGCATGTCAAATGAATTCACAGATATTAAAAAAACACGATTCTATAAAATAATGAATTGAGGAACCTGCTGAATGCTTGACATAACACAAACAGAAATACACAGAAGTTGTACAGACTATTAGATACAAGGGATTCTGCTGGGACTGAGGATCAGAAATGCAAATCCCAGACAGGATTGGAAACAAAGGAAATGAAGTGAACTCTAAAGAGAAAAGAGGAAAGAAGCCCTCATCTTCTAGCAGTGATTTCCAAGATCCTTCCCACACATCTTGTCTGCTTTTCAACACAGCACCACAGCCATCCACTTCCCCAAAGGACAGAAAGGAGTTTGGGGGAGGGTCTGTTCTGAGACAAACACCACACTGCTGAATTACATGAAAGGTTCTTGTCCTATTATAAATTACTGTACAATTATGGCGGTGCTCTAACATGGTGGAAGGCCAAAGCAGGACCACCTACCACTTCCTCTTCCTTCTTCAGCCCTAATTGCAACTCCCTTTCCTATTTGCATGCAAAGAAAATTCCAATCAGTTCCTCACACATCATCAATGCCTTGCCCCAAGCACCACTTCCAATCAGAGGTCATATAACTCTCTGCCTCACTGGATCTGGTTGAAGGAGACAGCCCAGCCACCATGGGTTGTGTGCTCCTTTCTGATAGAACTGTGGGGGACCAGCAGTGGCTGAAAAGATAAGAAGTATGAAATATAAATGACCTTTATTTTGAGAATGCAGGGAGAGACACCCCGGAGCCCCTGGGGCGCGGCATCTTCCCCCCGGGGTCGGCGATCTCTCCGTGGAACACGTGGAGTGGGGGCATATAAGTAGCCTAGCTTTGGGGTGGAACCTAAGGGGCATTAGGGATGCACAGGTATCTCATTGGCACTAGTTTGGCACCAGGGAAAATTCTTAGGGGTGGGGAAAATAGAGTCACAGGTAAATTCCTAGGGGTAGGGAAGATAGGAGCTTCTTGGTTCCGTCTAAGGCTTTACCAGCTACAGTGTCCTGTCTGGGCCAAAACTCTCTCATATCCCATCTTATGATTATTATTATGAAAAGGGGTGAAGATTTCTTTCTTTATTGCTTCCCGCTGGAAGGGGGCACTGTACTGGGGTCTAGAGGAGTCGACGGAATGATGATTGATGCCCATGTAGAAGCTGGTGCCAGATGTTTTAGCCAGGACAACTCCACAGGTGAATGCATATATGTTAGACCAGAAAAACAAAGAGACAAGACGTTATGAGGAGACATGGCACTATCATATTTAAGGACCCAAGTGAGGTAGAAGAAAAGGTGCCTTTGATTTAGAGATGTCATTATATAAGGACCACATTGAGGTAGGATTATTGCCACAGTAAGGTAGAATTCTGAAAAATAAGTGTGAGGTTAGGAGGAGTGAAATTATGAGAGGTGATTACTCCCCTATCTGAAAAGGTAAAAGTTAAGATGGTAGGTAGGTAAGGCTTGTCTCTGGTATGCATGACGTTGGAGTCTTTAGGAAATAATCCTAGCAGGCTGCAGCACAACATGAGAGCTTAAAGCAGCCTGCATGTATCTCTCAACACTGTTTGGGTGTACCTCCCATCTCGGCGGGAATGGGTCGGCGCACGGCGAGGAAACAAAGGGACACTGGCAGGAAAGGACACACCTTCTCAAAACAAAGGCTTAAAGATAGAGAGTTTTGTAAACTTGTCGTCAGTGTGATAAGCTATAAATAGGTATGGTTTTTGGGGGGGGACAGGAAGTGGTCCCCAAGATAAAATCTGGTGTGGGGTCTGGCCCACGGAGTTATAGCCAGATGAGGCAACGGACCATGGTCTACTAAGTGTAAGTCGTCACTTCTTACTTATTTTAGACCAATCGGTATGATGTGGTTCCAAAGCTCAAATAATTGGCCATCACCAGTATATACGAGTGGATTTCTCATGGGTTTTAGTAACAGCTCTGCCCGTGAGAACTTAAAAAGTTCTGAAGGACATGAGAGTCTTTCAGTGTGGACACAGGTTGGCCCAGAAAAACTCTGCCTTGGGCTATCTAAGGATGTGAGAGTGTCATGGGAACCCACGGAAAGGGGGAGAAAACCCGCCTGGGGCCTGGCCCAGCGGCAATCTCTGGGGGTTGCTCACCTGTGGTAAACTGGGTTGGTGTTGTTTGTGAGTGAGCAGAGACAAGTTTACAGCTCCCGAGTGTAGAAGTGAGGAATTAATGCAGGATGCAGTCCCGTCCTGGTCCTGAACGGCAGGGGACTCAAACTGAGAGGGCCCCAGGAGTCTCTCGTCTGCTGTTCTCGGTCAGGGAACCATATGATAGAACTGTGGGGGATGGGCGGCAGCTGAAAGGATAAGAAGTATGAAATATAAATGACCTTTATTTTGAGAATGCAGGGAGAGACACCCCCGAGCCTCTGGGGCGCGGCATCTCCCCCCGGGGTCGGCAATCTCTGTGGAACACGTGGAGTGAGGGCATATAAGTAGCCTAGCTTTGGGGTGGAACCTAAGGGGCATTAGGGATGCACAGGTATCTCATTGGCACTAGTTTGGCACCAGGGACAAATTCCTAGGGGTGGGGAAAATAGAGTCACAGGTAAATTCCTAGGGATGGGGAAGATAGGAGCTCCTTGGTTCCACTGAGGCTTTACCAGCTATAGTGTCTTGTCTGGGCCAAAACTCTTTCACTTTCCACATCCTCAATAAAACTGTTCTTTTTCACTTTTCACTATTCTATTGCACCAGAAAATTCTAACACAACCCACTCAGGCCCTGCTGCCCCAAATAAATAGCTGGGACAGCAACTTGTAAGTCTTTAGCCTCCTCTCCTGAACCACAGCCCTCGCTGATCTGAAGTAAACAGACTTTTATTTCCTCAGCTCAATTAGGAATAAAAAAACCTCTTATCAAAGTCATCTTTTTTTTTCCAATGTTGGCTTACTCCTTAGAAATTCAGAAGTTTAAATAGTCTTTTAAAAGACCCAATAGACAGATCAAAATGTCAAAGTTTTCTGTCTCTAGTTCACTGCCAATACTGTTACAGGCAGTTGAATTAGACAGAAACATTATAGACAGGCAGGCAGGGCTAAGGCTCTCAAGGGAGCTAGCAGAGAACCAGATGTCGTGGGACCATGGAGGAGACGACACCTCCCGCTGTGGGCCAGATCCCAAAACAAAAGACAAAACAAAAGCAATCACACCCTCGCTGTAAACATCAGGGGCTGATATTCTAAATAGGTGTGGCTCACCTTGAGGAAGCCTGGGGCCACCATCCCAACCCCTCCAGGGAGAGTCGCTGTTCCTTAAGCATGCCCACTTGCTACTTGACTTGCCTCCCCATTTTTCCATGATTCAGTCAATTTTACCTGAACAATTAATCTTATTGGACTGTAGGTCTGTCCCACCTCATGCCCCTCTGCCTTATGAGTACCCATTTTTCCCTGTCTTGAGCCCATCTCGCCTCATGATTTTACCATATGAAAGTCCCTGGAAAGACAGTCTTTGGCAACCCACTCAGGACCCCTTCTGTCTTTCTCTCAGACAGAAGCTTTCTTTCACTCAATAAATATATTCTGCTCTTCACCTCCGTTGTTCCTAAAGTTGATTCTTCAATTTTAGGGGTGTACCTGACATCTAGTAGGTTGGGAGTTTCGTTCCCCTGTATCAGTATGATTTAAGAGTTGAATGTGATGAAATGTAACTCAGTTGACCTTAGCCAGTATTTAAAAAAAAAAACCACTCAGGCCATAGATGAAGGGGGAGGGGACCCTCAATGAACAATTTCAAGGCCACTAACAACATTCCAGAACAATGAAAGAATCTTCAAAATCTTGTGGAGCCCATCTTGGTGAATATGTAGGAAGAGTTTCCAGCCCAGTGGAAACACTGAGGTAGAAACGTGCACCTAAAATACCATTGTCTTGAGTCAGTTCTCTGGGAACATACTCCAAGACAGAGCTATGCATGCAGAAATTGGTTAGAGGCTATCTTGGGAATCATCTATTTGAGAGAGAAGAAGTGAAATGAATAAGGGAGAAAGATGAACTTTGTTGTAGAGAAAAAAAGGCCTCAGTTGACCCCACTTGGAGCTCTGGTGCGTTAGTTATCCAGGCTAGTGTTAGGGCTGACGCCGCAGGGAAAGAGACCCCAAGGACTCAACTCTTGGTGAGGGAAAAAAGTTTATTTCCATGCGCATGGGGTCCTCCAGGCAAACGAGTGCGGAGGTGTCGATGTCCGCTCCCGGCCGGCAGGAAGGACACACGACAAAGTCTGGCAGTGGACAACCTTTTCTTTTATTTTCCTTCTCCGTACAGCCTGCCCTGGGATCGCTCCCAGCCGAAGCCTCCTTTGGTCCGCTCCCCGCGGCTCCTTCCGGGCTTCGCTCCGAAGCCTCTACCGGTCCGCTCTCCGCGGCTCCTTCTGGGCTTCTACTTCCGGGCTTCTTCTTCTCCCCCAGGGGTGGCACCAGTATATATACGGATACAGTGTCCAATCATGTTAAAGTAAGCAAGGCAAGCTGATTGGCTAACATCATCAGTTGCCAGGCAGACTATATTGTTGAGCGGGTTGCTTACGCGGTAAGCAGGAAACTAACGTGCTCGATGGGAGGGGTAATCTACCTCAGGCTTTGCTCTTTACTACAGGCCTCACGTCCGCCAAGTGAGGCGACCGGGCTCGGGGCTGCGGCTCCCAACACGGAGGGCCACGAGGGGAATTTGTGCAGGGTTTTTAAGGGCACAAGCGGGAAGCAGGCAGGTTTACAGAAGCAGATCGCATTGGTTAATTTTGAACGGCGCAGGACTTGGCAGATGCTGATTCGAGGGATCTGGGGCTGAGTAACCATGGAGACCGAGAGTCCTGGTCTAATCTAGCACATTCCTTTACTTATCTTTATCTTTACAGAGGACAGATCATCTTGTGGTTAATGACTAGCAGATGCATTCCTTCCTGTCCTGCCCCGATATCTCAAGGAGGATTTAGGGAGTGACACATTCCTTACTGCTCTGTTCTATAGCTCGGGGGCGGGGGGGATTACATTACAAACGGGGAGTCGATTCTCTCATTCCCCCCTTTTTCTTGTGGATGACCTCTAATCTTAGAGGTATGTTGTAGCTAGGGGTTCATATTGTTGACCTATGACCATTACTTTGACCTGAGAAACTTGTCCCCTTATGAATTGGGTAATCCGGTTAATAAGGCAAGGGGCAATGGCTAGGATTAGGATTAAGGTCAGTAATGGTCTTATCAAGGGAAGGAGATAGGGGAGAATTCCGTTTTACATTTTCTAAAGGGGGCTCCCATACAAAGATCTTTAACAATTGTTTTTTTTTGCTTACAGGGGGACCAAAGCCGCCATGCAAGGTCGGCATCAATGTTATTAAAATCAAAACAAGCAAGCTAAAACAGTTCATGACCAGCATAATCTAACTATGTTTTAGTCAATTTTTAACTTTAAGGGTTACCAGTCTGTTGTGTAGTCCACTGAGTATGTCCCTCGTCTGCTGTTTCCCGTGGCTTTACATGAGTGTAGTGAATCCGCGCAGTTTTTCCTGCTACCTTGATGGCAGTGGGGGTACTGAGCACCACGGTGAAAGGTCCTTCCCAGCAGGATTTGAGGGAGTCATGGTGGTGACATCGAACCAAGACTGGAGTCCCTGGGGCCTTGGTCTCTGAAGGCGGGTCCAAGTGTTTTTGTCTAAACAGCTGGTGGATCCAGGCCAACACAGGTTGGAGTGTCTGCAGGGACTTAAGATCTCGATTAGTAATTTTAGCTAATTTGTCTTCTGACAATCTTGGAACCAATGGCGGGGGCCTCCCAAACATGGCTTTAAAGGGGGAAATTCTAGAAACATATGGGGTATATCTAGCTCTTAACAGTGCAAAGGGAAGAAGGCTCATCCAATTATCGCCAGTTTTTGAAAACAGCTTAGCTAAAATGTCCTTGAGACTTTGGTTCATACGTTCTACTTGCCCTGAGCTATGTGGCTGATAGGCACAGTGGAGTTTTAATTAATCTTTAATGCCTGGGCTAACTTTTGGGTGACTCGGGCTATGAAAGCCAGGCCATTATCGGACCCCATTGATAGTGGGAGGCCAAATCAAGGTATGATCTCATGCGATAGCCTTTTAACTACCACTAAGGCTGACTCAGACTTAGTAGGGAAAGCCTCTACCCAGCCAGTAAAAATGTTTATTAATACCAAGAGATAGTGGTGTCCCTGTAAATTAAGTTTTACCATGTCCATAAAGCCTACTTTCCAATATTCTCCTGGAACAATTCCTTGATGTCAGGTGGTCTCCAGCGCAGAGCTCTTGGCTGAGTTGACTAACAAGCACTGTGGGCATCTAGAGCTCGAAGAGGTGGTCAGTTTGTAGAGTTTTGGAATAAAATACTGAGTTCTGGACAAATCCACAAGTTTAGTTTTTTTTTTTTTTTTTTTTTTTTTAAACGAGTAGTCTGGCGAGCCCGGTATAACAGCTCCTGCCCTAGTGTCTCCAGTAACCGTACTTGTATATCAGGTAACTGGTATTAGCCCCTTGGGGTGGGAGACTTTATTCCAAGTTGAGATGCCAACTGTAGGTCTTTCTTTGTGTAGACTGGTTCTGACAAGGTCAGAGGACTAGTATTAGAGCAGTTACTTTCTTGGTTGACCCCTCCGATGTGGTTGCTATTTTTCAAGTAGCTTGATCTGCCAAACTGTTTCCTAAGGTGACAGTGTCATCTCCGGTTGGGTGAGCCTTGTAAGGAATAGCAACCCATTGAGGCAGCCAGACAGCGGCTAGCAAATCTAGAATCTGTGGAGCATTTTTAGATGGCTTCCACGTATATGTACAGTAGCAAAGGGATATCTTCAGAAAAAAAAAATGTTTACCCTCTTTTCCGTGGCTAGTTTTAGCCTCTCAGTCAAAGCAACAAGCTACGCCTTTTGGGCAGAAGTGCCAGGCTCTACCCGCTTAACCCAGAGTACCTCCTTTTCGGTGGTCACTGCTGCCTCGGCCATTCGTTTGCCGTTTTGGATGAGGCTGCTTTCATCGAACAGTTGTCGGCATTTCCCAAAAGCTGGTCAGTAAGATCAGCCTGTAGGTTCTGCTGCAGTTCGAGGATGTCAGCGCACTCATGGAGAGAGGTGTCCTTTGTTCCTCCGGATCATCATCAGGCATAAGGGTGGCTGTTTAAAGCTGAAGAAGTCTTGAATATCATTGACTCTGGGTCTAGAAGCAGGGCTTGACAGTAGAATTCTGGTGTTTGAGAGCCTTTTTTTAGGAGGGGTTTTGATAAGAGTCTCTAAACTGTGAGAAGTTACCACAGAAATCACTTGCCCAAAGCATGTTTCTTCGCTTCCTTAAGTAACATTGTCACAGTAGCTAGTATTTTAAGGCAGGGGGCCATACTCCTGTTACTGGATCAAGTCTTTTGGAGAGGTAGGCTATAGGCCTCTTTCAAGGGCCAATGTCCTGAGTTAGGACTCTTTTGGCAATGTCCCTGAGTTTATCTATGAACAAGATGAAAGGCTTGGTAACGTCAGGGAGTCCCAGGGCTGGGGCCTCTGTCAAGGCCCGCTTGAGCTGCTGGAGGGCCTGTTCACATTCATCAGTACAGTTCAGCGAATTTTGAGTTTCTCCCTTATGGGAGTCATATAGAGGCAAGCTTTTCAGAAAAATTTAGCCTACAGTATCCAACTGTCTCCAGAAAGTCTCGTCTGTTTTTTAAAAGTTTTCTTTCATAGAGCAATTTTAACACCTTGGCTATCTTTTTGTAAATTTTTTAGTTCTCAAAGACCTTTTTGTGCTATCTCTATTAACTGGCTGAGGGGCATTTCCTTAAACCTCTCAAACCTTTGTAATTTTTGTCTAACATGTGGGGCCGACTGAGTTACAAAGAGAACAACTGGCAATATTGGGAAACCTTCTTACCTCTGGATGTTCAGTCAGGGTGGCACAAAAGGAGAACATGGTTTTGGCATTCCGGATCAGAGAGCCGGCTTCATCTGGATGGCACACTGCTTTTTGTCCAAGGGTGTCACGTGACAGGCCATCATTTTACTAAAATTATATTCTTAACAAAAAGGGCTTTTTCACAGGTAACAAAATTGTGCTGCATAATCTCCCAGATGTTTACAGCACATGCAAGAACTTGTATCTTATTTCTAGTATCACCTATCATCTCATTTTAATGAAAACATTTTGCAGCAAAGTACAATCTTATGTATACTTCTACCAAAACTGATCTAATACTGTCAAATTCTGAACACATTTACTTCTTGTCAAACCTGTTATTTGTAGTACTATAAATCAAGACAAATAAAATTTACATCCTCTTGAGCCTTCTACAACTTACAATAATACCTCTCAAATTAAGCTTTAATCTTTTTCTATATTCTGGCATAGCCAGACACCTTTACTTGAAGACCACTCTCTTTGTCCCTCTTTTTACTATTACCAGTCAATTACCTTTTTTCTCACTTCTCAGACAACATCAAAGTTTTCAACAAAACCCTTGAAGTCACCTTTTAGTAGTCTAAAAAAATGCTTATTTTATGTCTTTTTACCACATAAAAATGCTGTATTTTAAAAACAAAACTGTAACCTTTTAACTGGCTCAAATATAGTATCGCCTGGTTTTTACTTGGCAAAGTTGACATGACTCTTAACAACCATAGATATACATATATATGTGCACATGTTTACATTTTCACCAGAGAGAAAAAAATAAAATACTCCTTTAAAAAGGCATGCCGAGGTTGCAAGCAATCAATTGAAGTCTTACATATTAAACAAGGCGCCACAACATTAAAGACACAAACAAAGGGAGCTTCTTGTACAGTTTGGTCAGCTAAAGGAAATCATTTTTCTTATCATGAACCTTGAATCTAATAAGCCATATGGATCCTACAACAGAAATGGGCAACAAGCCCCTAAGTTAGTAACAAGTTTAAACAGGCAACTAAGGAGAGGGCGGAGGAAGGAAGGGTTTTACCCACGGTGGGGGCTCCTCCCTGATGTCCTGCCATACCAAGATGTAGGTGACCTGCCCTCTCATCTGGGGCGGAAGATGATTTTCTTAACTGCTAAGATGAGGGGAAGGTGGAAAGTTCCCTCTGGTGGCCATCCCACAGAAAAAGTAGGCCACTCAGTCGAGCAGAAATCCTGCTATTTACTCTTCTTGACCTGCAAGGAGAGATTGTGAGCCCTCTTCCGCACCTCCGACCAATGGTCGAGGGTGCGGGACAATGGGGATGAGGTCGACTGTCCCATGATGTTCTATAGTCACAGGGCGGTTAACGCAAGCGCGATACAACAAATAACCAATCACAACACCCACGACACACAGGACAAACAGGCCGGCCACCTCACTCTCATGCATCAGTTTCACTCCAAACGAGCCACCTTACAGGGTGTCTCCGAATTGGCCCGGACGGACCACAGATTGGGAACGAAATTCCCCAAACGAGTCACCTCAGAGGGTGTCTCCGAATTGGCCCTGACGGACCACAGATTGGGAATGAAATTCCCCGAACGAGTCACCTCAGAGGGTGTCTCCGAATTGGCCTGGACGGACCACAGATTGGGAATGAAATTCCCCGAACTGATAGGAAAATCCTATCGCAAACGGTGAGTCACGGAAAACCGTGTGGGGCGTCCCCCAGTCACCAGAGAACAGAGAACAGATAACAGATAACAAAAACTGGTAACAAAAATTGCCCCTAGATCGGAGCTGTTTGGCTCGGGGCGTAAAATACCGGTAGATTGATCCTCAGAGTAAAAATAAGAAGCGACTGGTCGTACTCACCCACCGCAGAGCCGTTGAGGTCACCTCCCGTGAGACGTGCTATCTCGCTGGGGCCTCCAAGATGTTAGGGCCAATGCCGCAGGGAAAGAGACCCCAAGGACTCAACTCTTGGTGAGGGAAAAAAGTTTATTTCCATGCGCATGGGGTCCTCCAGGCAAACGAGTGCGGAGGGCCACGAGGGGAATTTGTGCAGGGTTTTTAAGGGCACAAGCGGGAAGCAGGCAGGTTTACAGAAGCAGATCGCATTGGTTAATTTTGAACGGCGCAGGACTTGGCAGATGCTGATTCGAGGGATCTGGGGCTGAGTAACCATGGAGACCGAGAGTCCTGGTCTAATCTAGCACATTCCTTTACTTATCTTTATCTTTACAGAGGACAGATCATCTTGTGGTTAATGACTAGCAGATGCATTCCTTCCTGTCCTGCCCCGATATCTCAAGGAGGATTTAGGGAGTGACACATTCCTTACTGCTCTGTTCTATAGCTCGGGGGGGGGGATTACATTACAAACGGGGAGTCGATTCTCTCACTAGACTGTTGTACCCCAAAAATGAGACCCCGAGATGGTGTACAAAAAATGGGCAAGATGTTGGAATTTGCAAAACTGTGCAACTAGGTTAGATTTTTGGGAGGCCTGTAAAGGAAAAAAACCACAAAGCAGGGAGGGAGGGGATAAAGGTGGAGAAGGCTTTTGTTCTCTTATTTGTCCTGGGGGCAGAGTTCTTTGCTTAATCAGTTGCTTTTATGGGAAGTTTTGCAGCTGGTGGTCAGCTAGGTCCTCCTTTATGGGAACTTGACAATTTGTGGTCAGCTAATTCCAGGAACAACTGTCCTTCATGATGAGGGACAAAGGTTGACACAGAATACAGGGTTACCATGGTAACCATGCATACAGAACAGGATGGTGGTGTTTTTGTTAGAGTACAACATTCCCCACTGATTTTTGTCTGGGTCAAATCATTGACTCAGGGAAGAGGCTTCAGTCAGGGGTATCTGTTTATAGCCTTGTGTCCTTAAAACCATTAATTTAATGGTTTGAACTCAGTCTTTAAGATAGCTTATCAATTTGTTTATAATATAAGGACCAATAGTTACACAAACAAGGAGGATTAACAAAGGCTCTGTGGCCACCGTTATTAAGGTTGTTAACCAAGGGGAGAAAGAAAACCAACATTCAAACCAGCTCTGTTCTGCCTCTCTGGCTTGTTCTTGTTCTTGCAATCACTTTTTGAGGTTAGCCATGTTCTGCCTGATGACTCCAGAATGATGGCATACAGACAACAGTTTTCCCCTAAAGCCAAATAAAGACCTCCTTTTTTTTAGGAATATGAGATCTAGTCCCTGTAGGTTTTGTAAAACCATCTTGGCCAGGTAACTCAAGGAATATTTCAGCTTGGAGACAGAGTCACTGAGTGTGGCTAGATCCGGATTGATAGGAGCACTTACGTGCCTGTAATTCTTGTCTCCGATTATTAGGCTGGACACTCCTACACCCACTGATCCTGCCACCCCAATATCTACAAAAATATTTTGTCTCTAAGAACGGTGAACACCTCCAGGTATGATGATCTCTAGATATTCCAATATGGGCAAGGTCAGTAGGTGGTTGTTGTATCTGGGGGCAGAGATCCCAGCCAATGGACTGTCATCTCTTTTGACTGCTTAGGTCTTTGCAAGGCACAGTTTGTCTTTCTTCAATCTGCCAGACATGCTGCATGGCATACTGTCCTATTTTTATCCTCTTTTGTCTAATTTTTCCTGGGATCTTATTAAAAGAGCACATAAATCTAGTTTAATTATCCCATGGACAGTGGCATTGGTTGCCAACATCTCACCAGTATTAACAATCAGTTATCTTTCAAGTTTCAAATTGAGGATTATGAGACTTGCCCCTGAGGTCTCCATAAGGGAGTATCCATAGGAACAAGACTATTACATACATTTGTCAATCTTAAGCTTTAAGGGGTCCTTGGAGGGGATAACAGTCCACTTATTTGCAAGTCAATTGCCTTCAGAGGCCAAGATCAGCTTGAAGTGACAATGATGGATCCAGGCATGTTTCCCAGTGACTTTGACAGTGGTTGGAGTGCTGAGGACCATGGTGTAGGGCCCTCCCACCATGGTTTGAGAGATTCTCCATGATGTCTTCTGATGAGGACTAGTGTCCCAGGTTACGCTGCAGGGTGTTCATCCTCAGAATGGCTGCAGGCAGAGGATGTTGTCACAATAACTGGTGGACAGAAATCAGAACTGGCTGAGGGGCCAGGGGTTCCTTATAAGATCTTGGTTAGCTAGATCTATTCCTTTTTTTTTTCTTCAGAAACCTTAGGGATGAGGGAAGGGGGCTTCCCATATAAAGCCTCAAAAGCACATACAAGAGGGCAAAAAGAAGGAGACTCACCCAGTTTTCACCAGTTTCCAAGGCCATCTTAGTTATTACAGTTTTTAAAGTCTGGTTCATCCTTTCTACTTGTCCTGAATTTTGAGGCCAGTAAACACAATAGAGTTTCCAATCAATCTGCAAGGCTTGGGTCAGTTTTTTAAAGGTATCTGGGCTATAAAAGCTGGGCCATTGTCATACCCCATGGATAAAGGGAAGCCAAATTGGGGAAACTGCTATCAGGGCTGACTCAGACTTAGTAGGAAAAGCTTTGACCCATCCAGTGAAAGTATCAACCATTACTAATAAGTACTTATTCCCTTGACGTCCAGGCTTTCCCATCTCTGTTAAATCTACTTCCTAATGTTCTCCAGGCATGGTCCCACAGTAGCGAGTGGTTTCTGTTTGTTGCTGTCACTTTGGGTTCACTAATTGACACTGAGGGCATCTTAGGCTCACAGACTGGGTAAGCTTTGATACCAGCCCCCAGGGATATTCGGCTTTGCTCGTAGTTGAGCCACCAGATGCAAATCTTCAAGTGTAAATGGGCTCTGACAGAGTAGGTGGGATCAGCAGCACTGATCTTATGGCCATCTTTCAAGTGGTGGCGTCTGCCAAATTGTTTCCTCATATAACAGGATCATCTCCCACTTGATGTGCTTTACAGTGGATGATAGCCACTTTCCTCAACATACAATTGGCAGCCAACAAATCTAAAATTTAGGGAGCATTTTTCATCTTTTGGCCCCCATAAGTCAATAAACCCCATTCTTGATAAATGGCCCCATGAACACAAGCAGTAGCAAATGTGTATCTGCTATCAGTATAAATATTTATTTCTCTACTTTCTGACAACTTGAGGGCCTCAGTAAGGGCAATGAGTTCAGCCCACTGGGCCGATGTTCCCGGCTCCAACGTTTGTTCCCATAGAATCTGAGAGTGTGGTAATAGCAGCTCCTGCAACCCACTTACCTTGATAGATGTAACTGCTCCCATCAAAGAAGTATGATGGAACTCCAGATAGGGACTCATCCATCAAGTCCGATCGGAGCTCCGCGAGGTGATCAATATAGTAAATGGCAAGGAGGGGTCATCATCAGGCTGCTGAGTAGCAGGATTTAAAGCTGCTGTGTCCTTGACACTGATAGTAGTCAGATCCAGAAGTAATGCCTGGTAGTGAATGACTCGGGAGTTGGACAGCCACTGGTTTGGTGGAGCCTTGATGAGGGTCTCCAGCGAATAGGAAGAGACAATTAAGAGTTTTTGTCCTAAAGTCAATTTTTGAGCCTCCTTTACCAAGAGGGCCACCAAGGCAATCACCTGCAGACAAGGTGGCCATCTGGCTGTCACATTATTAAGCCTCTTGGAAAGATAGGCAACGGGCCTCTGCCATGGCCCCAAACTCTGGTCAGTACTCCTTTTGCTATCCCTTGCCTCTCATCGACATAGAGGGAAAAGGGTTTTTGCAGGTCTGGCAGTGCCAAGGCAGGAGCCTCAGTTAAGGCAAATTTCAGCTGTTTTAAAGCCTGATCTTGAGAACCTGTCTACTCTAGAGAGTCCTGAGTAGCTCCCCATAATGAGGCTGAGCTATCTCCGCAAAATTAATAATTCAAAGCTGGCAATATCCTATGGCTCCAAGAAATACTCGCACTTGCTTTTTAGTCACAGGGACTGGAATCTGTTGTATGGCTTGCACTCGATGGGAGGAAAGAGTCCATTTTCCTTCATAGATTTGGTAACCTAAGTAGGTCACATGCTTTTGGCAGAGTTGGGCCTTTTTAGCAGGTACCTTATAGTCCAGCTCATCTAAAGCCCACAGAAGAGCTTGGAACAGTCCTTTGGCCAATGCCCCTTCTCTTTGTAATGAGCACGTTGATTTTTATCTAGGGGCAGATGAGACTTCACATCAGGCTGGGTGACTTTGTCGGCTAGCATTCCCAGCACCTTTGTCTGCTTCTGGTCTTTAGGGTCCTCCCAGTTGTCAAATATCTTTTAAGCAATCTCTAGTAACTGACTGAGGGGCATTCCCTCAAATCCCTCAAGCTTTTGCACTTTTTGCCTAATATCAGGGGTTGACTGGGTTATAAAGGCAATCTTAATGGCCCTTGCATTTTCAGGTGCTACCGGATCTATGGATATATAAATGCAATAGGCCTTTTGCAATCTTTCCCAAAACCCCCGAGGGAGACTCATTAGCCAATCATCTCCCCTCTGCTACCTTGGACAAATTGGTGGATTTTCTGGCAGTGCCCTTATGGGCTTCCAAGAACAACTGGCAATACCGATCAAGAGCCTCCTTACCTCCAGTCATATTAGGATTCTAAGTGGGGAGGGACAAAGGGAAAACACGGTTCTGGTGGTTTCCATCTGGATTGCACACTGCTTTTTGGTCCCAGCATGAGAATGCTCTTTCTCTCTTCTGCTGTAAACAGAATCTGCAAAATCTGCTGGCAGTCATCTCATGTGGGGTGATGAGTGGAGAAGGCAAATTCCAAAAGAGAAATAAGGCACTAAGGGGCCTTAGAAAAAGGGGGCTGAGGAAGAGGAGTCCAGCGATTCTGAACACTGATGGCTCCTAGTCTGGATGGGACTGAGAATTACAGTCCTTTTTAATTTTTATTTCCACTGGCAAATATAATTCATATAATGGTCAACACTGACTATATAAACTTGGAATTACAAAGGGTTCCAGTTTGTCCTCCTTTTGGAGTATAATCTCATTTTAATGGAGACATTTTGCAGTAAAGGTTTACTGATCCAATTTGTCCAATTCTGAACACATTTGTTTCTCTTTCTCTCTTTTTTTAAAAGAAAACCTGTTATTTACAGGTACTATAAACCAAAGCAAACAAAATTTACATCCCCTCAGCTTTCTACTACTTACTATACACCTTCAAATTGAGCTTTTTCTATCCTCTGTCACATTCTGGCACAGCCAGACATTTTTACTTGAAGACAAAACCACTTTCTTTGTCCCTCTTTTTTTTTTTACTTATTACCCATCAATTACCTTCTCTCTTGCTTTTCAGACAACATTAAAACCTTCAACAAAATCCTTGAAGTGACTTTCTTTCAGTAGTCTAAAATATATTGAATCATTTCATGTCTTTTCACCACCTTAAAATGCTACATTTTAAAAACTGTAACTTTCTTAACTGGCTCAATTACAGTATGACCTGTACACACACACACACACACACACACACACACACACACACACACACACATTTTTATCAGAAAGAAAAATACTTTTTAAAGGCATGCTGAGGTTGCAAGTAATCAGTTGAGGACTAAAACATTAAACAAGGTGCTACAAAAGACAAGACCAGCATTAAAGACACAAATGAAGGTTTTTCTGTCCACAGTCCGGTGATCTAAAGGGAAATAATTTTCATTATGACCCTTGAGTCCAATAAGCTGCATGGAGCCTGTAACAGAAATGGGCAGTGAACCCCTAAGTTAGTAACAAATTCAACAAGTTCAAATGGGCAAAAAAAAACCCCCAAAGTTAGTAACAGATTCAAATGGGCAGACAGCTCCAAAGTATAAAAACACTGAACATAAAGACAAATGGGTAAAAAGCCCCAAATTACAAATGGGCGAAAAGCCCCTAGAAGGTGTCCCACTCCAGTGCAGGAGGAAGACTAGGCTCATCTGCATTTACAAATGTGCATGCTCAAATGGGCAAAAAGCTACAAATTACAAATGGAATACTTATAGATGTTAAGTCGATTGGTGAAAAATAATTTGGGGAGGGGTCCTTGAGATATCCCAGATGAGCCCTCAAGTGTTGTACCCCCAAAATGAGACCCCGAGATGTTCTCCAAAAAAATGGGGCAAGACGTCTTTAAAGGAAAAAGAAGCACTTTATTTAAGCTGGCACCAGTGTCACAGTAGCTTTGGAATTTGCAAAACTGTGCAACTAGGTTAGATTTTTGGGAGGCCTACAGCAGAAAAAAACCACAAAGCAGGGGTGGGAGGGGATAAGGATGGAGAAGGCTTTTGTTCTCTTATTTGGCTTGGGGGCAGAGTTCTTTGCTTAATCAGTTGCTTTTATGAGAGGTTTTGCAGCTGGTGGTCAGCTAGTTCCTCCTTTATGGGAACTTGACAATTTGTGGTCAGCTAACTCCAGGAACAACTGTCCTTCACAATGGGGAACAAAGGTTGAGACAAAGTACAGGGTTACCAGGGTAACGACACATACAGAACAGAATGGCGGCACTTTTGTTAGTGCACAACACAGATCTGATAGGGGCAGAAAAATGATGGGCTCCAAAAAGTATAAAAAGGAAGCACTTTATTTGCTGAGCTCAGCAGCGACACCGTCCCAAAGGGCGACCTGGGGAAGAGTGCACAGAGTGAGGGGCTGCAGGGAGCTATAAAACAACAAGCTGCAAGAGGAGGGCTCTGGGTCTGAGGCTCAGGTTGGTTCCCTAAAAGGTAACTTTTTGAATTTTTCTCGGAATATATAGGTCTCATGGACATTGAGGAGTGGGATGAGCAATTACAGGAACCAAGGAAACAGGGAGGGGGTTACGCAGCGGGTGTTACAGAACAGAAACTGATTATAAGGCCATCCTGAGTAACAATCACAGCACCTTTTGAAGTTATGGTTATAAACTTGCGACTTAACTGACAATTACACAAGTTTTAAAGGAAGAGAACAAGTTATAATAAGTACAGCACATTTTGGGTTTTTGAGCTTATAACAAGACCTTTATATCCTTCACTGCCTAGTCATTGTATTGTAGACAGCTGGGTTAGGTAGAGATGTTATAGTCAGCAGTAGGCCCTGGAAGGAGTCAGTGTAGACTAGGGATGGATGTATATTCCTTAAACGCCAGAGCTCAAAGCAAAAGATGGAACACATCCACGTACTTCCCCTAGGATAAACAATAATAATTGATATTCTAAATAGGCATCAGTCACCTGGGGGGGCCAGGAACAGTCACTGACCCATCTCTTGTTCTTTCCAAGCACACTTGCTATGCGACTTGCTTCCCCCACTGGATCACTATTACCTAGGCAACTACACTTGTACTCTTATTAGTTGATCATAGTTTTATCCCATCTTATACCCATCAGTGATTATAAATGACTGATGGGAGGCAGAGACCACTTGACAGGCTTTTGTGAAGGCAAGGAGACTCAGGATTTAATAGCTGGTGCAGGCAGATGGAGGGTGAAAAGACCATCCATAGGGAACAAAGAGAGGCACGCTGCTTTATAGGGCTTGAAAGAAGGACATTAGGTGAGATCTCAGCAAACAACAGTGGTCAAAGACTCCAAATGTCCAGAGTCTCGGTGTTCAAAGTCCTCAGCGCATCCATCTGTGGAAGTTATGATGTTCCCGGATGTCCTTGGAGGATCCGTGCTCTACCTTCTCTCTTTTGCAACATCTTGCATTTGCTGAGGGCAACGGCACAGTGCCAGCTGGGCTTCCTCTGAATGCCACTGCTGACAATCAGGTTGGTTGCTTAGAATTCCCACCCACATCGAGCTTGACAGTGACTTTGCTCTATAAAGCTTCCCCAGAAAGGTGGGGTCCTGGGCCATCCACTTTCCAGGTCCCCTTCTGTCTTTCTTAGACTGAAGTTTTCTTTCCCTCAATAATATTTCCTGCTCTTAACCTCTGCTGTTCCTTAGAATTCATTCTTTGATTTTGGGGAACAAACTCAATGTTGGACATCTAGCAGGTTGAGAGTTATAATATTTTCCTTATAATATTTTGGATTATTTGGAAGTCTTACATCATCCCCGTATCAACTGGATGGGGGATTCCCTTATGAAGGGGCATGAGCTAGCTGACATGGCTTTCATCATTGAAGCCATCCACAGAGAGCTGTTGGTTACCACAGTCCCAGTCTCTGCAGCCCAAGGAATGACTGTCTCAGTTGGAACACAGAACTGGGCTACAGAACCCATGTTAACCAAAGAGATTCTCTTGCAAACACTTCTGTCCATACCACCTGCCTTTCCACTGAGGAGGGACAGGCCTCCTCTTCTGGTATGTGTCGGCTCTCAGCTTCTGTTTTGTCTATCCAAATAGCACTGCAGAGCTGCTAAAATTTTTGGCTCTGCACTCAGTCTGAAACCTGCAAAGATGAACAGGACACCAACACATCCTGGAGAAAGTCATTGTCTACTAAAAAAAACACAGTGAAAACAAACCAAAAAACAATATGATAAGTGCAATAACAAGACTTTCTGAGAAATCAGAAACAAGAAATGACCAGAAGTCTGAGGAATATCAAAAGAAGCTTTCTTCTGAAAAAGACATTTGTTTTGGTTTTGAAAAGTAAGTTAAAATGGAGAAATGGATGGCACTGGCGGGAAAGTGAGGGTTGGAGTCCCAAGTTTGGTGGGTTAGGGCTTCAGGGAGGATGATGTGTGGCATCGTTACCCTGGGCATTGTTGCTCAGATATTCTGTATGGATGGGAAACTAATCTAATGGAAGTTTTCAAGTAGAAAGTGACAGAATCAGATGTGTTTGTTAAAATAATTAATAGAATGTAGAAGAAGGATAGGAATGTAAGGAAATTTCCAGAAAGGAGGTCAGATGAGACTTTTTACTATTAAATGTTCCAAATACAGTGTGTGATAGAACAACTACATTGAAGAAAATGAGACAGTATGGTAGCCATTGATGATTTCCTATCATTTTGATTCAAAACCCAATAATGCTTTTATTCTTGGTTTTGATAAGTCTGTTTTCAATTATTTGGTTTCAATGTGCGTGAAGGTATAAACAGCTATTTTGAAGAAAACAAGAGACATTATCATAGCCATTATTGTTTCCTGGTGTCTGGTCTTGAAAGCCCTTAAGGTGTTCATTCTTTTGTTTGGATTGCTTTTACATTATTTTGATTTGTATTAACTTATTGTTGTGAAGCTATGGACAACTATTTCAGAGAAAACAAGAGACATTATGGTAGCCACTCTTGATTTCCTGTTGTCTTCTCTGAAATCCTGTGTTATTTGCATTGTTTTACTCTGCTCTGCCTTGTTCTGCTTTGTTTTGTTTTGCTTTGTTCATTTTATTCTTTAAAATAAAAAAATCCAAATATAGAGAAAATAAAAGCAATCTAATAAACGCCTGATCCACACCACATGGATTCAATGCATGTTAGCCTTTCGAAACACTCATTTCAGATCTTCTAAAAACAAGAAAAATGAACTTACACACCTTTGAAACTCCTGTTTGTATTTTCCCCTTCATGCTTTCCCTTCCCTCTTCTTCCCCACCCCTCACAAGAACAGCCTGGATAGGAAGCTCTGGAAATAACTGCGAGGAAAATAAGGGGTCACTAGAGAGTCAGTTAAGAGAGATGAGAACAATCCAAGAGACTCTGTCAGTTGTACCTGACAAAATTTGAGGGGAATACATTAAATGAAAGGGGAAAAGGAGGAAAAGAATAAACCTGGGATATGACCACGTTTTCAGTTGAGATTACAATTTGGCCAAGCGTACAATTAATGAACATGAAAATGAGTATGGCAAAATGGGTTTGCACAAAACAGTGAAGAACAGACTCCTGCACTTCTGGAGTTCCGTGAAAAGCCATGGCTGGGGGTGTCCTGGTGTCAGCATTCGTGTGAACTCCAGACGCTGGCCACCCACGCCATCTGCCTCCTTCTTCTGATTTGTTTTCACTGTGTAGACGTAGCATTGAAGGAGTCCTTTGCCAGAACTGGAGCTACAGAGTTACAGGGGAAGAAGCATTTGGCCACCCAGGATTCAAATGTCCCAGTAACGTCTTATAACTCCCTCCCTCCGGAGTCAGCTGTTACCATTTTGACAAACATTTGCTAATCTGAAAGGCAAAGAATGGTTCCCTCACTGTTGTTTACATTTGCATGTCTTTGACTATACTGGAAGATGAACATTTTTCCATATGTTAGTTTACTGCTTTGTATTTCTTACTTTGTGAATCATCTGTTCATGTCCTTTGCCCATTTATCTAGTTCTGTTTAAATGTTTTTTGTTAAAAGTTTTAGAAGTCCTTTTTGTGACAAATCTATGAACACAATGTTACGTGGCTGCAAATGTGTTTTCTCAGTATGTTCCCTTTTCATTGGAGTTATGGATTTTATTTTTGTTTTATATTCATATGCTTTTCAACTTATTCTTATGGTCAGTTTCTTTTTGTGCTCAACTCCTGAGTCTGACAGGAAAGGCCATTTGGGTCCAGTCCTTTAGGCCTCTCCCTGGGCAATTCATCCCATACAAGTCCACCCTGGAGACGCACTTAAGTACCTCTACCCCGAAGTACAAGGCACTCTCTCACACTTCTAGACTTAGCACGTCAGCCCCAAACACCCTTCCCGCTCTCTTCAACCAGGATAACTTCCAGTCCCTTCGGATCCAACTCAAGCCTCACAGCTAAGCCAGTGTGATAAAGGGGTTCAGTCCAGGGGACCTGGGTTACAAGGACCAGCCAGGCTCAAGCCCCGGCTCTGCTGTTTGCCAGCTACCTTTGCCAGTTGAACTAAACTATATGAGTCCTCATGTTCTCATTCATTAAATAAGAATACAAGTAGAGATTCCTTAAAACATGAAACAGAGAATTACTATATGACCTGTACGCTTTAGGCATATAGGCAAGAGAATTGAAAATATTCTTAATATCCCTCCCAAGCCCTGCCCATTCATATGCTGAAACCTAACCCCCAAGGTAATGGAAACTGGAGGTTTGGGAGAAGACTAGGACATGATGGATATTTGGACCCTAAATAGACCCCAGAGAGCAAGAAGTGCCTTCCAAGATGCCAGGACACAGTGAGAAGGTATAAACCAGGATGGGCCCTCCTCAGACCCTGACTCTGCCAGCACCTGGATCTCTGACTTCCGAGACCCAGGACTGTGAGTAAACAAAATTCAGTTGTTTAAGCCACCCAGCCAGCGAAGCTTTGCTGTGGGACCCAGCAGACTAATGGGATCCCTGCTCAGAATTGCCCCAGCCTTAAGAAGCCCTAGGGATGGGGGAGGGGAGCAAATGCCAAGGAAATTGGGCCTCCCAGGCCTGCCCAGCATGCTCTCTCTGGGCTTGCCCCATTCTCTGGCCTCTAGCTGCAGGAATATTTCTCTGGCATTGTTTAAACGAAAAGGAGGTTCTATAAGGAGCCAGGAGATGTGAAATGGGTTGTATCTGAAGACAAAGCCACTGTGCTGGCTTAATTCCAAGCAGCTTCTCCCCTCTCCACTGCCTGGGTGACCTTTTCATATAAACTAACCCCACACATGGCTTAAGATGCAAGCACTAAATTCTACTGCCAATTCTCCTTACTCTCTTAGTTATTTTATATGCCTGGAATTATTTTTAGTTAACACATTTTTTTAAAAACAGTTAAATGCAAATTCTTGCAGAGCTTGTCCGAATCCTGTAATGCTTAACTACATAAAAATTTCAATGTATTATTTATATCTAGAGGGCTGCAGCTGAATCTCACATGTAAATGCTCAGAATTACAAGTTCCTTAACTGAAAAAGAATTTTTTAAAAAATCTCTATCACCACTTGCTTTCTCCCATCTTTTATTAAAGAGACTGTTAACACCTTAAAATGTAGCCCCATTTCACAGCAGAGACCCCAATACAGTTAACATCTCACTATAATTTACAAAGAATGGAACCCTAACACATCTGAAAAAATGTTCAACCTGTATGTAAACATCTTGGGAGTGGAGAAAAACATACAACAAATGTGCTGGGTCCTGAATTAAATACTCTCCCTGCATTTCAGGGGACAAGAAAAGCTTGGCTTTTTCTAAGAACATCTCTACTGTGTGAATTTGCACCCCTAAAATCAATGACTAAGCTTCTAAGTCTGTGACCAGGCTCCACGAGGAGTTGGAGCTGAACCTCAAAAATCTTCAGGCCAAAGAAAAGCAGGGAGCAGCGACACCAAGGGAAGGCCAACCCAACCCCTAAGGAAGCCCCAGGATGTGAGAAGAGCAACCTACTCTCCAGCAGAGACAGAGCCGAGCCCCAGGGACCAGCTGGGACGCTCGGGTCCCAGAGAAAGCCCCGAAATCTCTTCTCCCTACAGCTGCCTTCTGCACGGCCCTCTGTTGGCTGTTACTATTCCAGTCTCATATCAGACAGCGCGACCCTGGCCTTCACTGGCCCTCGCTGTGCTGGAGACCTAAGAATCAAGACACATGGCCTCTGAAGCAGGGCTGTATGGGTGGGAAGACTTCTTTAGCACTGTTTCTCACCCAGAGGAGGAAATCTCAGTCTTTTTCTTTTTTGCTCCTGTGGCCTTGTGAGGTCCACATGATTTCAACAATAAGAATATTTCAGAGACAGCTGGTGCTTGAGGTTCTTGGAATTCTGAGTTCTAAGGTTTGAAGTGTTACATCGGTATTGTTGGACACGCCAGCAGCACAGGGCTTGGGAGCTCCTTCCTCTCCACCCGAGCAACTGCATTTCTGCAGGCCCCTGAATTCCAAGCCCTGAAGGTAGCTTCCTTCCCGGGAGAGGGGAGGAAAGCGGGGAGCTGGGGGAGCAGGTAGGCATTGTCTCTGCTATCAGTGCCTCAGAACATTTCCTGGAGGAGGTGAGTCGGGAGGGACAAGCAGCTGTGGAACTTCTGGTGGGTATGGGGTGAAGCCCAGGAGTTTCTGGGGAGGGGACACTGTCTGCAGAAAGCAGAGAGGTTAAGGGACAGAGAGCAGATGCAGAAGGAGACCCAAGGTCATTGTACCTGAAGCTGTATGGTTCACACTTGGAGCTCTGTGTGTGAGGCTGTGATGGTGTAGAGGGGACCCTTGGTGCAGGGTCGATGAGGTTGGAGACTTGGGCATCGTCCGGCCCATGAACATGGCAGTGGGTGGGACAGGGCTGCAAAGACTGCTCCCTTCATCCCCCAGATCCTGACTACGTGGGGAATGCAAAGAATGAAAAGTTGTCTGCAAACACTGCTCTAAAAACAGTAAGATTAATATAGCAGCTAGTATTTGCTAAGTGCTTATTCCTGAAGCAAAATGCTTAACCGCCTCACATTTATCGCATTTGAGCTTTACAAATTCCTATGATATACACATGACTATTCATATTTTAGATGAGAACCAGAAGGCACAGGAGGATTAAATAACCTGTCCAGGGAACACAGCTAGTAAATTGACTGACAGGGATTCTTCCTTTGGGATCAAAGAGAATTTCACTTGCAGAAATCCCTTGGGCATAGCACTGTTGCTACCTCCTGCCTGAGCACCTCTTAGCAAAAAAGCCTGTGGCTCCCACGGTTAGAACCAGAAGGGGCTGGGGAGCTAGCACCAGGGGGAGAAACGCACACCTGGGTGTCCACACAAAGCAGCCTGAGCCAGGGGAAGTCCAGAGGAAGTAAAGACCGCCCACTCATGCTCCCCACCGTGGAAGTGTCTTTCCTGCTCCTCGCTGATGTCCAGAGCTTCCAGGACTGCAGGAAGGGACTGCAGGAAACCCATACCCAGGGCGATTGTCTACCCAGGGCACAGAAGTTTGGAGACGATGGGGACCTTCAGACAGGGCGGAAGGGACCCAAGATGGAGGGAATTGAGTAGCTAAGAGAAGTCAGCAAGTTACTCATTAGGGAGAGAGACCTTTTAGTGGCCCCCGACGGGGCTCTGGGAGCCTAGCGGGCATCCACAGCACCAGGCACAGCAGCCTGCTCCCCGTCCTGAGGAGGCTTGGAGAGGGGGCTCCTCTTCCTCTGCCTACCTTTCTGTCCCCACCCCAAGCTGACTGTGCTTCTGTTTTCACTTCCAGGTGACCTCCCTTGCTTTAGTTTTGTCATTGTCTCTGAGCCATTGCGTTTAGAAGCGGGGAGGAAGATCTGCTCAGGCACAGCCCAGCAATGAACCGGAGCAGAGGGCACAGGCAGGCGACCAGAAGGACGGGTGAACTTGGTGATGCCACTGACTGCCTCCCCACCGCTGTGCTCCAGTTCCTCACCTCTTTGCTGGGGTTTTTGTACAGTGAAAACCCTGCCCAACTGTGTGTGGCAGCCCAGCTCAGACAGACACACATTTGTGCCTCTGTTTCCCCATCTGCAAAAATGGGAATAATAACACCTGCCTTGTTCGAGCTGTGTGTGCATTCTGTTACTTTTCTGTCGTGCAACATAATATACAAAAGAAAAGTGAAAGGATCACATGTGCCACGGCCTCAGGCTTTTTCAGGGAAAATGAAACGATGTCAGAAAGAGAGCCAGCCAATGATTTTCACACCTTCAGTGGGAAAGTCTAGGTAGAGGGTTTGCTTCCGTTTCTGCACTGAGCCCCCTCAGGACTGTCCTGGGGATCCCTGAGGCCCCTGATTTGTGCCCAGGTCTGGCTCAGAGCTTGAGCTCCTGCATGGGCCCAAGCAAGCCCCAGGTGGTGGGGAAGGAAAGGCTTCAAGGGGAGAGACTGAGGTGGTGCTCCCGAGGGCAAGGGAGTGCTGGACAGCCCACAGCAGCTTGCTCCAGCTAACTTCCCAAGCATGGCCCAGCCCAAGGCGGGGAGCCTCAGTCATAGGCACTGTCACACAGATAAGGACTCATTTGACAGCCAGACTGACCTGCCCCACTGCCCCCTAGCTGTGATTAGGCATGTGACCTTACTTCTCCAAGCCCCGTGTCCCAACTCTGACATGGAAATGTGTCAGCTCTACCCAAAGTGCTCAGTCCACAGAATCAGGTCATCATTGTGACCATACAGAATCAGAACTCGAGTCTCTCGGCAACCAGGGCCACTGCTTTCCCGGCCTTGTGTTGCATGCTGTCTACCATCTTGGAGGGTTGATTCCCATGAAATCTTACTCATCTCCTCTAGGATCTAGTAGGAGCCAATTCCTTTCTGGCTCCCTGGGGCAAACTTGCTAAGGACTTAGGGCTGCTGTCCCAGGTCATCCGATCAGAGCCCTGTGCCTGCCATGTCAGCCCCTTCTGAGGATATACAAGGTTCTCTTCCATGACAACTACAAGGTGTCATTGTCTGTGGACAGCTGGAGCCAGGTAAGCTCCGTGCCAGGGAGTGGAGGATTGGAAAGAAGGCTGCTGCAGAGGCTTAGAGATCCTGTGGAAGATGGGTGTCCATGCAACTTCATGGGCAGGTCTGGAGTGTTTCTAAGGATGACATTTTACTAGGTGATATATGTCAGACATTTTTGGCAGATAGTGATGTTTTGACTGATTCTTAAGAGGAGCCATACTCCTCAAAACATTAAGAACAAATGAATAAGAACCAGGAGTCTAGAGCACATATCCATGTGGGCAATAGAGACCTTCATAACTTCATGAAGCAGAGCAGGAGGAATGTGAAAGTTGTGTTACTTTTGCATTACTACAAAATACCCAGTGCAATTAACTTACAAAGAGGAGCAATTTAGTTCATGGTTCTGGAGGTTCCAGTCCAAAGCCAGGTGGTCCCAGGGCTGGGAACCTTTTGAATGGGTGGCTCTTAATGTTGGGAGCATGTTGAGGAGCAAACCTCTCACATCAGCATGCAGAGAACTGGGAGACCGGGTCCCCTTAAGGGCACATCCCCAGGGACCTCAAGACCTATCAAGAGGGTCTCTCTGGGAGGTTCTACAATCTCCTATTAGTGCCACATTCATCACCAGTGTGGAAACTTAACCAGTGAAAGAGTAAGGGTTTATCTAAAATAAAGTTCCAGATTTAGTGGTGGATGGACCCTCTGACACCCATCTCTAGAAAAGGGAATCTTTCCACAATCCCTCTGCCACTCTTGTCTACACAGAAGAAGGGAAAAGAAGACTGGGTTAGAATGTACATACCAAACAGAGAAGAAGGAAGGACCAGCATGGCCCAAAACAGCTGCTCATCAGAGATAAGGCCTCTGCTGGGTCTGGATGGATTGAGAAAAACTGCTCAGAAAGGAAATGTAACCAAGACAGAGGCCTACAAGGTACTGGACTGAGAGAGCCAAGAGAAAGGGTGAAATTTCATTAAAAGCTCTTACTGAAACCTGCAATGCTAATTAACAATGAAGGTCAGAGAAGGGAGGCCTCTAAGGAAACGGGCTTTGCGGGCATTTTAGCTGCTCCTGTGGGCACTGTTAGGGAATTCTGAGACACAGCTGGGTTTGGAAAACAGTCCTACCCAAAGACACCAATACTTGACCCACACCAGTGCCACACAGGCAGCCCACCCTGCACCCATTCCTGCCAGCAGAGTCAGGAAAGTGTGGACTTTAGCCATCTCACCACAGAGGGAAAGGAAAGTGTAGGGACATCCTGCCTCAGCAGTGTGGCCTCTCCCCTCAGAGTCCCTGAAAACTACGAATCCATACATAAGTCCATCCTCTGACCAGGCCCAGGTGATTGAACACCTCCCATGGCCTCTGAACTTAAAATGGGCCCTACAGTAGCTAGCACCATCTCCTGCCCTGACTTGTCTGGGTTGGACGTCTTTCCTCAGCCTCTCCAGGTCCCCTGTGCATCCTCTTCCCATGCCAGGAGGCCACATGCGCAGACTGCCATGTCCCTTCCTCCCAGCAGGAGGAGTGGGGGTGCTGAGGTCTGTGCTCACGCCCTCCACCCTGCAGGGTAACCATGACTGCCCGCTGCCAACAACCAGTATAGCTTTTACACACACATTCGCATGCGTGTTTACAGGCACACAGGAAATGGCTTGGACGCAGTCAAACAATGGGTGACAGTGAACTGTGAGGAGATTGGTCAGATTCTGGATGGACAGAAGGCAAAAATGAATGTCATGGTTGATACACTATGTCAGCTCGAGAGGTTTAGAAGTTTAACTGAGAGACTCAGCAGGGAGCCAGGGTCCTCACTCTGTAAAACCCTCATCCTGTGCAAGAGGAGGGCAGGGAGACAGTGTAAGCCCTACACTGCCCTGGGGGAGTGGGGGAGGGTGCCCTGTGTACAGCATAAGGGAGGTAAAGAGGCTTGCTCTCTCCCCTTCTTGCTCTTGCTATCTTCTGCCTCTTTGAAGTGTTGTCCAGTGCCAGGCTACCCTGTCTTGGAGCCCGCTGATTAAGGACTGAAACCTCCACAAACTGTGAGTTAAATAAACTGTTCCTTCCTTGATTTGGGGTGTCAGGTATTTTGTCTCAGCAATGAAAGAAAAATAACCTAGGTAAACTTTCATTATTCCTTAAATGTTTTTGAATATTCTTATTAGTGTGCACTTGTGACTTCTCTTTGTATTATAAAGTGACTGTTTTGAACATTTGGTGAGCTTTGCAGTACCAAGGATTAGTCTCTTTTCACCTTCTTTCTAGTCACCTTTGGTGCGCTGTGACTTGCTGAATGCATTCTAATCACACTGTGGTACACTTTTTGCTATGGTTTGTATCTTGATGTCTCTCTAAGATTTCATGCACCCATAGGTAGGGATCTTGAAGAGAGATCGAATCATGGGGACACTATAGTTAAATGTGATATTAGGAGATGGGGCCTAGTCAGAAGAGATGGGTCACTGGAAGATGAACCATGTAAGGTGCATCTTACCTCAGCTCCTCCCTTCTCTCTGCTTCCTGGCCACCATGACATAAGCATCTCTCCTCTGCCTAGGCTCTCCCACCATGTCTTCCTGCATTGGAGCTGGCCAAGTGTACTAAAAACATGAGCCAATATAAACCTCCCCTTTAAGTTGCAGGTATTGGACATTATGTTTCAGTAATGAAGAACGTGACCTAGGTACCTCCTTTGTTTCAGAGGTTGGAAATCAAATCTGTTCCCTTCAGTTCATGGCACTCTACATGGCTGAGGTGCTGCCAGCTGAACACATCCCTCTGAGGTCAGTTCAGAGCAGGCATCCTGTGGCCATGGACAGAGTAAAAGGCTCAAGGTATCTCTCCACACTGGCTGTGGCACAGAAGGCTGCAGTTATGGCAAAGCAGCAGCTCCCTTCATTACCCAGAGTCACAATTTAGTTTTCAGAGTCATTGGGAGAGCTGCCTGTGCTCTGATTTTAGTTCTCCAGAGAATCAAAACCATTACAGAAAGAGGATGCAAGGGGTGATATTTTTAGCAAAAAAATTGGCAAATGTGATCATGGTGAAGGATGAGTTCTAAAGCCTGCAGAGTGAGACAGCGAGCAGTGTTCCAGAAAGAGCTGATGGTCGAGTTGAAGTACAAGGAAGGTAAAAGCTAGTGACCTGGTTGCAGGACGTCCAGAGAAAGTTCTTACCACAGAAGGGTTGATCTTTTCACATTCTTCAGACCAGCCATTAAGGGGAAGCCACACACACACAAAGTTAAATGTGCTTGATTCAGTCTGCTGCTTGAAATGTTAATCTCAGCAAAGGTCTCACAGAAACACTCAAACATCTCAGCCTGCTGTGGCCCAGGCAGGGCAACACATTCGATTAACCATTGCAGGCTTGTTATTCAGCCCTCTGAGTCATTATGTGACCTGCCTACCATTCTGATGGTTCCACAGGATATAGGATCAATAGTCAACAAGTGCGATCACATCAAATTAAGAAGCTTCTGCACAGCAAAACAACAACAACATCCATGCAATAGAATTTTTTTCATGCATGGTGTTGGCTCTTTGTCAAATGCTTTTTGAGATGATCATGTGATTTTTGTAGTTGTCTCTGTTCACAAGGTGTATTACATTTATTGATCTGTGTATGTTGAACCAGCCCTGCATAAATCCTAGTTTGTTGCAGTGTGTAATTTTGATGATTTACTGCGTTCTGTTTGCCAGTATCTTACTGAGAATTTTTGTGTTTATGTTCATTGGGGAGATTGGCCTGTAGTTCTATTTTTTAGTTGGATCCTTCTGTGGTTTTGATATCAAGGTAGTACTTGCTTTCAGGAATGATGTTGGGGGTTATGTTTCTCTTTCATGTTCATTAAAGAGTTTGAGAAGTAGCAGCATTAAGTCTTCTTTAAGTTTCATGTAGAATTCAGCAGTGAATCCATCAGGATCTGGGCATTTCTTTGTTGGTATGTTTTTAATTACTTCAACAATTTCATTGACTGATATTGGGTTATTTAGAATAGTTATATGTGTCTGATTTGGTAATTCATATATATCTAAGAATCTGTCCATTTGTACTTATTCTTCTGAAAGCTTGCACTCTATAATCAGGAACAACACAAGGATGTCCAGGATCACCACTCCTACTCAGTGTAGTTCTGAAAACATTAGCCAGAGCAACAAGAAAAGAGAAAGAAATTAAAGGAATAAGGGTGGAAAGGAAGAAGTTAAATAACCACTATTTGCATATAGCATGATCCTGTAACCCAGAAGACCCCCAAATCCTCACCAAAAGACTTCTAGATTTAATAACCAAATTCAGAAATGTAGCTGGATAAAAAGTCAACACTCAAAAATGAATAGCATTCTGGTACACATACAACAAACTTACTGAGAGAGAAGTTAGGGAAACCATATCTTTCACAACAGCATTAAAAAATGGAATACTGGCCAGGGGCTCAGCAGCACAAGCACCTGCCTGGTAAGTGTGAGGTCGTGAGTCTGATCCCCCAGCAGCAAAACAAACAAACAACAAAAAAACTTAGTTTGTTATAGATGGCATGGTATTGGCAAAAACAAAAACAAAACACAGACCTGAGGATCAGTGGAACAGATTAGAAGATGCAGACACAGCTACAAATACACTCAGCTATCTGATCTTTGACAAAAGGGCCAAACATGTTCACTGGAAGAATGCTTTAATAAATGGTACTGGAAAAACTGGCTTTCCACATACATACAATTAAAATTAGACCCAGTTCTATCACCATGCACTAAACTGAAGTCAAAATGTATCAAAGACCTACATATTAAAACAGCAACACTAAATCTGCTGGAGGATAGAATAGGTAGTAGTCTTTGCCTATACTTACACTGGTGTAGCAAAAATTTTATGTACAAAACTCTGATCACAGAGTAAATATCACAAAGAATCAATAACTGGGATTTCATCTTATTAAAAAGCTTTTGCACAACAAGAGAAACCATCAACAGAGTAAGGAGACAACCCACAGACTGGGAAAAAAATTTTGTTACAGTTCTTCAGACAAAAGAATGATACTTATAGTACATAAAGAACTCCAAAAAAGTCAAACGTATCCCCCACAATTTAAAGACTCAATCCAAAAATAAGCATCCTGCTGCATCGGCCTCTCCGTGTGTCTGGAGGACTGTGGATATCTCGGCCCAGACTGTTTGGGTCCCTCCAGGCTTCCAGGTGCAGTGAAGGGGAGAGGTGGGTTTGAGGCCTCTACATCCGCCTCCCCATCCCGGTTGCACTTGGAGAACTGCTGAGCTCCCGACAGGTGGGCGGGCCCACACTATCCCCCCGAGCCCAGCCGGTTTCGCTGCTGTGCCTAGCCATCGGTGTGCAGAGGAGGAGCTGGGCGGATCTGGGGTGCCTGCATCGGCCTCTCCGTGTGTCTGGAGGACTGTGGATATCTCTGCAAGCAGGGAGGGATCACAGGTTCCTGAGGCACCGTGGCCTGTGGTGAGTACCCTAACCCGGCTGCGATTGAAGAGCTGTGGAGCTTCCAAGGGGCAAGTGGGCGCACAGTGTCCCTGAGGCCCAGCTTGTCTAGAACTGCAGAGTTCTGAGCAGGCAGAGGAGGGCCATTGGTTCTGCAGGCCCAGTGGCTTGGGGTAGCGTGGTGCCAGAGTCTCAGTAGCTGCAAACATAGAAGGGGATTTTCAACAGATCCTGAGGAAGCTTTCAAATAACACTTGAAACACAGAAATATAGGAAAATGACAAAATGAAAGACCAAATTACAACCTCAAACCTCCAGCCCAACTCAAGAAACCCTAGGAGCAATGTATATAGAAGAAAATATATCCCATCCACCTCATATATCAGACACAATAGCTACTGAAATTGACAAGCAACTCCAGGAAGCTTTAAAGAAATTCAAACTCGAAATCATCTCCCAGATAAAAGAAGAAATGATAAAAGAAATGAAAGAGATTCTGAATATATCTAAAGAAAACACAGATAAAAAATTGGAGGAACTAAACAAAAAGATAGAATCCCTAGATGAGCAATATAAGAAACAAACAGAATACATAATGCAGATGCACAGAGATTTACAGGAAATAAAAAACTCCACTGAAAGTTGTAAAAACCGCCTTAATGAAAGTGAAGATAGAATTTCAGACCTTGAAGACAGGATTGCAGCTAGTGAACAGGAAAGGAAAGATCTTTTAAAAATAACAAGGAATCAGGAAACAACAATTCAAAAACTGCAAGATGATGCAAAGAACAATAACATAAGGATGATAGGGATTAATGAAAAAGAAGGAGACAACATAAAGGATGTCAAGAGGATATTTAGAGAAGTAATAGCTGAAAATTTCCCAAGCATGAGATCAAAAACTGACATCAGGATCAGTGAAGCATATAGAACTCCAAATAGTCATAACCAAAATAAAACTACACCCAGACATATAATAATCACCATCCCAGAAATCCAACACAAGAATAGATTATTAAAAGCTGTCAGAGAGAAAAGACAGATCACTTATAAAGGAAAACCTATCAGAATCACAGCAGACTTCTCATCACAAACAATAAAGTCAAGAAGAGCATGGAGTGAAGTATTTCAGATCCTAAAGCAAAATGATTTCCAACCTAGAATGATATATCCTGAAAAACTATCATTCAAAATAGATGGTGAAATATGATACTTCCATGACAAAGAACAGCTGAAGAACTTCATGAACACCAAACCAACCCTGCAAAAAATATTGAAAGACAGTTTAGATACACAAAGGAAAAAACCACTAAGCAAAGCAAATAATTAAACAGAACAGAAAGATAAAGATGCAACAGCAGAGAGATAACATTCCTACAATTAACCAGCATTTAACAGTAATAACCATTAATGTAAATGGTCTCAATGCACCAATCAAAAGAAGCAGACTAGCAGAATGGATCAAGAAACAAAATCCAACCATATGCTGTTTACAGGAAACCCATCTAACCCAGAAGGATACTCACAGACTGAAAGTCAAAGGATGGAAAACAATTCTTCATGCAGCAGGAATCCAAAAAAAGGCAGGAGTAGCCATTCTGTTTGCAGACAACATGAACTTTAAACCAACACTGACCATAAAGGACAAAAAAGGTCACTACATACTTGTAAGAGGAAAACTCCAAGAGGAAGAGATAACTATCTTAAATATATATGCACCAAACTCCAGAGCACCCAGTTATATAAAACAATTATTAACAGAAATGAAAACTCAAATTATCAGTAACACAATTGTAATAGGAGACCTTAATATGCCATTGACACCAAGGGACAAATCAACCAGACAGAAAATGAGCAAAGAAATAACAGAACTGAATCACACTTGTGAACAAATGGGTTTGATAGACATATACAGAATGTTCCACCCAACAACATCAGAATACACATTCTTCTCAGCAGTACATGGATCATTTTCTAAAATAGACCATATATTAGCTCACAGAACATATTTAAACAAATGCAAAAGAGTTGAAATCATCCCTTGCATGTTATCGGATCATAGCGCTCTGAAATTAGAAATTAATGATAAAAGATACTGCAAAAATCCCGCAAACACATGGAAACTGAATAACACACTCTTGAGTAATCAGTGGGTCACAGAAGAAATTAAAGAAGAAATTAAACAATACCTAAAAGAAAATGAAAATGCAGATACAAATTACCGGAATCTGTGGGATGCAATGAAAGCCGTCCTGAGAGGAAAATTTATTGCACTGAGTTCCCACATCAGGAAAACAGAACGAATACAAATAAATAACTTGATGCTACACCTCAAACAGCTAGAAAAAGAAGAGCAAGTCAAGCCCAAAGCCAAAAGAAGAGAGGAAATTATAAAAATCAGAGCAGAAATCAATGCAATAGAGACTAAGAAAACAATCCAAAGAATCAACGAATCAAAGAGTTGGTTCTTTGAAAGAATAAATAAAATCGATAAGCCCCTAGCCAACCTTATTTTAAAAAGGGAAGAAAAAGCTCAAATTCATGCAATAAGAAATGAAAAAGGTGAAATCACTACAGACCCAATAGAAATACAGAAGATCATCAACACCTATTTCGAAAACCTCTACTCTCAAAAGTTTGATAACACAGAAGAAATAGACAGATTCTTAGAAGCATATGAAGTACCAAAGCTAGATCAAGAGGATGTAAAACTGTTGAATAACCCAATCCCTGTTAATGAAATTGAAAATGTAATTAAGTCCTTACCCACCAAGAAGAGCCCAGGCCCAGATGGATTCACTGCAGAATTCTACAAGAAATACAAAGAAGACCTAATGCCGACACTCCTCAAACTATTCAATGAAATTGAAAGGGAAGCAATCCTTCCTAAGTCATTCCTGGAAGCAAATATTACTCTAGTACCAAAACCTGAGAAAGACCCAACTAAAAAAGAGAACTATAGACCAATCTCCCTAATGAACACAGATGCAAAAATCCTCAATAAAATATTGGCAAATAGGATCCAGCAAATCATCAAGAAGATTATACACCATGACCAAGTGGGATTCATCCCAGGAATGCAAGGATGGTTCAACATACGCAAATCAATAAATGTAATCCACCATATCAATAAAGCCAAAAATAAGAATCACGTGATCATTTCTATAGATGCAGAAAAAGCCTTTGATAAGGTCCAACATTTATTCCTGATAAGAACTTTACAGAAAATTGGAATAGATGGTCTTTACCTCAATATAATAAAGGCCATTTATGACAAACCAACAGCCAACATCATACTAAATGGCCAAAAATTGAAAGCCTTTACTTTAAAATCGGGCACAAGACAAGGATGTCCTTTATCACCACTCCTATATAATATAGTACTGGAAGTACTAGCCAGAGCAATTAGGCAAGAAAGAGAAATAAAAGGGGTAAAGATAGGAAAAGAAGAAGTTAAATTATCATTGTTTGCAGATGACATGATACTCTACATAGAAGACCCCCTAAACTCCATTGAAAGACTCCTAGATACAATAAATAAATTCAGTAATGTGGCTGGATACAAAATCAATACTCAGAAATCAATAGCATTCCTATACACAAACAACAAAATCACAGAGAGGGAAATAAGAGAAACTGGACTATTCACATTAGCAAGCAAAAAATGAAATATTTAGGAATTACTCTTATGAAAGAAGTGAAAGACTTATACAGTGAAAATTATAATCCACTGAAAAAGGAAATTGAAGATGATCTCAGAAAATGGAAAGACATCCCTTGCTCATGGATAGGAAGAACAAACATTGTGAAGATGGCCATTCTCCCAAAACTGTTATACAGATTCAATGCAATCCCAATAGAAATACCATCAACATACCTTATAGATCTAGAGAAATCACTCCTAAATTTCATTTGGAACCAGAAGAGACCTAGAATCGCAAAGGCAATTCTAAGCAGCAAAGACAAAGCAGGAGGTATCACAATCCCTGACTTGAAGTTATACTACAAAGCAACAGTAGTAAAATCAACATGGTATTGGAATCAAAACAGAGCCGAAGATCAATGGAATAGATTAGAAGATACAACCACAACTACAAACACACTCAACCACCTTATCTTTGATAAAGGAGCCAAGCAGGTTCACTGGAAGAACGACAGTCTCTTTAATAAATGGTGCTGGAAAAACTGGCTCTCCATATGCCGAAAACTAAAGCTAGACCCATGTCTATCACCATGTACTAAATTAAAATCTAAATGGGTCAAAGATCTGAATATTAAAACAGAAACACTAAATCTATTGGAAGACAAATTGGGTAGAAACCTTGGAGACATAGGAGTAGGTAAAGAATTCATGAACAGGACTCAAACCGCACAGGAAATACTTCCCAGAATCAATAACTGGGACCACTTCTTATTAAAAAGTTTCTGCATGTCAAAAGAAATCTCCAGCATAGTGAAAAGAAAACCCACAAACTGGGAAAAGATTTTAGTGAACTCTCTCTCAGACAAGGGACTCTTGTCTAAAACATATAAAGAATTAAAAAAACTCAGACCTCCAAAATTCAAAGATCCAATCCAAAAATGGGCATCTGAGATGAATACGCAATTCTCAGATGAAGAAATGCAAATGGCAAATAAATACATGAAAAAATGCTCATCATCATTGGTCATTAGAGAAATGCAAATTAAAACCACACTGAGATACCATCTCACTCCTGAAAGAATGGCCAGGATCAAGAAAACCAACAACAAATGCTGGAGAGGCTGTGGGGAAAAAGGAACTCTCTTGCACTGTTGGTGGGAGTGTAGACTGGTACAGCCTTCGTGGAGGTCTGTCTGGAGATTTCTCAGAAAGCTGGGACTGGAAGCACCATTTGACCCAGCTATTCCACTTCTAGGCATATTCCCAGAAGAACTGAAAGCATCATACCACAGTGATATATGTGCACCTATGTTTATAGCAGCACAATTTGTAATCGCCAGATCTTGGAAACAACCCAAGTGTCCATCAACTGAGGAATGGATAAAAAAGTTGTGGTATTTCTATACAATGGAGTATTATTCAGCTATAAAGAAGGATCACATTGAGATATTTATCAATAAAAGGGGGCAGCTTGAGACCATACTCATAAGTGAAATAAATCAATCTCGCATGTGTGAATACCGAATAGTTTCCCTAATGTAAGTAATGATTCAAATATATAAAAATATGTGGTAATCATGATTCCCCATTATGTGGCCTTGAAGCCTTATAAAGTTTTCACTTATTAATTAGAAAGGCTTTATTCTGGGCTTCTTGATATGGAAATATTTGAAGCTATAGTATATGAAGTTTTATCCAAATATTTCAAGGAAAAAGACAGACACTATGGTAACTACTATTATGTCGGGTTATTTGGTGGTGAAGCACTAGGTTGCTGAAACAGTCATGCTTTGACCTGTATTGTTATATTGTTATGTCTTGTTTTATCTCAACTCTCCCTTATTCTTTAAAAAAATTATTTAGTTATTTCTTATGTTTGTTTTAATTAAGGGGAAAAATTTTAAAAATTAGGATATATAATAGTAACTCTTTTTGATTTCCTATTAACTTGTTTTGAAGTCCTGTAATACTCCCATGATCTTGTTTTGACTGATTAGACTCTGTTCCATTCTGTATGATAGTATCAAGTTTGAGGGTATAGGAAACTACTTTGAAGGCAATAAGATTCACTAAGATGCCCATTCTGGTTTGACTATTGTCTCCTTTGGAAGTCCTGTAATGTTTACAATGCCTAAGTTTTATTGGTCTTGTTCTCTACTGCTTTGTCCAACTTTATAATATCTAATGAGATAGACAATTCTTTTTAAGGAAACAAGAGACAACGTTGATAACCATTGTTGATAACCTTGTACTCTGTTTTACATCATGTGCTATGTCTATCCTTGGTTTTGACTGACAGCTTTGTTTAGGCATATTTGACTTTATTCTCTCCCCCCCAAAAAAGTAGTAAGAACTAAGGAGTAATAAAATCCAAAATGTGTAAATTTTGTTGTAAAAAATAGAGGGGAAAAAAAGAGCTCTAATGGATATAACAGCAAGTGTGTTTAGGGGTGTTAAATAGCTGACTATATTAATGTTTTCTGGATCATTGAACACAGCTGTTTGCAGTCTCTCTGTTTGAATGTCTACTTTGTATTCTTTGATACTGTGAGTTGAGCAACTATTTCCAAGATGATAATATGTAATCTATTAACAGGTGATTTCTTACTGTTTTTTTTTTAGTAGTTCTGTATTACGTGTACCGTTACACCACTTTGTTTTGTTTTGTGTTTTTTTCCTCTTAAATAAAATTTAAAAAAAAAATAAGCATCCTAAAGGAACACACACTTCTCAAATGAAGGAATACAAACAGCAAATAAATACATGAAAAAATGTTCAACCTCACTGGTCATTTGAGAAATGCTGATTTAAACAATGCTGAGATTCCACCTCACTCCAGAAAGAATGGCTGTCCCAACAAATCAACCAATAACAATGGTTGGAAGGGCTACGGGAAAAGAGGAAACCTCCATAGTTGGTGGGAGTGTAGACTGGTACAAGCACTTTGGAAATCAAGTGGAGATTCCTCAAAAAACTAAAAATACGGTTTCCATTCAACCCAGCTATCCTCCTTCTTTGTATCTTCCCAAAAGAATTAAAAGCATCATACCACAGTCACCTGTTTACACCCATGTTTACAACAGCACCATTAGCAATAGCTAAATCTTGGAAAGGCCCAAATGCCTGTCAATGATTGGATAAATATAATGTGAGTTTTAACAAAATATACAATAGAGTACTATTCAGCCATAAAGAAGGATAAACTTGAGACATTTATAAGTAAAGGATGCATCTAGGAACCATATTCTTAAGGGAAATAAATCAGACACACATGCATAAATATCACATTGTTTCTCCGGTGTGAGAAACCAAAAGTGTAAAGAAGGACCAAAATGTATAGTAGATACTATGAAATAGAAAAAAATTGTTTAAATGGGAAGGGGCACAGGAATGAGGGGAGAGGTAAAGGAGAAGAAAAATGAGAAAAGAAGAAAAATGGAAACAAAGCTTTTGTGAACAGCAGGGGAAGAAGGACTGAAAGGAGGGGAGGGAGATGAGAAAAAAAAGAATCAAGATATACCATGTATGGTACAGATCCCCTGTGATAAAGGTGATCATTGTGTATATATAAGATGTACTAATGAACTTCATTTAAAAACAGAAACAACCAATACTGTGAAGAAACAGCCTACAGAATAGGAAAAGAAATTTTTCCATATTCTCAGACCGAGGGCTAACATCTAGAATATATAAAGAACCAAAAAAATTAGACCACGTCAAAAATAAAAGACTCTGCCAAAAAAATGGCAACTGAAATGACAGATACTTCACAGAAGAGGTACAAATGGCCAGCATATACATGAAGAAACACTCAGCACCACTGGTCATTAGAGAAATGCAAATTAAAACAACGCTGCAGTTATATCTTACGCCAGAAAGAACGATCATCATCAAGAAACCCAATAGTAGTAGATGCTGGCCAGGCTTCTGGGAATATAAATTAGTATAAGCACTGCAGAAATCAGTAGCGAGATTCCTCAAAAAGGAAATACTCAGGGGGGCGTGGTGGCACACTCCTTGTAATCCCTGCACTCAGGAGGTTGAGGCAGGAGGATCGCTGTGAGTCTGAGGCCAGCCTGAGCTGCTTAGCGAGACCTTGTCTCAAAAAAGATTTTTTTGTGAAAACTACAAATTCAATTTGCCTCAGCTTGTAATAGCCTTCAGGTACCTTCCTGAAAGAGTGATGTGAACATATTTATGTTACAGCAGAAAGTTCACAGCAGCTAAGTCTTAGAAGCAGCCATGTGCTCCTCACTAGACGGACAGATAAAGAAGTGAGGTGTTTGTGCACACAGGAGCACCACTCTGCTGTAAGCAAGATCAGCTGGAGTCGTTTCTAGGAAAATGGATGACCTTGAGACCACAAAGCTAAGCGCAGTAAATGACACACAAGTTTAAATACTGCAGATTTCTCTTAAACAAGAAATCCAGATTGCAATAAAGAGCAACATAAAACATGGATAATAGAAAATGGGAAGACAGATCTCTCCCAAATGGGAAGTAGATGAAGAGGTGCAGGGAAGGGAGAGGCAGAGGAGGGAAGGGGTATGCAAACAGGAATCCACGCGTCATGTATGGGCACCATCTCCACACAAGGAGTGCAGACACTATGTACTTCAAACATGTGCTGGTCGTTTGGCGCCAGTGGCCACTGAAATCAGGGTCAGTGTGGGATACATCGCTGTGGGCTGGTGGAGAATGCAAAATGGGAGGTGATTTTTGTCACTATATTGGTAAATTTAAAAGAAAAAAATACAGGCTCTGAATTGCACATCTTTGATTCAAAATACACCAGAAGATGTGGGGAGTCTTTTGTAGCAGTTACAAGGATTACGATTTTATATATCCGTAGTGTTGACAGAAAATCAGAGTCAGAATCCTGGCTGCTGAATTCATCTTTTGCAATGCTTTATGTAAGAAAGGGCCACTGGATGGGGAAAAACAGTACCTTGAGAACTGATCGGTAATTGAGAGGAGTTACTTAACTGAAAATTTCTAACCCTCAAGCCCCACTGATAACCCATGGGCAGCAGAGTCTGTCATTCCCACTCTATACGAGGACTTCGAGGCTGTCTCTGTTCAAGAATCCATAATGACCTTAGCTGAGGGGTTGCACCGAAAGGGATATTAATCCTCATTTCCAGTCCCAACGCTTTTCAGCACCGGTAGGTTGAATACCAGATGGCAGTCAGATCAGACTGAATGTGATAGCCCACAAGAAAAAGACAAAACCCTAAAAATAGTCCAGCATTTGCGGATTTCTCAGCAACAGTGTGGGAAATGCACAAAATGAATTCTGAAGGTGCTGAGCACAGCAAGCAGAAGCAGCCCTGGCTCAGGTCTTGGCATCAGTGGGAATGTGCCTCCATGGACTCGCTTCTGTGGGCTACATGTGGCCAGTCATGGTACTGTTTGCCCATTTGGTTGTGCAAAGGTGGACTAAATGGTGACCTGCACTGAATGCAAATACCCGTAATAATTTTGTACAATGAAGAAAAGGAAATTCGCAGCCGTAGAACAGTAGGAGTACAGGATGAATTTGCAACGTGTGGTCTGCTCACCCAACCCTTAGCTATGTTTCCCACAGATACCAGAGGACGCGCCCCTCACCACTGCTGCACATGCCCAGACCCCTGAGTGAAGGGCAGCTCTTCCTTCTGCCTCATCCCAGCCACAGTGAACCCAGCTGATTTTTATATTTTATCTTTGGCTCTGCTGTCAAAGCTACTCTAGTCTCTCTCAGCCACTCCTGTGTCTTTCCTGGGCAATTACCCTTGTTTACCTGCTTCCTCTGCTATTGGCCGTCTTTATGCAACCTACCAGCAAAGCCAGGCTGACCCTCTGTTGGGTCTTTATTATAATAACCAGTTCTACTGTTCTCTGATACCACAGGATTTCCTGTAATTCAGTCCAGTTCTAACACTTAATGACCCAGCCTTAGCACAGACCCCAGGGTAATGGTCCAGGCCCACAAGACTACTTCTACTTCAGTGTCCAGTCTCCAGGGCACCTGCACTTCTGTACGGCCAGCTGCTAAAGTGTGAGGTCCTGTGACTCACTCTCCCCTCCTAAGTTTAGACAGCTGACTCAGAGAATTTAGAGCAGCTGTTCATCACAATGTAGTAGAAAGGGTAAATTTGAGGAACAGCAATGCACGGCACCGGACCTGGGGTGCAGGGCCTCCATGCCCTCTCCAGTGACTTCTCCCTGGCAGGTCCATGAGCTCGTCCAGCTGAACACTCCTCTGGCGGAGGCATCTCAGAACTCTAATGAAGGTCACACTAAGGAGGCTTCACTGAAGATCATTTCTAGCTACTTGGGGCATCCTGAGATTCCATGCAAGTTTTAGGATAGGATTTTTTACTTCTGTCAAAAAATGTATGTATCACTGGGATTTGGATAGGGATTGTGTTGATTCTATAGATTGCTTTGGTAGTGTTGGCATCTTAAAAACATTAAGTCTTTTCTATACAGGATGTCTTCCCATTTACTGTGGCTTTCATTTTCTGCAATGTTTTGTAGTTTTTAGTGCAGAAAATCTTTCTGCTCCCCAATTAGTTCGATACCCAAGTATTTTATTCTTCTTGACACTTAAGTAAATGGGATTTAAAATTTTTTCCTTTTCTTATTGTTCAACATTAATGTACAAAATTGCAAGTAGCTTTTGTGGGTTGGTTTTTGTATCTTGAAACTGTTGAATTTTAAGTTCGTTCTAAGAGGATTTGGTGTGGAATCTTTCAGATTTTCTTTTTTTACTTCTAAGATCAAATCATATGTGAACAGAGATAATTTTACTCCTTTCTTTCCCTTTTGGGGGATGCAGTTTTCCTTTTTCCTTGCCTAAGCCATGTTGGGTAGTGTTATGGATTAAAAACTGGTGGTCAGTTTAACTCCAGCTGAATTAAATCAGCATGGTGCTGAGTGTAGACGGTCCACCTGAGCAAAGTGGCCAGCACAAATAGAGATGCAGAGAAGAAGAGCGAGGTGTTGTGGGTTTCTCTAAGTGTTGCTGTTGAGCCATTGGTTCTCCTGGAGGAGCTCATCATGACGAGCTTCCCCAGTGTGAGTTCGACCGTGGTCACCAGAGAAGCTCAGGACCTTGTTGGTGAGAATGGCTGTGGTTCATTTTGGGGGAGCTCAGGTCCTTACATCGCTTCCTGGCTCTGGAGGGGAAGATGTGCTGGTTAATCTCCAGGAGAAACTTGTCACGTTGGCTTCCTGGCATGTACTCAACTGTTCTTATTGTCAGAGGAGCTCAGGACCTCTGTGATGCTGAGGATGGCTGTGGAACTTTTCAGACAGCCCTGGTTCTTATTTTGAGCATGACTTCTCCTCTCTAGTGTAGAACCCTCAACCTACCAGCACAGCTCCTTCACCCTGCTGGCATAGACTTTCTAGCTTCCACCACTGACCTTCGGGCCTTCCCAGCATAGATCCATAAAGCAGACTGGCATGAGTCCTTGTCATGGGCTCTGCACCACCAGTTGGACTCGTGGGAGGCATTGTCATGAGCTCTGGGTCTTCATCTGGACTCATGCAGGACATTGGTGTGGGATCCAGGCCCTCAGCTGAATATTCTGAGTCTTTAGTGTTGTGGACAGATTTCCTGCACTTTCTTGTGTTAAATTCTGGGTGACCATCATAAAATAATATAAATTCTGTGTCCTGATTCTAATTGTTCTCCTCACAACCCCTGCCTACAACAGGTAGAGTGGTGAAGACAGGCAGCTTGGCCCCTCCGACCTTAGCGGAAACCTTCAGCCTTTCATTCCCGAGTGCGTCTGGGCTTTCACATATGGCTCCTGACTCTATTATGTGCAGTATCTTCGTGTCTCTGTGTTTAAGCACCCTGCTGTGGAGGACATACAGTTGAGTCTTGCTGTTTTAATGTAGGTTCGTAGACTGTCTGTCATAATCAAACTATATGTAACATGATTATTAATGTTTGACTAATACCTGTGACGTGTGAAAGTATGTTCTACTCATTACCCTTTTGTTTTTTTCTTTGCCTTTTACTTTTTCTGCCTCCTATGGATTTAATTGAGCAGTTGTATGATTTTATTTGATCTACTCTAATATCAATTACCTTGTTTTTACATATTTTTAGTGGGTTCTCTAGATTTCACAAAAAAAATTATGACTAATGCAAGCCCACATTCCAATAACTGCTGTTTTGCAGGTGGGATGTCTTCTGAGTATTCTGTTTTCTCTCCCATCTCTTATAACCTTGCTGTCTTTGTCTTCACCTGTGTGTGAGCTGTAATCACTAACTGCATTTCTGCTATTATCATTTTGAACAAACTGTACTCAGATCAATTATAATTAAGAAAAATTGATTTTTATATTTTGTATTCATTATTCTCTTTTCTAGTGTCCTTACTCCTTATCTAGATCTAAACTTTTTCACATCTTTTTTCTTCTTTGTGAAAGTACTCCCTTTAGCCAGGAATATAGCTCAGTGGCGTAAGTGCCTACCTGGCAAGCACAAGGTCATGAGTTCAATTCCTAGTACCATAAATAAAGGGAGTACTTCATTGTTTATTTATTTAACTTTTTTGGGGGGCAAAGCAAGTCCACTGACTTTACATTTCCTTAATTTGTCTAAGGAAGTCTATTTCTCCTTCATTTTTGAAAGATAATTTTTATTGATAGACTTTCATGTTGGTGTGCCGGTGACTTTTCTCTCCTTGCTGAGACAAAATACCTGACACCCAAAATTAGGGAAGAAAGTTTATTTTGCTTACAGTTTTTGGAGGTTTCAGTCCATAATCAGCTGGCTCCAAGGAGGAGTGGCATGTCAGAAGGCAACACTTCAAGGCAGCAGCCAGAGCAAAAAGGAGAAAAAAAGCCTCTTCTCTTTGTATTTTACACAGGCCACACACACACACACACACACACACACGCACGCACGCACGCACGCACGCCCTTCAGGGCAGGTGTAGCGCTCACAAAATCTGCTTCCTCCTCTTGCACAGGATGAGGATATTTACAAAGTGAGAACCTGGGCTCCCTGCTGAATCTCTCAGTTAAACTTTAAACTTCTCAAGTTGACACAATGTATCAACCATGACATTGTGGATTTTTTTCTTTCACCACTTTCTAACTCCACTTTCTACTTAGCTATATGACTTCTGAGGAGATGCTCTGTGTGATTCTAACTGCTGATACTTTAAAAGTAAGATTTTCCCCCACTGAGTTCTAGGATTTTTTCTTTAATTGGTTTTTCAGCAGTTTGAATAAGGTATGCTTAGATATAGGCTTATTTACTACATTTCCTACCTGAAATAACTAATTTGCCTAGGTATAACTTATTTGTTGTAATTTTTTGTTATAATTCCACTTAGAAGGCTTAACATCTGTCATTAATTTTGGAAGACTATTTTTATTGCTTAAATCCTCTACTGCTTTCTGCTGCTCTAGCATTCAGATTACATCTGTCTTATGCATCTTGAGATCTTGGGTTTTCTGCTCCATCTTTTTTACTGTTTTTTTCTTTCTGCATTTCGACTGGAAGAGTTTCCATTGGCAATTTTCTCCCTTCCTTCTGACTGATTTATTTGTCTCTGGTTTTTCCCCCCTTGGCTCTTGAAGTGGTAGTTCAGATTATTGCTTTTAGGATTTTTCTTTATAATGACATTTAGAGTTGTAAAGTTCCCTCACAGCACTTTTTTTTAGCTGTGATACTTTAAATGTTGATACTTTAAATTTTTATTTTCATTCAGTTCAATGTATTTTTATCTGCCTAAGGACTTTCTCTTTGTTGCATTTTAGAAATATATTATTTAGTTTCCAAATGCCTGGAAGTTTTTCTGTTATCTTTATAGTACTGATTTCTAGTTTAATTCTGTTATGGTTAGAAAATACACTGCATGTGATTTCAATTCTTTTTAAACTTGTTGGGATTTTTCTTATGTCTTAGGACACGATCTATCTGTCATCTGTTCCATAGTCACTTGAAAGGGATGTGTATTCTGCTGTTGTGGGAAAGTCTGATTAATATTTACGAGATTTTGTTGGTTGACAGTGCTGTCTGGTTTATATGCTTGTTGCTTTTTCTGTCCAGTTGTTCTATCCATTTTTGACAGCAGGGTATCAAAGCCTTTGACTATAATTGTGGATTTGTGTAATTCTCCTTCGTTTTTATTAGTTTTTGCTGCACATTTTTGCAACTGTATTATTTGATCCATGCATCATTACTGTTACATTTTATTGACAAATTGTCCCTTTGCCACTATACAATGTCCCTCTCTGTCCAGTTTCACTTTACTTAATATTAATACAGCCATCCCAGCTTCAGCTTTTTTTTTTTTTGCTAATGTTTGCACAGTATATCCTTCTCCAAACTGTCACTTTCAACTTGCTTTTGTTATGTTTAAAATGAGTTTCTAATAGATATTATATAATTAGGCCATGTTTATCTCTCTTCAAATTGTCTGTTAATTGGAATATTTAGATAATTTGCATTTGCTGGGGTGATGGATGGTTTGTGACTTAAATATTTGTCTTTATTTTCTGTGCTTTCTCTCTAATTTTTATTCTTGGCTTTCTGTGAGTTACCTGTGGGTTTTTAGAACAGCATTTTGATTTATCTCTGAAGATGTTAAGTGCATCTCTTATTGTACCATCCCTAATGTTTGCTCGAGGCATTACATCACACACACACAACGACACACACACACACACACACTCACACACACACACACACACACACACACACACACACACACACGAGCCTTCTGGTGTTACCCCTCTACCAGTTTGAGCAATACACAGAGCTGTTGTCTCCTTCCCTTTCCTTTACCCTTCCCCATTTATAACATACTTATTGTAAATGCTTCCACATTTAAAATTCATACTTAGAACCATATCAGATGGTGTTGTAATTGTTGCTCCTGAAGCTAAACGTCATTTTGAAGACTCGAGGAAAGGCTACCATTTAGCATGGTTTTGCTTGCCACGCACTGGCTCCTTCCTGTTGTTGCTTCATTCCTTGGACTTTTGATTTCAATAATTTCCTTTAGCCATTCTTTTAGGATAGGTAGGGTAGGTATATAGCCAACAAATTCCCTTAGACTTAGCAATTTCATCTGAAGATATCATAACTTACCCTTCACCCCAGATATATATATATATATAGCAATATCTTATTATATATTATTTTATTAAATTATATGGAGGGGGACTTCTAGGGTAACAGTTCTTTTTCTTTCTGCACTGAAAACTATCGCACCCCTTTCCCCTCATATGCAGTATTTCTTGTAGAAATCTACTATCATTCTAATTTTTATTCATAGGTATAATGTCATTTTCCCTCTGATTTTCAGGTTCTTTTCCTTTGGTTTTCAGAAGTTTATGGTGCATGTTTGCATGCATTTGGGGGTTCACCTATTTGGATCTGCCTGGTTTCTTGAATCTGAAGGTTTATATCTCTTGCCAAATTCAAGAACTTTCTGGCCATTATGTCTTTAGGGACCTTTCCAGGCACACCCCACCTCCCCTTGACTTTCATGGTACCAGTGTTTCATCTTTGTAACAGTCTCATATGTTGCTGGGCTTCTGTTCACTCCTTAACCTTTTTTTCTCTCTGTTGTTTGAACAATTTCTGTTCTGTTGTCATTCCCTCCTCTGTACCCTCCATTCCTCTGTTGATCCCATTCATGGAGTTTTTTTGGTCATTGTGTTTTTCCAAACTTGCATTTGCCCATCTATCTGTTTTTGTTTGTACTTATTATAGTGTGTTCATAATTGCTCAGTGGAGTTGGGTTTTGGTTTGGTTTTGTTTTTACAGAATCTGCTCCTGGTTTTGTTTGCAAGGCCCCAGTCTCCGCTGTGAGTCCGGAGTACACAGGAAAGGAAACCCAGAGAATGCGTCCTCACCACAGTCACTGCCTTGGAGCCCTGCCTGCTCCTCTTCTTTCTGTTCATGTTTCTGCCTTCTGGTGTGTATTTTATATAAAACAGACAGCCACTTTAATTATTCTTACATGACATAGAAAATAGACATCTACTTCATCTCCTCAAAAGTAAAAGAGCCAGTTGCCCATTTTTAAAATTCAGTTTATCTTATTGCTGACTTCTAAGAGTGCTTCATGTTTTCCGGATACAAAATCTTTTGTTGTTGTTACAAAAAATTCTTCTCTCACTCTTGCCCTCACCTTTCTGTTTCCTTAATGTATAATTTGAAGAGTAAATGAATGGTTTTTAATTGTGATGGAATTCAACTGGCAATTTTCAAGTCAATTTAAGACATCTTCCCAACTCCAAGATAACTAAGCTTTTCTTCAGTGTTTTCTGTTGGATGTTCTATCACTGTAGGCTTTACATGAAAGTTTAAATCTGTTTTGTCTTATAACCCTTTACTGTATATTTGTACATGGTATAAGGCTCGCGCTCCTCCCCAGGCACATTCTCCTTCTTCTCACACCATAGAAGACAAAGGACCACAGGCACGAGGTCTGGTCCTGGGCTCTGTTCCCTCCGCCTTCACTGCTGCTTTGATTCCTGCAGCTTTCTAATGATTCTGGAAATCAAGTAGTGAAGTCGTCCCATTTTACTTCAAAATAATTTGGGTTATTTTCGTTCCTTTGCATTTTGATAGATTTTAAAATGATTTTGTCAAAATACCTATAGATTTCATGCACTGAATCTATAGATCAATTTGAGAAGAGCTGATATCCTAATGAGCCTTCCAGTGCACAAACATGGTGTATTTGTCAGCAAGATTTTGCAGTTTTCAGAGCATAGGCCTTCGTGTCTTTTGCCAGTTTTGCCTCCAAGTGTTTTTTCCTTCTTTTGTTCTGTTTATTTCTTCTCAGTCTGTCTTTGCAACCCATAATGACTGCATTCATCAGGGTGAGCTGGTGCATAGTGTACCCCGTTCTAACCCTTTCCCTGCCCTGCCACTCCCCCATCCTTACCCTCTTCCATGTGTTTTCATATACACTGATGTTAAATGTAAGCACTGTCTGTTTTCAAATTTCAATTACGATTGTTACACATATGCCTAAGTATATTAGTATACAGAAATAGCTGATCATTCTGTATTGATATTGTATTCTGCAGCTTTGCTAAACTCATTTATTCTAATGGTGGTTTTAAGATTTCTTAAGCTTGTGTGCATAAGTATGCCATCGGCCAATAAGGACAGTTTATCTCTTTTTCAGGTAAATACATTTTGTATATTTTTCTGGCTTTGTATTGTGGATAAGAACTCCAACAAAATGTTCAATACAAGTGGTGAGAATCAATATCTTTACCTTGTTTATTGTCTCAAGAAGGAGGAAGACCTTACTTTATGAATGGACTTTGGAATCTCTTGCTGCTTGCTTTGTATGGCTGATCATTGCTGCCGGTCTAGAAAACAGACTTACTTGAGTCAATATGAGAAAAATCATGTTCTGTTACTCAAAGGCCAAGTCAGTTCCTAGATGCAAAAGCCCTAGAACAAAGGAGAGGCTAGATAAGCATGAGGAACATGTACTGAGATAACACAAAATATGTACTCAAAAGATTCTTTTCTGCGGTGGCCCATGAACCTAGAGGCCAAGATAACTGTTAAGGAAATGAACACAGTAGAACCATTCAGGAATTACTGGCTGCCAGCTGTGAGCCAGCACCAGTTCTTGGAGACATTCCAGAAGGCACTATGATCTATCGTCAGAATGTAGACTTCTAAAATTTTCTTCCCTTTCCAGTAACTTTTGGATTTGTTAATTAGATGATTTAGAATTAAAAGCAAAAAGACTTCCCCCACGGGATTGCAATAATGTTTATATTGAGCTGAGAGCTGAAAATTCAACATGATTATTTTAGGCTCTTTACCTACAGGATAAACAATCAAAAGAAGAAGAAAAAGGAAGAGGAGGAAGAAGAGGAGATGTTGGTGCCGCAGCTACTGACCCTACATTTCAGGAGACAATGGAGATGCTGGTATGTAACAGGATCATGAGGAACTTCCCGGAGGATCTCTGAAGGAAGCTTCCTACACACACTGTGCTGGTCTCAGTGTAACCTAAACCCAGGCACCTGAGGAGGTGCGGCCCCTTCCTTGTGGCTCCAAGCAACTCCAAGGTGTGTATGCATGGCCCATGCCAGGCTGACCAGAAAATCAACCACTGCCTCTCCCACCTCTCACCTTTAATGAAAGACACTGAAATGACAAAAAGGCCCAGCCTTCTGGCTGCGCTGCCCTGCAGAAAAACCCTCTGACCATCCACTAATATTTACTATCCTAGCTTCCATGTGAGCGAAGTTTCACCAGCCTTAGACTGCACAGGGTGGACTGTTAGATGGAAAACAAATACATGTAATTATTCTTGTAGTCACTGAATTGGAGAGCCTTCGTTACAATCCCAACATGTGTATTAATGGTCAATTAACTCCTGGCTCGATCTCAGAGCCACTTCCAATATATCTGTCCACTCACTGATGTCCACAACCAACCTAGTCATTAGGGTCTTGAATATTTTGGGGTAAACAAACACCACCGTTGGTCTTCACCCACTGCAGGAACTGAGAAGAAACTAAGTGACAGTTCAAAGAAAGCTTCCAGGAGAGAGGGGCAAGGCACAGCCAAGACCAAGGTTGCTGCCAGATTTGTTCTCCGATCTCCTTCCTCCCATGATAACCAGCTGCCCACATTTAGCTGATCACCTCTGGTTACCCAGCTCCCTAAACCCAGGTACATGCTGGTCCTGACCAATGGGAAAAAACACTGTGCTGTCTTCAGAACTGTGCTCTTCCAGGATGGGGCAATGCCCTCCCCTGCTCGGTCTGCAAATCAAATATGGTGTACGAAGTGAATCAGGGGACAGCAGAAAAAACAGCATAGAAACAGTGCGGGTCCCTGGCACCATAAACTGCTCTGAGGAGGAGAAAAATTCTAATTTGAAATACTTTTTATTTGTGGAGTGTCTAATTAGAGTACTGTCTTGGTACTTTTTTTGTTGTTATTGTTATTACAGAGTTTCTAAGGATGGGTGCTTTATGAAGAACAGAGGTTGATTCAGCTCATCACCAGAGATCAGGTAGCCCCGTCATTTCAGTGTCTGCTGGGGGCTTCATGGTGAATGCATCAGGATGGTGGAACCAGGTGCTGCAGAGATCACACGGAACAACGGGACATTAGTGAGGTTTCCCCGTCAGCCTTGCTTTTTGAATAACAACATCCTCTCTTAGAAACTCACCTGGTCAGAGGGAATCACAGTGACCTCATGGAGGGAAAGGTCTGATCAGGTAACCCCCTTGGCCTCACCCCTCTCCATACCCTTGATATGGCCACACCTGAAGGCCAAGCTCCTGAGCCACAAGGCCCACAGGAACCACATCCAAACCTCAGCAAAAGCCAAACCCATGTGCTGTCAGTATATTCGCAAACTGAGACTCAAAACAAATTCAAATACCTGGATTGGGAATCTGGAGGAAGGCTCTAGCTTCAGTAGGGTCACTAGCTTGCTGGGTGACTTGGGTACATCTGTTTTCCCTCTCTGGTTTCAACCTTTATGTCTGTAAATGCAGCCTTGAGAGCCAAGACTAAAATGAGAACTATGCCAGACACAGTGAAGAAGAAAATAGGTAAAATCAAATTGTGCCAGAGGTAAATACATCCTTGGAAATAAATTTGTAAATGCATTTCATAGGAGGAGCCTTGTACCCTCTCTGCCCTCTCCCTTGATGTTCCTCTCCAACATATTTGTGTTTCTGAATAAATACTACACGTCAAATGCCAAAATTCCATCTGCATCCCCCTGCTGAGAAGTCATAGTGCCACGTCTATGACACGGCTCCGTTTCCATGGGGACAATAGTATCGACATAATTCCAGCACTATGACTGCTGGGTGTTTGGGAGACGGGTGAAAGCAAGGAGAAAGCAGTGTACGCACATTTGCTGCTGTTCTAATAACTGACAGCTACAGGAGTGATGCTGCTGAAAATAGCCAGTTGGAACCAGGCAGATGCCCAACAGAGGCTGAGGTCTTTCTTCCTGATTGCAGAAAAGAACACTGACCTCCTGAGCACTTCCTCCTTGATGTTCTTGGATTGCATTGTTTTTCATTTTTGTGTAAGTTTTTAATACAACATAATTTGCATCAGGCAACTGTCAGGCTTTTATCTGCTTTATTTCATTGCCTAAATCTTTCATCTGGGTGGGGACTGCATTAAACTCACCCTGAATAATAGCTTCTAATATTTAAATCCATTACTCAAATTCAATACTGCTGAGAAGCTGTCACTCCTACTCCATCTGCAAATGTGGGTATTTAAATGTAGAGGTTCTCCTGAAATTTTCCACAGCGGGAGAAAAGGAATCCATTTAAATATATACCTTGGACAGTGCAAATTCTGTAAGAGTGAAATTTTAAACAACCCAAGACCTGGAACCCAAGGCCTTCATGCTGAGCTGCATCTCCAGTCTATTTCATATTTTTTATTTTGAGGCAGGATCTCATTAAGTTGCCCGGGCTTGGCTCCAACTTGTAATCCTCCTGCCTCAACCTCCGAGAGTGCTGGGGTTTACTAGTGTGTGTTGCTGTGCCTGGCTAAACAATCTATTTCTTTATAAAGTTGGGATTTTAAAAAAATGTTGCTGATCATAAAAATAATTCATTCTCCCCCCAAAAAAATAAAAATTTAAACAAGCACTGAAGAAGCTACAGTAGAAAGTAGTATATCCAAAATTTATGTCTTATAGAGTCACTATGTTATCTCTTACTTTAGACATTCACATAGGTTGAATGCCATGATTCTACAGCAGGCTGAATTTTTCAAACATGGCCACAACAATATGCCTGCCTTCAGTGCTCTTCCACAAGCATCCCTGGTGCGCTCTCTCTCTCTCTCTCTCTCTCTCTCTCTCTCTCTCTTTTTAAGAGATGTCGTTTCTCCACTTGTCTGAATATGAGGAGGCCTGGTGGGCTTCACAGATTAGACACAGCATCACACAAGATCTGTGCACGGCTCCTAACAACTCAGAGACAAACCATCCAGCAGAGCCCTTTGGAGGGCTGATCTGGTTACACCAGAAGTAGAATAAGTAAGTAACTTTAAACCTCTAAACTCTGGCATTGTTTGTAAGGTTAACAATAGATAACCACAATGTATGCTTTGAACTCTACAATACAACAAATCATCCTCATCCCTTTCAGGGGATCTCAGTATTCTGTTACACACGTTTCCCATGTGCTCAGTAATCTTCCCTAGTAGATTTATTTTTAGACTATTTCCCCTTTCATTATGCTGCAGTAAACATTTCTTTACGTATATTTATATGCATCTGCCTGATTATTTTAAAAAAATAAATTCTTATAATTCCTGTAACTTATAAGTCATATAACTGATCGAAAAGAGAATTCAAATTACATTTTGTTAGCTTTTGTTTACATTTTGATTATATTTCAGAAGGGTACAGATTCATTCTCACACCAGGAGCATTTAAGAGTTTGTAGTTCCACCTTTCATCATCGCAGGATTCCAGCCTTTATGAGCTTCCCAATCTGCTGTGATACGCATTTCCATTATTCATTTCTTATGTTGGCTGAGTTACTTATCTATAAAGAATGAACTGCTTCAGAGCCATCTTACGTTTAGTTTATATAAACAAATACATTTATAAAGATGCACATGATATATACCTATTGTATAGTGTATCTAATGTCTGTCCTTGTTCCTCACCAGTATTTCCATGTCTCCCCTCTTCCACAGGGGCACAAGAGCCACAAATGTCCCTGAACAACTTGAACTTATATATGGCTGTGTTCCTTAATACAAGCATCAACTTCTGTAGAAAAACTTTATTACTGGCATAACCTATGCCACAGCCTCCTCTGCTGTAACCATCATGGAACCGTGGGGCAGGGAGTTTCCACAGCACCTGAGCCGCTGGACAGTCTGTGCCATCACTGAGGAACTGCCCTGGAAAGTGTCCCGGACCCCAGACCTTGGAAACGAGTGCAATTTTTAAAAAGTGTACTAATATTGAGATGCTGCACTGTTAACACGTAAATAACCACCTAACTTTCCGCACCACACGTGGGTCACAGACACACTTGTCAAATGCACAGGGGGCTGACATCAGCTCCACACGTAACCTGAGTCACTTTGGTAGAGGGTTTAACAGTCCTAAGTCTTTCTGTAGTTTTCCCTCATGTTCCTAATAGTACAAACATATATAAAATGTGTGTATGCAAAGTTAGACTTTAGTTTTCGTTTCACAAAAAAGGAGACTTTTTATATTCCTTTCTGCCTCTTGCAGTTCTTAATATGAATGGTAGAATGCAGTCATCTGCTGGAGCCTGACTCATGCGTTTTACTAATGGTTCATGGGAATGAGCAGGAGAATTTATTCAGCCAGTATTCTCTTCACAAGCACCCTCTTTTATCTGATTTTGTGCTATTAGAAACAATGCTGCAATAAGCAATTTAGCGGGTAGATACATTTTCTTTTATTCTATTGGCATGCTCAGAATTTCACTCAATACAGACTCATACATCTAATTTCTTTCACTTCGTATGCTTTTGAGATTCATCCATTATTTTGAGTGTATTCAAAATCTGTTACTTCCTATTACAGAATTCCATAGTGCAGTTAAACAAAAATGTGTTTATCCATTCATCCCTTTTGTCAGTTATAAAGTATCCTGCTGTAAGTTTTTCTGTGCGTGTCTTGTACACATGTTTTTATTTACCTTGGGGAAATATCTAGAAATGAAAACTTCTGAGACATAAGGGATAAAGTTAGAGCTCCGGCAATACTATTTTCTCCAATGACTACCATTTTGCCTTTTCACCAGCCTGACTGCTGTGGTTTATACCAAGAATATGCCCCAAGAGCGTCACCTGCTAGTGGTCAGGCTCATGGAAGGTGAATGGTGGGGAGCTCTAGCTGCCCTGCTCTGAGGAGGTGGGGCCTGGTTAGGAGGTCCCTGGGAAACGACCTGGAGGGTTGTACACCACTGCCACCTCCTCCTCCACCCACTTCTCTCTTCACGAGCAGCTCTTCTCCTCTGAGCCCCTCTGCCACACTGCTCTTGCCCTGGAGCCGGCCCACCCAAATAACCCTCTCCTCCTCTAAGTCGTGGTCTCAGGGATCTACCTCAGAACTGTGGAAACAACGGAGGCGCTCAGCAGTACAAGGCACTGTCAGCATTTTTCAGGGGGGCCATTCCAGCACGCATGTCACGGCAGCCTGCACAGGCACTGAATTGGCACCTGTGATGGAGAGTGATGTTTTATGTGCTTCTTAACCATTCCCATATCTTCACTTGTAAAACATTTGCTCAAATATTTGGTCCTTGTTTTACAAAGGCCTATTTTTATGGGGCTGTTTGACTCCTTGTTCTTCAGTAAACAGTTCTCTGTATACTCTTGGTAGGTTCTTTGATGTATATATATTTTGCACAAATTTTCCTCTCAGTCTATACCTTGCTCTTTTATGGTTTTTTTTTTTTTAGGATTTTGTTTCTTGCTTTTGGTTTTTTGAGATCAGATCTATCTCACTATTTAGTTCCAGCTGGCCTTAAACTCATGCAGCAATCCTCCTGCCTCAGAGTCCTGAGTGCTGGGATTATAGGCTTGCAGCACCGTGCCTGAGTCCCTTTCACATTCTTAACTGTGTTTCTTAAAATCCAAAAGCTTTTAATATGAATGAAGTCCATTTTTATCGGTGCACATTAATAGACATGGTGATGAGATTCATTTTGGGACACTGGTGCATACTCACACCATATGTTCATCATTCCCATCCCGTTACCCTCTCTTCTCTTCCCTCCTCCTGTCCTCTTCCTCTGGTTGGTCCCTACCCCATCTCTAAAGGCTGAATTCTAGCTTCCTGTCATCTCTCACTTACTCGTTTGTTTGCTTGTCCTTAGATTGCTTATGTAGAGAAATTGCTTATGACGTCTGACTTTCTGAAACTGGCTTATTTTGCTTAACAGGAGAATCTCCAGGTCCATTCTTTTTTTGAGAATCACATAGCTTAATTCTTCTTAGTGGCTCAATAATAAGCTTGGTGTATATAGGCTGGATTTTCTTTATTCATTTATCTGTTAATGGATATTTAGGTTATTTCCACAGCTTAGCTAATGTGAATTACTGTAAACATGGGTATCACTTAGTATGCTGTCTCTAATTATTTTTTTTTTTTTGCGAGGGAGAGGGATTCCAGGAATCAAACTCACAACCTCTCACTTTCCAGGCAGGATTGTGCTGCTGAGCTATATCCCCGGCTGCTATCTTTAATTCTTTCAGGAATATTCCAAGGAGTGGTGTAGCTAGGTCAAATGGTGTCTCTTTCTTAGTTTCTAGAGGCAGCTCCACCCCACTTTCCATAGTAGATGTACTGGTGTAGGAGGGTTCTTCCCCCCGCAGCTTTGCCAACATTTACTGTCTTTCATTCAAGTTCATTTTGTCAATTTTTATTTTATTTGTATCCAATTCCTAAGGATGTTTCTCCTACATTTTCTTCCAGAAGTTCTGTAACTTGAGCTCTTATTTAAGTCTATGACTCACTCCGTTAATTTTTTCATGTCATGTGTAGATGTTAGATCATTTTATATACATGAATACATAACGGTTCCAGCACCATTTGCTGAAAAGATTATCCTTCCTCCATTGCCTCCACACCGGACCATCTTTATAAGTGTGAGTCTGTTTCTAACTCAGTATCACTGATCTATATGTATCCTTATTCCAATCCTGATTGCCATAGATTTACAATAAGTTTTTAAATCAGATAGTCTCAATATTCTGAATTGGTTTTTCTTTTTCAAGATTATATTAGCTAGTCCGAATCTATTGCCTTTCTATATAAAGTTTTATGTCCGCTTGTCAGTTTATTCAAAAACCCTGTTGGTTTTCACCTTCTCTGCCCCGAGAGTCTCCTGGAGGCAGGTCCAGAGCTAGGGTGATAGCTGCTAGGGAAGCCCACAGCGCGTGGAGAACGAGGGAACACTCTTCCTCTTGCCTGGAGCAACTAAGTATTTGGACAAATTATATTTTAAAAAACTTCCCAGGACACTGGACATGAGGCAAGGAAGGACGGTGACCCAAGAAAGAGGATAAAAATGAGATGAATCCCACAGTGGTCATAGCTGTGGCCTGCAGAGAATTTCAGGGTGCTGAACAGGGAGAGGAAACCTGGGCAGACCACAGGGATCTCCCAAAGCTGACGAGGAGGAGGAATGGGAGAAGCGAGGGCTTAGGTAACTAAATTCACAGGCCAAGGCGTGAGGGGCAGAGCTGCGCCCAAAGAGAGGGCCGGGGACCCTGGAGCCGCCACACTCTCCTGTGCATGCGTGAGAGACCAAGGTCAAAGGATGCGAGAAGTCCTACATTGGGCCAAACAAGGCTTATTCACACCTCTGGAGCTGAAAACGCCTGCAACTGTAAGGACAGTGAAGAAATTTTTACCCTAGACTAACTTGTGCTCTGCTGCCTCCTCACAAAACTTCAATCAGACCCGAAAGGATCAAATTATTTCCAAGAGACTCAATTGCACACCCAAATAAATCTCAAGTATATTTATAGCCCAAACAAAGAAAATTTAATAAGCACTAGCAGTTCAAAAATACAAAGCCCAAAATTAGGACATATACAATTCTGGAAGAAAAGTCAAAGTGACCCAGAAAATATTTGGCAGTCATCCTCAGAGGACTGACATCTAGACTATACAAAGAACTAAAGGGAAAAAAAAATTAGACCCCCAAAATAAAAGACCCGATCAAACAAGGGGCAACTGAAATGAATAGACACTTTGCAGAAGAAGTACAAATGGCCAAAAATACCCAAAAAGTGCTTCAGCATCTCTGACCACTAGACATATGCAAATGTAAGAAACACTGAGATTCCAGCTTGCCCAAAAAAGAATGGTCATCACTGAGAAATCAGATAAATACTGGAGAGGCTGCAGGGGGAAAGGAAACCTTTTCCATGTTGGGAATGTCAACTAGTACAACTGCTATGAAAATCAGTGTGGAGATTGCTCAAAAAACTGAAACTAAAACTAAGTTATTCCCCTTCTGGGTGTCTTCTTAAAAGAGTTTGAAGGCATTATATTCCAGCAGCGTATGCACACCCATGTTTACAGCGGCATGATTCATAATACCTGAATCTTGGAAACAGCCTATGTGTCAATCAGCTGATGAACCAATAAATAAAACATGGTATTTATGCACAATGGAGTAAAACTCTGCCATAAAGAAGGATATACAGAATCATTCACAGGAAAATGAATGCGCCTTGGTACCACAATGAAATAAATCAGACACACAAGCATAAATATCACACGGTTTGTCTTACACTAGAAATCCAGAATATAAGTAAAGAAGAAATAAAAGATAATAGGAATTAGAAGAATCTTTTTCAAATGGGAAGGGAGTTAAGAGCCAGCTGGAAGAAGCTGGAGAAGAGAGAAAAGGGTGAAAAAGAACTGTAATTTTTAGGGGCATGTACAACTCCTTACAACAGCTGTAATCACATGCAAGGCAAATACATATTGATTAGAAAGTGCAATCTGGAAAAAAATAAAAGATAGCAATAACCCCCCAAAACGGCAAGTATGGTGGGATAAGTAGATTTGAAGCAAGGCACATATTTTAAGGGAGATTATATCAATGTGTCTCTTACCATAATGTTAAAAATTTAAACATTAACATATCAAAACATATTTTTCAATCACATCACATACATTTAGCCTCCATTACATATATTGATAGTTTCTTGAAAAAGAATCTACTCAAATCCTGCTTGACCTAACCTTTTGATGCTCTACATTTACAGATAAACATTATCAAAAGATAGTTGTTAATCTTTCTCCTAATATTCATACCAGTTTTATTTCATGATTTGTACTGGTGTCCTTTTTAGAGAATTAAGCATGAATCCTGGCTGTACCAGTCAGGGCCCCTTTGTCAAAGATGAAGTAGTTGTATGTACCTGAAGTGGTTTCTGCATCCATGGTTCTGTTCCATGATCCTCATGTCAGTTTTTGTGCAGTGCCTTGCTGTTTTTATCACTGTTTCTTTGTAGAATAACTTCAAGACTTGGATTTGTGATGCCTCTTCCTTTCTCTTTTTATCCAGAATTGCTTTTGCTTATTTGGGTCTCTTCTGGTTCCATCTGCATTTTAGGATTATTTTCTCCAGTTCTTTGAAGGAGGCTTTTGGAATTTTGATTGGGACTGTGTTAAATTTCCATATGAATTTATAAGTATGACAATTTGTACTATATATTTTTTCTGCCTATCCAGAAATGAGTTTACCTTTCCATTTTCTTTTTTATGAAAATATATTCAATTATTTTTAAATTTCTTATTTTATTTGTACATTGTGGGAAACCCTGCAATTGGCCATCATCTTATGTTAATAAGACAACGGCCATCTTAATGTTAAGTTTCTATTTGGTAGTTAAGTTTCCCTCTCTCCTCACCTAGCCTGTCACATGTCCCTGTGGTTCAGCCCGTACAGCGATTTTGCTAATTAGCCCACCTTATGACCCCGCCCACAGGAGATTCGAAGTACCCTATAGCCTCCGGTTGCTAGAACTTCCCGCTGTTGCTAAGTTACCTGCTGACGTCAGAACCCAACTCCCTCCTTCCCCAATACCCTATATATTTGCTACTCCTTCTTTGAATAAATGAGACTTGATCAGAGCTCTGTCTTGTCCCAAATCCCCACTCCCCCTCTAGGGTCTCTGTTGACTTACCCGCGGGTCAGGACAAGTGGCACCCCAATGTGGGACCTGAGAATGAGGGATCCAGTGAGGGACGCTGTTCGAGAGGCTGGCACAAAAACAGGATGGAGAAAATTCCGAGAACAGAGGAAAAGACTACACGGGAGCCTGCTGCATTTTCTGAACAGCAATTACGGGACAAGAAATGAGCCAGCATGAGATTTTTGTTGAAAGGCTTAGGAAAGGCTTTAAAGGCACGAGGAGTAAAGGTTAAAATTAAGCAATTATGTCAATATTTTGATTTTATAAAGCAAGTTTGTCCTTGGTTTCCTATTGAAGGGACAATCGATTCCAAATGATGGAAAACGGCTTGTTCCACACTTAGAGATTATTATGACGTTTTTGGACCTGAAAAGGTCCCGGTAACTGCCTTTTCGTACTGAGGTTTAATAGATGAAATCTTATCTCAGAGACAAAGTGATCTGGTGATTGCTAATGTTGTTCAAAAGGGTGGGGAAAAAAGGGGAAAAATATATTACAAGGAGAAAATCTTAAAGGCAAAACTGAGCAAACTGAAGGGACCGAGAGACTGAACAAAGAGGAGAACCTTGTGTCCTTTGATAGTGATAATGATGGGGTAAATGGTGCCTTGGAGAACAAAGACAAAGGGAAACAGACAAGACTGATATGCCTCCAAGGCAAAAACCCAGTCTCTATGACCTAGAGGGAGCCCAGCCAAAAAGCAAACTTTACCCTGAGCTACCTTTAGAGGCTAAAATAGAGGATAATGATGTGGGTTGGGCTAGTTTAGCAGAAGAGACTGCAAAATACCATAGTCATAATTGACCAGTTAATGTCCAACCCCCTCAAGGCTTAGCACACTGCAGCACCGCCCCGCCCCAGGTGGCCTGCGCAGACAAAGCCCTCAGCGCAGCCATGCACCCTCCTCCATACTGTAAGACTTACCACCCCTGCTTCAGCGTGTCCAGCTTTGGACCCTAGAAAACAAGAGACAAGATTGAGCTTTTAAAAGAGCAGATTGCATTAGAAAAAGAACATCAGAAGTTAATAGCCCAATTAGAAAGGCTAAAAATAGGTCTAAAACGGAAAATGAAACCCCGGAATTTCTTCCAGGAGTTCTCCCATTCAGCGACCCCCTCCCCCCCAGGGGCATGATTTCTAATTTTACCCTCTGGGTCTAATTTTGACCCTGTTTCAGAGCTGGATGCTTTCCCTGTGACAGAAACAAGGAACGCAGAAGACCAGCCTGTCCACACCTACACCAGTTTCAATCTCAAACAGTTAAGAGAGTTAAGAGCAGTGTGGCACAGTATGGGCCCACTGCCCCATATACTCTTGCTGTCTTGGATTCTTTGGCCGACAAGTGGCTTATACCTATAGATTGGCAAGGATTGGCCTGAGCAACCTTATCGGGAGGGGACCATCTTTTGTGGAAATCAGAATATACAGAGAATTGCAATGATACCGCCAGGCGCAATACAAAGCTGGCAATGGGCAGAGCTTTGATACGCTAACAGGAGACGGTGCCTATGTAGATAAAGATGCCCAAAAGCCTTCGGGTCCAGCGCTCTTCACTCAAATTCAAATGGCAGCTACTGGAGCGTGGAGAAGGCTTCCTTCAAAGGGCAATGTGAGCTCCACTCTCACAAGCATTAAGCAAGGGCCCAATGAACCTTTCTCAGAATTTGTCGATCATTTGATTACCGCCACTGGCAGAATATTTGGCCATGCTGATGTAGGCAAAGATTTTGTCAAAGCAATTAGCTTTTGAAAATGCTAATGCTGCCTGTCAGGCCGCTATTAGGCCTCATAAAAAGAAAACAGACTTGACAGAATATATTCGCCTTTGCTCTGACAGTGGAAGTGCTTACCAACAAGGCCTCGCTATGGCTGCTGCCTTGCAAGGATTTACCGTTAAACACTTCTTACATCAAAAATTAAACAAAAATGTTTTACCTGTGGAGAAACTGGTCATTTTGCAAAGAACTGCAAAAAAGACTCCAAAAATAGAGATTCCAATGTCAATGCAAGAGCCAAAGCACCAGGATGATGCCCTAGATGTAAGAGAGGGTACCACCGGGCTAATGAATGCAAATCCAAAAGGATGTTACAGAAAAGAGCTGCCCCCACTACAGGAAAACGGGAATCAGGGCCATCCCAGGCCCCCAAACCCAAAAGAATCTTTGGGACAGTCAACTTTGTTCCAGCAAACAGCAATCCATCTCAGACCTCTCTAGAGCCACAACAGGGAGTGCAGGATTGGACCTCAGTTCCACCACCCACACAGGATTAACCCCTGAGATGGGGGTCCAGGCCCTCCCAACAGGAATTTTTGGGCCCTTACCAAAGAATACATTTGGCCTTATAATAGGATGCAGGAGCACAACACTTAATGGGCTATAGGTTTTTGCAGGCATAATTGATAATGATTATTCTGGAGAAATAAAGGTCATGGCATCCTCACCTAACTACATTACTACTATCACTTGTGGACAAAAGTTCGCTCAGTTACTACTCTTGCCTATAATTCAAACCCCTAATAAAATAATCTCCCAACAACAAGTTGATAAAGAATCTGGATCTTCAGATGTCTATTGGGCAGAAGCAATTTCCACTCAGAAACCCCTTATGTCATTATGGCTGGATGGTAAAGAATTCTCTGGCCTTATAGATACAGGTGCAGATGCTATTGTTAAAAAGGAAGACTGGTCTCCGACCTGGCCCTTAGATATTACTTTGACTCATTTAAAAGGCATAGGTCAAAGCCAAAACCCAGAGGGAAGTTCAAAACTCCTGACTTGGAAGGACAGAAAGGGCAGTCAAGGCACAATACAACCCTATGTCATAGCTGGATTACCAATACATTTTGGGGGTAGAGATCTACTGCACAAATGGGGTTAATTATGGGTATCCCAAATACCATTGTCACTGTCAAATGTTAAATAGTGGATATTCACCTGGTATGGGCCTTGGAAAAAATAATACAGGAATGACAGAGCCCATAGAGACTGTACCAAAGACAGACTGAGCCAGTTTGGGCCATTTTCCATAGGGGCCATTGACTCTCCTGTGATCCATACAGAGAAAATTGCATGGCTGTCAGAGGAGCCTGTATGGGTCGATCAATGGCCTCTCACCTCTGAAAAGTTAGTGGCTGTGCAACATCTGGTGCAGGAACAGCTTGAAGCAAGCCATATAGTTCCTAGTAATTCCCCATGGAATACTCCCATCTTTGTCATTAAAAAGAAATCAGGGAAATGGCGATTGCTACAATATCTTAGAGTGGTAAACAGGACTATGGTCTCGATGGGAGCCTTACAGCCAGGCCTCCTTTCACCTGTTGCTATACCTTTGGGCTGTTTTTAAATTGTCATAGTTCTCAAGGATTGCTTTTTTACTAACCCTCTGCATCCAGATGATCAAAAATGTTTCACTTTTAGTTTACCAGTTATTAATTTTAGAGCATCTATGCAAAGATTCCAATGGCGAGTCCTACCACAAGGCATGGCAAATAGTCCTGCCCTATGCCAGTCTTTTGTTGCTTCAGCAATACAGTCTATAAGAGACCACTGGCCAGAAATATATCTCACTTATTATATGGATGACATCTTGATAGCTGGAAAAAATGGGGAAAGAGTTTTAAGATGCTATGATGCATTACTGGCTGCCTAACAGGATAAAGGACTTGAGATAGCCCCCGATAAAGTTCAACTCACCAATGCATACACATATTTGGGTTTTCAAATGAGGGGACCTCAGATTTCTTCTCAAAAGATACAGTTGAGACTAGATAAACTTCAGACTTTAAATGATTTCAAAAACTTCTTGGGGATATTAATTGGCCCATGCCCTACTTAAAAATTAGTAAGAGTGGGTTAAAACCCCTCTATGATATCTTACATGATAATCCTGACCCTACATCCCCTCACAAACTCTCTCCAGAAGGAAAGCAAGCAAAATACATACTGTTGATCAGGCCATTCAATCCCAGACCATTACCTTTATAGATTATGGTAGACCTTTGAAATTTATCATTTGCAAGACTATGCTCTCTCCAACTGCTATCTTCTGGCAGACAGCACCATTAATGTGGGTTCATTTGCCAGTAACACCTAAAAAGGTCATTGAACCCTATTATCAGGCTATATGTACCCTCATTCTCTTGGGAAGAGAACAAGGAAAATGTTATTTTAGTAAGGAGCCAGATATTTTCATACTGCCTTATACCAAAGAACAGATTGATTGGCTCATGCAAACAACTGAATTCTGGCCCATTGCCCTTGCCTCCTACACAGGGCTCATAGACAACCAATATCCCCCAGACAAGATTATTAAATTTGTCAAATAGGTATTCATTTATCTTCCCTATGGTCATGTCATTCAAACCAATGCTTTATTAGTATTTACTGATGGCTCCTCAACTGGCTTAGCAGCCTATGTTTTTTCAAAACCAAACTATATCCTTCCAAACAAACAGTATATCAGCCCAGATCACAGAGTTGCTTGCTGTCACTGCATCCCTTTCCACATTTCCCAATCAGCCCATAAATTTATGTACTGACAGCACTTATATCGCACACTCTGTGCCCCTGCTAGAAACAGCTGGTCAAATCAAAAGTGCCTCCAACACTGGAGATCTGTTTAGGCAAATACAGATGCTTATTATAAAAAGGACTTGCCCTTTTTTTATCAGACATCTACATGCTCACTCTGGGTTACCAGGACCTCTGGCCAATGGTGATTATGCAGCAGACCTGGCCACTCGATCACAAGCTTTCCCTTGTACTTTAACTAATGTTAGCTCCAATGATCACAATGACAATGTTACTTCAGCACAAAAGTGTCATCAATTACACGATCTCAATGCCCACACCCTCTGGCTTATGCACAAGATCACTAGAGAACAAGTCAGACAGATAGTAAAAAATTGCCCCTCGTGTGCCACACACCTCCCAGTTCCACACCTTGGAGTTAATCCCAGAGGACTAATCCGCAATGCATTATGGCAAATGGATGTCACCCACATTCCTGAGTTTGGCAACCTTAAATTAGTTCATGTAACTATAGATACCTTTAGTGGTTTCATTTATGTCTCTCCCCAGACTGGCAAAGCCACCAAACATGTGGTTTGCCATATGTTTACTACCTTATCAGGTTTGGGATGCCCAAAGCAATTAAAAACTGATAATGGCTCAGGCTATGCCTGTTCTGCTTTTGCCCATTTCTGTCAACATCTTAATAGTCATCATATAAAAGGCATACCTTATAACCCTTAAGGTCAAGTCATAGTCGAAAGGGCACATCTCTCCCTAAAACTCACGATTGATAAAATAAAAAAGGGGGGATGGTACCTCACAAGGGGTCACCTAAAAATACTCTATCTCATGTCTTATTCATCCTTAATTTTTAAAATCTGGATGCCACTGGACAATCAGCAGCCACCCATTTTTGGCATACAGAAACACAAAAGCAATTTGCTTCTGTACTATGGAGAGACCCCTTGACTAACTCATGGCATGGTCCAGACCAGTCCTTATCTGGGGACGAGGATCAGTATGCATATACTCTAAAGAGATGAAATCTGCAAGATGGTTCCCAGAATGATTGGTTAAACAAAGAGATCAAGTGCAACAAATAGAAGATAATGTTATGGATGACACCAGGAATAATAATGCCCCCTGAGAGATTTTTCCCATCTCTTGTTTTTCAGATGATGGAATTGAAAATCTGGATCCTACCACTGGGAATTTTGATGGCCCTACTGCTGACCTTGCATGGTGGCTTTGGACCTCCTATAAGCAAAGAACAACTACTAAAGCAATTGTATGGTAACCCCTGTGATTGCAGAGGAGGTTTTACCTGTGATAAATATAACAAAGGCCTTGTCTGTTGCATGTTGCAGGAGGCCCAGGCCAATCTTATGGCACACAAGTACTCAATTACAAAGTATACATATACACTCAGACAGATTGTGGAGACAAGATAGCATACCTTACTGCTCACCCAACTGTCACAGGTGGAATGAGCCAAAGTTGAAGGTACTATGTCAAACCTTGCATGATATCCAGTGTCAATGGCCAACCGGGGTTGTGCCCCCAAAAAATGTCCTTACAAAATGGAAATGCATTCTTCCTGCTATGACTCAGTACAGGAGTACATGGGAAAAGACAATAAGACTTATTTCACTGCCATATTTCAGAGACCTAATGCTGGAAGTTTTGAGGGTGAGGGGTCCGGCATCCCACAGGTCCTTGGAAATTCAAAGTATGCCCAGGCCTCATGCAGCAGCACAATTGGTAGCCCAGAGTGCTGGAGCAAGGTAGCCCCATTACACATTTCAGATGATGGCAGACCCCAAGACAAGGTTAGAGAACTTCAAGTACAAAACAATATAGAGCAAACTATAGAACAAATGTTCCCCAAGATAAATTATCATCCCCTGGCTCTCCTCAAGTTGAGAGGTGTAAATCTAGATACCCAGACCTTAGATATCTAAGAAGCCACTTATATAGCCCTTAAAGTTTCTAACCCTGATTTGGCTAAAGACTGTTGGCTGTGTGTGGCCTACCCCATATAGCTTTGCAAATCTTAATTGTAGTGTCAGCGTCCCATTTAGAGTGGAGCCTGTAGGTTTCGGAGATTCCCCCTTCCTCCAGGGAAGTTTTCATAACGATACCTCTGACATTGATGCTGGGTTTGTCACCTTCACTAATTGCAGTTCTATAATTAACTGGACTACCCCTCTTTGTCCAACTAAGGGACAAGTATTTGTCTGTGGAGGAAAGATGGCTTTCACATTTCTGCCTGCCAATTTGGAAGGGTTGTGTGTCATGGCTACCCTAGTACCTGACATAGATGTTATATCTGGAGATGAGCCTGTTCCCATTCCCAGTCTTGATTACAGTGTAGGTCATACTAAGAGAGCAGTGCAGTTTATTCCCCTGATGGTAGGACTAGGGATTTCAGGAACCCTGGCGACAGGTACTACGGAACTAGGAGTCACAGTGCATTCTCACAACAAGCTTTCCAATCAGCTTATTGATGATGTTCAGGCATTGTCTAGTTCTATTCAGGACATCCAAGATCAAATAGATTCATTAGCTGAGGTAGTTCTTCAAAACAGAAGAGGGTTAGACCTCCTAATGGCAGAGCAGGGAGGCATCTGTTTGGCATTACAGGAATGCTGCTGCTTCTATGTGAACAAGTCCAGCATTGTTCAAGACAAAATTAAGAGACTACAAGAAGACCTAGTAAAAAGAAGAAGAGAGCCATTTGAAAGCCCTCTCTGGAGTAGCTGGAATGGAATCCTGCCTTATCTTCTTCCCTTGCTTGGACCATTACTTGGACTCTTAATTTTATTTTCATTAGGCCCTTTCCTTTTTAATAAATTGATGGCTTTTGTCAAACAACAGGTGGATACCATAAAAATGCAACCTATGCAGATCCATTACCACAGGCTTGAAATGGCTGATAGAGATAATTACACGGAGCCTGCAAAACAGTATTATGATAATGCTTTGTGAAAGCATGCTGTCTGCTCCATTTCTCTTACTTTGGTGTGATAGACTGGATAGCCAGAGATGGGCAACTGGACCTTACACGCACTAACCAATTGCCACCTAAGACAGGAGCTGGGCATGTTGCTGCCCTGCCTCCAGTGACAGGTATGGCAGAATTGGACCCATGTGAAAGAATTCTGACCCAAGACAGGCACAGTCTCCTCAAGGATGCAGCTTCTTATAAGCCTCTTAAATTTTAAAGGGGGGACCTGTGGGAAACCCCGCAATTGGCCATCTTCTTATGTTAATAAGACAACAGCCATCTCAATGTTAAGTTTCTATTTGGTAGTTAAGTTTCCCTCTCTCCTCACCTAGCCTGTCACATGTCCCAGTGGTCCAGCCAGTACAGCAATTATGCTAATTATCCCACCTTATGAGCCCACCCATGGGAGATTTGAATTACCCTATAGCCTCCGGTCTCGCTAGAACTTCCCGCTGTTGCTAAGTTACCAGCTGATGTGTCAGAATCCAACTCCCTCCTCCCCCAATACCTTATATATTTGCTACTCCTTTGAATAAATGAGACTTGATCAGAGCTTCGTCTTGTCTCCATTCCTCATGTCTCTTGTCTATCCCAAATCCCCACTTCCTCTCTAGGATCTCTGTTGACTTACCCATGGGTCAGGACAGTACATGTTTGTAGTTCATGTAGTTTATAATCATCTTAGGAAATGGTTACATGTAGTTTGCAATCATCTTAGGACATGGTTACATGTACATATTACAGCATATTTCTTTTTAAAAATTCTCTCCCTCCCTCTCCCTCCAGTTCCCTATCCTATTTTTTCATTCTTGTTCATATTATTTGTCTTAGTTCATGCTGTGGCATATAATGTTATATTAATTGGGTTACTATGTTCCTGTACATGGCTTATCTTAATTTTTCTCACTTCCCCTTCCTTGTCATCCTTGGTTCCTTAGACCACTGCCTCCATTTCTGTTCATGTCTAGTCTTTTTGTTTGTATTTTGCCCCACTCAGATAAGAGATACTGTATGGTATTTTAGCGTGTGTGTGTGTGTGTGTGTGTGTGTGTGTGTGTGTGTGTGTCTGGTTAGTTCACTCATTCCATTTCCCAGTTCTGACAACATGATCCTTTTGACAATATTGGTTCTGCCTATCCAGGAGCAGGGGACAGCTCTCCATTTCCTGACGTACTCTTCAATCTCCTTTTTCAGAGTACCATATTTTTCTTTGTAGAGGTTTTTCACTTCTCAGCTAATTACTAGGTATTTCATTTTCCTTAAAGTTACTGTGAATGATATTATCTTCATAGTTTCCTTCTTATCTTACTCATTATTGGTATACGCAAATGCTAATGATTTTCATGTGTTGATCTTGTATCTTGCTACTTTACTGGAGTTGCTTATTAATTCTAAGACTTTTTGCTTGAATTCTTCAGGGCTTTTATGTAAAGTATCATCTGTATGACAATCTGTATGATAACCCAATCTGTATGATAATATAAGTTCTTCCTTTTATATGTATGCCCCCTTTTTACTTGCTTAATTATTCTAGCTAATGTTTCACATACTATGTTGAATAGAAGAGGTGATGGTGGACATCCTTTTTCCTGATTTGGAGGATACTTTTAGTTTTTCACCAGTTAGTATAATGCTGGCTATTTGTTTGTCACAAATAGCCTTTGTAGACTTCCGGGAGAACATGGCAGATAGATAACAGCAACTACCGGAGGCTCTCTGAAAGGCTCAGCTGAGAAATCAGGAATGATGCGGACTAAGGAGACATTAGCCAGTAGAGATATGCTCTGCTGACTCAGGAACGAACTGGGCTGAGAGAAACCAACTTGGAATGCAGTCCTGGTGCTAAAATAGGAACAGAAAAGTCTCAGTGTGGAGGCTGGACCCCGTGCCATTTGAAACTGCGGTTTGGGTTTCCCGCCGCTCGGCGGCTGGCTGCCTCCACAGCGGCTCAGCAAGGAGAGATGCACAGAAGCTCTGGGAATGGGAGTCTGTGAACGGAGTCAAAAACAGGATGGACAAGGAGGCGTACACTGACTGGTGGCGAGGTGAGTGAGAGAAACTGACACTCCACCACAGTTTGACTCCAGCGGAGGACTTTCTGGGCTCAGGCAGTCCTGTAAGAGCAGGGCACGGTGGCGACTCCAGCCACACATTCCCCTCTCGGATGGGATTGGTGAAAAGTGCCTGGCCTGCGTGACGCTGCGGGCAGACTTGGTAGGCTGGCCTAACCCAGATCCCAGAGCCTGACGGTGGCCCGGAGGGGTGACTCCCGCGTAGGCTGCCTAGTCCGTAACTCCCTGGTGCGCAGCGGTGGGCAGGAACACCTAGCCAGCGCAATTTGATCAGGCTGTGGCTGACAGGCAGGGAAGCTGGGCCTCCTATGTAAGCTTGCATTTTATAAGGAACGGAGAAAATGGGGAAGGGAAGCAACAAGAAAGGCTCCTCGGCCCCCAATTCTGAGAAACAGGCAATAGCGGACACCACACCAATAGACATTAAGCGCCATATAGAGAGCCTCATAGACCAATTCAGGAATGAAGTTATCAACGACCTGAAGCTAGAAGTATGCAGAATAGTTAGAGAAATGCTAAGCACCACCCAGGAAAAAACAGATGGTGGAATGGAAGAACAGAAAAAGAGGGGAGAATTGTTTGATGGAGAAAACAGAGAAAGCATAGAGTACATGAAGCAGGTTCAAAGGGACTATCAAGAAATTAAGAAGTCTATCCAAGACTGGCATAACAGCTTGAAAGAAACTAAGGACAGACTATCTGGGCTGGAGGGCAGACTTGTAATATGGGAGAATGAAATGAAAAACTTCTTAAAAATAACAAAGAAACAAACAGCAATAATACAAAGACAAGAAGATGATAAGAGGAGCCATAACTTAAGGATTAAGAACATAAAAGAAGAAGTAGGGACATAAACAAGTGAACTACAAAAGCTACTCACAGAAATAATCCAGGAGAATTTTCCTAATTTAGCAAAAGGTAAAGATACTCAGATGTATGAGGCATACAGGACCCCAGCTACCTACAACCCTAACAGAGAAACACACAGGCATATAATAATAAAAATTCCAGAAATTCAATACAAGAACAGAATATTAAAAGCTGTAAGAGACAAGAAACAGACCACTTACAAGGGAACACCCATCAGAATTACAGCAGATTTCTCTGCACAAACCATCAAATCACGAAGAGCATGGGGGGAAATAATTCAAGCTTTGAAAGATAATAATCTTCAGCCAAGATTGAGATATCCTGCACAACTGTCCCTGGAAATTGATGGAAAAACAAGGTGCTTTCAGGATAAAGAGGAACTGGGGGAATTTGCAACCACCAATTCAACCCTACAGAAAGTATTGCAGGATATTCTAAAAAAAGAAAAATACAAAGAACCCAGAAATGGTGGCGGGGAGGCCACAACGAATGGAGCAGAGAACAAAATGAAGAAGACAAACTGACAGCTACTGACAGAAAAAGAGCTCAACAGAAATGAGACAGAGAAGATTGGATGATAGGAACAGCTATTTTAGAGAAAATGACATCTTAATAGGTAATACTGATTTAGTATCATCTTGTTTTGAAGTCTCATCTAGCTTTTGTTCTTCTGTCTCCAATGGTCTAAACAGGTTGTATCTTATTGGATTTTATTATGTATGATAGTATAAGCAAAAACCTTTTAAAGACAAGGAGATTATACAGAAACCATTGTTCATTTTCTGTTAGTCGATTCTAAATACTCTGTAATGCTGTCATTCTCTTAAATGGTTTTACATTGTTTTGATATACTTAATGCTACAGTATATGAAGTTGTACTCAAGGACTTCAAGGAAAGAGTCAATATGGTAACTACTTTTAGGTCGGAATTATCTGGTGGTGAAACACTATTCTGCTTAAATGGTTATGTTTTGATCTGCGCTGTTTTGCTGTTATGCCCTCTTTTTTCTCAATCTCCACTCCATTATTTACTTTTTTATTTTTATCCGTTTAATTAAAGGGAAAAAAATAGCAGGATATAATATAGTAACCCACTTTGACTTTCTATTATCTCGATTTGAAGCCCTGTATTACTCTCACCATCTTGTTTTTGACTGATGTTCCCCTATTCTGTTTTGATGGATAGTATCGGGTTCGAAAGTTTAGGCATCAGCTGAGAAGATAATGAGATTCATTATAACGCCCATTCTCATTGACTTTTATCTACTTTTGAAGACCTACAATGTCTCCAATGTTTTGGTTTTGTCAGTTTTGTTCTTTACTATTTTGTTCAATTGTATTACAACTAATGATATAGGCAATTCTATTAGAGATAGCGGGAGGCATTATGGTAACCACTGATGATCACCTTGTATTATGTTTTTATATTATCTATTATGTCCACCCTTTTGACTTGACCGATTCTGTCCTGTTATGTCTCATTTGGTTTTACTCTCTTCCAAAAAAGCAATAAGAACCGTGGAAGCAATGAAACCCAAAATGTGTAATAGTCATTGTACAAAAGAGAGGAAAAGAAAGTGCTCTAAACTATATAACTGCATGTATATTTAAGTGTATAAGATAGAAAATGATATCACAGAGTTTTATTGGATCATTGAACAAAACTGTTTGCAGTATCATTGTTGGAATGTCCACTCTACAAGCTTTAATTTTGTGACTTGAACAATTATTTTTAAGATGGCAATATGTAATCCATTAACTAGTGATTTCTTACTGTTCATTTTTTTCTTCTGTAAATCTGTATAACTTGTACCCTTTCACTTTCTTTTTTTTTCTTTTCTCCTTAATTAAAAAAAAAAAGAAAAAAAAACAAATAGCCTTTGTAGTATTCAGGTATGGTGCCTGTATACCTGTTTTCTAGTGATTTTTTTAAATCAGGAAGGTGTGTTGGATTTTTGTCAAAAAGCTTTTGTGTCTCTTTTGATATGATCATATAGTTTTTGACCTTGCTCCTGTTTATGTGATGTGTTACATTTATTGACATATATGTTGATCAATCTTTCCATTTCTGGGATAAAACCTACTTGACTATGATGTATCATCTTTTTGATAATGTGCTGTGTTCTATTTGTTATTATCTTCTGGAGGATGTTTATATCTATGTTCATTAAGGAGATTAGCATAAATTTTTTTTAGCTGTCTGTATCTGATTTGGGGAACAGTGTGTTACTGACTTCCATAAAGGAATATGGGAGCATGCCATCCCTTTTGATTTCCTTGAAGAGCTTGTGGAGTATTAGTGATGTTACATCCTTAAGAGTTTTCTAGAATTCAACAGTGAATCATAGGGTCTTGGACTTTTTCAACTGGTAGATTCTGTATTACTGTGTCGATTTCATTGCTTGTTATTGAGTTGTTAAGCATATTTATATCTTCTTGAGTTCACTGTGGTAGTTTATAGTATCTTGGAATCTCTTTAGTTCTTCAAAATTTGCTAATTTGTTAGAATTTTTAAAAATAATTATCTTCTAGATTTCAACAGTATCTGTTGTGATTTCAGCTTTTTCATTTCATTTCCAATTGCATTGATGTGAAGCTTTTCTCTTTTTCTGTTGGTGAGACTGCTAAGGGCTTATCTATTCTATTTATTCTTCCAAAGAACCAGTTCTTAAATTGGTTGATTTTATCAGTTCTTTTAGTCTTAATTTCATATCCCTATAATCTCATCTTTATACTTTTCCTCCTTAATTTTGCTTTGGGACTGATACATTTTTAAGTGTTTGAAATTTCTCAAAAGTTTATTTACTTAGGTTTATTTGGGCTTGCTCTATTTTCCTAATATAAGCATTGATTTCAGAGAATTTCCCTCTTAGAACTGCTTTTATCATAACCCAGAGGTTTTATTGAGTTGTACAGTCATTGTTATTAACTTCCACAAAATTTTTAATTTCTTCTTTGATTTCTTCTATGGCCCATTGGTTGTTTGGGAGTATATTGTTAACTTTCCAGGAGCTTTTACCTTTTCAAAAGTGTCTTCTATCATTGTCTCGCAGTCACACATCCCCATTTGCCTGTTCTCCAGGCACACTTATGACTGCAATGAGGTAGTGAAATGGAAAGAGAAGATGAAGGGAAGTTGGGGGAGAAGTGTTTTGGGAGGATACTGTCAGATGAAAAGGAAACTGTGATGTGCAAACTGATTCATTTGGCATTCTTTTAGTCAAGTTGAAGCGTTGGTAATGAGAGCTTTCAGAAGACATTCATGGGGCAGGTATGAGATAGTGGAGGAAGAAGATTTACTTTATGGCTGTGGGAAGCCACGTGGTCATCAGAACCTGATGATTGGAAAATATGCTAGGGAAGAAGCCAAAGGGTTTGAATGGATAAGGGTTAACATTGGAGAAGAAAGGAGTAACTGTGGGGGAACTAAGGGTGGGAATTAAAATCTTGAGAGGAGGAGTTTGGGCACTTGAAAAAATAAAGAAATGTGGTGATAGCATTGCTGTCAGAGTTTGAGGTGAAGAAGCTAGATAGGGAGTGGAGATGAGGGAGTGATCTTAGATACCTATTAAATCAGAGCCAAAGAAAGGAAAAAATTACATAAAAGTAAAAAATAAACACAAAAAAATCCCCCAAAGAACATAACATAGTCCCACACTACTAAATAAATCAAGAAACAACAAAAATTCAAGCCTGTAGCAGAAAATGCACACACACACACACACACACACACACACACACACACACACACACACCCAGCCTGCATGCTTCAGCTGCCTGGGTAATAGTTCCTGTTGCAGTTCCAGTTACCTCTGCCTCTTGGAAATGGCTGGTCACTGTCATACATAGCTAGTGATTATGATGCATATTGTAAAAACCAGTCAGGAACAGCCAAGTACTTACTACCACTGTGCTCCCCTGCTTTGAAAACCCATAAAATTCCCCCTCCCTGAGGTTGGGGCCTGACATTTTGAGGAACAATTGATTCCTAGTCAGAGCCCTTCTCATGTTAAATAAATCTGCCTCTAAATCCCAGAGTTTCTGTTTGCTGTTGCATCTGGTGCATTGGCTGGGAAGACCAACTATGGTGACTTCTTAGGTTGCCAGTCATGACCTTCCCAGATGGAACAGACACCTCTCCAATGAGAATGCACACCCTCGAGATGTCTTGAGTCCCCTCAGAGGTCTAGAGGAGGATTCCTGACTCTTCCTCGAGTGGCACACATCAGACCCCAAAGGGAGATTATCTGTCTGTCTGCCTGCCTGCTGCCTGATTCTGGTTAAGGCTCAGAGGGCACTTCAATTAGTCTGTCAGTCCTGCTTAGCTCAATCAGAAGCTTTGATCACCTTTTGTTACTCAGGACCACACTCAAGCAAATGGAATTTGAGTTGTTAACCTCTGATTGCCTGTTGAATAAATGTATGAGCAGAACATATAGTATAAGCACTATAAGATAGTATAAGATACTATTAGATAGTATAAGGCTGTTACATCTGTGCACCAAGATTGGGAAGTGCTGGTTGTATTGGCTGATTGGGTTCTGTGGAGATTGACATATGGCATGAGAGGTTTTTCACCCTCCTTAGCTAAGTTATGCATATGTCCCCACAAAGGACATGGCCAGATGGGCATCTGAATGGTTTTTCTCTGAGGGGCACCCACCCTTTGTCTGTTGCACTGTTGTTCGAGGGTACACAACACACATGCAAGAAATCAGAGATGGGAATTAGTCAAAATACACAGTTTCTGACTGCAGGAAAGAAGGGCTTTTGTGGAATTCAAAATGAAACCAAAGCACTCCCTGCATCTCAAAGGGGAAAAATACTTAAAATAGACCCATTATTCCAGAGAATTCCACCTTGCCTCCCTCTTTAGCCACTCCAATTGCTATCAACACCTATAGCTTCACTACCCACTCCCAACTCATCTACTTCCAGCCCATGGAACTAGTTCCAGCTAGCCATTGTCTGCATTCAGTCACAGAGGCCTTCCTCCTGAACCTTCTGCTTCATGGCTACATCTATCCTGGTCAAACGGCATCATCTAATATCTAACTGAGATGATTGTCAGCAATTCCTTTTGAGTTCCACATTTTGACTGAGGAGAATTTGGACTATCAGCCCTGACAAATGAGTTGCCACTGCCTTTTCAAAAGGTTGCTCCACCTATAAACCTAAAATCAGTCAAGTGCTTCTCAAAGGCATCAAAGAGGAGGAACAAAAAGCCCATCAATGTGTCAAAAGTTACTGTTGTTACCCAGAAAACTGATACAAGAACTATGAACATTTAAAAAAAATGACTCCTCCATCTGTGAGATACAAAGAAACCTGACTCTCCAGGTCTACCTCACCATGGACCTCTCCTTATCCTGTTGGGCCTGGATGGATAGGATAGACTGAGCTCTATCAAATTGGGACCCTGAGAGCCTAGAGTCATTGCAAAAGTTGGGACAAATATGTGACTTTCCTAGTAGACAATGGAACAGAATTCTCTGCTTTCAAAAGTTCCCTCTGTCAGAAAGTTACCATCACCATGGCAACTGGGACTCTTACCTCTCACCCCTTCTGCTAGGTACAGATTTGCAGCCTAGTAGGCTATCTCACCAAACATGAGTTCCTGTATCTGCCTGATTGTCCCATACCACTTCTGGGAAGATATTTCCTTTTCAAGTTAAAGGCACTGGACCAGTTAGCCTTCCTCCTGCATCTGTATCTGCCTGCAGAAATAACCACAATTCTGAAATTCTGAAAATTCTCCTTCCAAAGGTATGAGACAAAATCCTGGCCATTAACTATGCTGCCTCACTGTGACCCCCCCCCCCATTGCTATCAGATGTCACAGAAAGCACAAACAGGCATCCAGCCACACATCAGCCTGACTGTTAACCATCTTGGGCAAGATTTCTGTGCCATCAATAATGCAGCCATCACCTTGCATTCTGCAGATTCAAATCCATATACCCTTTTTGGACTGTTACTCAATTGCCACAATTGTTTGGGAACTGTCCTACTATTTTCAGGGAGACCCTCGCAAGAGATTTGGTTTCAGGACAGCCTGTTTCTCTGTCTCTCCCAGCTCTGTCATGGTTCCCAAAAAAAGAAAAAAATGAGGCTTCAAAAGTGTAAAATATCTGCAGATTGTCAAATTGCTAAAATACACCTCTCCTGCCCGTAAAGCCAGTTCAAGGTCTCTGAACTGCCCATGCCACCACGATTGCCCTCCATATATGTTGCCTCTGTCTTCTGCCACCCACAGCCTGCTGGTACTCTTGCCTGGAACTAAAGAGTGCCTTCTTCTGCCATCCATTGGCTCCTGTCAGCCAGCCCCTTTTCACCTGTAAATGAAAAGGCCTCTGTTCCTAACTCAAAAGTCAATTGAGGTTCAAAACTTATTTATCCTCGTTGGAAAAGCCCTCACAGATGACCTCACTAGTTTTCCAACACTTCTGATTAAAGACACCCACACTGCCTGATGGAAAGACATGAAAGCTCTGCTGCAGTGTCTGGCAGAAACTGCTTACAAGAAATAAACTCCACAAATTCCTTAAAGCTCCTGGCTTCAATGGAATCTGGATCCTTGAGTTCACAGAAACAATGATATTTACTCAGACTGTCAGCCCCTGGGAGCAGCCAGTGGCCTACCTGTGTAAATACTTGGATCCAGTTGCTAAGGGCTGCCTGCCCCCTTTGCCTTCCTGCTCTAATATCCACTGTCCTTCTGATCAGGAAAGTTGATAAGTTCACCTGAAGCTGAGACTTACTCTCCAGGAGCCACATGCTATCCTGGACCTCCTAAATAACCATGGACCACTTAGTCCTGCCAAGTGTCTGTCTACCAAGCTGGGTGCTCTAGAAAATCTGAAGCATAAAGCCCCTGAAAGATGTGGAGTACACCCTATTTACAGGTGGAAGTATCTCTGTTGGAAATGGACTCCAACAGACTAGATATGTGGTGGTGGTCACCTTGGACAAAGTTATTTTGGCCAAAGTTCTGCTACTGCTTCCTACTGCTGTTTGGAAACCTGCCACTGGCAACACAAACCTGTACTCCTAAAAGCCCTTCAGGGATCCAATTGACTGAAACATCAATCCAAATCAGAAAACTTTACCTGATACTCCTGGAAGATAAGAGCCAGACCTGCCCCACCATTTGTTCTTCAAACTCAGGCCACAGAACTGGCACCTGAACTCATGCAGCCAGGTCAGCTTCAGCACTTGTGTTACTGGCCCTGACCTCATGCAATGTAGTGGACTCTCCCCATTTAAAGCATAACCCTACATAAACAACTTGAGCCAGTTAAAAGACTAGCAATATCTGTACCCACTCCTGCATACATATATAACCCAAGTATATATTAACTATCTATACAAGTTTCAGAAATCTAGCCTTATAGGTCCACTGAAGAATTATCCCAGATCCTCCAGGCCCAATCAGAAGAGAAGAAATACTCAAAGCCCTGCTCTGGTCACTCATGATGCTGACCAGTCCATGCAAGGCTGAAGCTTGAGGACCCTGTTCACAGTATTGCTCCACACCAATTCCCTTTGACTTTTGTGCTGCTTACCCCAGTTCATGCTTCCCTGCCCCAATAGCCGTGGACTGTGGATGGTTTCCCCAAGAGAATAGAACAATTACTCAAACATTTTAGCAAGATTTGATGAGCATCCAAGACCACTGGACACTCTCCTAAATCTCCTTGCTACCTCGCTAGAGTAATGTTACAGAACAGGCCTAAATTATCTCTTCCTAAAAACTGAGGGGAAAACTCTGTAGTAAGACAATCTCAGGGACCTTGGCTAGGGCCCATCCTGGGATTACTGACAACCCTTATGTTACTCCTTCTAATTGGGACTAGTCTCAGAAGATCACATGTAAAATGCCAGGAAAGATTTTCTGGGGAAAAGAGGGGGAAATGTAGCAGAAAATGCCCCCCCAACCAATATACTTTAATTGCCCAGGTAGTAATTCCTGTTGTAGTTCAAATTACCTCGGTCTCTTAGAAACAACTGGTCACTATGAAACATACTGTAAAAAACAATAAAAGACAGCCACGTACTCTACCTTTTTACCTTCTCCATTGCAATCCCATAAATACCCTCCTCCCTGCACTTTTGGGGCCTGACATTTTGAGGAACAATTGATTCCTAGTCAGAGCCTATCTGATGTTAAATAAATCTGCCTTCAAATCCTAGGTGTCATTCCAGTGTTTCTGTTTGCCAAGGCAATATCAGTGGGGAACACATATTAAGATATTAAGGTATTAAGATATTCCAGTGAGACAGTGTACAGGTGACTCAGCAATTCTGAGAGCTCACACCCAAAAAGTCCTCTGATCCTTCTACCACAGTGCTGAAGCCAACTCAAACTCAGGGCCCCCTCCTGCCAGATTGGAGGTATTCTTGCAGAATCTGATCCAGTCCAAGTTCCTGGGCTAGGTACTCTTGCTGTCCCTCTCCCAGGGCATGATGGTGGAACTGGCAGACTGGCACAAAATTGTCCACTGAGTTGGGTATGCCCATGCAATCAAGTCAGCTACAGTAGTAAAGCTAAACACCTACAGTGGTAGTACTGGAGCAAGTCAGAAACATGCCATGACATGCACTTTTGGATCTCCCATTAATGCTAGGGAAGAAATTCTCAGTTGTAGTGTAAGCCTCATACCAGCCCAAGTATTGACCCACACTTAGCATACACTAAATGCAGTAACTATTTCTCCCTTTATGGTACATTAAAAAATTCAACAGTAATTTTATAGGATTAATTATTGAAAGCCCAGAGATTGGGAACTGGAGAGTGCCAGAGTTGGCAAAGCGGGCAAAGATAAGAAAACAAAGTGTTTCTTTTTCTTTTTTAAGTCTTTTGTTATAAAAAGGAGGGAATAGGAGGTGGGCAAAGGTTCTTAATGGTGGTAGAGGTGTGTTACACGTTAGATGGGACAACAGGGAAAACTGGGTGTAAAGTTGGTGAGAAATGGAGATGGGAAAGGATTCTATGGCTAATAGAAATATTAGAGAAAAAGTGAAAGACAGACAGGAAACGGGGAGATCTCCTTTTCTTTCTGAAAAGGAAAGGAGGAGGAGGATAAGAAACAGGGGAAAGCTGCCAGGTGAAAAAATGTGGGTAAAATAGAAGGAATAAAAACACAAGATTTCCTTTACCATGTATAGACTATACTGGAAGAAAAGGGAAGAGAAATTTACATTCTCTCCTTTCTCTCCTCTCTGTCTCCCTCCCTCCCTCTCTCAAAAGACAAATGGGGCAAATAATGGAATAAAAGTTGGGTTAGAGTGAGCAGGAAAAAAACAGCAAAAATTTTTTTTTAAAATTTTCCCATTACCAGGCAGACTGGCCAGAACAAGACACTGCAGTGCCTTCAGTCGCATTTTCCCCTCTCAAGCGGGATTGGTGGGGAGCACTAGTAGGCTAGCCCAAACCAGGTCCCAGCACCTGGCAGTGCACCCTAAGGCAGTGAAGCCTTCAGTAAGTTGACCCAGAGGGGTGGGCCCATCATAGGCTACCTGGGTCTGTACCTCCTAGTACACTGCAGTGGGTGGGACCACCTAGTCAGCGCACTTCAGACAAACTGAAACCGACAAAGAAAGAAACTGGACCTCCTATATACACCTGTATGGAAGGAACAAAAAATATGAGAGGATGAGGCAACAAGAAAGGGTCCTAAGTCCCCAATCCTTGGAACACTGATCCAGGAAAGGTAAATGCAAAGCAGAATGAGGATAGAAAACATTCCATATCAGGCATGGCACCAATAGACATAAAGTGGTATCTTTGGGACTTCATAGATGAGTTCAAAAATGAAATTTAACCAAGTAAAGCAAGATATAAGTAGAATAGTTAAAGTAATGCTAAGCACCATCCAAGAAAAAATAGATGGTGCAATGGAATAACAAACAAGGGGGAAATTATTTGATGGAGAAAATAGAGAAAACATAGACTACATGAAGCAGAGATTACCAGGAAACTAAAAACCCCAATGAAAACTGCAATAACAGCTTGAAAGAAACTAAGGAGATTATCTGAATTGGAGGACAGATTTGTAATGTGGGAGAATGAAAGGAAAAACTTCTTAAAAATAACAAGGAAACAAGCAGTAACAATACAAAGGTTAGAAGATGACAAGAATAAATATGAGAGAAGAAGCAGGGGTACAAACAAAGCAACTGCAAAGGCTATTCACAGAAATAATGAGGGAAAACTTCCCAAACATAGGAAAAGGGAAAGATGCTCAGATGTATGAGGCATACAGAACTCCAGCCACCTACAGTCAAAACAGAACTACACCAGGCATATAATAATCAAGATTCCAGAAATCCAATATAAGAACAGAATATTAAAAGCTGTCAGAGACAAGAAACAGATCACTTACAAGGGAAAGCCCATCAGAATTACAGCAGACTTCGCAGCACAAACCATCAAATCTCAAAGAGCGTGGGGGGAAATAATCCAAGCCTTGAAAGACAATAACCTCCAGCCAAAATTGATATATCCTGCACAATTGTCCCTAGAAATTAATGGAGAAACAAGGTGCTTCCAAGATAAAGAGGAACTGGGGGAATTTGCAACCACCAATCCAACTCTACAGAGAATACTGCAGGACATTCTAAAGAGGGAGAAAAGTACCAGGATTCCAGAAACAGTGGCAGGGAGGCCACAATGAATGGAGCAGAAAGTGAAATGAAAAAGACAAACAGACAACTAATGACAGAAAAAGAGCTCAACAGAAATGAGGCAGAGAAAGTTGGATATAATTTCTAATATAGATGGCCTAAATACACTAACTTAAGGGAAAAAAAGAGAGAATCGCAGGCAGAGTGGATCAAAAAGCAAGGTCCACCAAAAGACTCTTTATAGGAAATATAATTAGCCTGAAGAAAGTTATATAGACCAAAATCAAATATGAGAAAATGGAACTCGATGTGATAGGGAACCAGAGTGTAATAGGGGTAATTGGGCCAGTATTTATGGATAGGTGGGACAGACAGGCTTTAATAAATGAAGAAATATAACTAGACATCCAGCCTAGGAGTGAAAAAGTTCAGAAATACTTCGGTAAATAGCAGATTGCCCCCCCCCCAATATAAAATCATGAGTGATGGAGAGACCCGAAAATACACAGTTCATTCTGGGGGAGGAATAGTCTTCAAAAAAAAAACAGCAGAAGATATAGCTAATAGTGTATCAGGAATTAAAACCCTTATTACTCGCACCACTCTGCCTGGTTGGAACTTGTTCCATCCTAGTTTGTACACCAGCACTGGAACTGAGGGCACAGACAGCTGTCCTGAAGATATCAGGACACAGCACAGTAGTCATCTTTAATTTCCTATTAACTCAATCAGGATCCCTGTATGACTTATACTGTTGTATCATGAGTGATATTAGTTACATCTGACTTGTTTGAAGACTGATTATTGACAGATTTTATTCAAAACTGTTAGGTTGCTGGTATCAAGTTGAGGAGTATAGACAACTATGCTGAAAATGACAATGATTCTCCATGATATCCATTCTGATTTGATTACTACCTGTTTTGGTAGATCTACACTATCTACAGAGTTGTATTTCTGTTAATTCTGCTATGTACTCATACGTTCAATTATACTTTATCTGATATAGCCAATTCAGTTGATAACAAGAAACAGCACAGTAACCATGGTAGAACTCATTATACAGCAGTTTTATGTGTTTTTAGTTTTATGTGTCTATAGGAATATGTTTAGTTCTGTCCTGCTTTGTTCTGTTTCTCCCTCTAATATAGAAAGGATAGACATACATATTAAGACTCATGCTTGCATAAAACCTATAAACAGTTTATGAGAACTGATCTTAGGACACATGATGAAATGAACAAATACTGTAAGGGAAAGAAAGGAGCACTGCAGTACCTAGTGCTGATTCCGGAGTGTTATGATGTGAAATCCAGCATTATTATTAATCTTTGTGAGGATTTTAATCTAATAAGTTTTGTTAAGTCTCAACATAAATGAATATATGGATAAATACATACTATGTCTAAGTGTATAGGACTGATACTCATATTACTTAGATTTTGTTGGATAGTTAAACAGAATGGTTGGCAGTCTCACCGGTTGAATTCCCATTTATATGTTCTACTTTTGTATCTTGAACAACTATTTGTGGGGGGACAATATGTATACATCAACTAGTGACTTATTAGTTTATTTCTTTTCTTTGAAAGTATGTACTATTTCTGCCCATTTTCTATTGTTTTATCTTTCTTTAAACAAAAAAAATTTTTCCCATTGTTTTGGACACATAGCTCTTTCCTACAGTCTAGGGAAAAAGGAGCAGAGCTCAAGCCAGATGTGACTCTGCTCACACTGGAAACTGAAGGGGATAGTGTACCTCAGAATAGTGCTGCATGCAGACAGGACAGGACTCCGTGACCTTCTAATTCTGCGTGACTCAGGCAGAACCTTAGCCTCTGACTGATGAGCCAGGTCTGTGTTCACCAGCCTCATCCCTTCCAGCCTGCTTTCCAGCCACCAGCTGTCTCCCGAAGCCATCCTTCACGCCTCCTCTCTGAGAACTAGATAGTGTGGAGCGTAGCTTAGGGCCCAGGGGCTGCCCTGGAACCCAGGGTGGAACCCTGAGCCCTTCCCAACAATTGTGTCCCTGCCAGCTCTTGCAATTAGGGCAGCAGGTGATCAAATTCTTTTTTGGTTTCCTTTTTCAAAGATATGCTGAAACCACTGAAAGAACACACAGTGCTCAAAATTGGAACAATTTCATTTTTTTTTAAAATTCAAGTATGTTTGGAATACCTAATAGTTACATTCCTTTAGTGAGAACTGCTAAATGTATACATTGTATCTTGGTCATGTTCTATTCCCTCCATTTGCTAAAATAATTTGAGCAACAAAATAAATCAGGTAGTATGATGTTAGCCTTGGCTTGGATCTGGAATGGACAGTGGTAGCCAGCATGTGTACTACTGGGAGGGAGCAGAACCTTTGGAGGGACCAAGTGGAGGCAAGATAAGTTCTTATGGGAAGAGGTGTGGTTTCAAGGTGGATATTGGAACCTCAGCCTCTTCCTTTCTCTCTCTCACTTCCTTTTGCTACTTCCAAGATGTACTTTGTTACCACAGGCCCAAGGCAACATAGCCAAGCAAGTCTTATGGGAACTCTTGCATTATGAGCTGAAATTAATTTTTCTTCCATAAGTTGTTTATCTCAGGTATTTGTCATAGCAATAGAATGGTGACACAGAATTACAGCCCAAAGCATAAAATAAATACCTGCAAGCTCACATACATACAAACAATTTAATTAAAATACTGAGAAAAGATAGATAAATCTCCCATGCATAATTCTAAATAATTTACATAGCAAATCTGCCCTCAAGGATGTGGAGCCAACTCCCCACTTCTTACATGTGGGCTGTTCCTTAAAATATTCACTGAGTCTAGTACAGAAAGGGAGTGGGTAGAGAATGGCCTTACAGTGCAGAAACATAGCAAACACCAATTTCATCCGTAAATAAAGGTTAGTGTCACTCTGATTGCATATTCCTTCAATATTATGTAGTGGGAAAGGCCTTTTACCCCTGTGGTGCCCCCTGCCCCCAAAATTCACAACATCAGTCAAATTGTGAAAAAAATATCAGACAAATTTCACTGGAGGGACTCTTCCACACATAATACAGTAGGACTCATAACTTTTTTAAAATGTTGACACAGTAAAAATATTAAAATAAGGACATCCCCAGGCTCCCCTTTCATAAGAGCAAAGAAATTTTTTTTTAAATGGACAAAATATTGTGATGGTTAATCTTGATGGTAAACTTTATCCTAGACTTTAGAGATGCTTAGGATGTTAGTGAAAGATGCCCCTGGGTGTGTGCTGGCGGGTCACTGGGCAATGGTTTTGGAGTCTCTAGTCGCCCCTTCCTCTCCAGTTCTCCCGCTCTTTGCTTCTTGACTGCCATGAGTCAAGAAAGTGTGAAAAATCACACCTTTCTTCTCTGATGCTTCTGCCTCAGAGGCTACCATGAACTGAAACCCTTGAAACAAAATCACTTTCTCTTCATTATGGCATATATAAATTTCTCCTTCAATTGTGTGTGTCAGGTGTTTGTTCCAGCAATGAAAATTTGACTAATACAAATGATCAAATTCTGGACAAAATTCTGGAAATGAAAATAGGACTCACAGAAATTTGGGAGGATTTATCCAAAACTAAAGGCTTCAGTATCTGTCAATCAGCATCACTGTAGCTTGTTAATCTACTATATCTCTCAAACGCCCCATTCCTCAGCCCTGGAAAGTCTTAAAAACACCAGACTGTTTTCTTAATATAAGAAGGAACAGACCAGACCCTCTTTAAACACAGTGCCCAAGAGAAGTCATTATCTGACGTCGCTTGCCTTTATTTTATCTCATTAGGATTTTCCCATAGCTAAAATCTCTGTACGAGCACATTTGTCAACTTTTTTAGAGCCTTAGCTGCTTCAGGCAATGAGCATCAGTCAGCTAGCCAAGGGCTGAAAAGGAAGAACAGAGGAAGAAACCTCCGTGAGGCCTACAGGGTTATGGGCCAGACAGAGAGAGGTCTCTCCATCTTCTCATAAAGGCCCAGATGTGAAGCATCTCTGTGGCCGACTGAAGAATCACACAAGCAGCATACAAAGGCTGAGGTGCAGGTGTTCGTGGGTTGGCTGCAATGAGCTACACCCCATGTTCAAGGAGCACATCGCGAAACCAGAGAGCTTTACTTGTTCCAGCATTTAAATTCTACCTAATTATCTAACTACCTAACATGTATTCACACATTACAAGGATACATTGTTGAGAAAACCAATTCAGAAAAGTCACTGAGAAGCTACTAAAGCAAGGTGGAACCCTTGATACCAGTGAGTACGGTTTCCATTTGTCACATATACCATTTGAAATATTCAATTTCCAACAAAAAATTATGGTACATGCAAAAGGAGGTATGGATCCATACATATGAATCCAGCAGAACTGAGGAAATTCAGACATTGGAATCTAGCAAAACAATTTAAACCAGTTATCCAAAATATATTCAAAGAACAAAACAAAGAAAATATCAAGATTAAAATAAGAATGTCAATAAGCAGCAAAAATTATAAAAATGAATTTAAACACTAGGGCTAAAAGTAGAACTGAACTGAAAAATTCCTAAAATGGGCTCAGTATAAGCAGTATACTGGTAGCAGATATAAGCAGTAAGGGTCACTGGATGCAAAGACAAATCAACTGAAGATTCCTTCCAGACAACAGGAAAGGAAAAGGACAGGAGGAGCCCCAAGATGGCAGAGTGATGAGCACCAAAGGAAGAGCCTCTCTGAGCTCTTTCTAATATAGCAACAGGAGGAAGGCAAGGAGCAGGTAAGTGGATCCCCTGGGCCCAGGAAGGATCTGGAGCATAACTGAAGCCCACAGGAAGAGAGAAGACAGGAACTTCAAGGAAGAAAGGGGAGGTAGCTGGTGACACCTTGTCCCTGAGACAGGACTCACTGTGCGAGAGGAACAGCAAACTGCAGATGCATGGTGATGGCTGGTGACCCCAGGGAATCCACGGGGATGCAGCAGTGCAGGGGAGCAGTAGACGTGAAGAACTGCACTGGCTGACAGTGAGTGCTGGGGCTCAGTCCTCCCATGAAGAAAGCAACTGGCCAGGAGCCATGCAGAAGAGGGGCTGGCTGAAAGTTACGCTCAGCATTAGAAAGAAGTGGAATCCATAAGGTAGATTCAAGCAGATATCCAGGAAAATAAAAATTACATTGGAATTTTGCACAACTGCTTAAGCCAATGTGAGGACAGGATCTCAGAATCACAGCTGACTTTTAGCACAAGTCCTGAAGTCAGGGAGAGGTTGGAGTGAAGTATCTCAAGTTCTAAAGGAAAACAACCATCAACCCAGAGTGATGTACCCCACAAAACTATTTTTCAAAACTGATGGAGAAATAAGTACTTCCATGACAAAGAACATCTGAGGAAATTTATGACCACCAAACCAGCACCCCAAAATGTCCTCAAGGACATTCTAGAAAGAAATAACAAGGACTACAATTCCATGAACTCCAACAGAAGGAATCCACCAGGCAAGGCAAGTGCAAACAAACAATGTAATGAGAACCTCAAACTTCTCGGAAGAAAAGAGCAAGTAAACCTCAAAGCTCCTACTAGGAGGAAATTATAAAGATCAGAGAAAAAATTAACACATTGGTGACTAAGGAAACAATAGATTAAAAAAGTCAATGAATCAAAGAGTTGGTTCTTTGAAAGATTAAATAAAATTGATAGGGGGCTGGGGATTTAGCTCAGTGGCATAAGCGCCTGCCTGCAAGCAGGCAGTCGTGAGTTCGATCCCTGGTACCGATAAAAACGAAAAAGACAAAATAAATAAATAAATAAAATTGATAAATCCTTAGTCAATCTCATCAAAAAAAAAAAAATAAAGACTCAAATACATGCAATTATAAATGAAAAGGGTGAAATCACAACAGACCCTGCAGAAATTCAGAAGATCATCTATACCTACTTTGAAAACTTGTATTCTAGTAAGAAGGCAAATGCAGAAGAAATGCACAGATTCCTAGATGCATAGAATTGCCAAAAGTGAATCAAAAGAATATGAAAATCCAAAACAAACCAGCATCAATCAATGAAATTAAAGATGTAATTAACAACCTACAATAAATTTAGAGAAGACATACCACTAACTACTTCTGAAACTGTTTAATGAAATTGAAAGGGAAGGGGCTGGGGATTTAGCTCAGCAGCGTAAGTGCCTGCCTTGCAAGCATGCAGTCATGAGTTCAATCCCTGGTACCAATAGGAAGAAAGAAAGAAAGAAAGAAAGAAAGAAAGAAAGAAAGAAAGAAAGAAAGAAAGAAAGAAAGAAAGAAAATGAAAGGGAAACAATACTCCCAGATTCATTCTTGGAAGGGAAGATTACCCAGATATCAAAACAAGTAAAGGACACAAGAGAAAGAGAATTATAAGCCAAATTCCCTAATGAACACAGATGCAAAAACTCTCAGGAAACATACTGGCAAACAGAATACAGCAAATCCTCAAAGAGATTATATACCATGCCCAAGTGGAATTCATTCCAGGGATGCAGGGATGGTTCAACACATGTAAATCAATAAATATAATTTATCATATTAGCATAGCCAAGGACACAAATCATATGATCATTTCAGTATAAGCAGAAAAAGCATTTGACAAAGTCCAGAACCCATTCATGGTGAAAACCCTACAGAAAATTGCAACAGATGATCTTTATCCAAATCTAATAAAAGCCATCTATGACAAATCAACAGCCAATATCATATGAAATGGACAAAAACTGAAAGCTTTCACTCTACAATCAGGAACAAGACAAGGATGTCTACTCTCCACTCTTGTTCAATATGGTACTGGAAACTTTAGGCAGATCAATTAGACAAGAGAAAGAAGTAAAAGGAATAAGGATAGGAAAGGAAGAAGTTAAATTATTGTTATTTGCAGGCATGATACTTTACATAGAAGACCCCAAAAGGTCCACTATAAACTGCTATATTTAATAAGCAAATTCAGTAGTAAAATTAATAGCTTTCCTGTACACAACAAACTCACTGAGAGAGAAATTGGGGAATCAACGCCTTTCACAATAGCTTACAAAAAAATTAAATACCTAGGAATCATTCTAATGAAAGTTGTAAAAAGACTTCTACATTGAAAACTGCAATATTCTGAAAAAGGACACTGAAGAGGATATAAAAAATGGAAAGTTACCCCTTGCTCTTGGGTAGGAAGAACCAATACAGTAAAATGGCCATACTTCCAAAACTGTAGACATAACACAATTCTGATCAAAATTCTAATGGTATATCTCACAGAATTAGAGAAAACACTCCTAAAGTTCATCTGGAACCAGAAGAGACCTAGAAGAGCAAATGCAGTCCTGGGCAACAAAAACAGGATGGGGGCACTACAATCCCTGACTTGAAATTATATTATAAAGCTACTGGGACAAAAACAGCATTGTACTGGGGAAAAAACAGACCTGGGGATCAAGGGAATAGATTAGAAGATGCAGAAACAACTGCAGACATACCCAGCTGCCTTATCTTTGACAGAGATGTCAAACACACTCACTGGAAAAAAGCCTGTTTAACAAATGGTGCTAGAAAAACTGGCTCTGCACAAGCTGAAGATTAAAAGTGGACCAATATCTTTCACCATGCACCAAACTAAATTTGAAATGGATCAAATATCTAAATACTGAAACAGATACATTAAATCTAGAGGAAGATAAAATAGGTAAAACTCTTGAAGACATTGGTGTAGCAAAGACCTTATGAATAAAACCCCAATTGCACCAAATCACAGCTCTATCAGAAGCTTTCAAAATTCACGTCTCTCCTGCTGGTCCATTGCCTACCATCAGAACTGGCAGCCTTTGCTGAGCTCACCTCCCATGCCTTCCTACCCTCCAGGAAGCCAGGCTGAAGCTGGCAGCAGCTCCCTAATTTTCTTTTTGTTACCATTTTGCTTTTTTGCACTTTTGCTTTTAAGCTCTTCTGTCCTGTCCTTATTCCTGAAGCTTTTTCTCTGTGTCTTGCATCAGAATGTGGATTCTCTTTGCTTCCCAAGGCCTCATACTTCAGTCACAAGAATTATTCTACCCAGCAGAACTAAAGTGTTTTGAAATTTTCTCAGGAGCCTAAGGAAGAATTGCAAGTGAGAGGCCAGGCTGGGAAACTTAGCAAGACCAAGTTTCAAACTAAAAATAATAAATAAAAAGCACTGAGAATGGCATTCAGTGGTAAAGCACCTGCAGAGTATGCATGAGGCCCTCAGCCTCAGCCTTTAGTACTGAGCAGACACAGGATTAGATGTAACATGGTATCTGGGTGGGCTCCCCAAACAGAAAACAATATTAGCTAAAGATTCAGGAGATACTAATAAAAATATGTATTTAGTTAATAATAGTATGTCAGTATTGGCCCATTACTCTGGTAAGTGTGCAATACGACTGTTAAATTGTTCATAGAAAAATCTGCATTCAGGACACATGGACACTGTACTATCTTAGCAATTTTTTAACCAGAAACTATTCTAAAATTATGGGGTTTTTTTTCAAAATCTTTTGAATTCTGAAAGGTAATTAAAATATCCATATTAAGCAGCTCAGAAGCTCAGAAGATTGAGGCAGGAGGATCATTGGAAGTTTGAGACCAGTCTAGGCTACAAAGTGAGTCAAAGGCCAGCCCAAACTGCATAGTGAGACCCTGTCTCAAAAAGACCCCCCCCCAAAAAAAAAGGATTCTGGGAAGATGGCAGAACAGTAAGCAGCAGAGTAAATAGCCTCTCTGAGAGAAACAGCCCAGATTCTGGAATAGAGCACTCTGGAGAAGGCCAGAAGGAAAGAAGTGGATCCCCTCAACCCAGGAAGAAACTAAAGTGAGAATCAAAGCCCATAGAGAGAAGAAAGAAAGAAAGAAAGAAAGAAAGAAAGAAAGAAAGAAAGAAAGAAAGAAAGAAAGAAAGAAAAATTAAACAGAAAGTGGTAGCCGGAGGCACCCTCACTGGAGCTAGTCTCACTGTACGAGAAGCACCACTGCAATCTGGAGATGCATGGTCACAGTGAAGCAGGTGGCTGGCAAGCCCAAAGGCCTTGGTGGGGAGATGCGGTGGTGAGGGGATCAGCAGACCAGAGAACTGTCCTGGCTGGTGGTGAGTGTGGGGGACTAGTTCTCCCGTAGGAGAGGACGATTGGCTGGGCTCCATTTTGGAGTCAGGTAGGATAAGCCCACAGCCAGAAGTGCAGCTGGGTTTTTTTCAGCCACTCCTAGCTCAGGACAGACTGGTGAAAATTTCTTGGACTGAGTCCTGCCCCTGTGCACAGTCCAATAGCTAAGGCCGAGGTCCTTAAAGCCATCCCTAACCAACCCCAACCACGAGGCACAAATTAGCTGATGAAGACTCCCTGTGGCTAACCAGCTCAGAAGGGAGGGGGCCATCCTGCCGTGCCCCTGCTTATATTCCAGTGGTCACCAGCAGACTGGGGAAAGCAGCAAACAGCAGAAATCTGTAAGCCAACATGGTTCAGAGTAATTATAACCAATACAGGAAGTGCCGAGGACCCTGCTACCCACTTGTCTGGAAGAAACCAGGAACATGACAAGAGGAAGAAGCAAAAGGCAGTCTCTGGCCTCCAACCCAAGCAGTACTGTCCCAGGAGAAAGAAACACAGAAGAGATAAGGAGTCAATCACCTTCAGTTTCTGAAGCAACAGCAACTAAAATAAACAAATTCGTGAAACTATAAAAGAACTTAAAACAGAAATACTATTACAAGTAAAGGAAGATATAAGAAAAATAATAAAAGAAATGCTAAGCATCTCTAAAGAAGACACAGATGGTAGAATAGAGAAAAGAATGAAACATATAAAAAATCTAAATTCTAAAATCTATATTGTAAAATACATGAAACAGATTCAAAGAGATTACCAGGAAATTAAAAACCCCAATGAAACTGGCAAACTGCTTGAAAGAAATTAAAGATAAACTATCAAACCTTGAAGACAAGTTTGCAATTTGTGATCTCAAAAGGAAAGATCTCTTAAAAATAACAAGGAAACAAGAAGTAACAATACAAAGGCAAGAAGATTACAAGAGGATCTATAACTTAAGAATAAAAATATGAATGAAGAAACAGGGGTAAACACAAATGAAATACAAAGGTTATTCATAGAAATAATTAAATAAAACTTCCCAAGCATAGGAAAAAGAAATGATATTCAGATGTATGAAGCATACACAACTCCAGCCACAATAGATCTACACTCAGACATATAATAATCAAGAAATTCAATGCAAGAACAGAATATTAAAAGCTGTCAGAAAAAAGAAACAGATTACCTATAAAGGAAAGCCCATCAGAATCACAACAGACTTCTTGACACAAACTATCAAATCAAGAAGAGCTTGGGCTAAAGTAGTCCAAGTCCTGAAAGAAAATAACCTCCAACCCAGATTGATGTATCCTGAAAAACTATCTTTCAAAATTAATGGAGAAAAAAGATGCTTCCACAACAAAGAGGAACTGGGGGAGTTCATGACCACCAAACCAACCCTACAAAAAATATTGAAGGACATTCTAAAGAGAGAGAAAAAAAGACCATGGTTTCAGGAACAGTAGTAGAGGCCTTACTGAACCAGGCAGACAGTGGAATGAAGAGGAAAAGTAGACAACCAATGACAGAAAAATAGCATGGCAGAGAGGAGGCAGAGAAGGTTGGCCATAATCACTAATATAGATGGCCTCACTATATCAATAAAAAGAAACTCAGGCAGAGGGGATCAGGAGATAGAGTCCATCAGGATGCTCTATATAAGAAACATAATTAACCTGAAAGAGGGTTTATGGACTGAAAGTCAAGGATGAGAAAACAATGCTCTATGTGAGAGGGAACCAGAAAAAAGTGGGGGTAGCTTGCGCACCAGCTGCAGATTGGTTGGAAAGACATAACACTTTTATACAATGGAGAACTACTCAGCTATAAGGAAGGAAAACCTTGAGGCTCTTGTAGGTAAATGGATACAATGAAATCAAGCTCAGGGGTAAAAAGTTTCAGAATCACGTAGGTGAATAGCAGGTTGCCTCCCTAATCTAAAAACTAAAGGAATTAGTGGATACAAAATATACAATGCCCCTGTGAAAGTGAAAGGGGAGGAATTGGGAAGGCAGAGGACATTGTTAATCTTGTACCACGATTGAAACCCATGTTGTTTTCATCACTCTGTTTAGTTTGGTTATATTCTGTTCCAGTTTTTCTACTTGTACTAGATATGATGGCATGGACAGCTATTCCAAAGAGAGCAGGGTATACTACGGTAACCATTTTAAATTTCCTATTAACTTAATTTGCAGTCCTGTATTGCTTTCATTGTCTTTTGACTGAGTTTGACTGTTTTGTTTGATAGTATCAAGCTGAGGGTATAGTCAGTTACTTTGAAGACAATAGGATTCACTATGATACCCATTCTGATTTGACTATTATCTTCTTTTGAAGTCCTGTAATATCTCCAATGTTTCATTTTTATTGGGGTTTTTTTTTGTACTGTTTTGTTCAGTTTTATTATGCTTCATGATATGGGAAATTCTCTTGAAGATAAGAGGCATTATGGTAACCATTGTAGATCACCCTGTATTACGGTTTTAAGTCATGTACTATGTCCATCCTTTTGTTTTGACTAATCCCATTTTGTTTTGTCTCATTTGGTTTTATTCTCTTCAAAATAAAAGGAAGACAAAAAAGATCTCCATATTAAATGTTTATAAATTCCACATTGTTGTCCTATTTTATTGTATTTTTATTAAGACATGTATAGTACATGATGTTTACATTCCTGTGGAGGGCTGGTACATGTACACAGGCATTTTAATTGCTTCTTTCATCCTCTTCTATTTCCCTTCCTTTCCCTTCCCTTCCCTTCCCTTCCCTTCCCTTCCCTTCCCTTCCCTTCCCTTCCCTTCTCTCTGCCTCCATCAATCTCTCGATCCTCTTTTCTGTACATATTTTTAGCACCATGTTTGCATTTCTTGTGTGTAGATGAAACATGTACACCACACACCTGAATTCCTGTTTTCATCCTGTGTCCCTTCCCTCTGTCCCTCTCCCTCCATCAGGTAATCCCTTCCCCTTTGAGAAAGACTTAATTTCCACTTCCAGTTGCATTGTTTACATTTTCTTCTTCATTTACTCTTTGGTTTCTGTATGAAACCATATAATATTTAAGTCTGTGTGTCTGATTTATTCCACTGAACATTATGACCTCAATATGCATTCATTTTCCTCCAGATGACTCAGAGTTATCCTTCTTTATGAAAAAGTACTGCTCAGTTGTGCTTAAATCGATATTTTCTTTATTCATTCATCTGTGAATGAACATAGAGGCTGCATCCAAGATTTAGCTATTATTAATTGTTCTGCTATAAACATAGTTTTGCATCTAGCACTGTAATACGATGTCTTTTACTCTTTGGGAAGATATCTAGAAGGAAAATAGCTGGTTAAAAATAAATTTCTAGTTTCACATTTTTGTGGAATCTCAACATTAATTTCTATAGTGGTTACACTAGCTTACATCCCCAATGAGAGTGTAGAAAGGTGCCTTCCCTGCCCACCCCCCAGCCTCTTTGACTCTTATTGTTATTTACTTTCTCCATGATGCCCATTCCTTCTTGGATAAGATGGAATCTTGGTGTTTTAATTTGCATTTCTCTAATGACCAGTGGTGGTGAGCATTACTGCATGTACTCATTGGCCATCTGCACTTTTTCTTCTATGAAGATTCTATTCATTTCATTGCCCATTTTTTGAGTGGCTCTTTCATTTGGGGACATCTAATATTTTAGAGTTCTAGACTTCAGTCCTCTGTCCAAGGAAGAGCTGGCAATTTTTTTTCTCTTCTCTAGGTTGTTTCTTCACTCTGTCTGCTCAGAAAGTCCTTGCCTATGCCTATAACTAGAAAAGTTTTCAGAAGGTTAAGTGTTTCTGTTTTAACATTTAGTTCTTTGATCCATTTTGCTACATGATAAAAGATTTAAGTCTAGATTCAGTCTTCTGCATGTGGATAGCAAATGTTCCTAGCAGTATTTATTAAACAGCCTCTCTTTTCATCAGTGTATGTTGAATGTACTTGGGGTTGTTTCTGCATACTCTATTGATTCTCATGTCTCTTTTTGTGTCAGTACCATGCTGTTCTATCACAGTAGCTTTGTAATCTAATTTCAGGTCTAGAATGGTGAAGCCTCCTGCTTTGTTTTTTATTCCAGATTTATTTTGGTATTCTGGATATCTTCTGATGCATATGAATTTCAAGATTGTTGCTCCAGGTTTTTTGGGGGTGGCTTTTGTGTTGTTGTTGTGGCTTTTTTGGTACCAGGGATCCAACTCACGACCTCATGCTTGCTAGGCAGGTGTTTATGTGTTGCTCCAGTTTTGTGAAGAATGATGTTGGAATTTTGATTGGGTTTGTGTTAAATCTGTATATGGATTTTGGAAGTCTGGCCATTTTGACTATTTTGGTCATGCTTATCCAATAGCAGATGATATCTTTCCATTTCCTGATGTCCTCAATTTCCCTTCACAGAATATGATAATTTTCTTTGTTGAAAACTTGCATTTCCTTAGTGAGGTTAATTTCCATTTAATTTTTCTTGGTCCTATTGTAGATGGTATTTTTGTCTTTTTCATTTTTATCAGTATCAGGAATCAAACTCACGACCACACACTTGCAAGGAAGGCGCTTATGCTGCTGAGCTAAATCCCCAGCCCCTGTAGATGGTATTTTTACCCCTAATTTTTTTCAGTGGGTTAATTAGTGCATAGGAATACTACTGATTTTTGTGTGATTTTATATCCTGCTACATTACTACATTTGGCTATTAACTCTGAGTCTTTTAATGAATTTTTTACGTCTTCTATGTGTGGGATCATCTCAACTGCCAGAAAACTTTTTGTTCATTTCCTTTTATTTGTTTCACTTGCTGGTTGCTCTTCATTTCGAGTACTGTGTTTAACAGGAGTGGTGATAGTGAACATAACTTGCCTTGTTGCTGATTTTAAAGGGAAAGCATTCAGGTTTTCTCCATGTAATATGAAATTGGCAGTAGATTTGTCATAATGGCTTTTATCAGATGGAGATAATGTCTTTATATTCCTTTTTTGTATCATGAAGAAATTTTGGATTTTGTCAAAGGGTTTTTCTGTATCTATTGAGATGATCATATGATTTTTGTCCTTGCTTCCTGTTTATGTATTACTTTTATTGATTTGTGTATATTGAATCATCCTTGCTTTCCTGGATGAAGCCTACTTGGTCATAATGTATGACCTTTTTGGTGATTCATTGTGTCATCATTTTGATGATTCACTGCCAGTATCTTAAGATTTTTGCATCCATGTTTATTGAAAAGATTGGTATATAGCTCTCTTTTTTGGTTGATTCATGTCTGATTTTGGAGTCAGGGTAATGATAGCTTCCAGAAATGGCTTTGGGAGAACTCTTCCAGTTTCACTGTCTCTAGTATATTTGTGAGGATTACATGGAGTGCTGGTTTCATGGTCATGAGTTTCTTTGCATGCTCTTTATCACAAAGATATCTTATTTCTCCGTCAATTTTGAAAAGTAGTTTTGCAGAAATTCAATCTGGGTTGGAATCTTCTTTAAGAGTTGCTTTACGGGTTGAAAGACTCTAAGCTCTCCTGGCATTAACACTTGTGTTGAGAAATCTGGCATAATTCTGATGAGTTTTCCTTTATAAGTGAGTTGTTGCTTTTTACCAACAGTTCTTAAGAGTCTGTTTTTGTGTTGGACTTCCCGGATTTTGACTACTATTTAATATCACTTTAATGTGTACTTTTCTGATCATGGTTTTTGGGTTTTATATGCCTCACTTCTCTGTATTTTATTTTGCCTTATTTGAAATGTTTTCTATTATTTCAGTAAACAGGTTTTTTGGTGCCATGTGTGCTATCTTTGATATTTCAATAATTCTAATTAATCTGAGTCTTCTTTGCATCATCTAAAGAGACATTGTGTGCATTTTCACATTCTGTTGTTCTTTTTAAGGAATCTCTCATCAGTTGGTCCCTGGCCACAATTCTGTTTTCTAGTTTTGATACTCTGTCCTCACTGGTCACTTTTGTTACTCTTAAATTCAATACAACTTTTAATCTCCTGAATTTCTATTTGGCGCCCTTTTACAAACACTGACAATTTTTTAATTTTATGGAAAAAATGTAAAACAAAATTTCCTGACAAACTAATAGGAGACTAGCAATAGTTAATATATTACATGTTGTTATCTTTAAAGTAGTTGCTCAAGGCATAAGATATGAGCACCAAAACTGTATTAGGATAAACCCTCCTTTTCAATGAGCCGAGAGACACTACTAGAATAACTGACTTGCGTTTTTTCCTTTTCCCTACTGTCTTTCCCATTTCACCCATCCTAGCTTTTTCCTTCTGAACAATTTCACCCCACTTCATGATATCTATTATACATTTTATAACTTATAACTTATTTACTCTTTCAGTTTCACTGTGAACCTGGGAGACAGTACAATGTTTATGCATGTGTGGCTTTTGTCTGAGGGGCAAGTTGGCTAAAACTTTCCCCTTTCTGTGGGTTGTCTTTGCAGTCTGTTGGTGATTTCTTTCGCTATGCAAAAGCTTTTTAGTAAGATGAGATCGCAGTTGTTGATTTTTTGAAGTATTTCCCACGCAGTCTGGGTTTTACAAACACTAATCCTTTCCAGTGCTGGTCATGCATGTTTTGAGTTGTTTTGTGGTTTTTCTGTTTAGTTTCTTTTTTAGACACACCAATGATTTCACTTGGTCCAATGTCTTATTACTTATATCCATCTTTGAGCTTGCCAAATGCCTTATCGATGTTTTGATATCTCCCCTGGTGTCATTTCAAATAATTCAGGTACATGGTTTTTGGTTTCCCTGTTTGATGCCCCACGGATCAGCTTTGGAGGATTTGGGAGTTCTGGAGCCATTCTACTGCCTGGCCTTCTCCTGATTCATTTTCTTACTGTAGTCAATGCCTCCTTGTCAGTGTGTCCTCTGGACACTGCTAAGGACAGCTTTGTCTCTGTCCCAGGTTCTGACCACCTCCAGGTATGTGAGACAGGAGGTTACAGCATATTTGGCCCAGTATCCAGTTTTCCAGGATGGGTCATGGTATTGCTACTGACTCCCAGGTAATCCAGTTATTGGCATCTCAAGATTACCAATTAATAGTGACAGCTGGGTCACTTGGTTTATAGTAATAAAGTCAGTATTGATTATAGCATCAAATACAAACTGACTATTGCTAAATCCTAAGAACCAAGAAAGTACCACCCTTGTCCACAGAGATTTATAATGATATTATGAACACTAAGACCAAATATTAATGCACTGACCTATAAAATGGACTGTCTATTAAATAGAGAAACTGTATGCCATTGCATAAGGTTTAATATATCTAATGAAAGTTTAAAAGAAGTAAAATTTGAAAAGTTAATCCGTGAGAAATAAGGAGGTAGAAAGAAAAGTAGAAAAGGGGATTTAGGAGCATCAGGAAACTAATAGAGAACAGTTGCTGGAAAGAACAAACAAGAAAAAGAAGAAAAAAGATAAGCACAGCAAAAAACAGGACATGAAAGATAGCATGGAAGAGGGCCAGGGATATAGCTCAGGGGCACAGCACCTTCCTGGCAAGCACAAGATCCTGAGTTCGATTCCCGATGCCAAAAAAGAAAGAGAAGGAAGGAAGGAGAAAAAAAAACTAGGAGGGGGAAAACATAAACTGAAAAAGGAATGGAACAAAAGGGGAGAAAAACCCCTAAAACCAACTGAAACAAAGGTAAAAATAACACAAAATAGAAAAATCAAAGAAAAAATTGACTTGCACTCTTGGGAGCTTTCTGTGCCTGGCGTTGGGGCCTGCGGGTCTCTGAGCTGCCCCACCCGGACTGTACACTGTCTTCCCACCAGACTGAGGCAGATGGGGACCACTATGGGCCTCTGCTCCCACCGGCCGCGAGCCAAGGTTTCACGTGGGCTGTAGAACTCAGGTCCTCAGCCGCGGGCTGCTCGAGCCCTCCTCTCTCTGAGTGCTGCTCTCCTCCAGATTCAGTCTTCTCCTCTGCTGCTCCATGCTGGAGCACGGGTCAGCTCTCCCACACTGCTGCGCTGTTTTGATACAAGCAGGTTTAACTCATCAAATAGTGTCTTATAATTACCTTTTTAATCCGGTTCGGTGCTTTTGCCCCTAAGTTCCTTAAGAACAGCTTTTGAAATCAGGCAGCATTCCCAGAAGAATGTTCCACCTCCCCTTGTGCAGTCTGTATTTATAGTCGGTGCAAGGTGTAACACCCAGGAGCAGCCTGATTGGCTGAAGGTGGATCTCCTTTATGCGATCATAATTGGTCTTCTCCATTTAGGATTGGCTGAGGACTTGGTTCCGGTGATTGGCTGACATTCAGTTGCTTAGTTACTCAACCACACCCTTCGGTTACGTTACAGTTTACTTGTACATCAAGGTAGGTTGTAGGGTGCAACATTGGGCTAAATGTTATCATCCAAATACATTAACAGACTTAGGCCAAACTTACCAACTTAATGATTTTAACATGACCATTTCAGCAGGTCTTTGGCACATGTGATTTCCAAATGATCACAGTAAAATGGAATCTTTAAATTATATTTATCATCATTACTTCCTTTCCATAGACAACCACAACTTTAAGACAACATCTGTATCTCTTCTCATCCTGCTGTTTCGTGATTTTGCCTTTGTCTCTCTTAGTTCACAGTATCAATCTATCCACATTCACTTATGGAATCTCTGTTCCTTATTTTTCTGGTTTTCCCCAGCATGAGTCCTTGCATGTGTGTGTGTGTGTGTGTGTGTGTGTGTGTGTGTGTGTGTGCATGTGTGTGTGTGTGTGCATGTGTATGTGTGTGTGCATGTGTGTGGACAGTCAGTCATTTCTTGTATTTTCTTCAGATGAATGAATAGCTGATGTGGAAAAACTTCAACTTTTTGATCTGAAGAAATATTTTAGATCTATTTTTTAAAACATCCTGCACTTCATAAATCGAAGGACTTCTTAAGTCTATGAACAATTTAAGAAGTCCTTAATGAAGACAGAATGATCCTGGCTGTCTCTCTACCCACTGATCTCCGCAGGAGGGAAGGAAGATTGTTTCCTGTCTGGGATATGTGAAGCTTTTCTTTTTCATTAGACTCAGAGATCTGCAGTGTGAATACAGAAATTGGAAGTTTCTGGCATCTTCTCCAGGAGCAGCCAGGACATGTTTAGCCTGCATGGTGGAAAGGGCAGTGTGGCCCTTGGAAAGAGAGTGGCTGAAGGCAAATCAGAGAGAGTCTCAGACCGTGGTGATGGGAAGGAGCACCGCAAGCCAGCCTAGAGGTAAACGGTGAGCACAGTAGCTTTTCTGCTGCCACCTCTGAATGCTTCCCGAGCATGATTTGGTTTTCCAAGGAGTTCTTATTGAGAAGAGCTGTGTCTCAAAAGGAATTCTTGCTCCCTTGTCACTCAGGCTTATTTTAACGTATTGTTCCCAGGGAGCAGAGGAAACAAGAGGTCTGAAGATGGAGGCAGACTTTCCTTTCTCTGTCTCCACACGAATCCAGTAGGTCTTAGTAGGAATCACGCCTAAGATTATTCAGAATAATACCACTCAGTTTTCCAGGAAGAAAAGACAGCAGCTATACATTGAAGGCTTCAGGATCCCTGGCAGACTTGAGCTGAAGACCTTATCCCGAGATGAATTGGGTGGGTTCCTTTGGCATCCCCTACTTGGGACCTGTAAGCTTTCTATCTCCCAAGGTCACGTTCTAGGGTCACACGTCTGGGTTCCAGGTCCCACTGTAATTTTAACACAATCACATTCCCTCAGACCTCAAGTTAGAGCCCTACGGCATATTTTTAATTACAAGGTAAATTCAGTTTTCGGCCTGTGTGTTATGAAATGTCTTGGTCAGAGGACACGGTGGAGTCTTAGGAGCAGGTGGAGCATTCATCGTTTTATATAAAGCACTTCAGTTCCTTTTATCCCCAAATCTGCTCACCGCATCATCTGAATGAATACACAGCATCTGTGCTGTTGTTCTCAATTGGCTCTCTGATGGGAAGCTGTATAACTCAATCTCCCGCGTGTTATAGGTGTTTCATTAGGATTATCATTTCAAATACAGAAAGCAGGCACTCCGCAGTGTGCCACATATTAAACGTTTTATCTCTTCTCTTTAAAACAACCAGAGCTAAATGTTTCTACAGGTAATCCCTGCTTTCACTGGCAGGAGTAAATGCACTTTCCTGTGACTCGGTCTTCCTCGATAATCCGTCTTATTAACACTGTCCTTTCTCTTCCCCTTTTCACATTTGGCCTACTTTCTTCACCTTCTGAAATCCGACTGCAGCGTGCCCCCGTGTGCAGCTTTGGTGTACCCCACTCCTGAGCCTTACTCACTGACTTCACCCCACAGTCATGCACAGCACAGACGCAGAGGGATGGATCCTCCTCTGAAGCGCTGCTGATTCAAATGGCGGTGCTGTGCTTGCTTCTCCCTCTGCAGAGGTGCCTCGCGAGGGATGTCCAGGGAGCGCATCGCTCATTGTCCTGCCCCGGGACGAGTGGGCTTATGCTAGGGTTCCAGGCATTCATTAGTTCTCCCTCTCTGCATGGAGTGTTCAGCTTCTGTGCTCAACTTCAGCAAGTAGAGGAAGCCTGGTGGCCGTGTGGCGCCAGAGCACAAGCCCCTGTCAGGCTGAGCTGGCGCGCTGTCCTCCTGAGGAGATGCACTGGGCTCCACTACCAGCTGCCTGCCATGGAAACCAGGTCCTACAGCGGCCACGCCTTCTGCTCCACAGGCGAGAGCAGAAGCAGACAGTGCGGAGCGGGAGGCACGCAGAGCCTCTGGCGTGAAGACCGGGGCAGGGTTCTCCTGCTGAAATCTAGCATCCTCGTCCCAGTTTTTCTGCAACTGCGGCTGCCTCATGAGCCCAGGAGCCACCCTTGCAAGCCTGTGCTATCTCTCCCTCACCCATTTGTTCCTCTAAAATAGATCAGCAAGGCTTCTGACACATGGACTGGGTCGTTACAGAAATATTAAGTTCTAAAGCATGAGTCTTCCTTCTCCTCTCCTTCCACCTTCTCCACGGAATTGCTTGGCTTTGCCTCTGTGGTTTACTGAAGACACACACATTCATTTGTATGCTGTGTGCAGAAAGGAGTCTCTACAGAAATAATAAACACTTGTTCACAAACTTGTTCACAAACGCCGGAAGAGAAAGGCAGTTCAGAGCCGCCTTGGTGAGGAACCTGCAGCTCCTCATACAGAGCGATTGCTTTCAGCACCCATCTGTTTGTAAATGCAGAGCCCTGATTGTGGATTTTTTTCAAGAGAAACCAGAAATATGAATTTTTATGAGAAATTCTTGATTTTGAATTGCTGACTCAAATTGTGTTTTAAAATGTAGTTGACTCCCACCCTCAAAGAACAGCTCTGTGCACTGCTTGAGAAATCTACTTTTTTTTTTCCCATGGTGCTGGGGATTTGAACTCAAGGTTTCACACATTCTAAGTCACACTCTACCCTGAGCTGTGTCCTCAGCCTGAAATCTCTGCAGACCAGCAGCATTGGCATCATCTGGCACTTAAGAATGAAGAATCGCTGGCCTTTTGTAGACCTGGTGAATCAGAATTAACAATGTCCTCATGTAATTTGTTTGCATTAAGATGGACATGTGCTGTATTAATTCACTTGTTATAAACTTGACTTGCATGTAGGAAGTACCTGAGGCACTTTAAAAAATACTGATGTCTGGGGTCCTATGCCCAGGGCTTCTGGTTTATGCCATCTGAAATGCAGCCAAACTATAGTTGGGTATTTTAAAAATCTCTTTAGGGGTTGATTTTAATATGCGGCAAATGTCAGGAACTGTTGGCTATCATGAGATCCACTGCATCCTGCTGTCTTCTAGGCAAAATCGCAACAGTTCATTCAGATCTTACCTGTCTCATCTCTGGAGTCTCAGACTTTCATGGGCATTACCAGCTGTAGTCTGTAAATACGTCTTATGCTCTGAGTCTGAGTCTGCAGTACACAGCGATTACACCCCACATGGAGGGGTTAGTACATGGACATCACACGTCTTAACCCCTTTACATGCCCCTCTCCCTGCCCCACCTTCATCTCTTTCCCTTCCCACGTGTACAGGATCTATCTCCCTATTTTGTAGTATCTATCTTTATTTTGTTTTTTAATGTATTATACTTCAAGTTTCTCATATGAGAGAAACCCTCTGGTTTTTAAAACTGTGCGTCTGATTTATTTCACTTAACATTATGGTCTCAAGGTGCCTCCATTTTCTTATAAATGACTGAAATCTCTCCTAGTTGGCTGAATAGTACTCCATCATGTATAAATACATTTTATCCAGTCATCTGTTAGATTCACAAATATTGTCAAAAGACAGTTGGAAGTGAGTGTAAGAGAAGAAAGGAGAGTGTTTAAAAATTCTTTAAAATTTAATGATCTTAAATTAGAAAACAAAGCTTTCTTAATTGTCACAAAGAAATACTAGCATGTACATTTTAGAAAAATAAACTATGAAGTCAATGACTCCAAACTACAGAGTTGAGGCCTGCCTTTTAAATTCAGCCATCTGAAAACTCCAGGCCTTTGCAAATGTGGCCAAATGAGAAGGGCGAGAGTGAAAATAACAAAATAACCAAGGTTGATCCTTTAGAAAAAGGACTCTTACGTTAGAGTGCAGGAAAAATCTTTTTTAAATTCTGTCTCTCTAATCATTGCTTCTACAGTCCATCAGCCAACCAAGCTGGCGACCTGACTGCATGCATGAATAACATCCTCCCGAAGTGATGAGCTGCAAACAACCCTCAGGGACCCAACAGCCAACCCACAGGGACAGGGGCGGGTATTGCTAGGCTGCACAGCACCTGCCTGGCAAGCTCAAGGTCCTGAGTTCTATTCTGGGAACCAAAAGGAAAAAAAAAGCCCACAATACTTTACCCAGCCCCATGCAATGTGACACACACACACCCCTCCACCCTTAGCAGGTAAGCTATTGCCCTAGCCCTTGAGTCTGGCTGACAAGGTGACTTCCTGTAACCAATAAAATGGGCATAAATGACATTGCGCCTGTCTCAAGCCTAACATGCCAGAGACCTTGTGCGCTGTTTTTCTTTATCCTGTACCACTGCTGCTAAATGTGATGACTGAATTAGTTGACTTAGAGGAGAATCCAAGCGTTCCCAGATCACTCGAGAGTCAGGAGATTTTGACATTTGAGAAAGCTCAGCCTGCAGCTGCAGAGTCACCTGCTCAATCCAGGTAACTACAGCTACATGAGCAGATGCGTCACCCGCAGCCCACAGCACCGTGACATCCACAGACTGGCTTTGTATTGGAGGATTTGTTACACAGCAGCTGAGTCATGTGTCCAGGCTAAAGATGTTCAGCTAGGACATTAACACTGGAAAGGATGAGACTCCAAAGAAGTAAACAACTAGAAAGTGGCCAAGCTGAGGTAGCACACCAAGGAGAGAATGGCAATTCTTCATGCTTCCATTGGGCCACCTTGGGATTCCAGTGTTGCTTGCTAGGTAAAAGAGCTAAGCATAAATCTGACAAACTAGCTTAAAGTGGTCCTTAATCAGAGGATGCCCCAGACACCAGGGATTTCCCACTTACTTCCCAGTGTAACTACCTCTGCAGCGCCTCTTCGATTCCATCTCAGTGTTATTGAGTGTTCTGATTGGAATTTAAATGAAAAATAATAGTTGTGTTCTGAATAATGCCAAGTGCTATATTTTGAATCTTGAATGTCCCCAGAGGGTCCTGTGTTTTGGGCTTGGTCTCCAGTTCATGGTGCTCTTTGGAGGTCACAGAACACTTCAGAGCTTGGGGAAGGTAGATCATGGGGGTGTGCCCTTGAAGGGGTGTTGGCACCCAGCCAGTCCTTCCCATCCCTCTGTTTTCACTTCCGAGTCCCTACAAGGAGAACAGCTAGGTCCTAACACAAGCTCCTGCTATGATATGCTGCCTCCTTACAGGCTCAAAGTAAGACAGCCAAATGAACAGGGCTGAAACCAAGAGACCAACCTTCCTCTTTGTAAAGGTTTATAACGTATTTTTTATCTCAGGTATTTTGTCACAGGGATGGAATGTCAGCTAACACAGTATGGCAATTCCCACAGAATTATTATAACCTTGTGTCATTTTCCAAAAGACAGGAGTATTTCGTGTCATAAGGCAGTGGTGGCAAACCTTCGGCACACGGGCATGCAGAGCCCTGTCTGTCGGCACGAGCCAAGGCTTGACAGGTTAACAGCACGCATGCGTCAAAGGTCACGTTAATTGTGCAAAAGCACACCAAATGCAAACTTTCACGATTTGATGAAAATCTGTTTATGTTGTTGAAAGTTCTGTTACTGTGTTTTTTTTTGTTTTTTTTTTTTTAATTTTTTTTTAAATTTTATTTAAGGAGAAAAGAAAAAAAAAGCAGAGAAAGGGTACAAGTTATACAGATTTGCAGAAAAAAAATGAACAGTAGGAAATTACTAGTTAATGGATTACATATTGTCATCTTAGAAATAATTGTTCAAGTCACAAAATTAAAGCTTGTAAAGTGGACATTCCATCAATGATACTGCAAACAGTTCTGTTCAATGATCCAATAAAACTCTGTGATATCATATTCTATCTTATACACTTAAATATACATGCAGTTATATAGTTTAGAGCACTTTCTTTTCCTCTCCTTTGTACAATGACTATTACACATTTTGGGTTTCATTGCTCCCACGGTTCTTATTGCTTTTTTGGAAGAGAGTAAAACCAAATGAGACATAACAGAACAGAATCGGTCAAGTCAAAAGGGTGGACATAATAGATAATGTGAAAACATAATACAAGGTGATCAACAATGGTTACCATAATGCCTCCCGCTATCTCTAATAGAATTGCCTATACCATTAGTTATAATACAATTGAACAAAACAGTAAAGAACAAAACCCACAAAGCCAAACCGTTGGAGACATTGTAGGTCTTCAAAAGTAGATAAAAGTCAACGAGAATGGGCGTTATAATGAATCTCATTATCTTCACAGCTGATGCCTAAATTTTCGAACCTGATACTATCCAGCAAAACAGAATAGAGGAACCTCAGTCAAAAACAAGATGGTGAGAGTAATACAGGGCTTTAAATCGAGGTAATGGAAAGTCAAAGTGGGTTACTATAATATATCCTGCTATTTTTTTTCCTTTAAAAGGATAAAAATTTTTTTAAAAAGTATTAAAAAAGTAAATAATGGAGTGGAGATTGAGATAAAAGAGGGCATAACAACGAAACAGCACAGATCAAAACATAACCATTTAAGCAGAATAGTGTTTCACCACCAGATAATCCTGACCTAAAAGTAGTTACCATATTGTCTCTTTCCTTGAAATCCTTGAGTACAACTTCGTATACTGTAGCATTAAGTATATCAAAACAATGTAAAACCATTTAAGAGAATGACAGCATTATAGAGTATTTAGAATCGACTAACAGAAAATGAATAATGGTTTCTGTATAATCTCCTTGTCTTTAAAAGGTTTTTGCTTATACTATCATACATAATAAAATCCAGTAAGATACAACCTATTTAGACCATTGGAGACAGAAGGACAAAAGCTAGATGAGACTTCAAAACTAGATGATCTAAATCAGTATTACCTATTAAGATGTCATTTTCTCCAAAATAGCTGTTCCTATCATCCAATCTTCTCTGCCTCATTTCTGTTGAGCTCTTATTCTGTCAGTAGCTGTCAGTTTGTCTTCACTTTTTTCTCTGCTCCATTAGTTGTGGCCTCCACTATTTCTGGATTCTTTGTATTTTTCTTTTTTTAAAATATCCTGCAATACTCTCTGTAGAGTTGAACTGGTGGTTGCAAATTCCCCCAGTTCCTCTTTATCCTGGAAGCACCTTGTTTTTCCATCAATTTCCAGGGACAGTTGTGCAGGATATCTCAATCTTGGCTGGAGATTATTATCTTTCAAAGCTTGAATTATTTCCCCCCACGCTCTTCGTGATTTGATGGTTTGTGCAGAGAAATCTGCTGTAATTCTGATGGGTGTTCCCTTGTAAGTGATCTGTTTCTTGTCTCTGACAGCTTTTAATATTCTGTTCTTGTATTGAATTTCTGGAATTTTTATTATGATATTGCCTGGGTGTTGCTCTGTTAGGGTTGTAGGTAGCTGGGGTCCTGTATGCCTCATACATCTGAGTATCTTTACCTTTTGCTAAATTAGGAAAATTCTCCTGGATTATTTCTGTGAGTAGCTTTTGTAGTTCATTTGTTTGTGTCCCTACTTCTTCTTTTATGTTCTTAATCCTTAAGTTATGGATCCTCTTATCATCTTCTTGTCTTTGTATTATTGCTGTTTGTTTCTTTGTTATTTTTAAGAAGTTTTTCATTTCATTCTCCCATATTACAATTCTGCCCTCCAGTTCAGATAGTCTGTCATTAGTTTCTTTCAAGCTGTTATGCCAGTCTTCGATAGACTTCTTAGTTTCTTGGTAGTCCCTTTGAACCTGCTTCACGTATTCTATGCTTTCCCTGTTTTCTCCATCAAACAATTCTCCCCTCTTTTTCTGTTCTTCCATTCCACCATCTGTTTTTTCTTGGGTGGGGCTTAGCATTTCTCTAACTATTTTGCATACTTCTAGCTTCAGGTCGTTGATAACTTCATTCCTGAATTGGTCTATGAGGCTCTCTATATGGCGCCTTATGTGTAATGGTGTGGTGTCTGCTATTGCCTGTTTCTCAGAATTGGGGGCCGAGGAGCCTTTCTTGTTGCTGCCTCTTCCCATATTCTCTGTTCCTTATATATGCAAGCTTATATGAGAGGCCCAGCTTCTCTCCCTGTCAGCCACAGCCTGATCGAATTGCCCCGGTTAGGTGTTCCCACTCACCGCTGTGCACCAGGCAGCCTACGCGGGGGCCTGCCCCTCCCGGCCTCCGTCAGGCTCTGGGATCTGGTTTGGGCCAGCCTACTGGGTCTGCCGGCAGCGTCACGCAGGCCAGGCACTTTTCACCAATCCCGCCTGAGAGGGGAATGTGTGGCTGGAGTCTCCACTGCACCCTGCTCCCGCAGGACTGCTCGGGCCCAGAAAGTCCGCTGGAGTCAAACTGTGGTGGAGTGTCAGTTTCTCTCACTCACCTTGCCACAAGTCAGAACATGCCTCCCTGCCCGTCCTGTTTTCGACTCCGTTCACAGACTCCCGTTCTCAGAGTTTCCGCGCGTCTCTCTCCTTGCCGAGCCGATGTAGAGGCAGCCAGCCACTGCGTGGCGGGAAACCCAAATCGCGGCTTCCAATGGCGCAGGGTCCAGCCTCAGCAGCGAGACTTTTCTGTTCCTGTTTTAGCACCAGGACTGCATTCCAAGTTGGTTTCTCTCAGCCCAATTCGTTCCTGAGTCAGCAGAGCATAACTCCACCTGTTTATGTCTCTTTAGTCTGCACCATATCTGGCTTCTGAGCCTAGTTTTTCAGAGAGCCTCCGGTAGTTGCTGTTATCTGTCCGCCATGTTCTCCCGGCTGTTACTGTGTTTTTCTTTAAGACAAAAGGAACTCATGTGAGTTATTTTTCTAAACTAAAACTCTGTGTACAGGTTTAACTGCAGTGCTGGTACTCCATGAGAAGCAGGTAGATCTGGATTCAGACAGGCACTCAGTCTTTAAAAGGTTCACCATTGTTGCTCGAGCGTTTTCTGCAAACTTCCTAAGAAACCAGAACTGTTTCTAAAGAAAGTTTTCAGTACTCTTGCTAGCTCTGAAATATTAGTTTAAAATGTAGTTTTAATTGGAAAAGAAAACAAAGAATAAGAAGTCAGCACTTAAAAGATACCACACACATCACAGGCTCAGTCCAGGCTCCCAGCTGACAAACCTGCTTGGTAGAAGAGAAGATTGTTCTGCTTGTAGCTCCTTCCACAGCTGGGGCTGGGTTTCTGCAGACTGCTCCTTGCCTTCTTAGCTGACTTGAGTTTGCTAAGAGGGGAACAAAACCAACCGCATACTGTCATTCTAAGGCCATCCATGGGCTTAAGGAAGTTTGGTGGCTCTCCATGACAAAGGAACAGCTCAAAGACTGACAAATTTCACATTGAGAATCCAGTCCTACTCCCAGGTCCATAAAAGTCTCATTTGCAGGTGGGTAAGGAAACTTCCTTCATCTTATTAGCAAGACCACCAAACTGAGTGCGTAGTGTGTTTAGGAATCCTTGTCCCAGGCATAAATGTAAGGAGTAAAAACAATGACTCCCATGGGCACGGCTACCAGGGAGCTAGCATGCTGAGGATGTCACGGGCCTTGGAGTACAATGCATGCAGACCAGTACCTTTGAGAGTGTGTCCAGATGGTTGGTGACTCCAGCTTTCCTAGCGTAACACAAGCTTGCTGGGAACTGGAAAAGACTGAGGAAGGCTATCCTGAAGATGAAGGCAGCAAAAAAACAGAAGATGCTATTTATAAAATCTTCTTTTAGCAGTAGGTCCTGTCTGGCTCTTTGTTCTGTCTCACATACATGCCATCAAACCATCCCTGTGCCCAGGCTAAGGACTAGGTCATTATCACTATGCCTTCCCGTTGTCTTGAGCTAAAAACCCTTGGGGCAGGTAAGCTTCTCCAGAAAGAAACAGCCTCAAGTGCTACCCTGAGTAAACAGCATCCCAGACATGTGAACACACAAGGGAAGCGACTTTTGGATAGATCCCTGGGAACAGCAATTCTTAGAAAGCCTTCCACCCGATGCCATCTGGCTGCACAACTACCACTCTGATAAAATAGCATTTCTTGCACTCCAGCCATGTTTATGTCTTATAATTATCTATACGCCCAAGTTTCTGAGCTTTTATTTTTAAAAATTAAGGAAAATTTTATCTTTGCACAGTTAGTTTTCAATACAATTGTAGCCCATTTTCCAAAATGCCAAGTAATCTAAAAGTAATTTACATGTGAGCTAGGAATGTGAGGCTTTTAGAATATTTTTCTTATTTCCTAAATTGTACTCTAACTATTCTAGTGGTAAAATCAGTTAAGTATTCAACTAAGCCCTAGCTGCATGAATAGAGAGGATAGCTGTAAGGGCGGGAAGGAGACCAGACTGATTTAAAACACATCAAGAGGTCATTTAATTCCATATAGGGAGCATTTCCTGCACTACCAAGGAACTGGCCATTATTCATTAGGACACAACCCACGTGGCGCTAGGTTAAGGGGTCATCATTTGGGAGCCTCTGTACTTTGTATATAGTCCTCGTAACTCAGATCAGTCTAGAGACGCTAATTCACCTGGCTTATCAGACCCTTCTTCTGGCTCTGCCCAGCAGATGACTGCCTCACCCTACAGTCAACCTGGGAGGCACCGCATGTTCATCTCCCTGCCTTAATTACAGGCTACCAACCATCCAATTACACTGCAAGGGTTTCTCAAGACTCTCTGGAACCACTCTCCTGAAAACCAGGAGGAAAAGTCGAACTGAACAAAGAAGCCCTAGGATTTCAATAGGCTCTAACCATAAGGCTTCAATTTGCTCCTAGGTATATAATGCACAGAGATGAAACCAAGTTCTTCACCCTGTGTGGTCTTCAACAGGCAGGGAGACGATCCAGCCAAAGAAGGCGTCCGGAAGCCCCCTCACTGCTGCCCTGTTGGAGAGCAATGCCATAGCTGGCTTCTCCCATGGTCTCTCTTTCCCTTGGCCACCAGGCTGGTAGCCTGACTTCGGCGACCCAAACATAAATCAACAGCTCACTCTGTTGCCTCACCAGCAAGGCCATTCTTTAAGTTCAGCAAAGCAACCTGTAGAGGGGATCTTATGTGGAAGGTATGCAATCCAGATGCCTCTTTATAAATTAGAACCAACTGTCTACACATGGGTTTCCTGTGAGAACTGTAACCAAGACTTTCAGACACAATACAGGTGCACATGATCTCATTGAACCTTAACTGCCTGTGTGGAGACATTCACCTTCAGGTGGGCAAGTAAACTGCACAGACAGGCAGGAGAGAAGATGTAGAAGAAAATGCTTGGGAAATTTGAGAAAAAAATCCAGGTTCCACCCACTTCTTAGAAGACAGAGATGTGGCTGGAGAGGGCACTCTGGAAGCCAATCAACTTGAGTCTGAATTCTAGGTGTTCTGCTTTCCAGCTCCATGACTGTGACAAAGCCATTTGAACTCTGCAAAACCTTGATTTTTACATCTCTGAAGTGGACAGAGTCCCTCCACCTTACAAAGCTACAGAGAGGGTTTGATGAAATAATAAAACATGCAGTGTCTGACACAATGAAAGCATGCAGTCAATATTAGTGGTTGTTTCTCACATTGGTTTCGTGGTTTTATCTCCTCCTAGCCCCTCAATGAAGTATGCCAAGAACTTTAGGTCAGCAGCTTCCAACAGATGGACTTCCACAGGAGTAACCGGAGAAGGCTGCCATGGTGATGATAAAGCACTAATTAAGTTGGTTTTACCACCCCGGACTCAGCCAGGCAGGAGGAATCTGGCAGGGAATCTGGTCTATTGGTTTCACAGCAGAGGCAAAGCTGTGTTACGGTAATGCGGGAGCTGGAGGCAGAGGACGGGGAGCTGAAAGGAAGTGAGGCGCCCTTGTCACCTATGGCTTTGCCTTTGATAAGACTGTTCTTCCCTCTGCATGGCTGAACACAGGGTGCATGGCAAGAGACCCCACTTAACCCTCTCGCTCCCAGGGCCAGCCCTCTGCCACGTCCAGATGGGCAGTGGAGACAAATTAAATTGCTGCAGCCTAACTCTGCCACCCCTAAGAAACCCGCCGAGGAGGGCAGGCTGGCCGGCTGTTTCTGGAACAGGCCATTTCGTGTTAATGGAGTAGAAATAAGCAGGACAGCCAAACTTGGAGAGGTGCGATTCTGTTTTTTCCTGGAGAGGCCTTGGGGAAAGACAATGTTCCGCAGCAAAGTACATAACAGAAACCAGTGAGTATGGTTCTGTCACTGTTGGTTCAAGGGTTCCGAGCCAGGAGCATGCACAACTTTCAGCCGTTAGAAGAGCAACTAGAAATAAGAGAAGGGGCCTTATGTGTCCACCATGAAACATAAACACAGCAATTTTCACGCAGTGTGGAGATGAAAGACTGGACCCAAAAGTCTTCATGGGACACAGACATGCTTGGGTGGGAACAAGGGGACCTGTGAGTTGTGGCTGGGTGCATGATGGGCGGAGACACAGAGCACTCTCCACAAAGAGCATTTCTTTTTTTTGTTGTCTTTTTTTTTTTTTTTTTTCATTTTTATCGGTACCGGGGATCGAACTCACGACCGCCTGCTTGCAAGGCAGGTACTTATGCCGCTGAGCTAAATCCCCAGCCCCCTGCATTTCTTAGCATCTCCAGTGTCCCACTTTCTGCATTCTGCGTGGGCACAGATGAGACATCAAATGGTCTATATGAAAGCAGGACCCAAGAGGCTCAGAGAACACAGTCAGAAGGTTCCGTGGGACCCTATGGCTCTTTTCCCAGACCATGAGTACTGGACCAGGCCTGGCGCCCCTGAGACCTAAAATCCCCCCAGAAGCCTTATGTGTTCGAATTAATTGGCTAGCGAGCTTATAAGCCTGGGAGGTAATGGGACGTTCAGGCGGGGTCTCTCTGGAGGGAATGGGGTGAAGAGTGTGATCCATAGGACTGTCGTCCCTGGTCACTTCCTCTCTGACCCTTCCCTCTCTGCTCTGTTTCCAGGCAGCCACAGGTGAAGCCTCCCTCCATCACACACCATCCAGCTCCATGATGCTTCTGCCTCACCACGGGACCAGCTCAACGGTGCCGGACGACAGTGGACAGAACCCTCAGACACTGTGAGCCCAAAGCCCTTCTCCGCCTCTGAGTTACCTCGGGGATGTGCCACAGCCACAGAAAGCTAACAGGGTGCCTACTTACACTGTGGCCCCTTCTCTGCTATTAGCCAACAATGAAACTTAGAGGTTTGCTCTCACCTACTGCCAAGCTGCAAAGCTACTGCTTTTTACCTCTGCACAGCGTTCTAGGATCGATTCCTCCCTTACAGAAGGGAGACTGTGTGCTGCTCATGTCCACTGAGGTATAAAGTGAGAAACAAAACTCCTGGGCTTGGAAGGTGAGATTGGGTATCATCTCATCTTCTCTCATCACTGTACAAGACAGACAACTACTCCTGGGGAGGATAACTGATTTCTGTAAGATGACACAGCCAGGGTCAGACATGGGGCTAGTTCTCAAACTCTGCACAGATGTAAAGAAGCAAGATTTGTTGTTAGGAAGTTACAGTGTGCTTCACATTACAGTATAATGTGATTCCCCTTCTTATTGAAAGCATGAAAGCAAGACTGATTTTCTCACCACTGTGACAACTCAAGTTTTCCCAATTCTCTCCCAATGGGAAGAGCTGTATGTGTCTGTGGTGCAGTACCTTGAGCCTAGTGGATACATCTGGTAAGACTCTCTGGAGATGCCAACTTCAAGCTCAAGAGCCACCGAGATGGGAACCCTGCCCCCAGGCAGCCACTGAGCCTCCCAACCCAGGCAGAGGCGGCAGGCCTGGCAGAAAAGCCCATCCACCTGACCTCTGCACCCACACCAACAAGAGACCCCCGGGAAAGGAGAAAGGAAGGCCATCAGCCCAGTGTCTGGTTTCTTCCCTTCTCATTTTGCCTGGCTCCTAAGACAGAGGTATTGTTAAGCCTCCAAAGCCACCTTGCTGGCTTTCTGAAAAAATAGTTGGGAAAGTGTCCCACTCCTGAGAGATTACTGTGGAAGCACTTTGATGATTAACCTTTTAAAATGTGCAGAATAGACTTTAAAATTGTCAATCCTGTCATCCACCCCTCACCCGGAGCATCACACACGGTTAACCCTGTGCCCTACTTTCTTCAGCTGTTCAAACATGCAAGCTGTTTGAAGATTCATTTTCTCCTCCTGACCCCCATTATTATTACCTGAGTTCTAGCTGTCAGGAGACATTGTTAAGAAAAGACTGTGCAATAATTCAGTATTAGCTCACCAGAGAACACCAGTGGGAGCTGAAATCACAAATAGGTAAAGGATAAAGCAGAGCTGAAATTCCTCACGAAGTAATGTCCACCTCCCACACCGCACTCTGACCCGGATGGCGCACCGGGAAGACCTGCTCCTCGCAGCACAGGAAGATGTGCAGTGGCTGCTTGTTGCTATTTTTTAAGAGTCAAATTTTTCACTCCTGCCCTGTTAAGGGAAATATATGTTAGAAATGCTCTGCGCTATTTTTTTTTTATTTTAAAGAGTAAAATCCAACAAAACAAGATGGAACAAAGCCAATCAAGACAATGCAGCAAAATTGGTACAGAACTTCAGAGCAGGATACTGGGAAAACAATAGCTACCATAGTGTATTTTGTTATCTTCACAATAGTTGTCATTCCATCAGGTATAGCAAATTCAAACCAAAAACAAAACACTATAAAACCAGTCAAAACAGAATATTAAATAAAGCAAAACAGTTACAACTGGAACAAAGCAAAACAGAGAAAAAAATATTGGACTTCAAAGACAAGACAGAAGGGAATCCCGCATATTTGCTATATTGCACATTGTCATCCTCCCAAAGGATGCTCAGACCACTGGCCCCGCACCTGCATAGTCAACCCAACAATATGAGCATCTAGTTGCTTTCTGTACCTTAATTGCTGTCAACTCAGGCTGTCCTGGGAACCATCGGTTGCTAACATGGGAGTGGGGTGGATGATGTTTGATTCTCAGCCTGCACGCTGGTGGCTCACGGGAGACGCTGACTTTTCTTTTTTCTTACCAGCCTCTGGCTGGTTGATTTCTTGTTGGTCCCCCAAGTCCAAGTCATTCTGCTCTCTTATCTACCACCAGGAGAAAAAGTTATCATTTAGCTCTTTTTGAGCAAACGATGTTTGAACTGGGTGTCAAAAGTAGCTGATGTGGATGACTGGCAATTCTTTGCCTGGAAGGAAGGGTCGTGACAAATGTTGCAGAGACCCCGGGGCAGCACTCAGGGAAGAGGCTCCCGGAAGCTCTAGGGGCACAGCTGTACCAGGACTTGCTGGTGGGGAGGAAGCAGCTTTTGGAGGGGGCTGGTTGGCTTTGGGGACCCAGCAGTCTGGAGCAGGAGTGTTAGAGGCGGAAAGGCAGCCAGGTCATCTTACGTAAGGCCTGAGCCTCTTCATTAAAAGAAATGGCACTCAAGTTCAGAAAACCAATACAGGTTGCTCAGTGAATTGGAAAGGAGAGGTCACCGGCTGAACGCGCTACTGAAGGCATATAGGGTTTTTAGCAGCTTTTTCTGACAGCTTATCTCACATACACAGCCAAGTGGCTTTGTAACTGGGGCCAGGGAGGCGGTTTACCGAGAAGCAGTGACTCTGGGGCAGCCTTGTGGTTAGCTGCCATTGTCTGTCTTTGCTTCTGCAATGACCCCAAATCCTTCTTCTCTGTTCCAAGGCATTCGTGCAGGGTCCCAGACCCAACTCTCCCTCTCTCTCTCTTTGTCTCTCTCTCTGTCTCTCTGTCTCTCTCTCTCTCTCTCTCTCTCTCTCTCTCTCTCTCTCTCTCTCTCTTTCCTCCAATGCCTCCCACCACAACTGAACTAAAAGCCAGTGGCTGCGGAGCTCCTGCTTGGCTCGCTCCTGTTCTGCCCAAGCCTGTCTTTCTTCTTAACTCTTGTGCAGCAGTTGTGGACACCTTTCTGTTCCAAGAACACAACAAATGTCTTTGGGCCCAGGACTTTTGTATTTACCATTCTTTCCTTCTGAATTGCTCTTCTCTCGGGCCACAGCTCTTCCTCAATGATGATTTCTTCAGTTCCAGTGTCATCCACTCATAGTTTTCCTGACCTCTCTTGCACCTGCATAATTTTCTAATCATTACACTGCTTTGATTTTTGTCATCCATCTCTAATATTATTTTTTCTTGCTTTTTGCCGTGTCTCTCCACACTAGGCTAGGAGCTCTTTCAGAACAGAGACCCTGCATGTCTTGCTCAGTCATTTTTGAATGAATGGATTTGCTAAGACAATCTGCAGGAGACAATTTAAAATCTACAAATAAGTCTTTGAAAACCTTGTGGCACCCAGGTGAGTATATTTGGAGATAGGCCAAGATGGCCACACCTCAGAGAGAATTTTGCCTGTCTTTAGATCGAACCTCCACTGGAGTTCCAGCCACCCTGTGCTCCCAGGGAGCAGTTGACAGGAGTGATTTGTAGGAAGTCACTTCATAGCAAACACCAGAGTTTCTAGTTTTCACTCTTCCGAGCCTTTTACATGCATCCAGGGTATTTTCACCCAGAGATACATCCCATAGACACTCGGTTAATGTTTTACATAAACAAGCAGTAAGAGGCCTTGGTTAGAAGTTTTTAAAATACCAAGCAGTCTGTGCATGGGCAGTGGCTTTAAAGCCAGAGGATGCCTCTGCTTGGGAGAGAGGACTCTGCCTTGAAAGAGAAAATGGAGTTGGACCCTGCAGCCACTGCTCACTCTCTATTCCTCTACTTGGATGTACCTTAGGCTGCCACATACACATCCAGGGACACAAAGGTAAAGCACGTTTCCAGTTATGGTCTTCACTGGGGCATACTTTGTTTCATCTCTCTCTCTCTCTCTTCCCCTGGTACTGGGGATTAAACCCAGGGTCTTCGCACTGAGCTACATCTGTGCCTTTTTAATTTTTAATTTTTTAAATTTTGAGACAGGCTCTGTAAGTGGTGAAATTCCCCAGGCTGGGCTCAAGCTTGCTACCCTCCTGCTTCAGCCTCTGAAGTTCTGGGACTGCATACATGCACCACTGCACCTGCCTTTTTACTGATTCGAGCTACTGATTCAGGAGGAAAGGAGAAGGAGATGGCGCCCAGTGGGACTGGATGTGTTGATGGCATTTACTGAGGGCTTTATTGAAAGAAGGGATACGGTCTTCTCCTTGTGTTCTGTCCTACGGCTTCCTCTGTGACCGGCTGATCTCTAGTTACAGTTAAATCAGCGCCGCCCAGGTGTGTGTGGGCCTCTGTGAGACAGAGCCAAACAACAAAGAAACCGTCTGCCGGGTATAAAATAATTATGACCGTGTCAGTGACGATTGTGCTGTCCACTTGCTGCTGCTGGCTTCCTTACTCAGCAACTGCAAGACGTGACGCGGGAAGTGGCAGGCACGGGACCTCTGGTCTGAGGGCCATGAGCCTTGGTGCCGCCTGGCGCGTCTATAGCTGCTGCGGCAGAGCTCTTTCTGTAAGGAGGCCCAGGCTGGAAGCCTTTGGAGCCACAGCTCACTCACAGCATGACAGAAGTCCGAGGGCACTGCATCAAAACAATAAAATTATGGGGCGGAATATACCAACCCAACCCTTCTTCCTCCCAGTATAAGAAACACATTCATGAGCTCTGCCCACTCAGAAAGGCTTTGCTCACTCCTGTCCTTAACCCCTTTTTTTATCAACACTCAACCAATGGTTAAGCAAAAATGTCACACACAAGGTACCACACTGCATGCTAAGTGCTCAGTGATAGACAAGGAGAAGTTTCTTACTCTTCCAGAGCTTTCATTCTACTCAGAGTCTGTTGGCTTGTTGGTTTTAATTAGACAGTTTTATTGAGATATAATTCACCTACTATGCAATTCACTCATTTAAAATGTACAGTTCTATGGCTTCTCATATATTCCCAGATTTGTTCAACCACCATCATAATCGATTTCAGAATATTGTCACTATCCTGGAAGGTAATGTAAGATTTCAAAGAGCTAATCATTCTGTTAATCACTGAGTTACAGTTATGATCCTCATTCTTACTTGTGTGATGGGACAAAGCATGTAACTCAGACAGTGCTCTATCCTCAGGCTTTGAAAACGCTCCTCACAAAGTGGGTCATGCCAAGGAATCATTTTCCCAAAGGCAACAAGGTGGACTCTGAAAGGGATGGGCAGCTGCTTCCCAACCATCTGCTCCTTCTGGTGTATAGACCTCACACAGCCTTGAGTTTGGACATGGACCTGGCTTTCCCATCACTGTCACCCCACCTACTCTGATCCCAACTTGGCCCTGCGCTGGCCACAGAGTTCACGGACAGCAGCCATTAGTGGAGCTGCCGCATGGTCAGGGAGGGGTGAAGTCTGAGCTGGACCCTGTGGCCCAGCTCTGGGAGGAAGAGATCCCAGTCCACACCTCCTGGATGGTGAGGATGAAGGGCCAGTACCTGTGAGATGCCCTTCAGTTGGTGACTAATGCTGTGGTGAATTCCTGACATTGGAAGGGTTTGGCCAAGATTCTGCTGGGAGCTGAAAGCTTGAGACAATCACACTTAACACAGTCATGGACATGTTACCGGCAGCTCCACATGCACGGCAAGGCCATGCCTGGCTGTGGTTAAAACTTCACTTTATACACAGTGTCAGGGGACAACTTTTATGCAGACCTGTTGTCTGGTGCCAAGACACTCAATGACTAATTCTCTGTGTTAAAGTGCTACAATACTTTCCAGTGCTCTTTCCCCTGCAGTCACCCGGGTTTCCTTGTTCACATGTCTGATGGGGCGGGGAGGGGGAGAGCCTGGGATGAGTACAGGGTTCCTCCAATTCACAGCAGAGCGGATAAAGTCAGGCAGGTATTTGTTCCCTGCAGCCCTGGGTCTCTTCTTAGATATAGAATCTACAGAATTCTCTGATACAATGCATTTTGGCCAAACAGCTGCCAAAGAAACTCCTATTCAGGATATGAGGCCCTGGGCCAAGAGAAGGCCTATGCTGGTATCTCCCTACCCTCCATAGCAGAGGATTGATGGCACAGGCCTTGATGCACTGCAGAGAACCACTTGGCTGCTGACTCTGCTAGTCTACTTAGTTACTTCCCTTTTCAAAAGAAGTTGAAAAATCACCTGTGTTATTAATTTGCGTAAAATCTTTCAGCTTTAAAATGTGACTCTAAAGCTATTTTTACAAAGCAAGTTGGAATTCTCAGCTTTTTGCTTTCAGATGACTATAGTTATTCATCAGCTGTTCTCATAAATGTCAAGCTTACAATTTTTTCCCCTTCCATTTGCTAGATGAGATAAACATGCACAGGTTTGCTGAATTTCTCTCACTGCACAATCGTACACAAAGCCTTTGAAGAAGCTCTCAGTCCCTTTCCTAATTTTAGATATAATTTTCAATTATATAGCCTCTTCAGCAAACCCTCGTTCTCATGATTTATGGTTTGCTCTTGTCTTCATTAATTAACAAGTGTTTGGTTAGCGTCTGCTGTACATTCAGCATGCTAGTAGGTACTAGATGGAGATGCTTTGCTCAGCCTTCGTCAGGTCCTGGTTCTCAACAGTCTTGTACTCTGAAAACAAAATATTGGCCTTACAACATAATGAGGGCACTATGGATTGTCTGAGGCCTGTAATTATCTGAGCACACTGAGATGGAGAGCAGGTGGTGGCTGAGAGGACACAGGACAGAAGGCTGAGTGAGAGGCTAGGACAGGGAGCGCCTTTCAGACGGGGTCACACAGCTCTCTCTCTCTTTCTTTTGAAGACCATGAATAACCTGGGATGACCTGCAGAAGCAGACCACAGGGAGTCACTGAAGGTTAATTCACAAAATGAAGAGTGTTTACATTTAATTCTGCCACAAAGGACAGAAGGAAACAGATAGTGGACTTGAGTCCTAAAATGGCTGGGCAGAGGGTGCAGTCAGATCACCGGTTGGTGACAGAATGTGACCTCCTTACCCTTCACCAATAGAGGAGCCCCAGAGAAAGATACTCAGTGTGGGAGAGGAAGGAGAAGCAGCACATTAACTCACAGCAGTATCTGCAGTTTCATTATGCTTTCCTCAAGCATTCTAGACTCCCCAGGATTAAGCCATTTCTTTCCTATGGTGGGAAACACAATCTCTCACATCCATATTGTTGGGGTCTGTGCCTAGATCCCCAACCCCCAAACAGGTACACGGCAAAGGCTCCCAGGAATGAGACACACAGCGTGGTCTTTAGGGCTGCAGGAGGAGTGCGATCCTCGGCAGAGCTCCTAACCCTGCTGGCCAGCAGCCGCCTGACACTGGGCAGCCCGGTATTCAATCAGAACAAGCAAGGGGTTGAGTGGACATGGAGAAACCTGAGCAGGATCTTGGGAGGGGTTCAGGGACCCCTCAGAGCAACAGACGATGCTAATTAAGGAGAACTACCCAGAAAGCCTCCAGGTGACCTCAGCTGTGGCTGTCCTGCCCCCTGAGGCGTCTCCTCCTTCTCAGTTCAGTTATGCCCGGGTCACATCACAGCCCTGCACACCTGCTCAGCCTCAACAGCTCCAACACCGTGTCACTGTTTTTACAGAGCCTTGGGGAGGCCACGCTGTGTCAGCTGGGCTCAGATGGGAACAAGAAGGTGCCCTCCCATGGAAGATGGATGCGGAGGCTCTAGGCCTCCGGGCCCAAAGAACCGTTCCACATAATGGCTCATCCCGCTGGGCCGGGTCACCATCCCTGCTGCTGCCCGCCATGCCTCGGGGTTTGGGATCCACATGGCTCCGCTCAGGGTCAGGACAAGGGAAACTGCACTCATCTCCTGGCCATGGCATCCAAGGGGTGGGGTCTGAGCCAAAACTAGGCTTTGTTCTGAGACCACTGAGCTTAAAGAATGTTACTTTCTGATTAGGGAGAGATGTTTACAAGCCTTACTGCCCTGTCAGTCCAACACCCAGAGAACTCTCCCAGATTCCGAGGGACACCCCCTCCTTGCCAGGGGTCTGCAGGTACTAGGGTACAGCCCCAGTGCGAGTTTCTGTTCCTCCATGTTCACAGAGGGAGAAGGCTTCGCCCTCCACTGAGGACACTTTCACTGTTGCTTCCTCTCAGCTATTGTTGCCATTTAAACCAAAACTAGACGGTTAGGATAAGGCACATAAGTATCCTTCTCCTGGGCAGAGACTGGGTTCTACATCATATTCAGTGTCCTCTGTGATTTAGGGTTACAGACAGACATGTGAGCAGATGCTGTTTTCTAGGAAACTTTCTCCTCGGCCAAGCCAAGACCAAGAGAGAGTCACAGAGGAAAAGGCTGAGCACTGGCAGTGGGAACAGAAAGGAGATGGCAGATTCCAAAGACAGAGGAAGGCAGACAGTGGGCTTTAGCAGTTTATGAAGAGGACTAATAAATGTGGCCATAACTCTGGGATAATGAGGATTCCATGAAGGACAGGCCTTGAAGTTAGAAAGCAGAACATTTATGTTGGAAGAAAAAAAGTAAGTTCTGCAAGAAAAGTGTTTGATGAAAGACAGAGGGACAACTAAGTAGAAATTTGCCACCAGCAAATTGATACAGGATAGATCTATGCACATGCATACCGCACGTGTGTATGTGTGTAAGTTATCATAATAGAGGTGATATTTAGGGCAAGAGAATTGTTGTTTGAGACAGATACAAGGGAGCAGAGATGATGAATGGGTAAAATGGTGGAGCCAGCGGTATGACAGACAGGTAGGAATATTCTAGGCAGTCAGGCAGGACCAGGCCCTTGGGGAAGTACATGCAGAAGATGAGGGTGCATCGCAGCTGTGGCTGGAGGTGTATCTGTCAGACGCCAGCCCTCGAGAGAGAAATGGAATGACCATGCTGCATGGGTCCCCAGGGGATAACTGGTATCACCTGGTTCAATGAAGTCTAGAGAGGGATCAGTCACCCCAGTGGGTGACCAGGACCCCTGACCGGCCTCTTCCTGAAAATGTCCTTGTTCTTTCCTTGTGCCCTTGCTCTGTAACCTGCTTCTCCATTGGATCACTGTTAACCTAAGCAGTTATATTTCTCATCTTATTGCTTGTAGTTTTGACCCATGATGTCCCCACCTCATGGTTTTGCTCTGTAAAACTTCCTCTGCGAAGTGGGCTTGTTGGCACCCACTTTCGGGTCCCCTCCTATCTCTCAGGAGCTGTCTCTCGCTCAGTAAAATCTTGCTACTCCTAACCTCCATTGTTCCTTAGAATTCATTCTCCAGTTTGGGAGAACATAAACTTGGTGTACCTGATATCTGGCATGTTGGGAGCTAAATTAATCTCCTTATAATAATAGAGAAAAATCTAGCCCACCGGGCTAACTCAAAAGATGAACTTCAAAGAGCAGCAGTGCTTTGTCAAGTGCCTGAAAACATCCAGAAGATGGAGGCCCAGGGCTCAACCAAGTTCTTGAATTCTCTGATTCATCCTATCCCACAGGGATTAGCTGGAGACCAGAAAATGGCTACTTGCAGGCCGCACGCGCCGTTAACTGATGCTGACCAGTAGTGTAACACTGGCAATCATGAGGCTTTCGAGGGGGCTGGGATAAACGTAGGAGCCCAGGAACTGAGCGCACCGAAAAAAGCGAACAGGCTTTGTCCTTTAAATGTAGGTCAGTAAAGTAGCCAAAAAGCAAAGACAGTGAATCTCTTTCATTGAAGATACGTTAATGATTTTAAGGTCTGGATAATCATTCCTTTTTCCAAGATAAGAAAGTGGCAGGAAAAAAAGTCAGATTTATTTCTGCTTGGGCTCATCCTGTTCCTTTTCAACTCTGAGCCTTGCATGCAGCTGACCAGAAGAGACTGTGCTGCCAAACTTCTGAACACTTCCCTTGTAATTTGCAATGTCTCTATCGAAAAACAACTGAATCTGAAAAGCTGCAAATGTGTATTGCATAAAAGATTTGTGATCACAGAACTCACTCTCGAACTCTGAAAACAAATACTTCTCTAAATGAGCCAAGTCCTTCTGCACCCATCATCTTCACTGGGGGCTCAGCTGGTGTCTGACCCAAAATTGCCACTTAAACCTGCTCCTGTGGCTCATTGAGCCACAGCACGGCAGTGAAGTACATTCTTGTTTCTTATTTTCATTCTGTGGGCTTAAAAAGAGAGTAAAACACGCCAGGGCTGTGAACTGCCATGCTTAGTATCTTTTAGTGCTTTTAGCTGGCAGACTACGGCCTGCCTTGTTGGTCAAGTACGTCTCGGGTAATCTTTTTGCAAGAAGTTGAAGCCGCGTTCCAGAGGAAATACACTGTGATGAGGCTTCCCGGTCCTGGAAAACTGCTCCCCCATGTCTCCACCCTGATGTCCCCAAGTAACCTGATACATCACAGAGAACCCAAAGCTGCTTTGATGTGGTCAGGGGCCAGATAACAAGAGTCTTTTCTCAGTCCTGTTTCTTCATGAAGTCTTGTTTCTTCAGGAAGCATCTTTGAACCAGTCATGTTAAACAGAATGGTATCTCCCACATCCTCTGTTTCCTATTTTATGTCGAGTTAAACACTTCTTTAAATTCTAACTAAATGGCATACTTTCTGCTTCCTGGCAGAAGCGACTTGTGTCAATAAAAGGGGTTCCATACACAGAGTGGGGTGTGGAGAGGCTAGAGGCTGTGTTGTAGTGGGTCTGGAGCCCAGACCGAAGCGATGCCGTCGCTGCCACTCGGTCCTGGAACAGGAACAGAGCGGAGCCAGGGATAAGGCAAGGCCTGGGTGCGTCACCACTGCTCACATCCTGTGACGGTTCCAGGGGAATACACCCGGGCAGTCAAGGGCTCCACTGTAATCCTGGAGCACCGTACAGCACAGATGTGGGTGGAGAGCTGGCAGCTTCTGTTTTGTTTTGTACACAGATGTAAATCGCTCGTATTCTGGCTACAGTAGAAGAACACTTCCCTGCTGATTCATGTTGTCTGATGTTTTTGTGGGGTTCTGGTTACACAGTACTGGATCTGGCGCTCTCACTGTTTTGATCTTGAGCCATACAGCCAATCTTCTGATGCACCCCACCCCGCTACTCTTCTGGTAATTCCAAATTATTTTGTATTTTAAATGGCAAACCTTAAAAACTTCATTTCTTGACATATTAACCTTAGAAAATGAAGTGAATATTAACTTCTTGCTGTGAAAGGGAAGGAAATTAGCTCGATTTTACTCCCTCCCTCTCAGCCTTACTGAGTTGTCAACAAGAGCTAGGATTTTTGTCCCAGGCCATTAGTTCTATTATTTTACACTTCGAAGTCTTCCATCTTCATATTGTTAACATTAATTTTATATTTCAATGGATTCAGAACGCACAAACAGTTCTTACAGAAATTAAGTCTCTGCCACCACATTCTTTACATGGATTCTTTTGGTTGAGCAGATCTAGTAAAAAAATCTTCCAGAAAGGCCCATATTTGTTTTGATTCCAGAGTCTTTGCATATTTAAAAACTCTTTACTTGGTTTTACAGTGGTTGAGGTAAACCACCCCAGTTCACACTGACTGTTGGACTTGTGTGGAGAACCTGCACCCTGAGGACAGCTCCAGCTTTAGTGGCTCTGCTCAGCTTTCGTTTTCGCCTTGAACTTCCCCAGGAACAGCTCTGAGACGTGTTTCAGTGTTGCTCATTCTCTTCAGAATTGTTTTGGAAACATGATCCATTTTCTTTATCTGCAGATTTAGTTTCTTACGTATGGGAATTTTTCACTTACCTCTTTTTTCCCTGTGCTAACTACAGCCTTCTCTCCTGCCAGTTTCTTTCTGTTGGGAGCACACCTGCCCTCCATTTCTACTCTTTTCCATCCTCATCAATACGACTCGTCCCAGGGGTCCTACAAACACAGGGCTCTTAAGAGTCTGCGCATGGGAGTCACACAAAGGGTAAAATTAAGAGGAGGACCGGATGCTTGGAGCTTAAATCATTTCTTCATGAAAGAGAGCTAAGTGGTGGTTGTAAGCAGTTTTAGAGGACAGTAAGTGACTTTAGTGGGGATGAAGGAGCCTGAAGAACAGACAACAGTCGGGGACAAGATGGCTGGCTCTGGGTGTCAAATCTAGTTTCTTCTAGTAAGTCGGTCTCCTGGGGGAGCCAACCTTAGGCAGACAGGGAAATGTCAGAGATGCCCCTTCCTGTGCTCCAGGACAGTCACGGGGAGAGTCAGAGACCTTGGTTCTCCTTTAGTATAAAGATTTACAGTATCAAAGTACCATTCTTTGGGATACTGTTTTCTGAGCCCCAACACTTCTCCAACCTGCCTTATTTTTATTCATGATATTACAAGCCATTGTATGTACACAAACCCACACAAAATGTAGTTTTCTGAGGAAACTTGCAGCCCCTTCCCAGCAGAACAGTGGCTGGAAGAACCAAATTGATGGTAAGTACTTTACGAAACTATCTCAAGTTTTTCCTTTGTATCTCCTATTCTATTTCAACTGTGTAGATTCTGTCCTTTGCTCTAATTTATGAAACTTGTTTTCCAAGGTCTGGTTTCCTTTCTATCACATTATATTGTCGTAGAGTTCTGTTTTCATTGATTTTTCCCCCTCAATTTCTTTTAGAGTATAGGACATTTTTGTGAAGAATGCTAGAGTACATTTGCTTTCAGAACAGGTCCTGTACGCATTTTCCTGTATTCTGTAGAATTCACAGGCAGTTTCTCTCCATGACTAGCAAAGCCTTATGAGTGCCCAGTTACAGTGTGGGTGGCTCCTTGTACTCCTGCCTGCCCAATCTGCACTCTAGCTGTTTCCAGCTAAGTCTCTCCCTCACAGGAAATAAGACCAATTCAGGAGGATGCAGCGCTAGACAGCCAGAAAGATCAAGAGAAAAATACTAGTCCACGAACAGGCTGGGCATGTAGCTCAGTGGTAGAGCACTAGCCCTGCATGTGCGAGGTCCTGGGCTGATCTCCATTCAGTACTGCAAACCATCAACAAAAACCAGAAAGTAGAGAGGAAATGGGCTGGTGACGAGCCTGGCTTTAAGATCTCAACTCCTAGTGAAATATAAGGGCCAAAAGGCATTTGCTTCACACTTTTCTTTGCTAGCTAGGTGTGCAGAGGAAACTTCTTGGGAAATGGGAGTGATGAATAGAGAATTTGCCCAAGACCAATCATTTCTGTTATAAGTTAAATGAACAAACAAACTCACAAACACCAAAGCAAAGTTTACTGTTTTGAAACAAACACAAAGAAAAGCAGAGTTTATTGTTTGGCAGAATGCTCCATGTAAGTCATTGTTCTTGGATAAAGGACCTAGGTCCCTGAAGAGGCAGACTGAATTCAGGTCAGACCATTGAAACAACAAACAGGAAAAAATGGGTGGAGGTAGTGTCATCAATCCAATCTCCACTGCCCACGAACTCCAGCCTCCCAGGTGACAAGACTCGGGTCTAGGCCACCAGTTCTCTGAAGAGCTTGTGCTGGAAGTAACCAGCTCTGGGGAATCAGGGTACCCTTTACAGCTCATCAGACTCCATCCCAGGTGAAAAGCCAAAATGCCACCCCAAAGAGCTTTTCCCTTTCTTGGGGAGCAGGACAGTGGCAGTAATGTGGTTTGTGCATCACCCATGGTGCCCAGTGGGAGGGCAGCTGGGAGCAAAAACCCAGTTTACTCGAGCTGGGTCCTCGAGTGAAGCTGCTCCTGCTCAAAGAGCTGTTCTGTCTTGCATTTACGACATTGTGTGCCTAGAAGGGTGCCTGAAAATGGTCTCTTCTCTATCTGGGGGCTGGCAGATCCCTGCTGGAGAAGAAAGTGGATGCTGTGAGGCGGGGAAGACTGCAACTCTGGAAGAATATCCTCCCACTGATGGTGACCCAACACTCATCTGATTCTCTTCAAATTCATGAGGGCTTTCATAGTTCAGTAACCTTGTCCTGTACGCTTTGTGGAGGCTAGAGGACAGGAGCCGGATTCTAATTCCAGTGGCTCTTCCGTCTTCTTAGTGCTTCACAGAGTTTATGGTGTGAGGCTGTACAGCTCCCACTGTTTGAATGCTAATGGAGGTGTTTTGCTGATCTGGTCTGATTTTCCACTCACATTTCCAGTTTCTGAGATGGGGGCTTTTATGATCTGGCCACATGCTACTAATTCTACTTCCAGCCTCTCTGATTTAAATGGGGTCTCTCTGTGTTGCTGTAATTGTTTTCACATTATGTTGACTCTTGCACTTTTATATGCTGTCTATTCAAAATGCATGCTCACAAAGAGCTGACAGCATGTCTGAATCTACTCCTGAAGAGTTCTGTTGAAAATTTAAATGTATTCAGGTGCTCAACACATGTTTATTGGCATCTACAAGGCACTGAGAACTTATCACATATTGAATTTGACATCAAGATGATCCCATTCTGATTTTTAAAAACTGATACATGACTTTTTAAGACCTAAATAAAATGGCAGGAAATATGGGGAAACATTGTGTTCCTTAAAATGATGCTTTGGAAGTGTAGTTGAATTTGAAATTCAGCCAGGAGTTTCCAACAGACGTTGCTTGTACAATAAACTTACACAGTGAATCTGCCTTTGGATAGAGGAAGCTTTAAATCAGATTTAAATCTTGCCATGTCTGAAAGAATGTGCTAATATTTTCAGTCAGCCTCCAGCGCAGCTGGTAAAGCATTTGGGCTCGGCAGGCCCAATGGGACTTCTAAATTTCATGAGTCCTGTGTTCTAGTTCTTACTACCTTTTGCTTTTCTGATCAGAAAGCACATACATATTGCTTTCTGATTAGGTGAACTTCAAGATTCACAAATACCAAAATCTCTTTCAGAATAATAAATTTTGAGTATCATCAAAGCATAGAATTGATACATGGGCTGCAGGTTTTGAATGCTTTCAGTAGCAGAGGAAAACAATTTTACATTTGTAATATTTAAGAAAGAAGCTAACATACTTCTGCAAATAATGTTTGGTTCAACTTAGCAGTTTTCTGGCAACTTGGCTCAGGTAATCAAAAGAAACTTAACAAAAAATTATACAACAGAGCCTGTGCTTCCTTCTCTCCTCCATCCCTCCTCTCTCCCTGCTTCCGCCTCTCTCCCTCCCATTCCACTTTCCCCAGACCCAGATTCTTCAGGGGTTCAGGCTTACGCTGTTTTCTTCTTCATGCTTAAGTTTTGTAAACTAGGTTCACTGTTCAAGGCCATCTTATTGTGAATTGTTTTAATGTACTGGTTGAAGTGATTTAATTCTCTTTCTCATATTTCTCTTTTTAAGGTAGTTGGTAAAGTCGGACTTTCTATTTCCCTCCTACCTAGTGTGCACACAGTTTCTTACAGAAGACCCAGACGCAGTACCCTGAAGTCAGGAGAAACCAATTGACTTCTCCACGTGCTCACTCCCTACTTTGCTGCCGACTGCCTTGTTATGGAAACCTCCTGTCTTCCTGCCCTTCATCCTTTTAGGACTCTACAAATGGACAGGACTCTTCATGTGGAAAATCTGATTACTCAGGTGAAACTCTTTAAGACTGGCCAGAAAAATAATTCTCTTTGGGACTGTGGCTCAAATTAATGCACTTCATTGTAACATTTAGGAAATACATTCATAAAATTCAACTGTTTAATATTTTAATTTTTATTAATTTTGCTTAAGTATATTTGATAGCAAAAATGTATAATGGTAAGTACTACAGATTATTTTTCACTCTATGTCCAAAGCCACTAGATGAGAATGTTCAGGAGCATTAAACTCAATATTGTGAGCTTGAATAAGCAATCTGTCCAGATACATTAATTCAGAAATAAAATTTAATGACATTTAATTTTGCTTTTAGAAGGTTAATAGTCCTAAGTTTAACATACTTCTGAATCAGCCTAAATATGTTCTGTATTGATTGGTAATTGAAAGAAAATGTCTGATAAGGCACAGATTTATATATTAGATTTCAGTGCAATTCTGATACCTCACACAAACACAAAACCACAGTCAGGTGCTCAAGGTAAAAATTGTACAATTGCTTTATATACTAAAATACTAACATCGCGGTTTCTGAAACTCAGCTGCCTCCTTGGCCTTCAGGATGCGCACTACCATCATCTAACATGACAGTGCCACTTCCAGATGCTCTCACTTCTCCAGTACCTTTTGATTCACAGTAAGCATTACTAGTTGGCTAATTCATTTTAATGGCAGAAAGGTGCAAGTTCAGTCTAAAGAGCAATGATTCATTTTAATGCAGCTGTATTTTCTCTGTCTCACCTTTCTTTCCTTCTTCCTTTCCTCTCTCTTCCTTTTCACTCAGTCTTGCTATGTAGTCCAAGCTGTTCTTGAACAGTGATCTTCCCTGCCTCAGCCTCCCGAGTGCTGGGATATCAGGTGTGCACCACCACGTCCAGCTCTGATGAACTCTTTGATTATAAAACATGCAGCAATGATTTTTCAATTCATAAGCTATTTCTATTGTCCAGAGAAGGCTACTGTAGCTGGCATAATGACGAAGATGAATCACTTGATTAAAACATTTCTCACCATTAGATTGGCGATGACATGCAAGAGGTCCACTGCTTTGCCAGGCCACGGCAACCTCCTCACCATCATAAGCAGTGAGTGAATGGCTGCCTGGAGGAAGCTGTAGCACGAACCTCCACACACTGCTGCACAGTCAGTCTCAGCAGAGCCCCTTCTACCTTCTCACTAGCTAACCAGACAAGAGTCCTCACTGCTTGCCTTGACTTCTCCTTCCAGCAGCAAATTCATCACAGCCTTTGTCAAATAGCTGCATGTTCCTCTTTTTCCCAGGGGGGGAGTGTTGTAAAAGGAAGTCATGTCATCCTACAAAGGAAAACAGAGAGCAAGTTGTTTGATATTTTGTGTAGAGTTGACAGGTAAAATCACTGTCAGCCCAGAGGGAAAAATAAAGATTTCCTTATGGAAAATACAAGCTTTCTGGGTTTTTCTTTCATTTTCTTGAGGCATCTGCTTAGCACATAAAACGAAGTAGACATTTTTAGTACTCTCTTCTTTGCTGATAATTTTTATTTACTTAGCAAACCTTTACAAAGATGAGTATCAAATATTAGGCAGGGAGCCTAGAAGGAATCAGATTAGGTAGTAAACAGTACCAATGCAGCTTGCATTTTCATCTTCCTCAGAAATTAATTTCATAGCTTTTTGAAATCAATGACTCTTCCTTGGTTAAAAAATTTTTTTAATTGCCAACTATATAAAGAAAATTGATCTATTCCTAGATTGTTTTGTTTGAACTTCATAGGTGAAGTAATTAAATCAATTAGTAATTAGTAATTAAATCAAAAGTAACATTAATTCCTCAAAGAAGTCAGACTGCCTTTATTTTGTACTTTGCAATGGTTTATGAGCTAAATGATAAAAGATTAAGGATATTTTGAAGAATTGAGACAAAGCTGCTTTCTACAAAAAGCTGTTTACTTACTTGTTTTTCAATTTCTTTTAGTCGACTCTCATCTTTTTGAAATTCATGAAATGCTTCTTTTACCAGTTTGTCTAGATCCACTTTGTCTTGAAATTCTAGCTCAGGGTTTCTTTCCAGTACAATGGAAACCACCATTAGTAACTAGAAAAGAGAGACATTGAAAGCCGGTTAGGAACCAGAGCAGTGACATATGCTGGACATGTTTTTATTCTTCATCAGTGTGATGGAAGATAGTCTACAGTGTGATGGAAGATAGTCTACAGTGTGTTCTATGTGAGGGTAAAGATCACCTATGGATGGAACCTTCCTGACTTTGAAAATCACTAGTACAAGTTCTATTAGGAATTGTGTATTTCTCATTGCATATGGCCCTAGAAGTATATTTATTTTAATAACTTAATCAAAACTAGTAATTTAGAAAAGTCACTTCCTTACCCTGTAAATACACGCCCTGCTCCATTTACCCATGTCTGAGCTCTGCTAGGCATCGACCCTTGTTGGTAAGACACGAAGCAGTGTGCAGCTGAGCAGGATGCTAGGCAAGGGGGCGGGGGCGAAGCCAGAGAGTGGGCCATGGCACCTCAGGGGTGAGGTCTGCTCACCTCAAAATGAGCACAAGTCTGTGATGCTGCTAAATTTCTCAGGGCTTGGCTGTTTTGAAAAATATTTATACTTGAACTGGGGTCTTCTCATGACGTAAATACTAACTGGACTGTGTAAACTATCTTAGTTTACTGCATCAACATCTCTGGCCATGCCACACATTTACATGAGTGGTAATGTTCATGCTAGATGACAAACTCTCCATACAAAGTTTGTGTCTGCTATGCAATGACTGACAAACACTTTCTGATAAGGGTTATATGTCCTTCTTTAAGCAGTGAACAGGACACAAACCTCTTAATTCTTAATTTGAAATCTTTCTGAGTATATTTTATTTAAATGCTTCCACAAGAGAACCTAAAAGAACCAAAAGAAATCCTTCTAGTAAACCCAGGGCTCACAATGTGCGAGACGTGTGGGGCAGGGCTTCAGCTGGAGCATAAGGTCTTGCTAACCCTAACTCTAACCCTAACCCTAACATTACAGGGAAATTTCTTCTGCAAAAACAGTGGTCACTTGGTCAGTGACAAGGAGTTAAATCCACTTTAGGTCCCAAATGTTAGGCACTAATCGTGGGAGGAGGGTAACGTCACCACACAAGGAAGGTATTTGCCCTTTCAATAACTGCATCTAGGCCGGGCATGGTGGCTCACGCCTGTAATCCCCGCGCTCAGGAGGCTGAGGCAGGAAGATCTTTGTAAGTTTGAGACCAGCTAGGCTACAAAGTGAGCTCAAGGCCAGCCTGAACTGCATAGTGAGATCTTGTCTCAAAAAGACAAAAAATAAATAAATAAAATAAAAAAAATACCTGCATCTGTCCCTGACTCAAGTCCCATTCTCCTGTTCTACGGAACTGATCATCATCTGTTAACCGTCTGGCACGTTTCGGGGCTGCAGAGATGAGGTCGAATTGCACTCAGCTTTGACTGCAGCTCTAGAAATGCTGCCTTACTGGAGGTGATGTATCCAGTTTACCACTTGCTGCTCATTTCTGTTCTAGATGTTATCTACCTTCAAGAAACATAGTTAGGCTGGGGATTTAGCTCAGTGGCTCGAGTGTTTGCCTTGTAAGCTTGAGGTCATGAGTTCCATCCTCGATGTCAAAAACCAAAAACCAAAACACACACAAAAAACAAAAAACAGAACACAAAGTCTGATGGACACATTCCAAGAGAAAAGACAAAGTGCGTCATCTGGGAGTTCATCATATACCTGAGGTAATTTTAAGGTAAAAAAGGGCACATGTGCATGTACCTGTGCACTTTATCACGTAACTTACATAAAGCACTGGTACAGCACAGTTCCATGTCTGTCCTACACAGCTGTACTTGCAAAGATGCCCTCTGAAAGACCAACTGTGACGAGCTCCTGCTGGTGGGGTGCTGGGAAAGTTTTTGTTTTCTATGATTTTCTAGACTATTGAAACTTTCTAGAACAATAATGTGTTATTTCTGTACACAGGGAAAAACTGAAAACAAATTACAGAGACACAGCTCCTTTTCTCTCACTGGGATGTTGCTGATGCCCCTGCTGCCTGGGGTCAGAGTGCCACCGAGAGGCAGGGCTCCCTGTTTTCCCACCCAGAGGGCTGTCGCTGTTTGAGTTGCTGTGCACGTTGGCTAGGCTCAAGGGTGGCTGTCTTCTGGAAGGCTCTGCTGAGAGCTGAGAGTAAGTGAGGGATGAAGTTCACCCTCTCCAGGGCAGTTTTCCTAGGCTAGTTTTCAGGGAGTAGACCGAAAGCATGCCTTCAGAAATCTGTATTTTTAAATACAAACCTCCACAATGATCTGCCTGTACTTTGGCTGGTCAATATTTCCCAACATGTCTTCAACAAGGAGAGAAAAATTCATCTCATACATGGTCATATCTGATAGGGTTGGTTGCTGAAAAAAAAAAAAAACTCCACATTAACATGATGCTGAATGTCATACTCTGGTTCTCACTTAGTACAAGAATTTCATTTTCTAATCAATAGTCTTTCAATTTCTATAAAACCTTAGAGAGCATTTTCATTTCTATGACCGGATTTTATATATGTCAAACTACTGGAGCCAGTAAGCTGATTACTGTAATAAATTAAACCTCCCATTTTTAGTACTTCTCTTCATTAATATTTTTTAGAGGAAAATACTATATTAGAAGGCCACTTCAATACAAGACCGGGGCAGCCCAAAATTGAGACAACAAATCAAGTTTGTACTGCTATCACAATTAAGATGGGGAGTTAAGCTGTCAAATTTTACCACACCAGTCATTTGCTACTGAATTCATATAACTTCTGTGACAGGTCCTTTCTGAGCTGGTAGCACAAAATACACACAAGCAAGAAAAACAGCATTATATGCAGAAATGGCAAGGAAACAGAAAACAAAAGCACAACTAAAAGAATTTTCTCTATTCTAAGCTTTATCTTCCATTTATGACAACAGTATTATACAATCTTCCATTCATTTTTCACTACCAAATAAAAGCAGGAAGTAAACTCAAATTCAAATTGAAATCTGGGCATGGGTGAGCAACTCTCAGAAGATGAGACGGAAGAATTCAAGTGTTATACTTGTGTGGACAGGTCATCAGCAGAACCGCTAGCAGAGAGGAGACAGACTTAACTGCTTTTGTCTTACTGAAGATTCACCTTGATGTTAACCATGGCTTCAGAACAGTGTGCATCTACTTACTATTCCAAATGGGACTGAGGGGTCCCTTGACTGTCCCCTTCCAATCAAGTTATTGCAAAGTTGTTCAGTGGCTGTAGTAACCTCAGTCCTGTACTCAGTACATCTGAATCGACGGTCCATATAACCTAACATGTTGTTGATGTTCACATAAACTACCAGTTTGGAAAACATGAAACCCAGTTACCAAATATACTTATTGTAATTGTTTAGAAGTCTAACAATGGGGTTAACAAAGTAACAGAAGGAAGATCCTTTCATGGTTTTACATTGATGTCCTTTTAATCTATCTCATTTAAAATCATGTGAGCCCCCAGGCAACTATGACAAGCCTACAGGAGAGATAATACACTTGCCTTACTACCTACTCATCTAAGAGGAATTAGGATTAAGAAGTGCAGCACAGAAGACAGAAACCAAACTGCCAGGAGTCAATCCTGGGCCTGCTACCTACTAGATGTAACCTTGGGGAAATCGTTTGGCTGTACTTTAGTTTCCTCATTGTCAAGTGGGAATAATAAAGCACTTTTCCCACAAAATTACTGTGATGATTACCTGTGCGTTTGAAAAGTACATGCAGCATACCAATATTTAGCATGTATCTACTGTTACTGTTAGCACACGGAGGATGCTAACCAGAGAATCAGTGACACCAGGGAAACATTAGTGGGCTGAGACAGGGCACTGCCTGGATGGGTAGGGATGAGGCTTCTAGAGGCCGTCAGATGCTCACAGCAGGGACTCTGCCTGTACTTCCAGGAGAAAGGGTCACTCCCACAGCATAGCATGGACAGAAGGGCTTAAATAGCTACACCAGCAAGTAAATAAAACCAGCTGAAGTCCCAGAGTGACGTGAAGCAATGCTGGCGAGCCTGTGCTACACGGGCTGAGTGGGCCTTTGGTTATCACTGAAAGTTCAAAAAGGCTTGCCATCTCTGACCGAAAGGCTTTCACTCTCCTGCTGGAGGAAGAAATACATTCACGTAATTACGTGAAAGGTTAAAAAGGTTTCATTGAAAGGTTCACACCACACACACTCAGTCCTTCTTCTTAAAAAAGAGCACACCGATTTCCCTGTCTGCCCAAGGGGATCCTTGTTTATATGTAAAGGAAGGGTGAGGGCCGGGGATTAGCTCAGTGGCACAAACACCTGCCTGGCAAGTGTGAGGTCACGAGTTCAACCCCTAGTGCCAAATAGAAAAGCAGTAGTAAAAGCAGGGTGTGTGTGCACCACACTCATATTAGAAAACATGTTATCTGTATAAAAAGCCATGCCAAAATTAATTTGTTTCAAGTTTCAATATTAGAAATAAAAATATACTATTTTTTTTTGTGTACAAGCAGAATAACTTCGATGCCAGAATTAAATAAAGATCATAATCATACCAAAGAAACAAGCTAGTTTAAGTAACTTGGGAAACCAAACACAGGAAAGGACAATGACATTTACCTGGACCACAGGTAAGTTACACTATCTGAGGTAAAATAAGTGACTGACTAACTGCATTTTTACATTCCATACAAGCAGCACATGCAATGTAGTGATTTCCTTATCTACTGTGTGACCTAGCTGCTCAGGCTGACCAGATTCTTCTCTTGCAATATACACTTTACTGACTGTGGGGTCCCCCGGCACCGGCCCACCACTACCTTGGGTGGTAAGGAGACAGCCCTACCTAAAGCCACTATCTGAAATTCACCCCCAAGCCCACAGGGAAGGAAAGCTCGCTCTGCGAGGTTTGGCCACGTGGTGCCTCTTAAGACAGCTTTCTTGGGATACCTGCATATGATAGAAAAGCAAGCTTTTTTGTTTAGAGGGACTCTAAAAATTCAAAAACAAAAGTAACTCAGACACAAGAAATATTTCCAACCCCAATGACTGGACTTCTTATTTTCCAATATTTATTTAGTTTTCTGAGACAGGGTCTTGCTATGTAGTTTACAGTGGTCCTCCTGCCTCAGACTCCCAAGTGCTGGGATTACACCACCATGCTGAGCTCTAGCATGGTCTCTTATCCCTGTAAGCCTCTGGATATCCCTTCTCTGAATACTCACAGAACACTGGAAAGCAGCAAAGCAGCATGCTGAACTCCTTTAGGTCCCTTTGGAGGTCTCTGCCTCACGAAATGTGGTAGGGCCTTACCTGTGGCAAATACTTGCCGGCCACAATGATCCCATCGGGTGTGCGTTCCAGGATTTGCCACACACGGTCATAGAAGCCAGGGGGGGTCCTGTTCAGAGACCCATCGATCTGACGCCTGTTCAGCCAGCACCTGCAGGCCGAAGGAACGCGCCTCAGAACTGACATACACGTCTGTTCTGGCACAGAACAAGGCTTTCAGTGAGGACTTGCTGTCCCAGGAGGGGAAACAATGAAAGCCTGAGCCCATCGACGATACTCATCTGCAGTGTGTTACAAAGGTCAGTAAATATTTCATAGTGAGCATGGAACTTGCAGCCAGGGAGGAAATCTCTAAGATTTTAGGATATTTATTCATTGGTTGATTTTTTTCCCCTGTTATCAGGGATCAAACTCACGACCTTACGCTTGCCAGGCAGGTACTTAGGGCACTGAGCTAAATCCCTGGTTCCTGGAAATCTCAAAGATTTTAAAACATTTAATAGACAAAATGTTATTCTCTTGTAAACTATGAGTTGTTCACTATATGATCAAATGACTTTCTAACAACACAAAGTAGTTCCACTTAAAAACAAACAGCCTTAAGGAAAACAGAAAAATCAAACAGGAGTGACAAACTTCATACTAGATTTCTGTTGTTCTCACATACAATGAAACATAGGCTCTGTGCAAGCACAGAAATCACAGACCTCCATCATTCCTGTACATGTTTTCCACAAGGGTGCTTCATATTTGATGAATGAATAAGGAAGTGCTTGAAAAGCATTATATATAATAAAGTTACCTTGTAATTTATAAACTTTATAAAAGCTTGGTATTTAAATACAGCTAGTATCTCCCGGCTGACACTAAAATGATATAAAATTTTTCATGTCATAATTATCGAACATAGTGATAAGTCAAAATTCTAGGTTGCTTATTATCGTGGATGAAATGTTATAGATACAATACACCATTCACAAACTGCTAAAGATGTAGAATTTGCATATTTCTAAAGAACAGAGTGATGCAGTAGTATATTCTTGCAAAAGCTGAAGAGAGGAACCGGTCTGCATATGCTTTTTACACTTGGCATTTGGAAGGCAGCAGGGTGAGACGTGTAACAACACACAGGAGGCGTGTCATGGCAACGATGTTTCCAGGTGTGACCCAGCTACGCAGAATACAGTAAACAGAAGAGACTTTCTGTCCCTGTGAGGAGGGCCGGTGAAATCTGATAACTTCATAAGAAGAGGCATCTTCTTCCGGTGTACACAGTTTCTTTTAATCACCTAAACTCACACTGTGAGTGCAAAGCTTTCTGAAGTGACGCAAAGGTGTAGGAGCTACTGGTGATTAACAAACACCCCACACCCTGCCTTTCAAAGATGTGTTCCTAGAATATAAAGGGAATGTGAGGGTAGGAATTATTTTGAAATAGCTTTTTAATTGTTTGACATTTTATTTTGAAAAACTTTAGACTGAAGTTACAAAGACACGTTCATAAAGTTATATCCTCTTTACTCAGCTATTCCATTTTTATATAACTACAGCAAATGTACTGAAACCTGGAAATGAGCACTAATATAATAACACTGCTCTATGGACTTTATTCATCAAATTTACCACTAATGTTTGGGTCCAGGACCCCACGTCTCAGAGCGGGGCTGGCTCCTCTAATCGGTGCGTCTACAGCCTTTCCTTACTCCTTCATGACTTTGTCACATTAGACATTTCTGTTGTTCTACAGGATTTTCTCCAGTTTGGGGCTGTCTGATTTTATTTTTCCTTTGGTACCAGGGGTCAAACTCATAATCTCACACTTGCCAGGCAAGTGCTTGTGCTGCTGAGGTAAACCCCCAGCCCCTGTCTGATGTTTTCTTATGACAAGAGTAAAATTATGAATTTTTGGCAAGAAAATCTGGAAGTGATGTATTTTTTCCAATCAATCGTTTAAATGAGTACTGATACTGATGTGTATTACCACAGGAGATGCTAATCTTAATTGCAAGGTAAGAGTCTGCTCAGTGTCTCCACTGTGAAATTACTCCCCCTGCCTTTGCCATGAGTATTTTGAGTGTAAATAATTTTAAACTATACACATTTTTCATTCCTCATATTACTTCCACCCTACAATGGCCTTACCTGCAAGAATTATTACTGTTGTACTTGCCAAATCACGATTTCCAGTATCCTATCTACACGTACTAATTAGCATTCTGCTAAAAGTAACAGTCCCTTCTCTCCCACTACTCACAGCAACATGTACTTTGGGATATTTATCTATGTGTTACAATCCAATCCTATCTTTATTTGTTATGGTGCTCAAATTGTCCCAGCTCTAGTCACAAGAGCTCCGTCCAGTTATCTCCAGTGCCCCACTGACACATCTCACATACTTTGAGATTTTCTAATTTCTGGCACAAGGTGCTTCAGGCTAATCTTGTATTTTTCCTGCCCTGCTTTGAAACCAATCATTTCTACAAGGATGTTGGTTCTGCTCATGAGATAACGCTATTTAGAAAGCAACAGCGCTGAGTGTGTTGGCACATACTTCTACAGCTGAGGAGGGAGGACTGCCATGAGTTGGAGGACTGCCATGAGTTTGAGGCCAACCTGGCTACGTAGTAAGTTCAAGACCAGTCTAAGACAAAACCAAATGATGACAGGAAACAAAACGAAATAAGACAAGGTGAAATGAAACAAAATGTCTAGAAGCACTATCGGGGTACTCTATGTGATCATTACTATCAGGGCTTCATCGTCTCTAGGTCATCTCAGTAGAAAGGGCGAGAAACAATGGCTGTGAATGTATATACACAGATACAGTCACTTCTGTGTCTGTCTAAAAATCCTGAATCCATATAGACATTACCAGTTTCAATCCAGCCTGCATTCTCTTCTTCCTCTATTTATAACACTGCCATTAGTAATGGAAACTCTAATTTTCATTGTGTTTGCCAGGCAGGAGCTCACACCACTGAGCTAAATCTCCAGCCTTACATGTCTGGAAATGTTCATCTATACATCAGCGAGAAAAGCTTTGTTGAGTACAGTATTTGTGTGCAGTTCTTTTTCCTTAGTTTTACCATGTGCAGTCAAAGCAATACTTTCCCGTGGGTCCTCGGTGGTAATGTCGCCCACTGCAGTACCGCTAGCTTCCCTGTCACTGCTAGGTGCACTGTTACCCACCCTGCACACACTTCCCCTTCCTCTCCATCTGCGTCCAACTCTCTAGAGGTGACCAAACATACTAGTGTCTGATCTCTCCTTCCTGCATTTTTCTTACACAAATGCGCAGGTAAGATAATATTTCTTTGTATCTCCTTGTTTCTCCGTGAAGAGCAGCGCACTCGAGAAGTCCTTTTGGATTTTACTGTCTGTACTCATCAGTTATGTATGACAGTGTTATTTGCCACAGTCTTATCAAGTGTTTGTTATACTTTGAAACTTTGCCAGTGTTAAAGATTAGAAATGGTTCCATGTTTTCATTTAATTTGCTCTAATTATGAGTTTGAGTATCTTTTCAGTATCTAAAAGCCATCTTATATGTTTTAAATGAATTTACTAGTCACACTTTTCTCCCATTCATATCTTGAATTTTTGGTGGTTGTTCCAATGTTTAAGAATCTTTGGATATTAGCTCTCTGGGGCATATATTTTGTTCAGCTGTCTCACGACATTATCTTTTGTTATACAAAATATTGTTTTACACTATTACCCTATTAATCTTTTCTTCATTGCCTCTGAGTTGAGTGTTAGAAAGCCTTTTCCAAACCAAAGTTAAAAAGAAAATTGCCTGTGTCTTCTGTTAGCACTTATATAAGTTTATTATTTATATTCAGATCTCTAATCTATCTGGTGTTGATTCTTGTGTATGATATAAAGTATCCAATTTTCTCTTGCAAATGGTTATCCAGTTGTCCTGTCACTACACATTTAGAAAGTCCATCTTTAGTCCAGTGATTTGAGATGTCACCTTCCTCATATACTAACTTTTAAGTAAGTACTGGGGGATCTACTGCTAGAGTTTCTTTTATCTGCAATGGGTCTACTCATCTATTCATACACCAATATCATATTGTTTTAAATAAAGAGTCTATGTTTTAATGTTTATTATGACAAATCTTTCCTTTATGTTTTCTGGTTATGTTTGCATGTCAGTTTTTTTCATATGAAATTCAGTATTAACTTGTCTAATGCATAAAACAGCTGTTAGAATATTATTACAGGTATATTCAACAAAGTTCAGTCCTCAGTTCAGATACAACCCCTAAGTACTTGTTTTGTTCTTATCCTAGGGATAGCACAAGGGAAGTCTCTGGAAGTTCTTAGTCCCAGTGATTACAGTCTATTTAGAGAAAACAAGAGTCACAGGCAACCTACTTAGCTAATGTTACCACATCCAATCCCTTTGGCCAGAAGACTGGGAGAAGCTGCTGCATGATATACATGGGAATTGATCAAAGCAGCATAAAGTATTACATTTTGCACAGAATAGTAAAAAAGGAAATGCTTAAAGACACACCTGAAAAAGCATAAATTTCAAATTAACACAAAATTAAAGACATACATTTTAAGCTGTTTATATCACATTCAGTAACATAAGCCCTATACTATGCTGTGTTTTATTTCTTATTACTATCTTATTAATTTCATACATCTAGCTAAGAAGTATGATGCTTTGTATATTCAGAGTGTCTTGTTGGTAACATAGGGTCCTCGTTACCTTCCACTCTGCTGAGGCTGCAGAATATCCAACAGAAGCTGTTTAACCTCACTAGGTGACAGTTGATACAAGTCTATGGATGGCTTGTCTTTGCCACGGATCTGTAGTTCATACTCCATAGCATGAATGATCCACCTGAGGTAAAACAGAGAGAGGATGAATCAGTAACTCTTGAAGTAAAATCACTTCACGCTTGTCTAAGGAATGCCCTTGACAGCATTGACCCATCCAAAGGGGAATAAAGAAAAGGCCACTTGAATTTCCTGAACCATTGATACGATTCCTTCCATCAAGATGTATGGCATGATTAGACTCTTACAAATGAGATTTGCGCATGCGTAGTTAGGTTGTAAAAATACAAAAATAGGCCAGGCTTCTTAGGTTTTTACTTAGTGAAATTTTACTCATTCAGTCTCATAGTGTACTGCACATAAACTGCTGCCACAGTGTACTTTCTTAACACTTAGACAGACACAAAAAATAAATGCATTTCCGAAATGGGCTCAGATATGCAATTATGTAAATATATATTTTCTAAGGAAAAGCAAACAGGTTTTAAAAAGGAATACCAATTTCCTTTATTTTGCAGTCATTCTTTTGGGATTGGAGGGGACAGAAAAGTATCTGCCTTTGAAACACAAGAATACAATTCATTATAACTTAATTACGGTGCTACATTAGAGTATACTTTGACCACTGTATTTCAGCAAACCTAAAACATTTTATTATTTTATGTGTATTTTTATTTTCCAATTTGAGAAGCTTTTAAACGGTATTTCTCTAGTTTCAACTCATTTCTTTTACGTACTATTTTCTGTAGAAAGAACTCAAATAAACTAGTTATGAAAACCAAAGAAAACTGCAAGCAATACTGCGCCTTAGGGAACCAGAACTCTGCGTGCAGGAAAGCACACAGAGATTTCTACGCTTTCTCCTTAAATCCTCTGCTGAACTCTGTGGACACCTCCCAGCATCAAGGTGAAAGAGATGGTGGGACCTGAGACAGGGTGCTGGTCCTTCCTCTTCTCTTTTGAAGATGTGAACAGACTTTGCCCTGCCACAAAGTGTGGCCCCAATTGCTGCCTCACAAAGAGAAGGGCCTATTACTACGACATAGACTCAAATCTCCAAAACCATGGGCTCACGTAGACTAATGCCATGTGTGGACCTGGTTGTAGATCCTGGTTCAAGCACACTGCTGTAAGAAGTCATTTTGCAGGCAAATGGAGAAATCTGAATATGCACTGAGCATTTTGCGCTATTAAGGAATTGTCACTAATTGTATTGGACATGTCAATTTCATTGCATTCATTAAGAAAACAACCCTTCTAAAGAGACATATACTCACTAAAATATTCAGGTATAATAGTCAAAATGTTTGACAACAAAGGTAAAGCTAATGTAGCACGTATAAATTACTAACAGAGGCTTAAATGCATTTTAGAATGGGTATATGGGGATTCATCCAATATTTCTACTGTTACACATTCAAAATTTTTCACAATGAAAAGCCAAAATAAAAAAGAGACTTATATATCAAATATGTCACCAACTATGTCTCATTGGCAAATTATTTTTCAAATAACAATATACTGCCCATTTAACTTACTTTATAAAATTTTTTTGAGGAACAAATAAGACAATGTATATAAAAAGGTCTTTGAAATCCTAATGGATCATAAAAATGTTAGCGTAATGGTTGTACTATTCTACACTTCTACCAACAATGTAGAAAGTTTCCTTTTTTCCTTGGGGCAAAAACCCAAAATGTAAATAGCAAAATAACAGACACTGGAAAATAGGGAGCTAGGTCTTTTGCAAAAGGGAAGGGAATCAAGAGACGGAGGGAGGAGAGAGGTTAAGGAAGGGAGGGGATGAAAACAGAATTAAAATGTGTAATGTACCAACTCCCCATGGTGAGTGGGATAAAAGTGACAGCAAACTTCTGTTGTATGACTTCGCAAAATCAGGCTAAAGTAGTGTAGCACTGAAAATTTGTAATTCAGGTATTAAAGTTACTTAATCAAGTGCCACATCCAACTAACTTCAGAAGGCATCGTCTTCTAACATAAGTAGCATCTGGGCAGGGGGTTTAGCTCAGCGATGTAAGCACTCGCCTGCAAGCACCAGGCTGTAAATCCAATCCCTGGTACCAAAAAAAAAAAAAAAAAAAAAAAAAAGTAACATTTTCATTTTTAAAGACTTTTTTTTTTAAACTTTATTTCTGTTTTGAGACAAGGTCTTGTTATGGTATGAAGTTCAAGCTGGCCTCAAATTCATAGTGATCCTGCTGCCTCAGCCTCTTAAGTACTGAGCTTACAAGCATGTGACACCATGCCAGGCCTACAAGACTTACTTTATAAAATTCTCCAACAATTTGAGTTATGAAAACTAAACACAGTCTATCCCACTTATCTTTTAAATTTCGTAGCACCATACACAAAGATACAAGGAGACCTACAAGTTTCCCCTTAGATTTTTTCTATTTACAAAGTCGCAGCAGTTTCATGAGCAAATTATAGAAAACACTGTATCCAACAGCTACCAAAAAAAGAAGTTGACTTTATTTTTCTTAACACATTGAGTATAAAGGAATATAATTATTCATATTAATTAAAATATATCTACTCTTCAAAAAATATTGGCCAAACTAATCTTTGTATACCTTAGAATTTTTCAAAAGACTGAAAATATCAAATAGTATTAGACATAAACTACTAATATAGATGTCAAAGACTTAGAATAAATCACCAAGTAACACACTTTAAAAATCAAAGACATTTTATCTATAGTTAGAACTATTAATAAAAAAGTGCTATTAATAAAAAAATATGACTTTTTACCCTCTTTCCCATTGACCAGGTCACAAAATTTCATTTGGCAATTTCAGCATAAAATCACTTACATGCCAAAATGAAGAAAAGAAAACAGAGAAATAGAAAAGGTCAAGAGAACAAAGGCCATCTTTGGACCAGATCTTTATATACTCAGACAGTCTAAAGAAACAGAAATATGGTGTATTTGTCAATAAGCAAATGAGAAGGTGGCAGATCACACAACCCACCAAACCAACCTTCATTCACATCCTGATTTGACTTGAGGTCAACGGGTCTCTAAGAATACTGGAACAATTTGAAATAGTATTCCTGTACAATCCCGGCAATCAGCTAATCCTTTAAAGAACTTGCCTGTACATTTCTGTTGCACATATGAACATTTTTCTTTCCAACATGCTTCAGTCAAGTAGTAAATGAAATCAGACACTATTAGAAAACCAGACAGCTGACATTTTCTGGAAAAACAAAATGCCCTAAAGAATAGCATGATCCTTGACAAGAAAAAAAATAATCACTTTGATATTCTCTCAAGATAATGAGGATTTATGCTGGCTGTAAATGAATGCCTTTCTGTGCAAGCATTTTACTTGGCTCTGTGTTATAAATGGGACTGTTCCTGACCCCCACCATTCCTATGTGGAAGCCCTAGCCCCAGTGTGATAGTGTCTGGAAACTGGGGCTTCTGGGAAGCACTTAGGTAGAGGTGAGGTCTTGAGGGGGCCCTAATCCTGGACTAGAACCTTTCAAGAAAAGACACCAGAGAACGTTGTTTCTCTACCATGTGAACACACAGCAAGAACTCAGCTGTCTGTGAAAACAGCCCTCACCAGAAAGCAAAGTAACTTGCACCCACCTTGACTTTCTAGCTTCATGGAGAAAAACTAGAATCCTGTTTGAGCCCTCTCACTCAAGATAGCCCACGATGGCAGCTCAAGAGGTCTGCTAACACACCACATAACAGGAGATGGGGAAGTTCCAAGAATTCACATTAATGTGGAGAGCACAACAATCCCTTGAGGCAAACTTAGCTTTCGGCCTGGGAGCTGGAGAACTTACTCCACTCTAGGTGTAATCATAAGCGAACAGAGGCAGGAGAGTTCTAGAGTCTCACTTTCTTACCTCACATCCAATGTCTAAAGCAAAGACTTTTGAATGGTGCCAGAATCACTAATTTTCTCTCCTTCATGGTGCAAGTAACACTGCAGTCAGTGTGTTTGACACCAACAGCTTTTCGTAAGCACTGAATGCATGATCCACAGATGCCATTTTGAGCATCAGGGGACAAGACATGTCTAGATCATAACTGCTAACAGAATGTCTTAGCAGGAGGAAACTCAGAGATGACAAAGACCTGATAGCATACATGCTCAGGGTTATCTCCCTCCAAAGCCTGACTGACAGACCTGCTGCAGAAAGCACTGACTCGAGGTCTTCACAATAATGGGCCCGTCAGGAACTTATCTATTTCAACAAGAAAGCTGGTGCACAAATCAATAATGAGACAGCAAATCAAACTATTATCAGACTAGAATACCATTTCTGTGGGCAGGTTAATTTTGTTCACAGGGGTGTCTGATAGTAATAGAGTTGGAGAAATTATATCAGTAGCAATAACCTTGGCAGAAAGAAAAAAGAAACAGTACTCTTGGTTTCAAAAGCAACTGAAATAGCAATATAAATGAACAACTTTAAATTACATATTTTAAGAAAGGTTAAACAGAAATAAAACTAGATAGAGTGCAGATTAATTTTGAGTAAGATGTACTATGGTTATAATACTCTTATCTCTTAATGTTCATTCAACCTGATGAATACTGGCATTTGGAGAAGAATACTGTGTCAAATATGACCCAACAACCAATCTACTTAATGATAATTAGCATTAAGAAGAAATAATGTGAGAAGCAAGACAAAAATACATCTGAAATGCCTTACTGCCCTAAAAAAGAAGTAAAATAAAGAATGTATTCTGTAAATACCCTTCCAACTTTTCTTTTGAGATCATGCTACAGTGACAACAACACACAAAGGACTTACAAACACCTATATATTCAACAATATAAAAAATTTGACAAATACTCTACAAATCAATAACTTGCTCAATTATGAATAATTTGTCTACCAAATTTCAAACAAAATCTTGCAAGGACTACTTCAAGGTAAACTTTGATAAAGAAATGTATTTATTATATATTTGCTGCTGCCAATAAAAAACGTGCAAGGGGCCATTTACTTAAAGTGGAGATCTTAGGAAAGAATTATTAAGAAAAAGTGCAATAGGGCAGAGGCTGGGGATTTTCTCAGAAGCACAGCACCTGCCTGGCAAGTGCAAGGTCATGAGTTTGATCCTCAGTACAAAAGAGAGAGAGAGAGAGAGAGAGAGAGAGAGAGAGAGAGAGGGAGAGAGAGAGAGAGAGAAGAAGAAGGAGGAGGAGGAGGAAGAGGAGGAGGAGAAGGAGAAGGAGGAGGAGAAGAGAAGAAAAAGTACCATAAAATATATAAAATCTTTGCTAAAAACTCAATGGGAGAGGATCAGACTGAAGATCATAAATACATAAAAGGGATAAAAATGTCTTTTTTCCTTTTTAGAATAATACTATCATAAGCTGCAGGATAACTGTCATTCTCTGAAGTTGTCTGAATCACTCTAGAGTAGAAGAATCCTTCTAAAATCTTTCTGTTGATGTGCTGGAACAGCACTGTGTGCACACCCATACGGGGATTTCAGAGTGTTTTCCATGTGTTTCATAAGGACCTATCAGATAATGGAGAGGTGAGACCATGTCTCTCTCTCAGAGAATCTCTTAGGAATTTTGAACTCATACACAAAATGGTTTGAGATCACTCTATTTTTCCCTAAAGAGAATCATTCATGGTTGAATGGCACACCTGTTTCAGAGTGAGTGTTGTGGGAACACAGGGGTCTTTGCAAACCTAAGGCCAAAGTGAGAGACAGAGAGTAGGGAAAAGGGGAGAGAGAAAAAGAGAGAGAGAGAGAGAGAGAGAGAGAGAGAGAGAGAGAGAGAGAGAGAGATAACAGAGACAGCGAGAGATTGGTTGACTGTTTTAGAATAAAGAGGCTCCTTCTATGGATTCTTGAGATTGGTGGTACATAAAAAGAATCCCCCCAGAGGAGTCTTTCTTCTGCTGTTCAAAAGCTACAGAGAAGACTTCGAATTATCAAATGCCACAGTGACAATGTTGAAGTTTAAATTTTTGCAAAATATCTTTACATTCCCTACTCAGACTCACCACTGTCCAATGAGGAAGCCAAATCAGGGAGAGCCTCCCTGCCTCACGGACCAGAGACCTGAAAGACAGATTGGGGGAGCAAGAACTCTAGCCATTTACACCAGTTTCAATCCTTCTTCTTCATCCTGTGACCTTGGGCAAGTTATTTGTTTGCAAATTTCAAACAACTTATCCTTAAGGTTATCTCAGAGGGATTTTATGAGGAATTTAGGCTACCCCAAGGGTCCAGAAAATGGGCTCTCATTAGATCTCTTAATGTGAGAACACGGAAGGCTAACTTTATTTTGCTCAGGATAGGTAAGTTAGAGACAGCAATAGGAATTAAACTCAAGTCTTCCTGCTTGTAACATTCATATTGAGGTTCAGAGAGCTATATTAAGTAGCTTGGGATGGTCTTGCCTTATGGGACTTGGGAAGATTTTTCTTAGAGGAACTAAATGGCAACTACCTACTCTTACAATTATTCCATTATCTTTCCCTTTGTTGGCCCAACTAAATGGCCCTATGGCCCAGTGTGGGCTTATTAAATTAATGGATGACATTTTGGATTGGTTATCAACTTGAAACATAGTTATCATCCTTAGATTTTTTTAAAAATTCATTTTAAAGAGGATAAAACCAAGCAAAATAAAATGGAATAAAACCAATTAAAACAAATCAGTGTAAGTGATACAGGACCTCAAAACATTACAAAAATCAACAATAGTTATCATAATGCCTTTTTTTGTCTTCAAAATAGCTGCAGATAACTTCAGATACAATAAATATCAAACAGAGCAGGACAGAATAGAAACCATAAAAACAAAATAATGAATTCAATAAAGGACTTCAAAATAATCCAATAGTAAATCCAAAATTGCTACCTTAATATATCTTGCCATCTTTGAAATAGCTGCTCATGCTATCCAATTTAACATAATCAAACAAAACAAAAGAGAATAAAACCCAACTTAACAAAACAATGGAAACAATGTAGAACTTTAAAACAAGACCATAGAGAATCAACAATGGCTACCACTCTCTGAAGGAGATCCGCCCCGCTAGAGCCACACTGGGTACCACTATCCTCTGGACTGATGATCAGACCACTGGTCCTAGATCTACAAGGTCAGTGAAACACCAAAGCACCACAGGCACCTAATTGCATTTCACCTTTATAGCTATCATCACAGCCTGTGTCCAGCTGGTCACTTACGGGGGAGAGAGAATTGGTACTTCTCATTTACCAGCCCGCACACAGAAGGGCTGGGGTCCGGCTGTTCCCCATCCAGCAATGGCCCGCACATGGCACTGGTTCCCAGATGGGGCTTGCTTCCTGGTGTGGCCTTGTTCTCTCCCCTAGTAGTTTGCCCATCCCTTAATTTTTTACAAAAGATTTAGTTTCTAGGAAGGTATTATTTCCATTGCAAATATGACTTTTAAAAAATGCAATAATGACTATGTTAAACTATTCTCATATTTTGTCTCCTAGCCAGTTTTAATTTAGCAACAGCAGGAAGATTTATACTTTACAAACCTCTTGCTCTCTCTGTATAGCTAATATGATAAAATGTTCCATTTGTCAGTTTTTCTGATGAAATATTACAAAGGAATGAAAAGTTTGCTCTGTGACCTAATGTTTTATAGCAAGTTAATATATCTCTTACAGTATATAGGGCTAATTTACACTCAGTTCCAAATCATCTGTTTCTGTTGGTCCCTTTATAATAAATATAAAGGCACAAAAACCTCATTTTTTAGGGTTGTTGGTTTATAACTGCAGATGGCCCCCAACTTCCAATGGCATGACTTAGGGTTTTGACTTTATGATGGTGTGAAAGTGACAGGGAGGTAAAAACCATGCTTCAAATTCTGAATTTTGGCATTTTCCTGGGCTAACAATACGTGGTTTGATAGGTGCTAATGGTTCTGTGTAGTGACCGTGAGGCACAGCTCCCAGCAGGCACCTGATCATCAGGGTAAACGGCAGGTACTATTCCAGATTCTGTGCTGCTAAGCTCTGGTGCTCTGCAAGTTTGATGCATTTAAATACATTCTCGATTTACAACAGGTTTACTGAGACACAGCCCCATCATAAGTTGAAGAACATTTGTATTTAAGTACAATGGTGTACCTTAAATGTAAAATGCTTTAAATAGTATTGATCCTAGATTGGAGAACAAAAGACAAAAAAAAAAAAAAAATCTGGGGTCCATGAAGTCCAAATCATGAAGAAGAGATCATAAAGGCCATACAATTTTTAATTAATTATCAATCTTTACTAGTGATTTCTTCCTGTTTTTTTTGAAACTCTGTATTATTTCTACCCTTTTTTGTTTTGTTTTCTCTAAATAAAAAAACCCAGTTTCTATTTTTACTAGTACATATTTGTAGTACATAATATTTGCATTCTTTGGTGGAGTTGGTACATGTATACAGGACATTTGAAGTCCTGTTTTTATCTTCATTCCCTCCCCCTTTAAACCCTTTCCCACTTGAGAAAGTTCTCTCTACTTGCTATTATTATTATTATTTATATTGGGAATCAAACTTATGATCTTGTACTTGCCAGGCAGGTGCTTGTGCTATTGAGCTATATCCCTGGTGTCTTCCTTCCTATTATCTTTTATTTTGTTCTTTACTTATAATTTGGGTTCCTCACAAAAGAGAGGTATTTAACTTGTGTGTCTGATTTATTTCATGTAACACTATGGTCTCAGGTGCATTCATTTTCCTACAAATGACCCCAGTTCATCTTAAAGATTGTAAGTTTTTAGTAACAAACATTAAAGCCATTTTTCCATAAGAAAGTGGAAAAAATACACACACAGACATACACCTGTAAAAGCACACACAAAGTACTTTGAGAATGAGGAGCCAGGCAGACCTGAGTATAACTCCTAGCTCTTTTACTTTCTGGTTTGACTATGACAGGTCATCCATGCTCTTCCTAGTGTCTACCTCCAAGTTGCAGTGATTAAATCAGATAATACTTGTATAAGTGACAAATTTTTAGCATCTTGCCTAGTATAATACAGGTTCAATAAAATGATATTTGTAGTTATAATGGTGGAGCCAGAAACGAGTGGCAGCTTACATGAATTACTCATACTTGTATAACCTTAGGTCTTTACCAACAACAGTGTGTAGAGCAGTACCTTCTCAATGTAGAACAGCCTGTGTTACCCTCTGATGAGACTAACTGCACCATTTTGACAACAAATGAATAGAAAAAGTGTTATCTCCTGAAATATCCTTGTGCATAACCAGACATTCATATTAACAAGAACCTCTTTAATTTGGTCATTTTCTGATATGACTTGGATCTTCATTTACAGTTAATTCCAATATCATGTGGCATAAACCAAGTGTAGAACCAAAGCTATTTCTCTCCCTAATACACACAGAGAAGTGCTATCTTTTGTTTTTCCTAAATTTCCTATCAAAGCAAACCACCTGATTCTGCTTATATTCTATATTAACTTGTCAAATATTTATGGAGCATTTTGAAAGAGCTAGGCTGTGATGCAGTCAGAAAATAGTTTTCAATGCTTAGCACAAGTAAATTTATTAAATAAATTACTCTTTATTAAAAAATATTAGCTTCCCTTCCAACTGAAAATGTCCGTGTTATATTGGTCCACTTTTTTCACTAGGACCTGACATCTGACAAAACACAGTGAATGCTTACACAAAAGAAGTCATTACAATAAAAGACACACCGTCATCAATCCTCCTCAAAATACTTCCCCTCACTTTGAGCACAGTTACCCCATTACCCTTGCCATTTTCCTCTTTTGTAAGTATTTTTAGTTCCATTTTGTGGCTGCCTCCATGTCCCACACTGGTTCAAAATGTTTACCTTTCGTGGTGGTTGATGATACACCACGGCGTTACCAAGCTGCCTTTCAGTATGATGGCGCTCGGTAGCAGCATTGTTTTTGATCACACTATGTAAAGATACTCACAAAAGAGAACTTGCAGAACACCTTCAGAATGTAGAGTGATGGGATAAGTAGGTTCAAAGCCAGGGGGAGGACTGGGGGTGATAGGGGATGGCAATGTGTCTTTCAGTTTGATACTTTAAAAAAACTTAAATACACACTGTATTTTTGATAAGTCCTTTTACACAATCTAAAGGAGGAGCAGTTTTCTTGGCTCATGGTTTCATCCTGTGGTTGGCCAGCTCCATGGCAGAAACTCCATAATGGAAGGGCCTGGCAGAACCAAAATGCTGTGTTCATGTGGGTGGGAAGCAGAGCGAGTGAACAGCGTTAGAAAGACAGGCCAGTGACCGATCTAGTCCCCAAGGTCACTCTCTGTGAACCACTCAGACACACCCAGAAGTGTCCCCCGAGTGGCTCCCAAACCAAGCAAACAGACAATGCTGAGTGCCACACAGGTATTAGAGCTGACTCTATTCCCTGTGAGACTGCGTAGGAGGGAAATGGGCAGGGACACTTAATGCTCACCATGGAATTCCACTCTTCAGGGTGAGTTGTACAGTGAATAATTAAGATTCACAGCGAATTTCTTCATGGGTTTTTTTTTTTTACTATCATTAAATACTAAGTCACATGCCACTCTTTGACATTTTTATTTTGCGCGACACACAGTTAACAGTGTATGGTATTTTTCAAGGAAGGAGATGAACAAAAATAGCATATAGAAAAATAGGAAGGAAATTATTTCCAGAATAAGCTAAACACATGTTTCCATGAAGAGAATAAAGTTGCATGTAAATCTGAACTTAAGAAAGGAAATTATATGGAATTTTTTATGAAAGGATATAAATTAGCCTAATGTGAAAGATAAAGGTAAAATCACTAGAGACTAAAAGGACAGCATTATAAAAATTTGGAAATCTGATCATCTTTAAGACTTTATTTAAACCTTCAAGACTTTATCACTTGAAGAGGCTCTCCACTAGAAAATTTATTACAAAAACTGCTTTGGAAGAACTGTAACTTACACTTTTCAGTCTAACAGAAATGCATGAGTCCATGATAGAGAATACTTTTATACCTTGAATGAAGAAGGAATATCATATTTCTTTTCATTTAAGTCAACTCATATAAAGACCCATTTCTATAGCCTCACATGTTGCCATTGGTAGGAACTGAAAACATCAGGAACAAACAGACTGAATAAATCAGGCCATACCTTGAAGCTCTATGATTGACTTGGGATACCTTTAAATTCTTAAAGAGGAACAACTTAGGGGGACAAAAATGAAGCAAGTTCTAGGGAGATATAATAATTTATTTCCGATAGAAGAGAGGAGATACAAAATGAGAAATTCATCTGAAATATACTATTGTTGAAATCAGGCAAAGTTTGAAAATAATAAACTGAAGTAAAATTTTTATGTAATAATAAAATCATCTTAGTAGGAATTTCCTAAAGAAAATAACTGATGGGTTGGGGATTTAGCTCAGCGGCATAAGCACCTGCCTTGCAAGCAGGCGGTCGTGAGTTCGATCCCTGGTACCGATTAAAAATAAATAAATAAATAACTGACATGAAGTATATTTTTATACTCTCTCTGCGAGAGAAAGACAGAGAGAGAGAGAGAGAGAGAGAGAGAGAGAGAATGACAAAATAAATACATTTGCAATTTAAAAAATTTATCTTGGGCAATTATAAATGCTAGCATGCAGAACTTTACATACAGCATTTTATTATATGGTTCTATAGTGGTTATTTTTCTCTCATTGCTGACACAAAATATCTACATGTAAAGGTTTAGTTAGCTCACTGTCTGTAAAGATTTGAGTTTATAATCAGAACTCCAAACAGCTATAACCAAAATCTATATCCGGAAATATAATAATCGAGATCCCAGAAATTCAGCACAAAAACAGAATATTAAAAGCTGTTAGAGAAAAGAAACAGATCAGGGTTTACAGATTAGATTATAGGATGAGTTTGCCTCAAAAAAATCTAGAAGGGTGCATGGGTAGGTTGAATAGTGGGTAGGATATGGGGGAAATAAGACGGGGTACATGACACTATTGAAGCGGAGTGACAGTATGAATCATGCAGCTTTCTTATAGTAATCTTTATATTTCTGTAGAAACAAAAATATTAAAAATCTTAAAAGCAATAAATGACACAAAGAAAGATATATTAACAAAAACAAATAAGTGATATGGACAAAAACAAAGTTTTAAACTGTATAAAACCCTGATAAAATGCAGACAGAAGTAGATACATTCACAGAAATAATGAGATTTGTATCAGCAATTAAGGATTAAGCAGAATAGGAAGAATAAAGATAATGACAAATTATATAGTTAGCAAGCTATATTCCCACTCACATATACATATACTTGCACCCAACAAACAGAAAATGTGTATTTTTTTCCAACTTTGAGAAATGTCCAGAATTTGGCCACATTTTACATTATTCTATGGGCTCAGACTCTGACGTGATTTTTCACAATGAGGCCACATTTATTATCACACTTGTAACGCGCTTGCTTCCTTAGAGGGCCTAGGCTTTCGGAAACATAACCTCGTTTCATTCTCACATAAGACAGGGAGACTGGTATAAAAGTAAGGCCAAGGTGTAGCTATGTTCCCAAAGTGGCAAAGAATGATAAATGGCAGTCAGGACCTGAGCTTAATTCTGTTAAATGTCAGAACCTGGTCAACTTTCCCAATGCCATACTTCTGCACAAAAACTTTTTATTTTTATCTTTTGGTTCTGGAGACAGATCCCCAGGCCTTGTACATGCTAGGCAAATGTTCCACCACTGAGTCATACCACAGCCCCTTCACAGCATTCTTCATTAAGACAATTCACAGTTACTGGAGTCTTTTAGTTGCTTCTCCAAATTTACAGCCTTAAAAAATAAACACTAGATTTGGGTAGAAAATGGATACAAAACACTCTTGAAAGGCCCACAGTTTTATCTGCATGTGTCCTCCTGAAACCTGTTACTGAAAATCATTTTTCTTCTAAAGGCTTACCTGTTTTATTTATAGGTATTTTATAAATATTGGGCTGAGTTTTTTGTTTTGTTTTGTTTTGAATGATGCAGATGCTGAAATCCCCAGAGCTCAACTTTATCAGAGAGCTTCACTATGTTTATCATAAACATGAAGATTCTTTCAGTCCCCTGGCATCACTCCAATCCTTCTCCATGCTTGGGACAAGGTGTATTTTCCCAGTGCCCACCAGACAAGCACTGCTTCACAAGGAAAGGCCGAGTCTGTTAAAGAACAGCTTGAATAACTCGCTACATGCAAATGAAGGTACTTTACTCACCCAATTCGTATTTTCAGCATGCCATTGAATAACTCAGGATTATTGGAGATGATCCAGCCAATAAGTATGACCAGTTCTTGCTGAATGACTGCTTCCCTCTCGTCATGAGTATTACACTTATAATAGATGATGTTCTTAATCACTCTTGGAGACAAAGGGTTAGAGATAACTTCTTCTTCATGCCCGAAGGCACCCAGAGTTACCTACAAGTGGCAGAATCTTATTGTAAAAATTTCCTAGCTACTAAAAAGAAAAAAAATTCAAAGCTCAGGATGACTGGCAGGCTGAAATTGCTCTATACAAGCTAGGGAATTAGGCAGAATAACTGTTCTGCTATTTATTAAAATGGTTTTCCAGGTATAACTCCCAGTGGAGTTCATGATGGTTCAGAGTCTGGGTGAGGGTTTCACGTAGGAGAGTGAAGGTGAGTCGACACAAGTAACTATTAATACAAAATTATTTGGAATGACTTTAGTACTAGAAACTCCCCAGAGAAGTCAGAATATATTAAACAGTTTTATTTTATCACACAACTTAATATTTGAAAAATATACCTTTCCCTTCTTTTACCATTTCTCAGGAAGAACCTTCTGTTCTCTAACAGTGTAACTTCAAAGGTAGGTATGAGTTCCCCTGCTCTTGCATAGCCCTCACTTTCCCTGGCATAACACGAGATTGATCGCTCCCCTGTAGAAAGGAATGAGTGAGGCTACCAGACGCCTGGAAAATGAAAAATCACAGATAGAAATGGCAAAGGAAATTCAAAGCAGAAAGTGCTGCTGAACTGGCAAGGAACATGTGGTCTCCCCGCCATCTCTCTATGGCCTTCTGTCTCCCAGAAGAGTCTGCAGCCCCTGCTCCTCATTACCTCTTCCTACCTTCCTTCTATGGACAGGGCAGTTATATGAGACAGGAGAGTAAAAGCATATCAAAGGGCCCTTGTGGTTTCAGAGACGAGGGGAAAGAGTGGAACATGAGGTCTTTTACCCCAATTGTGTAATGCAGTAAATGGCTATTGCATTGTATTACAGTGATATCAACCAGTTAGCCCAAGTCTAATTGTGTTATTAAAGTTCCACTGTGTAAAGAAGAAAACAAAGAGGAGCTACCTCATTGCCTCTGGAAACAATGAGAAGTCTAAACCGCTCTTTCATTCCAGAGAGCATGAGGTAACCTGAAAGTGCTTTGCACAAACACTGTTACTTCAGCTCTCAGGGAGGTATTTCATAGCTGGGTACCCTATTGTGCCTCATTTTCATTTCCTGTTTTTGTAAAGGGTTATGGCACAGTCACAGAATGGCCATGGTGCACTCGGTACTGAAGCTGACCCGCCAGCCTCCTGGAGAGCGGGGGACTATCTCCTTGGGAGATGTGCAGCATGAGGAACAAAGGGCCAGCTGCAGCCTCAGGGCAGGGCAGGCCCACAGGCTTCTGGCAGCAGGGTCTCGGGTTGCAGGGTGCAAACCCTGCTAGAGACTGTACAGAACGGACAGAATGTGCCTAAATCCAGCCCTTCGCCTAGCATCAGGTGCAGTGACTGCAAAGAACTGTAAAGTCTTAAGAATGTTCACATGTAGCAGAATTAACATTATTTTTAGAAACACTATAGGTACCTAAAATCTAGGAAAATTAGCCTATATCCTTTTTTCCTATGGTTGTGACAGTCCAGGGGAAAAATCTGATTCTGGGCTGAAGGCAAGAGTTGTGGTAAGGAAAGGCCCTGCATAAATGATGTCCTATACTTTGGTCTACCTTAGCTGACCAACAGGGATAAGAGAGTTACCTGTCAGTAATTTGTAGAACACAGAAGATAACATATATAAAAAGTAGCTTTTCCACAGAAGATTTTATTAGTGTAATTATTTTTAATTGCTAGTCAATATTACAAAAAATAGATTATTATTCTACCATTCCAGAAGCTAGGTAGCAGGATGAAATAATTTCAGTCTTAATTAGGAGCAATGAAATGTCAGCCACTGGTTGATTCTATCAAAGTATTCTATTAAAGTATTTCTTATTACTAAAGCTTACTGTATCTCTAGGTTAGCTGTCATGAAAACACAATAAAGCACATATATATTCCCAAAAAAGAGAAAGCAAGCAAGCCAGTTTCTATAATCAAAGAATTATTTGGCCAGATTAATTAGCGATTATAGAGAACAAAACAAGAATGCGCAGCTGCTTCTCACTCCACATACCACATGCAGAGGCTCAGTTCAACACATACACCAAATGTCTCTGCAAAGCCAGGTCCCATGCTGGACACACTAACTCTGATGTGCGATGGACGAGACAGGCTCTGACTGCAGGTGCTCACAGCCTAACATCCAAACAAACCAGCAGCATGCACAGACGGAGACATGGCCTGGGCCTCTCATGGGAACCTAGAAAGAGAGACTGCAGCGAGCTAGAGTCGGCTTTGTGACAAGAAGGTGACAGAGTCAGCTTGGTGGAAGAGTCAGAGTCAGAGCTGGGGGAAGAGACGGCCTGGGGGGTGAATGACCCAGGGAACAGCACTGGCCATGCAGACGCTGCCTCTGCCTGCACAGTGTGTTCCAAGGCCCCAAAGGTACTTGAGTGAAGCTGAGGAGGAAATGTGCCCTGCATGACTCCCTTGTATTTTTTTTTTTTTTTGGAACCAGGGATTGAACTCATGACCTTGTGCTTGCCAAGCAGGCGTTTATGCCACTGAGCTAAATCCCCAGCCCTCCCCTGTCTTTGCTCTACCTATCCTACACCTTCCTAGAGTATTGCATTTTATGTATCTGTACCTGTACTGGTCTCAAGTTAACACAGGAATCGAAAGGTATAGTTCTGAGGTGCAGCAGGAAAAAGAGGACAGCCCACTTAGTAACTGCAGCTTTCAGACTGTGTATCTTCTTTGCTTGAGAGAAGAGACTTGTGAAGAAATGCTGGAGCTATTGTTAATCTGTTTAGAAGAGGCCTATGGCACTAAGTTGTGCCAGATTTAAAATTAAGGATTCGACCCAGGAACCTTTGCAGCAGTGATCAAATGAGTGTCTGAAAAGCACATACTTACCTGTTTTCCCTGCACTAAAACGTTAGTAATGGATGGGGCCAGGCTGTCCACTACTTTACTTAAAAGACTTGCTGCACGGCGTACAACCGACCTGGGGGCAAAGAAAAAAGTAGGCCAGATGTTCACAAACCTAAAAGATGATGAATGAAAGGGGCCCTGATTACAGAACTTAAAAACATACATGTTTGGGTCCACATGTGATTATTTGGGGGAAACACTCAGCACAAGACACTGGACCTAACAGCTGAGATTTTCTAGCCAGTGGGACCATCCAGAGAAGTAGGGAGCCATAGTCCTTCACTCTTACCTCTGCTTGCAGGTGGTGTCACAGGTACTGTTGATGCCTTTATCAATTTAAAAGGAAGAAAAGCCTAACTCTCTGACTGAGGTAGGGAGGGAGAACAGGGGGAAGAATTAAGAGAATGTTCTGATTTGCATAGCAAATTCATTATTAAGTCTGTCTCTGGTTGATATGACCTACTCTTACAACCACTTTAAATCTTGTTTCTTTTGGTACTTAGATAATCAAATCCCCGGATTAGAGGACTCAGAACTCAATTTTAGAAAGTGCTATAATGAAATACCAGCACTTTTTTCCTTGATAAAGCTAGAATTGGGGGAAGGAATTCACACTACTATTTTTGCATTCCTGAAAAAGTCTAGGGAGGACAGAATATTTTTTTAAAGGCAGCACATGAATACATAGGACATTTTTTCCTCAGAAGTAAAAGTTCACAGGGAACACTGAGATGTAAATAAAATTAAAATGTAATTTTGAAACTAGCTGCGATGTTTAAAATTATACTCCAGGACACACACAGAAACGGGTCTATAAAAAGCATTTATATTTCTTAATTTCAACATAAATGGACAAGTAGAAAATTAAGCCAATAACTAATAAAGTTAGTGAAACAAACATTTCTTGCTTTTAAAGACGCTTTACCCACACTGTAAGACTGAAAGACATACTTAACCCTCAGAGTGCAAGTAAGCCCACACAATTCAAGCAGCTTGGGTCGCCACATTCTGCGCATGTTACCTGTTTCCCATGCACCAGAAAAGTAGTAATGTGTGGGGCTATAGAGGCAGAGAATTTCTGGGTAAAGGCAGCCCCATATCGTACCGCCAACCTGCACGTGTCAGTGGAAAGCCATAAAAGGGAAAATAGAACAAATAAAACTTCTAGGAGTTTGTTCTTTTAAATAAATAAAACAGCATTCTGAATACTTGGTAGTTAATGATTTATCTAAGATACAAGTATAATACAAAAAGCAAGAGTAGGTTTACTTCACTAAATTAAGACGAGAGACCACATTTGAAACTTGCTACATAAAAATAAATACGTGTTGGCTTAAATGCCCACATGACTGTACTGAGAATTTAGAGTAAAACCTGAAGAAACTACAGGATTATTCCATTATTTCCTCTGGGTAGGAGTGGTATGCTCACTATAAAAATGGAGGTGAAGTATTACGAGACTTCTTTCTAGTCCTCTGATTCTAGAGATCAGAAGCTTGAAGCTCACTCATGTCAAGGGAGTTTCTTATGACTCTACCTGAGACTTCTTTAAAAAATATGCATATGCACTGCTACTTTGGATTCTCCTAAAAAAACTGCTCAAGTTGCATCAGTGTGCCGAGGGCCATACCTTCCTCACTGAATTTAAACAACTTCGTTTAAATTTACATACATATATCTTTATTATTATTTTTAGACCTTGGAAAGGGAATTTTTATGTAGGAAAAATGGTTATTTTTCATGAAGCAGTTATAATCACTGGGGTTCATCAAACTTAAGTGATGAGAGAATTACCTTTGAAGTAGAATATTTTTGCTTATCATAAAATGAGCCACTGGCCTCTCCCTTGAGGCCTTCTGGGATAACAGAACAGAACCTGAAGTACTTGTTGGGACAGAGAAGGTGGGGAGGAGTCACTAGGAATCATTCCCATGGACATTCTCCTGGTTCATTCCCCGTGACGTCTTTATTATTAGCTTTTTCCTTTAATATCTTGGCACAGCCACGCTACAGTGGAATGTAAGCATGTCCTAAGAAAGTGAACAGTCTTGGTGCCATAAACTTGGAGTTTAAAAATAAAAATTAGGATAAATAGTCACCTTGAAGACTGATTCACTGTGTTTAGGACACTGAATATGACAACACAAAAATAAAATGACAATGACACTAATACAAACCAAAGCTTTTTGCTGCCAGCTCTTCTATAGACTCTCTCAATGTGATCAGAAACGGTACCTAGACATTGGATAACAGAGTCTTTGTTGAAGAAAGCTTTTATTTAAATGCATAACATTTATTCCCCTTTAAACATCACTCAACACGACCTTTCACTTTGTTCTTCTAGAACTGACACCCTGATCCATGAAGGTTTTGAACTATCTGACAATTTAATATGTAACTCAAATAAATAGAATGTGAATGTCTCTAGCATTTGTTACCATTTAGTCTGAGTATACATGATGTTGGTATTTATTTCTTGAAATTTAGCTTCTTCTAAAGCATAACATAGACTTTAAACAATGCAAATATTATTTTAATTTACTACTGAAAACAAAAAATAACAGTAAAATAAGTAAGTAAAATTGAACAAATATTGTACAATCTGAAGATAATGACCCTTTATTTGTTCAATGAAAGTTTAACTAAAGCCCCATTATAGGGGCCACCTCCCTTCCAACACGCCTGAGCGTTTACTCTGTCCCTGGCTTTCCTCCTCCAGCTGCATCTTATATGTAGTCTGGCCTCATATCTGTCTTGACAGCACATAAACGCTGTAACAGGACACAGCACCAAAAGGGAATGCAAGTAAAGAATAAGATCCTTAACTTTTTGTTTTGACCTTATTTTTACAGTCTTATAACAAATTAGTTATATTCATATTTGGTTGATGCTTGTGATTTTCAATTTATCATATGGCTTTACAGACTTAAAATATTTAAAGCTTTTCAAAATCTAAGTAAAATTAAATATTACTCCAACTTTATACAAGTAATTTAAAAAGAACTCTCTCAGTATTTTTATGAACTATCTCACATAAATTTTATTTAAAAGCACTACTAAAATCATTCTAAATTCTAGGTTTCTAGTGAAATGTTAAAATTTTTAAAAGCCTACATTTTTTGGCTTAGCTAAAGTTCAAATGTCAATGACTATTCCAAATAAAATCAACATGCTACTGATGCTAGGTTTGGTGGCACACACCTATCACTGTAGCATTCTGGGAGTCAGAGGCAGGAGGATCACAAGTTTGAGCCCAGTCTAGGCAACGTAGTGAGACTATCTCAAACAATAAAATGTAGTAGAGGATACTGCTTACTGGGGAGCCACTGGGTTCAAGACTCAGTATCACATAAAAATTCTGTTTGTATTCTATAGTTTTGATACTAATTTTCTAACTAGAGAACAATTTTGTTTGAAATCTGCTTAATACTCAAGAGGTTTATTTTAGCTATAGTAATACAAAAACTAAGTAGATTTCATGTGAATAAATAATTATGATTAGTTCATTACTAGAACCACAAATATTATTAATTATACTTCTGTTTAGGACACTAACTCAATTTCTAATTCTAACCAAATCAGCATGCACCTCTTAACAGACTATATTCAGATGTGTTGAAAATTTCTGAGTAGCTAGACATTAAGCACTTCAAATATATTCTGTATTATAAAATGCCAGATGAAGCAGACTATGGTGTAGAACTCAACTATTCTTTACAGTAGTGATCCAATATACAAGTATGGATTTCAGGGAAAAATGAGTTTCATTTTTAATGTAGGCATAATAAGACATGATTTATTTTTATTAACTATACTCAGTGCACAATTCTATTAAATGCCATGTTCCATTCCAAATGGTTGCTGCAGACCACGAGGGAGCTAATTTTTATACATATAGCTATTCAATATTATTCCTGAAAAAAATTACAGGAAATAAAACTGGAATGAAACTGTCAATAAACAACCATGGAATTATTAGAGTTTAACAGTCACGGGCAAAATCCAGGCTCCAACACTGTTCAAACAATTAGAGAAACAATCAAGGATCACCACACAAAGGCAATTTAGGAGTTTGTGTATCAGCTTATCCCTCTTCTGGGGGGAGGGGTCTGAATGAATGTTCTCCACTTAAAAGATAAAAAGGTTTACCAGAGAAGGAAATAACTTGTAATGTTCTAGGGAATATATTTTATGCATGTCTGATACATGTTGATGAACAGAAAGGTCCTGTTGTTTAAAATGTTCTCATATAGATGTTCTCTTACCTTCCATAGTGAGGAAGTTGGGGCCTTCTCTTTTGAGCAGTATACCCAGCAGGATGGCTTGGCTGGCCAGACAAGTGCAGTCCTGAAAACGTAAACAATCATGAGGAACGAGAATGACATGAATGTAACAGTTACCATAAGGAATAACTAATCACAACACTGCATGACAGAGAGAAAATACCCCATTATGAAATGGAGGAAAGATAAAATGTCATTGATATAACAAATGTAAGATGACGTTACACAGCTATTTATCTTAGATACTGGTGAACTAGAGGGTGGACGAGCTGGCTTCCTGGGGCAGCAGGATTTAACCAAATTTTCCAGGAAACAAAATAAGCAATGAACGGAAAATATGTTATTGATACATACTGATACTGATTCTGCCATTCTCTGAGACTTGGCCAGGTCATTTAAACTCTTCCTTCTTGACCATACTTACCAGTGGGAAACCATGTCACTATAAGTCTGTCCTGAAGAGATGCATGACAGGAGGGAAGATATGTAGAGCACTCACTATGGGTTAGGGCCCTGTGCTCTGTGCTTACGACTGCTACATCACACTCATCCTTGCATAGATTTATAAGACATAGTCAATAACAAGGACTCAGAATGTCTAGAAGGGTATGCATCTAGGCTACGTGCTCAAATCTGGATAGAACAAATAAGACAGCAGAGTGCTCACAGCTCTGCCAAAGGAATTTCATTTCTTTTTCAAAAATATGAAGAACCTCAGGAAAGATAAAATATTAGGTTGCTACGATACACATGTGGTCAGAGTACTGCATTCCTCAGTGACAGCAAAGACTTTAAGGGAGCACTGGACCTCAGCAGGACAGAAGATGGAAATAGAGATGGGAGAAAAAAAGCACTGTAAGAAAACTATGATAACCCAAGTCAACATCACTGACTTCTAATGACTCATGACTCACCCCATATTCTCATAGCTAACATAACCCTGTTTTCTGTGCTCTTGAGATATTCATGTTAACTTTATACCCAAGGAACAACCTCCCGTGCACAGCCATACATGTCATCATCCCCTGAGGACAAGAAAACACAGCCTAACTCTGGCCGTGCCCACTCCGGCAGCCTGCCTAGGGCCTTATGGGAACTGCATCATCCTCACATTCAGTTTCTGAAGAATTTCGTGGGTGGATTTGTTTTTCCACTCAGCAATGGTGATGTCTGGCTGCTTTATCAGTTCAGGAGCTTCAGGGGTGCTGCTTTGTCGTTTAACTTTTGAATGTTTGGGAAATTCCAATTCTTCAAAACTCTTAAATTCTGGAAGCCTAGAAATGAAAAGCAAGTGTCTCAGATTTCCTGATTTTAAAGTGCAAACACAAGAAGTGGGATACCAAATAACCAAAAGGTACGTACTCTTCTGTGCCACTGATTCGTAGAAAGTCAAGTTGTTCTACTACAGCTCCTGATATTAGTGTCTGAAATGTGATATGAAAAGATTCAAAATTCTTAAATTCATCAATCTATACTCTTATAGTTTATGCATGTACATTTAATACTTCAAAGATAATCTATATGTCTAATAACAAGTTTAGGAATCATCATCAATAGAAAAGTCAGTATGAGATGAAGTCTGTTCTCGGCATTACTGGTTTTTAGTTTAAAGTTAGAATTAAAATACTTCCGTACACATTAAAATAAAAATATTCAAATTGTTTTATATAAAGCTGCATCTGAATTCTGCTAGGATTATATTTAAGGGCTATCCAATGACAAGGTATGTCAAACCTCCATTTTACAGGGTTGTGAAGGTATTGATCATTTAAACCAGTGCTTCTTTGTACTGTGGCATGTGGCAATCTACATTCGTAGATTATTATTATTCGTAGATTATTATTTTCCATTAGTTCCTCATTGTATGCTGGACAAATGAAATGAGTCTGACTGAGAACCCAGTTTTTGTTTGTCAGTGACTCATGGAAAGCAGTACAAATGATTGATAACCTACAGTGACTTTTAGCATTATTCGTCACTTTTAAGTATCTGCTAAACTGTCATAAAATTGAGAAATGCACCATACAAATAAACCATAGATTATTATTTTTAAAAACCAGACAATTCTTCAATTAAAATTGTCCTACATGTGTTATTTCTCTACTGTCTTGCTTCTCATTTCAAATGTGAAGAAACATGATGTAGTGAAGGTTATTTTTGTTCACAAACCACCCAAGTGGTTCTGCCTTCTCTTCTAGTAGAAAGTCATAAAGTAGTTCATCAACAAATATTTGTCTATAGCCGGCAGGATGGACATATTACCAGAGCCACCCCAAAGCCTCCTTACAGCTTGAGATTGAGTTGAGGGAGGTCAAATATGCCTGCCCCTTTCCAACTCATGCCCCTGTCAAATCACTTGGGCGATCAGCTCCCTGATGGCAGACTCTGACCCTGAGCAGAGGGCAGTGCTAAGCATATCAGGGTTTGTTGAATGACATTTCCTAGCATGTAGGCTAATGGTTCTACATTTAGTAGTAAACTCTTTAGTAAACTGATTTGTCACACAAATTTTAAGAACACCTATGCCAAGCACTATATTGGGTACTGAAGATACAGCATGAACAAAATCTGTAAAATCTTCACTTCTTTGAAACTGACCTTATAGGTATGTGTAAGGGGTAGAAAATAAACAAACTATACATATCAGATGACAGTAAGTGCAAAATAAGAAAATATGTGCTAAGCGGAAATGAGAAGGTAGGGGAAGAGAAGCCAGGCAGAGGAAGAGGAATATGTTAGCTGTTTTATACAGGTGATCAGAGAAGACCTCTAGAAACTTAAGGAAGAATGGCAGTCAGTAATACAAAAACGAAGGAAAAGGTGCACCGAGCTGAGGAAATACGACCTGAGGTAAGAGCTCGCTTAATTTGTAAGAAGTAGTAAGAAAGACAGTGTGTTGAAATACAGTGGACCAGTGAGCCAACGGGGCCAACAGGAGACGAAGTCAAGGATACAGGTCCAAGCTACGGGAAAACCAAGACCTTTGAAGAACTTTGGTTTCCACGGCATGTGAGGGAGGAAGTTACTGGAGGCTTCTGCTAGATGACATAATCCAACTGCCTCCATCTAGGTAGAGTGTGAAGCAGCTACACGTCTTTCAGTATGGATTCAGGAGATAACTGCAAGTCTTGGTAAGAGATGATGGTAGCAGGGCTCATGATGTTAGTGCTAACGGCAATAGGCAGTGGTTAAATCTAGATAGAATCTTAGGGGAGAGACAACAGGATTCAATAATAGATCAAGAGTTATGAATTCTCAAAGCTGAAAATGTAAGAAAGTAATTTTATTTAGTATTTTCCACTTCTACTTGCATACTCACCCATATACTCTTAATTCTGTCCCTATAAAGTAAATTTTCAGTCTGAACAAGTGCTAACTTCTAGTAAAACTCTCTAGGGTTTTTGATTTTAAAAACTTCAGTTGGTTATAGAGGCTCCTAATTTAGTTTTATAAGAAGCATAATAATTTCCTAGGTATTAATACCAGAGTTCTGATAATAAGCATATAACGTAATGTTGCATGCTTATATCAAATGAAAGTAATATTCAAAAGACATTCTAATCTAATACACTCAATTATATGGCATCAGGTCTTTTTGTAGTCAACATCCTACTTAATGTTTTCTCCTTCCTGTCAGTGTCTATCTGGCTGTTTTCTTGTTGGGCTTCCCATCTAGAACAAGTTCTATGAGGTCAGGAACCTTGTATATTTTATTCAATTATAATCTCAGTACTGAGAGTGGGAGATCAATAAATATTTTCTGAATCAATATACTTATATTTACATAGTTTCCTAAAAAGAGTAGTAAGTAGAGACGGAGTGTGGTGATGAGTAAAGGTTGGTCTGAGTTTACAAACCATAAAGTAACAGACACAGGATACTAGTTTCACATAAAATAAGGACAGTTAAGCTCAAGCAAAATGCCAAAGAAACACATAAGAAGATAAAATTCATTCCAATCCTAGAGGCTTTACTAAAAAACAGAATTGACCTAAGTTGTAAAATTAAGATATAACTGAAATCGCCCTCCCTGTGAGTCAGCAGAAGCCAAGCTGGGTCAGGGAGGACCCCACCAAGCAGACATAAGCTATGCAAACCACGCAGGGCCCAGGAAGAGAGAAGCCAGACTGCCCTCCCTGAGAGCTGACCAGCGTATGGGCTAAGAATCAAGACCTACTCCCCTACCCCAGGCAACCTCCTGGTTCAGACAACAGGCTGAGTTGATAGCAACTGAGGTAACAAAAAGAATTAAAGGTTTGTATTATTTGATTGACTTTGTAGGCCTAAAGCCGGTAGTCTGAGCATCGAGTAGGAGGATAACATATAGCAAATATGGGAGATTTGCTTCTGTCTTGTTTTTGAAATCCAGTATTGATCTCATTGATTTATTGCTTTGTTTTTGGTCAATGTTCTGTTTTGACTGGTTTTATTCTGTTTTGTTTTATTTGATTTCACTATGTCTGATGGAATGGATAACTGTTGTGAAGATATCAAGATATATTATGGTAGCCATTGTTGATTTCCTATTATCCTGCTTTGAAGTTCTGTACCACTTTCACTGTCTTATTTTGATTGGCTTTACTCTGTTTTGTTTTGTTGGTTTTATTCTCTTTAAAATAAAAAAAATAAGGTGTAATTTAAAAAACAAAAGAATGCAACTCTGCAGTACAGTAAACAACACAATGAGGAAAAATTCCAATTACTTTCAGAGATTTTGATGGTATCTAGTGTATCTGGAATGTGGAAAATGTGGTCAGAAATATGTGTGGAGTCATAGTCTGGTAACAAAGCTGGGAAAAAAGGCTGAGTCCAGTGATGACAAGCTACAGCTCACACGCTAAAGAAATTTCAAAGGCTTGAAATAAAATTCAGGAGGAACACGAAACTATGCTTTTGACTTATATTACAGAGAAGGTGAAGGGGAGGCTATGGAGAACGAGGGGATTTTTTCTTAACAGTATAGAATCTGGGTTTTGCAAGACACAAGTTCTAGAGACTCGTGGTATAACAATGCAAATACACATAAAAACGGCTAAGATGGTAAATTTTATGTTATGTATGTTTCCCATGATTTTAAAAAGATCTAAAAGTACATATTTACACTCATCAAATCTTCTAAAATATTGCTGATTTAGATGACTGATGATTATAATCCTAAAAAAGAGCAATTATATGTAAGTATGTGCCATATTATGATATTTGGATCAACAACAGACATCATATATGGCAGTGGTCTCATAAGATTCTTCTAGAATTAAAAATTCCTGTCATGCACTGATGTGGTACAGTTGCCATGTACAGTGTATTAGTCATGTCTGTGGTGATGCTGGTGTAAACAAACATACTGCTGGCTAATGTATCTACTCCACTGTACTTTATATCACTGTTTTAGTGTACTCCTTTTACTTATAAAGCTAAAATGTTTACTATAAAAGAATGTGCTCTGTTCTGCTGGCAATAACCTCCTACATCTTACAATTACTCTTGTCTTTGGCCGTGTCAAGAGATCTAAGCCTTCCTGGTTTGTGTAAGGATATTCTTAATGACAAAACTGTTTTAAATGCAATTGTGAGAATGGATGCTCATCATGAAGGATATTTGAAATCTGGAGGCAGCAGTACTAGGAATTGAGCCCAGAGCTAATCTACCACTAACCCCCCGCGCCACCCTTTTATTGTGAAGCAGAGTGTCACTAAGTTGCCCAGGCTGTCCACAAATATGTGATTTTCCTGCCTCTTAGCCTTCTGAATAGCTGGGATTCCTGCCTCAGACTCCCATGTCGAGCTAACGTTTTGTTTTTGATAGAACACTTTTAATTTAAAAAAAAAGAGAAAAAAAAAAAAAAAGAGGATGATGTGCCTTCACTTGTATTTTTTAAGATAGAAAACTCTTTTAAGGATGAAAAACAAAACTACTGACCCCTCTCTAACTCTTAAAGCACAACTAAAAATAAGACAAAGTACGAAATGGATATCAAATTCTGCTTCTTAGACTACAGCGATGAAAGTTCAGGTGCTTGAATGTAAAGAATTCTGACACAAGAATGGGCAGGTGTGAGCTTTGCCTCCTCTCTACAGTGACTGTCTCAGGGCTGCAGCAGTCACGTTCCCATGCAAGGCTCCAGTTGGGTATCTGTAAATTATCTCAAAGTCTGGCACAATTTGAACTTTGTGTACAAGGATATATAAGTAAAAAGTTCCCCAATATCAGGTGATGGAGAAAAGGGTTTCTTCTCAACTTTAAAACCTTATGTTGCCCTTGACATTAAAAATCCAAACAAGAAATCTTCAATTCATTGTCTTAAGAAAGAATGTTACCACTTTTTGCACTTTTTAATTTGTCTATGATTCTTCAAATGAATTAGAAATGTTTGCAAAAATGGAATACTCAACTTTAAAGCAATATAAGTCAAATTTAGCCCAGAAATGAGAATCTGTCATTTTTTAAATGCCCAACTGACAATTACTATATGTTGAAAGTGAAAGCCAGAAAATATTTTAATTTCTTTAAAAAATTATAATAAAATTTTTACACTTTGCTTTTAATATTAAATCAACTAATACACCTAAAATGTATTTTTGTGTGACCTGAGGTGATATTCTAATTTAATTATAACCAAAATGTTTGTTAAATAAACTATAAAACCATCAGCTTATGTTTTTTTCAAGTTTTGAGTTTATGCTGAGGCCTCTTACCAATTAGCTATGCTGTGTCATCAAATAGAGTAAGTGCCTACTACACTGTTTGAGTTCTAAATTTTAGTGATTGAAATTTCCCTTTAGAACTTCTGTTTTATTTCTTTTTTATAGTTAAAGTTCTTAATAAAGATCTACAAATTTTTATCTGATTTCTTAAATATACAGGTCTATTTCTGTTGTGTTTCATCTTCGCTCTTGTTTGATCACCTCTCCTAATTTGCCAGGCAGTTTTTAAATGAAACAGAGACACTGCATGAATCACTGGAGAAATACTTTCAGGGTCTGGATGATATTTTGTACTGTTTATGAGGACTGAATTATTTCTGACTCCCCTTCAAAGCCTTGACGTAGTGTCTGCTTCCACTTCCCTAATTTTGAGGGAAGATATTACACACAGGAGTGCAAGGCACAGTAGAGAGCAGGAACTGCAAGGATCAGAGGTGAAAGTTCAACACTTCACAGTAGGACCCTGGGCTCCCTTCTCCCCCAATGATCTCAGCATCCAGAAGCAAATCATACATCCTTTATTTATGAGATTGGATGTTTATTTCTGGAGACACTGAAGAGCCTCACAGAAAAAAATCTCCAGATATTGACAATTGAAGCTTCCCTCTAAAAGCCTTTGCCATTACATCATTTTACAGGAGACTTCATCAAGGCATGAACCTTTTCTCCACAATACAACTTCCTATAAACTTTTTACTTTTAAAAATGAAGGGATAGCTAAAGACTGCCAGATTATCTGGCAAATACCTTTAATGTGAAAGACAGAAGATGAAATCTGAAAGACAGAATGCACATGAGAGGAAACTTTTAAAAAAATTTCTAGTTAAGAACACAAAGTATAACATATATAAAACAAAAGCAGATTACTACGAAAAAGGAAATTTTAAAATATGGTTACCAAAACTCAATAGAAAAGCTGCAAGATAAAAATCAAAGAAACTGCCCAGGAAGATTTACAGTAAGACAAAGCAACAAAAGACATGGGAAATATTATTGTTTATATAAAAATCCATCAGGTATACAAAATACAACCACTGGTCAGGATATGTAAAGATGTTATTTATAACACTACCTATGTTCGTCCTTCTTTATCAATTTTCTTTCTTACTCCATATGAATAAAGACCCAATATGACAGTCCCAATTGTTTTACAGAAAATGACATTAGTCCATATGGAGTACAATTTGAGTAGTTTAAGGTTAAAGGTCATAAAAGAGGAGAAGTGTCATTTTTAGCTTGAGATATTTTGTAGAATTAGTCTTTAAAGTTTGTTAAAACTTCAAAGCCCATGGAGCTTGAAAGAAAAAGGTTATTTCAAGGAGAGGAAATGGTGGGAACAGTAGGTCCAGGATAAAGCAATTAATCTGTATGGCTGAGGCACAAAAGCTGTTGAGAAGGTAACTGGGGGAGGGGCTAGCAGAGAATCAAAGCAGGTTTCCAAGTGAGTCAGCAACTGTGAAGATAAGGCCACACTGTGCTATTTGAACGGAAGGAGGACACTGACTGAAAGCCACAGCAGAATAAGGAAAAGAGCACTGGACCAAAAGTCAGCTAGCTTGCCTATATTATACAACAGGTCATTTCATCACTATATATGGGCTCAAGATTCTTCAAATGCAAATTTGAATTTTAAAATGAACTACTAAGGTTTATAATTCTGTATAAGAAACACTAGTGTAATCAGATAAATTGACATGGTGACAACAGGAATAAAAGATAAGCACAGAATAAAACTAAGTCAAAATCTTAAACTGAACAAATATTAAGAAGTACAACTATACTGTAGATTAACTGTTCTGAACACAGAAATATTGAAATTTAACAGACTACCTGTAGACGATCAACATGGACTTTGACTCCTCCAATCATTCCTTTTTTAAAGGCTGCCAGCATATCTAATATGGGGTTGAACCGGCTACCTCTGAAAAATGTAATAAAGAAGAAAACTAACATATTAGTAAGAGGGAAATTAACAATCTAATACTATCTTTTATATATGTAAAGTACTATGCCACACACTAAGATATGCAAAAGTGCAAGGAATTCTCGCTTCCAAAGGGTTCATAGTGTTAATGGCCATGAGATACACACACTTCTTTCATTGACCTACCTTATATTGTCTTCCCGGATAAGAACGAGAAAAAGTGGGCGTCCATGCATTTTCCAATATTGTTTAATGAACTGTAGTGCATTCTATCAAAACATAAGAGCAAGGCAAGGTGTAATGGCATAGAACCTAAGAAGATGAGGATCCTCAACCAGAAGAGGCCAAATCAACAATACTCACATATTAATAGAGTACATAATCAAAACCTAGATAAGTCAGAATACTTAATACAGAAAGCATTTTAATCAAACTGCTCTTAAAAGTAATCACACCATACATATTTTAAGGCTCTCTTACTGTGACTGTCTATGCATTCTCTTGCACTTGCTCACATGTGTATGCTTTTTATCTCTCTGCCTAAAAAATAAAATTCAAGAATGGTACCAGAGTGAAAAAAATCATCTCTGTCTCATTATGTAGAAGAATAATTTTCACTCCATATTACTATGGATTTATACTACAGCAGGTAGTGGAAATTCATCTGAATTTATTCACACCATCAGCAATATGGAGGGAATTATTTATCTGACTAAATAATTTATCTGGTCATCATTCTACCACCAATCTATCTAGCTTTCCAATCATATCAAAGATCTATATAACACTTCATCAAGCACCAGGCCCCAGTCTGAATGGTTTATATATACTAACTTATTTAATTCTCAGAACAGCTCTACTATGAACCAGTCTTACAGATAAGACAGCACTACCCAGTTAAATAACTTGCCCAAGAACACACAGCTGCTAGGTGACAGAGCCAAGATTTTAACAAATGCAGTCTGGCTCTAGATTTCATGCTGTGGAATATGACACTAAGATTTTCTACTCTGCAAATAAAAAGGGTAGTGGGGGAGATTTTAACTTCCAGACTTAGAGTTGAGGTCTTACTGAGCATACTTCGTAAGAAAACTATTTTGCTAATTTGACTTTTGTTCAAAAAGAGTTAAACGATTATTGCCATTTTAATAGTTTAAAAATAGTTTCTCTACTCTTATAAACTATATTTTTTCATTCAATTTGTAGAAAGGCAACACGGCAACATTATGTAACACAGCATATCGTTATGTAGGACAGATTTCACCTATTATTCTAATGCTGCTAGTAATCTAAATTCTTTCTCTAAAGGTGATGCTTTATTTTCAACTTTTACACTGCATTAACTCATTGTAACAGACACTCAGGAACACTCAATTTAACAACCAATGATAAAATCAGTGGAAACAACGTCATCCCATTTCAACCAAAAGGTATTATGAAGCTACCTTTATGTCATCTATCAGCAGTAAAACATCTTGAGACATGTAGAAATCACTTAAGTCAAAGATGATAGGGTAACAAACCACAGTCTTTCCTAGAATGCGATAAATCTGGAAAGAAAAATAAAAAATTAAATACAAAATATACTAAAAGCAAAGCAAAGGTGGAATACCATAAATCCCAACAAAAGTTAAAACTGATGCTTAAATCTGAGTGACCAAATAACTTACAAAATTCATACAATATTATTGAAAAGTTTCTTGATTCAATCGGTATGCTAATAGACTACCTCTAAGTAGATCTCTCCCAACAGGATGAGTGAAACCTGTGTTTGACTAAATATTGCTATAAATAAGGCATTTCACAAATCTTAGAAATAACGTAGCAAGATGATGATTTATTCTTAGAAAGTTTCTGTGATAGAAGATTTACTTGCAGAAAATGATAATTCATATAATTAGCCCAGGTATAAATGGTATATCATTTTACCAGGAAATATTATTATTATTATTATTTTTTTTTTTTTTTTTTTTTTTTTTTTTTTAAGAGACAGGGTCTCACTATATTGCCCAGGCTGGAGTGCAGTGGCTATTCACAGGCGCGATCCCACTACTGATCAGCACGGGAGTTTTGACCTGCTCCGTTTCCGACCTGGGCCGGTTCACCCCTCCTTAGGCAACCTGGTGGTCCCCTGCTCCCGGGAGGTCACCATATTGATGCCGAACTTAGTGCGGACACCCGATCGGCATAGCGCACTGCAGCCCAGAACTCCTGGACTCAAGCGATCCTCCCACCTCAGCCTCCCGAGTAGCTGGGACTACAGGCGTGCGCCACCACGCCCGGCCCCAGGAAATATTATAATGCAAATGTTACTCTATGAGGAAATTTTCTGAGTACCTTTGATGTACCGAGGCAGCCAATCGGCCTGTCTGGCCTTCCAGAGAGTCCTAGCTTTTCATTGATACCCAGGTGGAAATAAGCCTGTAAGACACAAATTTGTAAATGAGGCAAGAATTTCATGCTTTGCTTGGCTTTGCTCTTCTTCTCTTTTCTTACCAATTTTCTTCCTGGGATTATTGGCCTGTTAATTTATGATCTTTTGGAGAAAAACAGATCAGGACTACCAGCAAGCTGCAGGAATCAGTTTAGATTTGGAGTAACTGAGTTTTTGAGAGTGAAACAGTTGTCATAATATAAAGTATGCATGGCTTTGACTCATAAAAGGACTCAAAAGACACAAATACTTTCTGTGTCACTAAAAAATTCTAGCTACTTAAAAAAAAAGGCCATTAATCCACATTTAAGTTATTTCCTTCCAAAATGGAATTATCTTCATTTTTCTGATTGTACGAGTTTTATAAACAAAAGTATATGGTCTTGTTTATTTTCACAATATTTTATGCAATTATTTGACTTTCCTATATGTTGAAAGGGTATAATTTATTGTGTAAGCCCTGGAAACACCAAAAGTAAACATAGGACCACAGATTTTAAAAGGTATATAAATACATATTCATATTATACACATATATCAATATATGCATAAGTACATAAATGGGTTCAAACAATATATAATCTGTAATGTGTCCCATTTTTTTTTAAATTTCACACTGTGGCGTTATAGTTTTAAGACATTAAAATGAACCTATGCATTTTCTATACTGCATATTTCAAAGCTGAAATATAGTAACTAGGGAAAAAATTCTGTGAAAGTATTAGAAGACAGGGAAACATCTCTATGAAGCAGATTCTTCCAGAATTTCTGTAAGGTAAAAGAAGACAGCCTTAGAAATCTTGGAATTAGGAGTTAATTAGGAATTAGAAGTTAATTTTGGAGCTGAGCATTCAGTTCAACCTAGACGTTCCCTTATCCTAATTCTCTGATGAAGGTAGCTCTCTAATTTTATCTTAAAGAGAATTCAATAACATCTTTGGACAGTGTACAGTTATATCCCAGAATTGTGTCCTAGACTCCCTTGATCACAGAGAATATATCTTCTCTTTGCAATAAAATGCCTAGCCGGTCACCCTCTAAAAATAATGTACAAACTGACACTGCCTTTGCAGTGCACAGACTTCTTTGTCACTGTCTTGGGTCACAATAATACTTGTTAAAAGAGTACCATGTTCAATTCTTATGTGTGAGCATTTTCCAGCACAGTAAGTGGCTATCTGTATGTTTGATACTTTTTTTTATTTGTTCCTTTTTTACTGGGTATTTGTTATTCTTTATGATTTGTAAAAGATCTTGAGAATATTATTCTTTGAATCAAATATTTTATTCAGCTTGCACTTCTTCAATGCTGTTATGAAATGGGAGAACGACTGCCTGGTAGGTCAAACATGCCAGATGTAGTATTTCAATATAAACATTTTTCTACTAGGAAATTTTTTAGTACCAGGGATTGAACTCATGACCTTGCACTTGCCAGGCAGGCGCTTATATGCCACTGAGCTAAATCCCCGGCCCCTACCAGAAAATTTTATAAGCCCCTTTGATGTACTAGGTAGTTCATGCTACATTTAGATAAATTTTTAAATCATTTTCTTACTGCTTCTTGGCACTGCTGTCATTCTAAGAATGGACTTTCCCTCCCAACAGCTATAAATATAGTCTAGTTTTCCTCTAGTGATTTTATATTTAAGTCACATTAAAATATTTAAATTTTTAAACTGCCTGGAATTTGATGACAGGTAAAAATTTAAATTTTCTTAAATGGAAAATCAAACTGTTTCTTTTCTTTCTTTCTTTTTTTTTTTTTTTTTTTTTTTTGGTGGCACCAGAGATTGAACTCACGACTTCATGCTTGCCACGCAGGCACTATGCCACTAGGCTAAATCCCCGGCCCAAACCAACTGTTTCTACACAATTTCTTGATTGTGATATGAACTGACTGCAGATAGCAGCTTTATCATACATAAAATTAATGTGCTACCAGAGTTCTCTGTTCATTCTGTTGTGTCAGAGTGAGCTCTTCTCTTTCTCCTTTAGAATTGTACATTCTTAGAAAATAAAAGCATTCCTGACTTGGCACTGTGCCTGGCATATAGCTGGTATTCAGGATACAGTTGATGGATAATGAGGGAAAAACTGAGTGTCCTCCTGAGCTTCATGTGCTTTGAATATTGATTCTGCAATAAGCATGGTATAAGCCAAGTGGCCAGAAAAAAGTACTCTATAAGGATATACTCAGCAACCTTGAAACTAGCACATAACAGTAGATGGAGCTCCCTTTCCCTCAAATACTTTCAGTTTTTCAGAAATAAATGTATGCTAAAGTATTTTACATTGCTTTTAGACAAGTGGTTATATTAATTAATCATGCACAAGCTAAAAGACACCAATCTAGGGAGAGTTCCTTTAAATATTACTCTTTATTATAGTAAAAGATTGTTCTCAATGTGTCAACTATGGGACAGCAGGTCTCTGCCAAGTAGACAGATCTGCATTCCAAGGTGCAGATCTGCTGCCCCCACCTGTGCACACTCACACTGTTTAAAGTGCTGAAATATATAGCAATGACCACCTACAAGTGTGGAAGTGCTTCACACCAGGTCTGCAAGAGCACAATCCTGTGTCCAGATCACCTTGAAGCAAGTCACACCAGACACCACATCATGAACGCTAACAACACACCATAAAATCCCTGCTCTTTGCTATTTTTCCTTATATCCTTTTCAGAGATTAAAATGAAGGCAGCTTCAGCTTCTCAGAATAGGATCAGCTACTGATGCAAGAAAATGTGCATTAACCAAGATTGAGAGCAATACATTTACTTTCAAAAGATTGACTCATAAGGAACAGTGTGCTGCCGTACATCTAGAGGATGAATCCCAAAAAGCCATTAGTTTGGAACACGGAGGCTGCAGCCACAAAGAATAAGCCACCATCCTGACATGCGCACAGGGTAACTGGTTCTTGATCACATTTTACCTTGGTTGTATCACACTCCCAAAGTGCAAATCATTTGTTAATATCAACTAATACAAGACAAACAAAGTCAGACCTGCTGTAAGGCTTCACCACCTCCATAACAAAATGCTTTCCACTGCCTCTGTGATTCCACACTTTGCACAACCATCTATTATAGCAGTAATCAAAGAGACTATAATTATTATTTTCACACCACTAGACTCACAGTTCATCTGAGTATTCTGCACTAGCAGGTGTTTGCTGGAGAATGAATAAAATATCATATTCAAGTAATGTGCTAGCCATGCTGGCTTTTCATATCTTGACTCCACGTTATCTGGTACAGTACAGACTCACCTACCATAAGAGTTTGGCTAATATTAACTAGACTTGAAGTTATGTGTTTCATTCATGTGTTTGAGTTCATGTGTTTCAAGCTTTGTTACCATTCATTAGAATGTTCTGTGAGAGACCATGAAAACAGCCTGCCTCTGAAGACGTGCACTATGCAGGAGTCTTGGATGCTGTGCCATTGCTTGGCTTGTAGCTCCTCCATGCCCTTTTGGTCTCGTTTATCCTCCTTCACTATTTACATTGTGGTGTGATTTTAAAGTGTAAACTACTTAAAGGATTTTTGTGTTTTCGCTTAATCTGTCTATTAAGAATGGGGAAGTTGGCTCTAAATTTGTTTGAGGGGAGACTTAAGGATCAACAAAAGGTGGTGCTGCTGGTGATCTAAGTCTCAATTCTGACTTGAGCTGCCTCTGGGCAAGGCTCAGCCTGACTGCCAGAACAGTTTTCCTCTGTACTGTGTGTCCCCAGCCTCTAAGCCTTCATTGCCTCTTAACGTGCAGGCTTTGAGCACAACCACTTATATCAACCCCAACAACACATTAACCACTTCAGACAGACTGTAAACACTTATGCCAAACACTGGGGAGTCTGTTCCTCTATTTTTTTTAACAATTACCAAACAAAATTGGTAGTTTATGAATAACCAGTGAGAAACAATAATTTCCTGTCTCTAAAAACACAACACAGGTATTTGAGAGAACTGTATGTCAAAGGCTCAAAAGTCACCTTTTAGTCTCATCCCAAACTTATGTTCTCCATTAAAAATAAACTCAGATATTATTTTATAGTTTCTTTGAGACTCAACCAACTAAAGAGGAAGGAGTTACTTCAGACTCCAAATAGGGAAGTAGCGGCTATCAAAAATATTTAGATATGAAGTTTTTAAACAGTTAATAAAGGGGAAAATTAAACAAAAATATAAAGGATAATTTTACACATGACAATAAATTAAGATAAATTTGTTATTTAAGTGCTTAGCCTATGGTTAGTAGTAGAGTTTAGTAAAGAGCAGAAATTGACAATCCATGTAATTTAATATACATAATGAAGGGTTTTTTTTAGTTGAAAAATAAGTAGGCTTCCCAATTTAATTAGAAACTTTGGGATTAATGACTCATCTCAGATTGGATTTCAGTTATGCATCCTGTCTATAAAGTAAGTCCCACCATCCAGCTCTGCTATCTCCACAAAGCAGAAAGATCCAGAGTCACTTACTTTAACAAGCTCCTGCTGCGGCCATATCTGAATGGGCTCTACTTGTTGAGGAGTCTGAGTTTGAATACCGTATGTATTAAGAAAAACTTGAAGGCTAAAGAATTAAAGGGAAAAGAAGAGAAACACATTGTTTTGATAATATATTTATAGTTCAGGAAATGTATGAGGGAGATAAAAGGCAATGACATACTATTAATTTGTAATATCAGTAATATGCCACATGCACAGAATAGAGAGATCCTCTAGGTGGCTTCCAAAGGGTCATGTGAGCTTCAGGACTGACAATCAGGGTGAATACTAATTTTGGGAATTCGAATTCCTATAATGCATCTGCATTACTTTCTTAAAACTCTACCCCAGGCAACGCCAGCACTGGCTACAATTTTTAATATTCACATCATCTAAGAAAAAGTATTTTTAAATAGAAAAAATAAGGTTGTGCTGGCACTTAAAATGACATGATAACATCCTTGAAACCATGTCAAGAGACCAATGAAATTAGTATCTACTACCATGGTCAATATGGGAAGCATAAAGCAACAATTTCCCTCCCCTGCCCACAATAGAATATACTACTCATACCGTTGGCTCTCTGCTACAAGTGCTACATGAACTACCAAATCATTTTCCAGTGGGCCCTGTAATATAAAATAAGAGAAAAAACATTTAACAAGATCTGGCCACCATCAGTTACAATGAGAATCAAGGACGATATTAACTATCTCTAGGCAGTTCATTAAAATGATAGACACCAGCTGGCTCCAAGCAGCCCCCTTTCTCTCCTTGATTGCCGCTGCCTACTAATCAATTTGATAATGTAGACAGAGTAATGGAACACCAAGGAATGGAAAGTAATAAATCTCATGACTACCAGAAGGGTTACATTGTCAGAGCTATTCTGAATGATGCATAAGAGTAGTTCAGGGCTGAGACTCATTTTCCATCATTTAACTGTGAAAGGAAGAGGAGGAACTAAAAATAAAAGTTCTTTATATATTCCTGTTTTCAAAAAATGATTGCGAATTAAAACCATTCATTTGACTTCTTATCCACACATAAGGGTATTCTCTTTCTTGTAGGTCAATTTCCCTTTGCATCACACCCCTTGAAATAGCTTTACTCTAATACAGTGTTCTTTGGTAGAGAATGAACTACCCAGTTGACTATATAATTAACATTATGTTCATTAAACATGAGCTGTTGGACTTAATAGTTCTAATCAAAAACAGCATTGGATATTTGTTACTCTTTTCTATGTCGAAAAGATTCACTATAACATGTATTATACATCATTAAAATAAAACAAAATTTAAGTCTGTATAATTAACAGAGAACATCAAGAAGCACCAATAAATTACAGTATTAGGGGCCTCTGAAAATACTGATCAAATATAATTCCTTTATAGTAATGAATCCAGCATTCCCAATAATAAGCTGTAAAACATTTGATTTAACATCAGTTTCTCTCTATGGTATTCCCTGTGTTATTACAATTTATGTATGATGCAGGCAAGAAACACCAGAATATATAAATCAGCTATAAATATACAATCAAAGGGATGGTTCCCAGAATCATGAAAATGCCATTCCAGGCAGACTTGCACATGATTTAAATGAATATATTAGAGAAAATATGTAACAACCCTGGAAAAGCAAATACACATTTAAATTACAAATTTTTTTTATTTAATAATGACCCTATAATTAAGTGCTTCTCAAGAGGGTAAGAAAATTAATTATTCCAAATCTCACCAAGATTTCTAACAACAAAACAAAAAATTAAAGTGATGATGCCTAGCACAGTATTTACTTTTCAAAAGGAGGAATACTTTTAGGATGGGTCATTATGTACAATCTTCAGAACAATTATGGAATTTTTAAAAAGCAAATGAAAACATATACTAGAATACAGATGCAATTTCAGCAACAACAAATGAGGCTGCTTCTAGATCCTAATGGACAAATTGGCATCTTCTGTTTGAATCATAGGCTATTTAGGATAATGTTTCCATTTGTCTGATAGAGTGCTCAGTTCTAAAACAGTCACTATGCATGCTGAATCATGGTGAGCATAGTTAGGGACTATTAGATGGCGCAATAATTCTTCAGCTCTAAAAACCCAGCATCTTGGAAGTTTTGCTTCACAAGCTATCTTGTCATGGTGAGACTGAGCTTTCAGCTCCAGCCCAAGTAGAACTTCTCATCTCTCCCTCCTCACAGGATTCAGCATCTGCAGTCCTATCACAATCACCTTCCTTTCAATCCTAAATTAGAACCATCTCGTGTTCTTTTTATTGTTTTCTTTAAATCATCAACATTGTTGTCTAAACTCTATAAAGTCTCTATCATAACATCCCAATAGTAACTAATATCTTATTTTCTACACACACACACACACACACACACACACACACACACACACGGAGAGACAGACAGACAGACAGACAGAAACAGAGACAGAGACGGAGACAGAGACCAAGAGAGCAAGAGCATGTGAATACACTCTCAAGCAATTTACAGTAGTAGGATTCTTCATTTTATATGCACTCATTCACTCACTGAATTGACAAATGGCACATCAATATATAAGGCTCCACTTTAGGCCTTGATATTATAAGATCAATATGTGATCCAGAGGCTGGAGGACCAAAAGACACCAGAGTCTACTGGAAGAAAGGATAACAGAGAAGTTTTCAAATGTACTTATTATTACACAAAAACATTTTGCTAGTATCTTTTTCTATTTGACAGATCTATTATTAAAAGTCTGTAGGGCATTACATAATATGGATAAATCACATTTTATTTACGGAATGTTGATTCTGATGGACATTTAGATGGTTTCCAAACTTTCTGATCTGTAGAGACTGTAACAACTGTCTCTGCCTCAGAGAACTGCTGAGGACTTAGAGAACAAAACAGTACTGAGCACAGTATTTGACACATAAAACACTGAGTAAAGTCCACCAGTTCTTGCTGCTGTTTTATTTGCAGGTATCCTCTCTTCTTTGCTGAGATTTACTGTTCAAATGTGTGCCATTCAAGATGGAACTGACTTCCACCACGCTGATATACAAACCGTCCATTTTTCTATTTTTATATAGCTGGTCTTTGTCCAAAGAGTTCCAGACACCCATTAAAATAAACCCTCAGGTGGTATACATTCTTGTTTCATGCTGCTGTCTGAAGGTCTGTCTCTCCCACCAGCCAAACTCATGCATGGTGTTTTAACCTTGAAGTGATGCCATTAGGAAAGGCAGTGTCTTGGGGGATGGGATCCTTATGAACAGGATGGGCACCATTACAGGAGGGTGGAGAGAGATTCCTTGCTCTTTTTACCATGTGAAGACAGCGAGAAGACAATCATCAGCCAGAAATAATCATAACTAAATGTATACACATTTACATACACGTTACAAAAATGTAACAAGTCATATTGTTCTTATGATTGAAAACCAACAACTTACAGTTGGAAATAATTCTAGTTCAAAGTTTTCATTTTTATAAAGTTGAGTTGTATTTTTTTGTATATCTCATTGTGGTAACAAAAAAATAAATTTCACCATTTTAATCATTTTTCATATTTAAACATGCCCACTAGCTGGGTACCATCTGTGTTAGAGCTGCAATTCACCTTGTTTAACATTTAAAGCTACAGTAATCAAGACACTACATGTACATCTAGATTCTGGATTCCGGTTTTTGTTACTCAAATTAGAGTAAAGTATAAGGCTGAGAGATTTACACTTGCGAGTTATAAGTAAAATTGTACGAAACTTTCAAAGGAAACTTGAATGTGAATATGCCCCTAGATTTTCTTCCCTTTGTTTTTTTTAATCAACTTTTTCAGTAGACAATTCATTCATAAGGTTCAAACATTTAAAACTTGTAAGAAAGTTTTCAGGGAATGTCTTTTCTGCCCAATTTGCTCATTCTTTGCCATCTAACAGCCAGGTAATTGCTATGATTACTCATCTCTCTTTCTTAAATTTCTCCACACCTATAAAAGCAAGTGACAGTATACGTTCTCACATCTCTATACAAAAAGCAGCATACTCTCAGTACTTTTTCCGTTTGGTAATTATATATCATGATGCTTTAATTTTTGACATCAGCATGCCTTCATATTCACTCTATTTAATATTCTATTTTGTAGCTATACCATACTTACTGATGTCACCTTTTCACATTTTCAATCACTTAATAATGAATTTATTGTGCTGAAATCTCTGGAAATTATTATGATTACATGGTGGTACCATTAAACACCCCATTTTAATTTTACTTTTAAGAGAGGAAAAAGCACTCAATCCAAACAATTCAGAGGCATCATTACTACTAGATTATTTGAATCAATACAAAATTATTTTCAGAAAGGTCAGTAGGATGGATTTTTATAAGTGGGGCAGTAGAAGGTCTGAATCTTTTCTAGAAGGATGAAAAGATGCACAGTTGTTTACTGACAACTTATTCACAGAAATAATACAACGACTTGTTGGTAAGATTTGTCTCATTATTTTACTGCCTATTCTAGTCTTATAGTTTGGTTTAGAATGTTAAGAATGTTAATACGGGGAGAACATGGCAGACAGATAGCAGCAGCTACGGAGGCTCTCTGAAAGACCCAGCTTAGAATTCAAGAATGGTGTGGAGTAAGGAATCATAAGCAAGTGGAAATATGCCCTGCTGACCCAAGAACGAACTGGGCTGAGAGAAACCAACTGGGAATGCAATCCTGGTGCTATAACAGGAACAGAAAAGCCTCAGTGTGGAAGCTAGAGCCTGCGGCATTGGAAGCCGCAATTAGGGTTTCCCGCCGCGCGGCGGCTGCGTCTACATCAGCTCGGCAGGGAGAGAGATGAGCGGAAGCTCTGAGAACGGGAATTGGCGAACGGAGTTGAAAGCAGGATGGGCGGGGAGCTGTGCATTGACTTGCGGGGAGGTGAGTGAGAGAAACTGAGGCTCTTCCACAGTTTAGGAGACTCCAACAGAGGATATTCTGGGACTGGGCAGACTTGCGGGAACAGGGCGCTGCAGTGACTTCAGCCATGTATCCCCCGCTCAAGCGGGATTGGTGAGAAGTGCCTAGCCCACGTGGCGCTGCTGGCCGAGACCCAGTAGGCTAGCACAACCCAGATCCTAGCGCCTGACAGTGGCCTGGAGGGGCGGGCCCCACGTAGGCTGCCTGGTCTGCAACTTCCTGGTGTGCTGCGGTGGGCAGGAACACCTAGCCGGCGCAATTCAATCAGACTGTGGCTGACAGGGAAGGAAGCTGGGCCTCCTATATACGCTTGCATATGTAAGGAACAAAGAATATGGGAAGAGGGAACAGCAAGAAAGGCCCTTCGTCCCCCAATCCTGAGAAACAGGCAATAGCGGACACCGCACCAACAGACATAAAGCGCCATCTCAAGAGCCTCATAGATGAGTTCAGAAATGAAGTTATTAATGACCTGAAGCTAGAAATAAGCAGAATAGTTAGAGAAATGCTAAGCACCACCCAAGAAAAAACAGATGGTGGAATGGAAGAACAGAAAAAGAGGGGAGAATTGTTTGATGGAGAAAATAGAGAAAACATAGAATACGTGAAGCAGGTTCAAAGAGACTACCAGGAAACTAAAAACTCTATCGAAAATTGGCATAACAGCTTGAAAGAAACTAAGGATAGACTATCTGAACTGGAGGGCAGATTTGTAATATGGGAGAATGAAATGAAAAACTTCTTAAAAGTAACAAAGAAACAAACAGCAATAATACAAAGACTAGAAGATGATAAGAGGATCTATAACTTAAGAATTAAGAACATAAAAGAAGAAGTAGGGACACAAACAAATGAACTACAAAAGCTACTCACAGAAATAATCCAGGAGAAATTTCCTAATTTAGCAAAAGGTAAAGATACTCAGTTGTATGAAGCATACAGGACCCCAGCCACCTACAACCCAAACAGAGCAACATCCAGGCATATAATAATTAAAATTCCAGAAATTCAATATAAGAACAGAATATTAAAAGCCGTCAGAGACAAGAAACAGATCACTTACAAGGGAACACCCATCAGAATTACAGCAGACTTCTTGGCACAAACCATCAATTCACGAAGAGTGTGGGGGGAAATAATTCAAGCTTTGAAAGATAATAATCTCCAGCCAAGATTGATATATCCTGCACAACTATCCCTGGAAATTGATGGAAAAACAAGGTGCTTCCAGGATAAAGAGGAACTAGGGGAATATTCAACTCTACAGAGAATACTACAGGATATTCTAAAAAAGAAAAATACAAAGAATCCAGAAATAGTGGCAGAGAGGCCACAATGAATGGAGCAGAAAACAAAATGAAGAAGACAAACTGACAACTAATGACAGAAAAAGAGCTCAACAGAAATGAGGCAGAGAAGATTGGATGATAGGAACAGCTATTTTGGAGAAAATGATGTCTTAATAGGTAATACTGATTTAGTATCATCTTGTTTTGAAGTCTCATCAAGCTTTTGTTCTTCTGTCTCCATTGGTCTAAACAGGTTGTATCTTATTGGATTTTATTATGTATGATAGTATAAGCAAAAACTTTTAAAGACAAGGAGATTATACAGAAACCATTGTTCATTTTCTGTTAGTTGATTCTAAATACCCTGTAATGCTGTCATTCTCTTAAATGGTTTTACATTGTTTTGATATATTTGATACTACAGTATATGAAGTTATACTCAAAGATTTCAAGGAAAGAGACAATATGGTAACTACTTTTTATGTCAGGATTATCTTGTGGTGAAACACTATTCTGCTTAAATGGTTATATTTTGATCTGTGCTGTTTTGCTGTTATGCCCTCTTTTATCTCAATCTCCACTTCATTATTTACTTTTTTATTTTTATCCTTTTAATTAAGGGGAAAATAAATAAAAAATAGCAGGATATATTATAGTAACCCACTTTGACTTTCCATTATCTTGATGTAAAGCCCTGTATTGCTCTCACCATCTTGTTTTGACTGATGTCGCCTATTCTGTTTTGCTTGATAGTTCCAGGTTCGAAAGTATAGGCAACAGCTGTGAAGATAGTGAGATTCATTATGACACCCATTCTGGTTGACTATTATCTACTTTTGAAGACCTATAATGTCTCCAATGTTTTGGTTTTGTCGGTTTTGTTCTTTACTGTTTTGTTCAATTGTATTATAACTGATGATATAGGCAATTTTATTAGAGATAGCGGGAGGCATTATGGTAACCATTGTTGATTACCTTGTATTATGCTTTTACATTATCTATTATGTCCACCCTTTTGATTTGACTGACTGTTCTGTTATGTCACATTTGGTTCTACTCCCTTCCAAAAAAGTAATAAGAACTGTGGGAGCAACAAAATCCAAAATGTGTAATTGTCATTGTACAAAAGAGAGGAAAAGAAAGTGCTCTAAATGATATAACTGCATGTATATTTAAGTGTATAAGATAGATAATGATATCACTGAGTTTTGTTGGATCATTGAACAGAACTGTTTGCAGTCTCACTGTTGGAATGTCCACTTTACAAGCTTTAATTTTGTAACTTGAACAATTATTTCTAAGATGACAATATGTAATCTATTAACCAATGATTTCCTACTGTTTATTTTTTTCTGTAAATCTGTATAACTTGTACCCTTTCTCTGCTTTTTTTTTCTCCTTAAAAAAAAAAAAACAAAAAAAACGGAAGAGCACCTTAGGTTAGTATCAACTAATGGAAGCCTATAATGTATATACATTATAGCATATCTATCTATCTATCTATATATATATATATATATATATACATATACATGTATGTATGTGTATACATGTATATTACATATGTTTTGAGGAAAAAAGGGCATAATTTTCATGCCAAAGTTTGTATGTTCTCTTTATATTTGAATGCCTTGTTATTGTACTACTTTTGTGGGATTATAGTATGTGTCTGCATTCATGTGGGGAAATTCCCATTAACAATAGAAATTTCGACAGACTTCTTCATGTTTATTTTCATAGTACCCTGCACTGTGCCTGGCATACGTGGTTATATACTGTAAATGCCAGTGAAAGTTATTCTTCATTTTTTAACAAACTCACTGCTATATTCCTTCAGTAATCATTCTTACCATCTTTTAAAATGACTGATTTCCTATAGCTTGTGTATATACAATGGTTAGAGAAATATCTATTAAGTAAAATGAACAAGATCTAACTATTTGCTTCTCTGAATTCAGTGGATACAGCTAAAGCAGTACTCAGAATTCATGACCTAGAATACCTAATCTTGGCAAGACAGATAAATTAAGGATCTACAGTAACTCAGAAAGTTATAAAAAGAATGATGAAATCCAAACCTAAGTCACTCAGTTTATAGTACTTTTGTCATGCTAGCCCTACTAAACTAATATAATCCCAAACATTTTTTCTTTTTGATCTTTTAAACTGAAGTATATTTTTCATGCAGAAAAGTACACCAACCGTAAGAGTTGACTTTTCCCAAGTAAATACTTTTCCTAGTAAATGACCCTAGTAAATGACTTTTCCTAAATAAATACATGCATATACCTCCCATGTTATCAGCTCATATTTACAGCACCCAAGAATTCTTCATAAACTATTCTATATCAACACAGTAAAGGCCTCTGATGTCTTTGTACTCTGTGTGTGTGTGTTATGCATAGGGTAGAATTTTTGCAGCTCTATCCCCACCAAAACAGCTGTTATTTTAACTTCTTCACCATAGATCAGTTTTGTCCTCTTGTGAACATCAAATAAATGGGGTAATATAATATACTATTAAAAAAAAGAATGTTAATACATCTTGGGAGTCTGCTATGTTCCATGTGTTATTCAAGTACATTGTATATGCTCCTTAAAAAAAATCTCATTTTAAAAATTCAGGAAAAAGGTAAATAATTTTCCTAAGGTCACATCTTAGGTGATAGAATGTAACCTGATTATTGATATATCCAGGTCTGAAGTCAGTAAAGCATATGTTAAGGTATGCATGGCACACACTATAGACTGCCACTAATGTGGCTTATATTAGGATTCTCTATAGAAATAGAACTAATCAGATTATATATAGATATATTCATATACACTCATTCATATACATATATACTTATTCATATACATACAGATATGCCTGCTTCTGTCTGTCTGTCTGTGTCTCTCAATGACAGGTTAAGGAGGGGGACAGAGACTGGGGAAGGAGAGTATAGTAGTGATAGCAAACCTTTAGAACGTTCAATGATACTAACATAGCCCATTGGTACACATGCTGTGTGATGCAGATTTACCAACACTGGATTATGGGAATTCGCTCATCACTCACAGGCTCTGGCAAGTCCCAAGATCAGCGGGGTTCCTTGCAAGGTAGACTCCTGAGAGATATACATAGCTCTAGTCTGAGTCTGAAGGTCTTTGCAGACCTTGGTGACATAGTTCTAGCCCAAAGACTCCAGACTTAAGACCTAGGGATGGCTCACGTTTCAGTTAGAGTCCAAAGGCAAGAAAAGAGCACAAGTCCACTTTGAAGTAATCATGCGGGAGGATCTTGGTCCTATGCAGGGAAGGGTCAGTCTTATTTTTCTTAGGCTTTCAACTGATTAGACAAGGTCCACCCACACTATGGAGAGCAATCTGCTTTACTCAATAAATTGATTTAAGTGTTAATCTCACTCAGAAACTACCACATTAAAAACATCCATACTAATGTCTGGCCAAAAAGCTAGGCGGCCCCTGGTCCAGTCAAGTTGTTATATAAAATTAGTTGTCATGTGGTTATGTGAACATCTTATAATAGGTTAGGAGGAAGAATGGCCTAAGGTTCCAACAGTTCATTCCCCATGTACTTAAGATTAGGTTTTAACACAATTCAGTTTCAACTGCTGGTTAGGAAGTGCCCATTTTCTTATCTGTGTTTTTGATAGAACTTAGTTCTTGGCAATTAAATTTATAAATTACTACCTTTTTAGTGAATCATTTATATAGTATTTGAAAACATTATAATTCTTATTTTTACAATACTGTATTGAGCCTTGGTTGTATTTTTAATATGTTCTATGTTATGTAAAAAAATCTACTGTGGCTGGTTTAAATAGGTCTTTAATTGAAAGAAAGGCACCAGAGAGAGAAAAAAAATAAAAAGAGGCCAACAAACAAATGGGTCACAGCCAATTTGAGGCTGGTCCTGTCCCAAGGGTAGTGCACTGGGACCATTCTACACCCTGCTTTAAGGCCTCACTAGCACTCATTTAGGCTCAGTAGCCTTCATCAGTACATTCTGCCAACATTCAGCATTGTTTCATTATACTCATTTTTTAGCAAAACCTCATTAGCTAAAGGAGCCAGACAGATACTTTTTATATCTCAATTTCAACTGGAGGCACCACACCACCGTACTTCTCTTGCAGGAGCCAAGTTCTACAGTCTGGATACATGTGTGTGCTGCCTGAGAGGCACTGGCTCTTGAAATAACATTTCCAGTCAAGCCAAAGCAGCAACACAAAGAAAATTAATAGGAAAGCAGAGGAAAGTTTAGTAGAAATACCAGAGGAATAACACCATCAAGCATGGTTAAGAAGCTAAATTTGCACAATAGGAAAGCTGGCGAGGGAGAAAATGACCCTTTGGATCTGTATATTTATATACTGGGTTAGGGATTATGTAGGCTTTCCATTTAAGAGGAGAAAAAATGAATTTTAAAAAGTATTCCTAGGCTTTTGCACATAATTACAAACAGCCTAATGAATAAATCAGGCAATGCTTTTTGACAACAGTTCTTTCAATAACTCTACTTTATAAGAGAATACTGAAAGCTTTGTCACAAGGAATGATTTGTTAAACTATTTGTACATCTCTCTAGGTACTTGCTGTAACTGGATGGTCTGTATGTTTAAAGAAATGAGAGTGCTAACGGTCTTGCCTATGTCCCAGAAACAATAATAAAATGATTACACAGGGGACCAGGTGGAAGAACCCTCATCCATGGTAGTCTCGTAGCTTTCAGCACAACCAAAAGCAGGAACAAACACATGTACAGAAACACAACAAAAAAGATCAGCTTCAGGAAATTCCAATAAAGGTAAGGAAGGTGGCGGAGTATAGATGTAGAAAATCTGGCATTTTACTCTCAGGATTTCTGAAACATTGAAAAGGACCTTAGGTAGCAGGTTTCAACCAAAGAAAGATGGTTCATGATGGGGTCCGTAACTCTTGTCTCGCTGTTGGCGAGCCTGAACCACTGGTGGTACATGATGACTGTCCCATGGGGTGGCTTTTCATGAATTCTATAAATAAAGACTGATAAAAGTGACTAGATGTGTTTGTTCCACCAATGACACAAACTGACTGATGGGACAGTAATGCATGTACCACCACTGGTTCAAGCCAGTGGGATGTATCAATGTTGGACAAAGGAAACCCAGGCTTTAGGGTCATTGGGAAAAAAGAAAACAAAGCCAGTCAACTTAATTGTTGGCTTTTCTCCTTCGGGTGCTATGACTGGCTCTGCTATCTGGTATCTGAGTGGAAGATGTCAGAGATGGAAGAAGCCATTTCTGGGTAATGGTGAGTAATGGAAGATGCAAGGGGGTTATAAGACAGACTGTCTGGGGGCTGGGGATTTAGCTCAGCGGCATAAGAACCTGCCTTGCAAGCCTGTGGTCGTGAGTTTGATCCCTGGTACTGGTAAAAATACAAAACAAAAAAAAACAAAAAACAGACTGGCTGGCAGGACTCCACTTCGGCTCAAGTAGAACAACATTGTGCTATTTTATTAGCTGGAATTCTACCTTAGGTTTTGTCTGAAAAATGGATGTTCTTGATAAAACCAGTAATCCACTTGGCAGAGAGGACACTTTGGTTTAGAAATGAGAAATGTCCTGGGTCCCACAGTAAGTAGATGGCAGTGGCATAGCTAGAGTTTGTGCTACTCCAGGCTGTCCTTCAATGCTGCAATGGAGACATGTGTGGAATCCACAATTTGTGTGTGAGGTGTCACACACCTGAAGACACCACTGCATTCAGACACACACAAGAAACCTTAGCTTACTATCAAGTATAGTTCAAAAGAACCACAAATTATTACCATATAATCTTCCTTTTGACTAATAATGCTGCCCCCAACATGTGTCCCTCTGGGGCAAAACCCTTTTCTCTGCCAGCTACACCAATGACTGACGGTAAACCCAGAGGCAGAATCCAGGACTCTGGGTTGATTTCATATAGGGTTCCCTCCACTCAATCACACTGTTATATCTTACTGGTTGCTCATCAGAAAATTGCCAAGTAGATAGACCTTCCCAGTTACAAGAGAAGATGAATGTAAAGGCTACGTGTGCATTTTATTACAGTGTGATGCCTCCTAAGAGTGGCCCAAATTGACGAAGATTAGAAAACTTGCAGCTGGGGATACAGCTCAGCTCATAGGTGCCTGCCTGGCAAGTGCAAGGTCATGAGTTCCATTCCCAGTACCAAAATAAATAAATAAATAAATAAAATGAAATAAATAAAAATTGTTCTACTTTATCTTTAGGAAACAGATACTTAAAGACAAAAAGACAGGGCTGAAAAGACAGTGGATCTGTAGTCACTAGGTTAGATACCTGGCAGGCTCTAGATGCCAACAAGCCTTCCATGGTATAGGCCATCTCCACAGGGCCAAACTATTTGCAATGCACATCTTCCCTGGGCCTTAACTGTAAAGAAGACACTGGACCACCACTCTGAGCTAATGATCCTAAGGGCTTTCCACATTAACAAGATCACAATTCAACAGTTTTAAACACTAGAAACATTTCTGTCTTTGAGAATTTGTTCATATATTCATGTACCCAGACATCATGGTAAGTACTAGAGACAAAATAAAAATACCTGAAACCTTAACCTATTCTATAAGAACTTGCCATATAAGAAAGGTACTTATTTATAAAGTTCAAAGGATATTAAAATGAACTGCTTAATAAGTATTTTGGTGCCTGGGAGAACATGGCAGACAAATAACAGCAGCCATGGAGGCTCTCTGAGATTACCAGCTTAGAATCCAGGAGCAGTGCCGTGTGAGGAGTCCTAAGTGAGGGGAGATGTACCCTGCCGACCCAGGAATGAACTAAGCTGAGAGAAACCAACTCGAAATGCAATCCTGATGCTATAACAGGAACAGATAAAATCTTAGCACGGAAGCTGGATCCTGCACCACTGGAAGCCGCGATTTGAATTTCCTGCTGCTGCTACTACATCCCAATCTGTACGGCAGGGAGAGAGACGTGCGAAAGCTCTGAGAGTGGGAATCGGTGAACCAAACAGTGTTGAGAGCGGGACTGTCAGGAAGCCCTGCATCGACCTGCGATGAGTGAGAGAAATGGGGACCCTTTCATAGACTAGGAGGCTCCAACAAAGGACATTCTGGGAACAGGCAGACGAGCCGGAACAGGGCCCTGCAGTGACTTTAGTTGCATATTCCCCTCTCAAGTGGGATTGGTGGGGAGTGCTTGGCCTGGTGATGCCGCGGACTAAAATCCAGTAGGCTAGCCCAAATCAGGTCCCTGCGCCTGGTGGTGCACCCTAGCAGTAAAGCCTTCACTAGGTTGACCTGGAGGGACGGGCCCAGCAGAGGCTGCTCAGGTCTGTGTCTCCCTAGTACACTGCAGTGGGTGGGAACACCTAGCCAGCAGATTCAAACAAACTGTAACAGACAAAGAGAAAAAAAAAAAAAAAAAACTGGACTTCCTAAATACGCTTGTATGGAAGGAACAAAAAGTATGGGAAAAGGGAGCAACAAGAAAGGGTCCTCAGTTCCCAATCCTGAGAACACTGATCCAGGAAAGGTAAATGCAAAAGAGAATGAAGATAGAAAACATGCAGTATCAGACACGGCACCAATAGACCTAAAGCGGTATCTCCGGAGTCTCATAGATGAGTTCAACAATGAAGTATTTAATGAAATAAAGCAAGAAATAAATAGAATAGTTAGAGAAATACTACACACCACCCAAGAAAAAACAGATGGTGGAATGGAAAAACAGAAAAAAAGAGGAGAATTGTTTGATGGAGAAAATAGAGAAAACATAGACTACGTGAAGCAGGTTCAAAGAGATTACCAGGAAACTAAAAACTCTATTGAAAGCTGGCATAACAGCTTGAAAGAAACTAAGGATAGATTATCAGAACTGGAGGACAGATTTGTAAGGTAGGAGCATGAAATGAAAACCTTCTTAAAAATAACAAGAAAACAAACAGCAATAATACAAAGGCTAGAAGATGATAAGAGGATCTATAACTTAAGAATTAAAAACATAAAAGAAGAAGTAGGGACTCAAACAAATAGACTACAAAAGCTATTCACAGAAATAATCCAAGAGAATTTCCCTAATTTAGCAAAAGGTAAAGATACTCAGTTGTATGAGGCATACAGGACCCCAGCCACCTACAACCCAAACAGAGCTACAGCCAGGCATATAATAATCAAAATTCCAGAAATCCAGTATAAGAACAGAATATTAAAAGCCATCAGATCACTTACAAGGGAACACCCATCAGAATTACAGCAGACTTCTTGGCACAAACCATCAAATCACGAAGAGCGTGGGGGGAAATAATTCAAGCTTTGAAAGATAATAATCTCCAGCCAAGATGATATATCCTGCACAACTGTCCCTAGAAATTGATGGAAAAACAAGGTGCTTCCAGGATAAAGAGGAACTAGGGGAATTTGCAACCACCAATTCAACTCTACAGAGAATACGGCAGAAGAAAAATACCAAGATTCCAAAAACAGTGGCAAAGAGGCCACAATGAATGGAGCAAAAGCGAAATGAAGAAGACAAACTGACAACTAATGACAGAAAAACAGCTCAACAGAAATGAGGCAGAGAAGGTTGGATGGTAGGAATAGCTATTTTGGAGAAAACAAGGCATCATAATAGCTAGTGCTGCTTTAATATCATCTTACTTCAAGTCCCATCAAGCTTTTGTTCTTCTGTCTCCATCGATCTTAACATGTTGCATCTTATTGGATTTTATTGTATGTGATAATATAAACAAAAACTTTTATAGACAAGGAGATTATACAGAAACCATTGTTTATTTTCTGTTAGTTGATTCTAAATATCCCGTAATACTGTCATTCTCTTGAATGGTTTTACATTGTCTTGATATGTTTGATACTACAGTATATGAAGTTATACTCAAAGATTTTAAGGGAAGAGACACTATGGTAACTACTATTATGTCGAGATTATCTTGTGGTAAAACATTATTTTGCTTAAATGGCTATGTTTTGACCTGCGCTGTTTTGTTGTTATGCTCTCTTTTTTATATCAATCTCCTTTTTATTAACTACTTTTTCATTTTTATCCTTTTAATTAAGGGAAAAATAAAAAATAGCAGGATATATTATAGTAACCCACTTTGATTTCCTATTAACTTGATTTGAAACCCTGTATTGCTCTCACCATCTTGTTTTGATTGATTTCCCTGTATTCTGTTATGCTTGATAGTACCAAGTTTGAAAGTATAGGCAACAACTATGAAGACAATAAGATTCATTATGACGCCCATTCTGGTTGACTATTACCTTCTTTTGAAGTCCTCTAATGTCTCCAATGTTTTGGTTTTATTGGTCTTATTCTTTACTGTTTTGTTCAATTTTATTATAACTGATGATATAGGCAATTCTTTTTATGATAACAAGAGGCATTATGGTAACCATTGTTGATCACCTTGTATTTTGTTTTTACATTATGTATTATGTCCATCCTTTTGATTTGACTGACTCTGTCCTGTTATGTCACATTTGGTTTTACTTTCTTCAAAAAAAAAAAAAAGTAATAAGAACTGTGGGAGTAATAAAACCCAAAATGTGTAATTGTCATTGTACAAAGGAAAGGAAAAGAAACTGCTCTAAAAGATATAATTGCATATATATTTAAGTGTATAAGATAGATAACCATATTACTGAGTTTTGTTGGATCACTGAACAAAACTGTTTGCAGTCTCACTGTTTGAAAGTCCCCTCTATATGCTTTAATTTTTAACTTGAACAACTATTTCTAAGATGACAATATGTAATTAACTAGTGATTTCCTACTATTTTTTCTGAAATTCTGTATAACTTGTACCCTTTTTGTTTTTTTTTCTTTTTTCTCCTTAAATAAAATTTAAAAAAACTTAAAAAAAAATAAGTATTTTGGTGCATGTGATTTATCTCTGGGAAATTAAGGACTTTATGGGAAAAGTTCTCAACTGAAAAAAAATGTTTCAAAAACTATGTTCAAGGGATTAAAAACATGTCATTAATGAATTATCCAATTAATGAAATATTCAGTTAGTAGTCGTTATTTACTATGTGTCAAGTAAGATAATAAGACAAAGTCCTTCCCTAATGGAACTTTCACTTCATTGGAAGGGAGACAAAACAATAGTAACAGTGTGATGGTTAACCTGGTGGTCAATCTGACTGATTCATAAAGCACACTTCTGGGAGCTGGGTGAGCCAAGGAGTGTGACAATAGGGAGTATATGTGGTCTCCGGCTTCTTCCCCTCTGGCTCTCCCTTACTACTCTCTGCTTCTGGGCCTGGGAGTGAGCAACTCTGCTCCACCACATGCCTCTGCCCTAATATTCTGCCTCACCTCATACGTGTAACTACAGAACTAGCTGGCCATGCATTGAAACCTCTGAAACTGTGAGCCAAACAAACCATTCCTTCTTAAATTTCTGTATGTCAGGCATTTTGTTCTAGCAACAGGAAAGCTGTCTAACAGAAACACATGTATAGTACTTATTACGGGTGAGGCCCTGCCTCAGTCAAAACATTATGTACCTTAACTCATATTATGGTGGCTTTATAATGTTGTTCAGAGCAAAGTGGGCATATTCAGATTAGCTGGAACTTGAAGTTGAGAGATGATGGTGATCTGGACTATAGTGATACATTTAGGAAATTAACTGGTAAGTCTGGACTTGGAAGGGGAGAGATAGCAAGCAAAGATTACTTCTATGCTTTTACAGAGTTTAAAGAGAGTATCCAATAATACTGAATGTCTTTGAGGTTAAACAGACTAAAATATGAAAAGAACTCATTGGATTTATCAATTATGAGGTCAGTAACAGCTTTTTGCATAAGATTTCCACCGAGTGTTGGCATCAGCAGCTAGAATGTATGTTATAAGGAATGAGTAAAAGGAAATGGAAAAGATGTAAGTGAAGGAAAGAACAGAAGTGAGAGGTCTTGAAAGAGGAAAATAGCTTAGAAAAAAGTTTTCTTTTTAAGGAATGTCTAACATAGTTTTTTTCAGCCTTCTGAGATTCAAAAAAAGGACCCAGTCATAGAGGTAAGAATTGTAGCATGAACTTAAGTCTACTAGTCCAGTTTTAAATCTTTTATTTCTCATCTTTAACAATTCTCACTTAAGTAGAAGGAAGGGTTTATGCTAGGCTACACTGAAGTATTCATTCCTCTCTGCCACATTTAACTAACATTCTTGGGCTGACTCCATGGATTCTTCAGTCTCTGGCTAATGATATGATTAGAAGAATCATAATTAGTGTCCAGTTACCTGACACCCCATGTCACTGTGCCCCTTTGTATTCATCGTCTTAACCAATCCGATTCTGCAGGCTTCTATGATGGAAGATGTTTCTAGTAAGATGGGTGACAAAGTATTCGTTCTCTCCCCCCCACCTCATTCCCTCCCTCCTTCTCTCTGGCCCTCTTCTTCCCTCCCTCCCTCCTTCCTTCCCTCTCCTTCTCTCACATACACAAACATTAAATTTTGAAAATTCCCTGCCTCCCCTCCCCTTCATTTCTTGATCCCCTTCCCTCATGAGAAAGAGCTACAATCCTACTTCCCATTACCTATCTTGTATTTTGCTCTGTATTTATACATTTAGTTTCTTGTATAAGAAAAACTGAAGTATTTAAGCTTGTGCTATTTATCTTGCTTACATTATGGTTTCAAAGTGCATCCATTTTCCTACAAATGACTCAAGTTCATCTTCTTTGTGGCAGAGTGGTGCTCCACTGAGTATCAATACCACGTTTTCTTTATTCACTCATCCACTGATGGGCATACAGGGGGTTATTAGGTTTAGCTATTATTAATTTACTGCAATAAACATGGGTATGCATGTATCACTATAATATGATACCCTTAACACTCTTATGGTCAAGTGAAATTTCTAGTTTCAGCTTTTTGGAAAATGTCCATATCAATTTCCATAGTGACTGCACTAGTTTACATTCCCACTAGCAGAGTAGAAAGGTTCCTTTTTTCCCCCCTTAGTCTCATCAATGTTTAGATTTCTTGATGATGACTATTCTTCCTTGGGTGAGATGAAATCTCAGTTATTTTAATTTGCATTTCCCTAATGATCTGCAATGTCAAGTGCTTGCACTTCATGAAGTGCCATCTGCACTTATTCTGCGAAGTGTCTATTCATCTTGGTTGTCCTTTCTTTCTTTCTTTTTTCTTTCTTTCTTTCTTTCTTTCTTTCTTTCTTTCTTTCTTTCTTTCTCTCATTCTTTCTTTTTCTCTTTCTTTTGGTGCTGTGCTGGGGATCAAACTCACAACCTTGCACTTGCCAGGCAGGCGCTTATGCCACTGAGCTAAATCCCCAGCCCTTGGTTGACCATTCTTTTTTTTTTATCAGTACCAGGGATCGAACTCATAACTGCCTGCCTGCAAGGCAGGTGCTTATGCCGCTGAGCTAAATCTCCAGCCCATGGTTGACCATTCTTGATTGGGTCTTTTATTTTTGGGAATCTGATCTTTATAAGAATTTTACACATTAAATGTTAGTCTCCTCAGATCCAAAGCTTGGCTGTTTCTGAATGTAAATGTGAATTCTCTCAAGGGTGCATCAACACATGTGATCTGCTCTGTCACTACAATTGTGCTATCAGTGTAACATATTGTCTCAAGGAACTGATGAAAAATAACCATAAATTTTTTTACCAGCACTATGAAAAACACCTGGAACTCTCCACGGACATTTTAAGAGAAAATCACTCCTCAGGGAAGAAGGGGCTAACAAAAGCTTAAGCTTCCAGTTTTTGTAAAGTGCAACTCCTTTTAATATGAATGATTAAGCAAGTGGTAGGGGTAAGAACAAAATTAACTGACAGGTCTTTCTTTAAAGACTAACAGACCTTAGAAATTGTTAATAGACTCAAAATAAGAAAAAAGGAAATATATAAGTTCTAGGGTTAGTATTTGCTTAATTATGAGTAAATATATCTATGTCTGTCATTAAGAGTAAATGTTTTTTCCTCAGAGTAAAATACTAGATTAATTAAAATACTACTAGACCATAATATTTCTTGCTGATTCTTATTTTGAACTATAAGTCTTGCTTTCTTACTTGGTTCTATTTTTCTTCTTCTACATTTCTCAACCATAACTAAAAGATGGCTTCATTCTTAGATGTATTTCATGCCTATTACTGGAATTTTTAATTTTAATATGTTTCAGTAGGTTAATTAGAATAATGCTATTAAATGTTTAAGCTCACACGTTCTCTCTCTCTCTTTTACTTTCAATTCAACTTTTCTCAGTTCTGGATTCTTTTGATCAAGGCATTTAATTTTAGTTGGGCCTGGTATAAATACTGATTGATGAGACAGTCTCATTTCCCTTATACACTGCAAACAGTCTTACCTGAGGACAACCTCCGTGTATCTGTAGTATATTCAAGTCAGGCTTTCAGAAACATTTTTGATGCCTTGCTTTATTTTGTTTTATTATGATAATCACAAGAACTTCTGTTCAGTACCCAACTTCATTCCTATGTTTGTAGATAAATTGGCTTTTTGATCCCACACACACTTTCCTTTCTTTGCCAACACTGTGAAGTAGAGCCTTTTTATTTCTTTTTTAATCCTTAAAGAGGAAATTGTGTCCCAAACTGGTTAAACAATTTGAGAGCATTAGGATGAACTGGAGCACATACAAAATTTCCTTAAATCACCTAAGAACAATAAACCCTTAAAAAAGCAATAGATTTGAAATGAGAATTTAAAAAAGGGATTAAGTCCATATTGTAGAGTTGGTAATGTAACCGTGAAATTAGGAGGTACATTATTACCTATAACTGGATGACAGTAAATTCAACTCCCTGAACAGATGGTCTTCTACAGATGGTCTTTAAACTTCCTACAATCTGGCTTCTGGGCAAAACACTCAAAGAAAATTACTCAAAGGTTACCAAGAATCTAGATCATGGAAGCTGGCAAAAGAAGTGCTAGAAGGGATTTATGAAACAAACATAGCCAAGTAGTTTTGTATATTAAAAAAGCTTATTCAGGAGATATTAGGAGACCTTCTCCAGGTTACAGTGAGTCTGGTCTATAGAACCATGCAAGGTCTATGGACTAGACCTGGATTTCTGCCAGTGCTTTGCTGCTCTTCTCAGACAACGTGGGGGTCAACCTTCTTAAACCACCCTCCTGAACTCTCCATGCTCTCATATTCTGGACATGTTTTAATTTTCTTGTGAGATTCCTTTGCCCTTCCTTCTTAGAATACATTTTGCTTCATCATCTGCATTATCTACATCCCACCAAAGAACTAGAATTTTGCTGCCTGGCCTTCAGAGACAACTTTCTACACCCATATTGTCAACTTCCACCATGAGCCATGTTTCACAGTAAACATGAACTTGTACCACTTCTTTTCGTACCTATTACACACCTCAATTAACTACCATGTCTGCATTGAAAATATCATAATACAAGAGTAACAACAGGTAACATGCACTGGGTGTTTGAGGATAAGCCAAGAACTTGTCTAAGCTCTTTATCTTTAACTCATTTAATTCTTAGAATTCTAATTTTACAAATGAGGAAATTAAGGCACACAAAGGTTGATCATCAAAGGTTGCTGTCAAAGGCTATGCTTATACTGCTTTACTAGGTAGAACACCCCAAAACATGAAATGTCTATTTGCATCCTAGAATATTTGAACATTTTCATATCATAATATTTTTTCTATGACTATATTAGGATGACTTATCTATGCAAGAGTTCTATTGCCTTCAAAAACATCAATTTCCAGAAAAAAGACTGACTTTTCCTAAACTGATTGAAAGACAGAACTCAGGGAAGAGAAAAAAAGCCCCAATTCTTGGCTAGCTCTTACCTACTAAATATGGTAGTTTCAGACAGAGTCTCACATTAAAAAATGTATTAAGTGTGTTTTCCTATTTAACTAGGAATTTTCTATATTTAAATTATGATAATGAAAATTTCAAAAGGAAGTCTATTTGCTACAGAACTCCAGAAATCTACCTTCCTCCATTACTGTATAACTAGATGTCTTCTACAGGGTCACCTTATCCCCAGTGGATAACTGTAATGCAAAAATATAATGAATGATGGAACACACAGTCAGCTGCTTAGCTTCTGTTGCAATCAGATCTCTTCCAAGTATGAAACATCAGTCAGGCCAGAAATAGTCTTCCAGCGACCATTATCTCACACCAGTGTGGAAGAGGCAGCACAACATGAACAATGGGAGTCTCATTAGCAGATAATCACTAAGCATCCAGGACTAGCATTTCCTAGGCAACATGAAAATGATGGGCTCCCTAGCAGGAACCCACTTAGGGCAATGGGATGAGGGAACAGACAAAGAAGCGTGCTAGCCTCCTTGAAGAGGATTTCCTTTAGAAGGAAGAAAGAAATTCCTAATAAAATTACTAATTGTGAGACTTTTGGAACTGGTCTCATACCAGCACAACTAGAAACACAGAAGAAATAATTTAGACCCTTTAAACATGATAAATGTAATATACAATGAATCCCAGCATATATTTTGCACCAATGTGAAAACAGATTACATTTAATTTTTCAGATCACTTCCACAGGCCTCTCCTCTCTTTTTACTTCCAATTCAACTTTTCTCAGTCCTGGACTTTTCTGATCAAGGCATTTAATTTTAGTTGGGTCTGGTATAAATACTGAGTGGTAAAAGAGTCTCACTTCCCTTATACACTACAAACAGTATCACCTGAGGATAACCTCAGGCACAGGTAAAAGTGCGTTCTTGTGAGGGAACGCTGAGCCAGGCTGTTAAAGAAACAAGCTAGTATATTTTTTCTGTCATCACACCATGATGAAAATAACTGTTTGCAAATGCTTCACAATCCTTCTTTTCCTTCTTCAGTTAACATCTTCACATTGGTTCTGATAACTGTGTAACCTTGGAAAAATTACGAAATCTCTGAAACTCATACCTATCTGTAAAATAGGCATGATAATAATATTTACCACAGAAAGGTGTTAAAATCAGACTTGCTGCCCATGATGGCTTCTACATGTCTATAAATAGTCCACAGTTGATACGCTTACTTCTCTTCGTTCTTATGAATAGTCAAGTACAGGAGAAACCCATTCTCCACTGTCAGAGAATCAGCCACATAAACCAGGCACCACGGAGAGTGACGACTGCTATAGGACAGGGTATCAAAGGCTTTGGCAACACAAGCGTAATGAACACCTTCCAAAGCCTTCAGCTTGTTTCATTATAGGGTGGGGTAATATTTTTCCCAAATCGAATGATAGAAAAGGAAGGGTAGAGAAGCAGGCATTGTTGCCCTGCTTCAAAGATAAAGAACAGATCAATTAGCAGTTTGAAATAAATTATTTCCTTTTAAATGTTATTTCACCAGACAGAGTTTACTTTGTATGTACCTATGGCGAGTAAACCACAATTGTTTAATGAATTACTCTGCTCAATGTTAGGTTTACTTACCAGCATCTAAAAGAGCACAGAGCACAGCAGTAGAAAAGCCACTGAGAAGTGATGAGCTAAGACTCAGAAGCTGAGAGCCTGGTGCTGATCTGTGAGAACAGTAAGCACACCTTTTCAATTCTTAATCACCTCTAGATCCCACAGAAACCACCAAAGATTTTAAAAAGAAAGAAGATGGACTAAAGCCTGAGCTATGACGAGAAGGTCATCAGGTAACAAGGTATTTCAGTATCTTTCTAGCACAAAATATGGCAAATAGAAATGCAATAGTGAATGAAACACAGGAAATCCATGTGGAACACACTGTACCACTTAGATTATCACCACAATGCTGCAGCAGGTGTAGGAGCTGGCTCACCAAGCAGAAAGGCTCCAGAGGAGCACACGGTTTGCAGGGAGTATGGAGCGTCGGTGTGAGAAGTTTGGGGAACATGCCCGTAATTCCAGCACTCTAGGAAGCTGAGGCAGGAAGTCACAAGTTCAAGCCCAGCTGGGCCAACTTGGTGAAACCTTCTCTTAAAAAATGAGAGGAAGGACTGGGATGGTTCAGTGCAAAAGTCGTAGGTTCAATCCTTGAAACTGCCAAGAAGTTAAATATAAATAAAGTGCCACAGTGGCTGGCTATGGCTCACATGTGGACTACAGTTAGTGACAAAGCAAAGCTTTCCTAAAACAAATGGTCTGGAGTGGTTAATGGTTCTAGTGCAAGCAATAGTTCCTCACATTCCGGCACCTGCAAAGGCAGCAACGGTCTGTCTGCTGCAGTTTCCCTGACTCCTGAGCAACGCTAACCAGGAAATGACACTCCTGACCGCATCTCCATCACCTCCTGTCGGGGTGCTGAATGGGGAGACTACTTGACATGTACCAGCCCACATACCTCATTGATGTCTGACTAGGTATACTGGTTGTGTACCATAATCACCAGCAAGGAAAGGAAAAGAAAAACATGACATTAATAAAATGCAAAAGTCACTCTGGAAAATATGCTTAATAAAATGAATCAGACACAGAACAAATATTGTATGACAGATTCAGAGGCAGAAAGAGTAAACAGAGTTTACCAGGGGCTGAAGGGCAGAGGGAACAGGGTGTTACTGCTTAAAGGATAGAGTTTTGTGGAGATGATTTAAAAGTTTTGACTATAAATAATGATGGTTATACAACATTGCAAATGCATTTAATGCCAATGAATACCAATAAGGCCAATAATTAAAATGGTATATATTGTATTATTTTACCTCAAAAAAAGATTAAAAAAACTGTAGAGATTCACCAAATGGTGACCTCTGGAGGTCTCCATGCAAAGGTCTCTACCTTCTTAGAAAAATATAAGCATAAATTTTTGAGACCTTGGATTAGGCAATAATTTCTAGATATGACACTAAAAGTATAAACACCTAAGTTAAAAATACATAGCTTCACAAAAATGTACAATTACTGTGCTTCAAGTAACATTTAACAACAGTTTCCTGAAATAATTCAGACTGGTAGCAAATATTTGCCATCATATAAGGGGTCATATCTAGAACATACAAAGAACTCTTAGAGCTCAATAATAAAAGACAAGTTAAAAAATGGCCACAGTATCTGAACTGACACCACTCCAAAGAATATATATGCATACAAACAGCCAATATGCTTAACCTTTGTAACTAGGAAAACACATGTAGAAATCATAATAAGATCATGCTTCCCACTCACTAGAATGACTATAATAAAAAAGACAGATAATAACAAGTATTGGCAAGGACGCAGAGAAACTGGAACCCTCACAAAGTGCTGGTGAGAAATATAAAATGGTACAGTCCCATTAATGCTGTTCTACAATAAAAGGAATGGAAAGCAGTTACATGTTGCCACATGTATGAACTTCGAAAACATTATGCTAAGTGGAAAAATTCAGTCATAAAACACCACATATTGGCTATGTTGGAACTTGGGGTGCTGGGAAACCAAGCAACCTGCTCACTTCCCTAGTATGTGGCCGTGAGCCTACCAGTGAATGGGCTGAGAATCAAACATCCCATCCCAGCCCCTACCCCCACAACGCTAGCACATGGGAGCCAGAGGTTTGAGCATTTCTTGGGAGGTCGACCATATGCAATATAGCAAATAAAGGGGACTTCCTTCTCTTTGAAGGCAAATATTGTTATCACTGTTTTGCTTTGTTGTGATTAACTGTATTGCTCTATTCAATATTCGTTTTGATAAGTTCTATAATGTTCTGTATTTGTTTTGATTTTTCTATACCTGATTGAAAGGACAACTATTGTGAAGATAGGGAGATATTCTGTGGTACCTATTGCTGTTATCCCAGTAACCTGCTCTGTACCAATTTCACTGCATTGTCTTAACTGGCTTTATTCTGTCTTGTTCTGTTGTATTTTACTACCTTCAAACTAATAAAAAAAAAATACCACATATTACATGAAGCCATTTATATGAAATGTCTAAAACAGGCAAATTCCTACAGACAGAAAGTGCACTAGCAGCTGTTTAATGCTATGCTGAGGCAAGGGGGACCTGGAAGAGAGTCTAGAGGGTAATGGATTTCTCAGCAGAATAAAAGTGGTAAGTAAAAACTCATTGAAATATATACTTTAGTGAACTGTATGAGGTACAATTATATCTTAATAAAGCTGTTGAAAAATAAATGCTCAACAAATATGCCAGTACTGTGCTTTTAAAACATTACTCTGAAGAAAGGACAAGTCAAGAAAAAAAAAAAAAAAAGAAATCCTTAACTTTTACTCATACAAAGACTGTAAAGATAAATCACCCATTAACGAAACTTGGAAGTAGGTACAAGGTAGTGAAAGAACTCTGAAAACTGGCAAGAAGACAGGCTGGGCTCCTAGAGACTTCAAAACTTGAAGAACAGCAATGAACAGAGACTGAGAGCCCATACGTGCTGGGTGGGCACTGGAGAGGCCCAGGCCTGAAACAATGAACAGACATAGGGAAGAAGATGGGAAAATCTGTCCTTTCCAGCTACCAGACTGGAGAATGAGAAGCACAACAGAGGCCACACCAGGAGCTCCAGCCCTAGCTCTTCAGCTATATCTCCAACCAGTCAATCTGCTTTTCCTAGCAGCTTCAAAATACTTGTGCACCAACCCAGCGGTGTTCCACAACCAGGACACTGACTATGGGAGGATCAGCAAAAAAGCCCTAGCAGAGCCTTCCAAGCAGTGACAAATCTACCTGATCCCTGCTCAGTATTGAAGGCATCAGTAAGCGGGCAGATCCACCTGCCTCAGCTACATCTGGGGTCTTCTGGCCTTGACCCGGGGGCAGAAAGTATTTGGGTAAAAGAGAAGTGGCACATTACCTCTAGAGGAACACAAATTTTAGCTGACGGAATTTCTCACCTGAGGAAGCAGCATGATATTTCTTAGCACTAAAAGAAAAAACTGTCAACCAAATCCTAGATTCCAAAATAACTACCCTTTAGGAAATAAGGCAATGTAAAATTCTTATGCAAAAGGGAACTAAGAAATTTGTTGCTAGCACTCTTACACATTAAATGATGCATAAAAAGAAGCACTTGAAACAAAGAAAATAGAGAAGATGGCTGGGACATTCAGAGAGGAAAGAACAACGTAACAGCTAAAATTGAGGTAATAGACTATCCTTCTATGAATTTTATTAATCAAATTTTGTAATTGAAACACAAATTTTCATACAATCTGATACACTACTCAATAAATATAAAATAGTTAAATCTTCCTATAATCCACAGGATACTGTCTAAGGGTGAATTAAAATTCAACTATAATACAGTATATCATGGAGTAATAAAAAGAAATGACCTATAAATACACATAACAAGTTAGTAATCCATTTTGATGATACATACAGACACACATACACAGGTACACATACATATGTGCATTCATTATTGGTAAAATCCGAATAAACTATAGTATTTGATTGATGGTAAACAACCGGTTTTCTTGGAGGGGGGCGTGAGTAGTACAAAAATAATTTAATAAAAATCATGGTCATTCAAATCTGAGCAAGTTTCCTTGCTTGGTAATGCTTTGATCCACTGTCAGACATCATACACATCACATGACTGCACTATGAGAGAACACTTGGAAGCCCATGCCTAGGTTCTACAAGACTTGTGTTATGGATTAAAAACTGGTGGTCAACTTAATGCCAGCTGGATTACATCATCATGGTGCTGAGCATGAATGTTCCACCTGAGGAAAGTTGCCAGCATAAATGGAGACTTGGAGAAGGAGATGCTATGAGTTGAGGTGTTGAGGTGTTGTGGGTTCTCCTACATGTCACTGTTTGAGCCGTTGATTCTGGAGAAGCTCTGGTCCTCACATCGAGCACTGCCTCCTGGCTCCAGAGGGGAAGACATGTGCTGCTTGGTCTCCAGGATGAACTCATCACACTGGCTTCCTCGCATGTACTTGACTGTGCTTATCGTCAGAGGAGCTCGGGACCTCTTTTTCACTGAGGATGGTTGTGTTGCTTTTCAGGACAGCCCTGGTCTTTGTTGTGAGTGTGACGTCTCGGCTCCAGCATAGAACCCTAAACCTACCAGCACAACTCCTTCCCCCCACTGGCATAGCCTTTCTGTCTTCCACTACTGATCTTTGGGCCTTCCCAGCACAGATTCATAGAAGAGACTGGTGTAAGTCCTTCTTGTGGGCTCTAGACCTCCAGGTGGACTCATGGGAGGCATTGTCATGAGCTCTGGGTCTTCATCTGGCCTCATACGGGATAATGCTGTGGGATTCAGGCTCTTGGCTAAATATTCTATGTCTTTAGTGGTGTGGATAGATTTCCTGCATTTTCTTGTTGGTGACCATCATAAAGTAATGTTATAAACTCCGTGTCCTGATTCTAATTGTTCTCCTCACAACCCCTGACTACAACATCTTGTTCAATGTGTCTCACTTTTCAATGAATTTTTTTAATACTCTTTTATGTAATGAATCTGAAATGTTAAGAACAACAGGTTTTGAGTTCTGTGGGCCCCTTAATGAATCATAAGTGCCCGAGGGTGGTCACAGGGCATTCTAAAATACCTCCCTTGAAAGACAGGGATTGTTTGGATTTTACTGCTCTTTTTACTTTGCCAACATTTGGCAGAGTTTAAAGCACCTGGCCAATCCCCATAGATTTGCTATGAACAAAATCTGATCTAGTCAATCATGACCCAGCAGCCACTGAAACCGAAATGTCAAGCAGAGAAATACACATCTATGATATGTCTGACACCTATTTCATCAGTCCACTTTGATTTCATCAAAGTCCACTTTGCCTAGCCCTAGCAATGGACAGGGCCATGCCAGGAACTGCCAACTGGTTGAGAATGTGGCAAGGGAAGCTTGTTTTCCACCTCCAAGCTCCCAAAGGTATTGGGTGTTAGTTCTTAGCAATTTTCTTTACAAAACCTCCTATCACTACCGTCTCAGAAACTGTGTACAACGCTTGCTACAAAGATAAATCTGCCACATGGCTATAGAAGAGCTTCTCCACCAGCATCTCTGAGCTAGGATATGGTTTCCTGTGACCTAGTCCTGTACTAAGAAAAGGCTCTGAAGACTCATCACACTAAGGCATGGTTCACATATGTGAGATGTTAGGTTAAGGATAATGTATTGGTCTTAAAATGGCTCACAGGCAGAGCACTGGGTAATATGAAGTTGGAATGTCTCTAATTTGCCATTTCTTTTCCTTTTATGATACTGGAAACTGAATCCAGGGCCTTTTCTCAGTTACATCCCTGGTCTTTTCTTCATTATTTTGAGAGTCCCTCAAGGTGTTAAGTTACTCAGGTGGGGCTCACACTTGTGATCCTTCTGCCTCAGCCTCTCAGAATGCTGGGATTACAGGCATGTATCACAATGCCTGGCTCTACCATTTCCTCAAATAAAACTGAGTATCTCAAATTTGTACAGACTGTATATGTGGAATGCACTACAGACTGGCTTAAGACATAGGTCAAATCCCTACACTGTGGGATTTAATGGGCCAATGAAAATTTTCTATCACAAATTAACATAAAGACTTTGTTTTGAGAAAATCTGAACATCTGATTGATAAGTCACACAGATTCTCTCGGGCTTATTACATCTTGTGCTGGAGAACAAGAGGAGTCAGAGAAGGAGTGCAATAGAACCAAATGGACCTGCTGGCTCTCCTTTCCTCTCATTAAAGGCAGCTTTCTTGGTGTTTGTGGGTGTGGTGTATGCGGGGTACACATACACTTTTTAAAATAAAAGGAACATGTCAGTTTGAAAGCATTCCCTCTGGAAATGCTGATGCCCTTCTTATTAAATGCACGTTAACTGCTTGAAATCCCAGGCACATATCCAAGTTCATTTCCTTTCTCCTCAGGCAGTTTCCACAACCCACCGCATTTTCATTTTAACAGTCCTCATTACTGGTATCATTTCATACCCGGGAGTTTGCTCAAGTCGACATCAATCTTGCCAATCCCTGTGTTTGTTGACACAACACAGTCTAAATCCACAGATACTAAATATAAAAATTTAAAATTCATTTCTTATTTGATATGCCCCCAAGTGATAGTCCTGTCAGTGACACGGCATGCGAGAGACGCCATACATAGGGCAGTTTATGCAGTTCCATTTACTTCAATAACATGTTGTCCATTCTCTCACTGCCCAGATGCTCTGCAACTTCTCAAAAATATGTGGTGCCTTAAAGTCACCTATTCTGGAGCATATCCTTACCCCAAAGCCATCTTCTTATACATGCTTGATTACTACTTCATTTAATAAACAGCCCTTTACTACAAATAACTCTTTACTAAGCAGAAAAGGGGCAAGCTTTTCCTTCAGAAGGAACAAAAAAAATTTCATTCAGCATAACACTTCCTCTTCAGTTAAGCTTTTCATGTCTCTGCATGAGTCTAAACTAAGAAAGACAGCAAAATCTTACCTGATTGGAGAACCTCATGCTCACATTACGTTGGTTCTGTAGTGGGACATAGCGCTGAACAGGATCAATGTCTTTAGGACTGATTAATTCATCCACTGGGAAAAAAAGTAACACAAGTAAATAATTATAGGCAGCTAAGTTAGATAGAAATTAATATATCTACAGGGACTAGGAGTGAGCAGAAAAGAACCAGAACTGTCGCAGGAGGCACATCTAAAGACCAGGCCTCGAGATAAAGATGCAATGGCTAGGCCCCTGTGCCTCCCCAAGGGATAAGCAGTGACTCCGGATTACACTGTAATTAGCATCAGTAGAGAGACCTCATCTCTAATACCAAAATGAAAACACCACAAGAAAATAAACTGAAATCCTTTATAAATATGGACACAAAATTTTTAAAGAAAAATGCCAGCAAAAGAAAGCTAGTAATGTTAAAAAAAAAAAAAAAAGGATTATATACCACGACCAAAGATTTAGAACACAAATTTAAGGATGGCCAAACATCTGAAGGTTAATTATTATAGTATATCAATAGAACAAAGGACAAGAACCTATATTCCCATTCAGTACACACAAAAAAATTACATTGTCTCAAGGTAAACTTTCCAGTCATACAAAAAAAAAAAAATCATTAAACAGGGATAGAATCTAGGGATAGAAGACAGGGCATATCTATGAAAAACACCTACAGCTAACATCACGTGCAATGGTGAAAGAATGGATGTTCTTCCCCAAAGATCAGGACCGAGACATAGACGTTCATTTTTACCACTTCTACTCCACATTGTACTAGGGGTTCCAGTCCAGCAAATTAGGCAAGAAAAAGTAACAAAAGGGATTCAGATAGAAAAGAAAGAAGCTACCATAATTAAGACCATATGCTCTTAACATAAAGGTAAAGCAAAGAAATGACCTATCATAGTACAGAAATAAACTATTATATTAGTGGTTGATTTTGGGGGGTACTGGGAATCGAACTCACAACTTTGTGTTTGCTAGGCAGGCACTGATGCCACTATATCCCAGCCTCTATTTGATTTTTGATAAGTATGATAAAATAATTCAATGGGTAAAAAAATACATGATTTTTCTTCTCCAAATAGCACCAGGATAACTAAATATCCAAAAGCAAAAGATGAAGATATCATATACAAAAATTTTCCTCAATCATATACAAAAATAAACTCAACAAATAAAAAAAATTGAACTTAAGAGCTAAACTGTAAGACCACATGTGCTGGTTAAAGACTGTCAACTTAACTGGAGTAAGAGATCCCCAGGTTTGGAGAGTACTAACATTATCAGTGGCAAGCAATCACTGGCAAGCACGCAGCTGAATGGGTGACTACATGTGGGACCTGTTTGGAAGAAGTAGGTCACAGGGTGTGACCTTGGGACATATATCTGGTGCCATTTCCCTGCTCTCCACTTTCTGGCTGCCACTAGCTGAGCAGTGTTCTCTTGCTGGGCTATTCCCTTCTAGTGTTTCAACCTTAAGCCAGTCTACTGTGGACTGAAACTTCTGGCACCCTTAGCCAGTAGAAAACTTTCTTCCCTCCCTTGTGTTGTGGGTATAGGATGTTTTGTCCCAGCAATGGGAAAGCAGACTAACACACTGTTATGAGTAAATCTTTGTGTCTGGGACTTCCGGGAGAACATGGCGGATAGATAGCAGCAGCTTCAGAGGCTCTCTAAGAAACCACACTTAAAATCCAGCAATGGTGCCAGGCAACAAATCCTAAGCAAGGGGAGATATACTTTGCCGACCCAGGAACGAACTAAACTAAGAGAAACCAACTGGAAATGCAATCCCGGTGATATAACAGGAACAGAGAAGGTCTCAGCTGCGATTTGAATTTCCTGCAGCCACTGCTGTGTCCCAATCGGCACGGCAAAGAGAGAGGTGCGAAAGCTCTGAGAGTGGGAAGCGGTGAATGGAGTTGAGAGCGGGACTGGCCGGGAGCCCTGCATCAGCCTACAGTGAGTGAGCGGATCTACTTCCATAGAGTAGGAGGCTTCAGCAAAGGACATACTAGGACTGGGCAGACTGGCCAGAGCAGGACGCTGCAGTGACTTTAGTCAAATATTCCCCTCTCAAGCAGGACTGGTGGGGAGTGCCTGGCCTGCATGATGCCACTGACTAAGACCCAGTAGGCTAGCCCAAACCAGGTCCCAGTGCCTGGAGGTGCACCCTAGCAGTGAAGCCTTCAGTAGGTTGACCTGGAGGGGTGGGCCCAGCATAAGCTGCCCAGGTCTGTGTCTCCTTAGTACACTGCAGTGGGTGGGAACACCTAGCCGGCACAATTCAAACAAACTGTAACCCAACAAGGAAAGAAACTGGGCCTCCTATATAGCTTGTATAAAAGAAACAAAAAATATGGGAAGAGGGAGTAACAAGAAAGGGTCCTCAGCCCCAAATCCTGAGAAACATGCAATATCAGACACGGCACCAATAGACATAAAGCGCTATCTCCAGAGCCTCATAGGTGAATTCAGCAATGAAGTTATTAACGACCTGAAGCAAGATATAAGTAGAATAGTTAGAGAAATGCTAAGCACTGCCCAAGAAAAAACAGATGGTGGAATGGAAGAACAGAAAAAAAGGGGAGAATTGTTTGATGGACAAAATAGAGAAAACATAGAATACGAGAAGCAGGTTTAAAGAGATTATCAGGAAACTAAAATCTCTATCAAAAACTGGCATAACAGCTTGAAAGAAATTAAGGATAGATTATCTGAACTGGAGGGCAGATTTGTAAAATGGGAGCATGAAATGAAAAACTTCTTAAAAATAACAAAAAAGCAAACAGCAATAATACAAAGGCTAGAAGATGATAAGAGGATCTACGAATTAAGAACATAAAAGAAGGACACAAACAAATGGACTACAAAAGCTATTCACAGAAATAATCCAAGAGAATTTCCCTAATTTAGCAAATGGTAAAGATACTCAGATGTATGAGGCATACAGGACCCCAGCCACCTACAACCCAAACAGAGCTACACCCAGGCATATAATAATCAAAATTCCAGAAATCCAGTATAAGAACAGAATATTAAAAGCCATCAGAGACAAGAAACAGATCACTTACAAGGGAACACCCATCAGAATTACAGCAGACTTCTCGGCACAAACCATCAAATCACGAAGAGCGTGGGGGGAAATAATTCAAGCTTTGAAAGATAATAACCTCCAGCCAAGATTGATATATCCTGCACAACTGTCCCTAGAAATTGATGGAAAAACAAGGTGCTTCCAGGATAAAGAGGAACTAGGGGAATTTGCAACCACCAATTCAACTCTACAGAGAATACTGCAGATATTTTAAAAAAGGAAAAATCCAGAAATAGTGGCAGAGAAGCCACAATGAATGGAGCAGAAAGCGAAATGAAGAAGACAAACTGACAACAAACGACAGAAAAAGAGCTCAACAGAAATGAGGCAGAGATGATCGGATTATAGGAACAGCTATTTTGGAGAAAACAAGACATCATAATAGCTAGTGCTGATTTAGTATCATCTTGTTTTGAAGTCCCATCAAGCTTTTATTCTTCGGTCTCCATCGGTCTTAAAAGGTTGTATCGTATTGGATGTTATTATGTATGATAAGTAAAAACTTTTATAGACAAGAAGATTATACAGAAACCATTGTTTTAAATACCGTGTAATAATGTCATTCTCTTGAATGGTTTTATAGTGTCTTGATATGTTTGGTGCTACAGTATACGAAGTTATACTCAAAGATTTCAAGGAAAGAGACACTATGGTAACTATTTTTATGTCAGGATGTCTTGTGGTGAAACACTATTTTGCTTAAATGGTTATGTTTTGACTTGTGCTGTTCTGTTGTTATGCCCTCTTTTATCTCAATCCACCCTTTTTTAATTATTTACTTTTTTCTTATCTTTTTAATTAAGGTAAAAATAAATAAAAAAATAGCAGGATACATTATAGTAACCTACTTTGATTTCCTATTAACTTGATTTGAAATCCTGTACTGCCCTCACAATCTTGTTTTGACTGATTTTCCCCTATTCTGCTTTGCTTGATAGTACCAAGTTGGAAAGTATAGGCAACAACTGTGAAGACAATAAGATTCATTATGATGCCCCTTCTGGTTGACTATTATCTTCTTTTAAAGTCCTGTAATGTCTCCAATGCTTTGGTTTTATTCTTGACTGTTTTGTTCAATTTTATTATAACAGGCAATTCTTCTTAAAATAGCAAGAGGAAGTATGGTAACCATTGTTGATCACCTTGTATTTTGTTTTTACATTACCAATTATGTCCACCCTTTTGATGTGACTGAGTCTGTTCTGATATGTCACATTTGGTTTTACTCTCTTCAAAAAAAGTAATAAGAACTGTGGGAGTAATAAAACCCAAAATGTGTAATTGTCATTGTACAAAAGAAAAGAAAAGAAAGTGCTCTAACGGTTATAACTGCATATATGTTTAAGTGTATAAGATAGATAACCATATTACCGAGTTTTTTTGGATCACTGAACAAAACTGTTTGCACTCTCACTGTTTGAAAGTCCACTTTATATACTTCAGTTTTGTAACTTGAACAACTATTTCTAAGATGAGAATATGTAATCTATTCACTAGTGATTTCTTACTGTTTATTTTTAAAATTTTGTATTACTTGTACCCTTTTTCTGTTTTTTTCCTTTTTCTCCTTAAATAAAAAAAATCTTTGTGTCTATGACATAGACAAAAGTACAACAAATACAGGTGACAAAAAGATATTAAATTTCATAAAAATTATAATTTTTTTGATCCTCAAAGGGTAATATTAGGAAAGTTAAAGGACAGTCCACAAAATTGAATGGAAGAAAATATTTGAACAACATGTGTCTCGCAAGGCAGTTGACTTTAAAACATATTGAAAAAATTACAACTCAGTAATAGACAAAAACCAAATTAAAAATAGTTAAATTTGGTACCATGGCACATGCATAGAATTCCAGCTAGCTGGAAGGCTGACACAGGAGAATGGCAAGTCAGGATCAGCTTGGGCAGGTTATTGAAACTATCTCAAAGTAAAAACAGCAAGGTTGAGGGTGCAGCTCAGTGGTAAAGTGTTTCTGGTTCAGTCCCTAGCACTGACAAAAAAAAAAGACAGGCCACAATATCTAAACAAGCATTTTTCTAAAGAAGTTAAATAAATCCCCAAAACCACATGAAAACATGCACAACATTAGGCATTTGGGAAATGCTAATCAAAACCGCAAGAAGATACCAATTAACACTAGTGTAGCTAAAGAAGTAATAAAAAAACAGATAAGAACAAGTATTAGTGAGCTCGTAGAGAACTCAGAACTATCATATACTGGTGGGAAAGCTAAGTGATAATGCTGCTTTGGAAAATAGTCTAGAGGTTGTCCAAAATGTTTATCATAAAAGAAGCATATAACCCAATGACTTCTGTACTAAGTCTGCACCCAGGAGAAATAAAAACTGTGTCACAAAATAATATGTACATGAACATTCAGAGTAGCATTATTAATAACAGCCAAAACATGGAAACAACCTAAATGTCCATTCTGAGGAATAGAAAAATAAAATGCAAAATATGCATTGTGGGATGTTACTCCACCAGACAGCAAAAATCTGCAGATGCAGGGTGCACCATAGAGGAACCTAGAAAATGCTCAGTTAAGTGAGATTGAGAGAAGCCAGCCACACAAGGCCTCATGCTATACGCCAAAAGGTATTCGCAGTGTCCAGAATAGGCTGGCTTGTGGCAGTTTTTGATAAAAACTCAAGGATATAACAAGAAGGGTAATTTACAGTTGTGAGAGGAGGAGGAAGGCCCTAAGTGAGTGGGTGTCTGGTGTTTTAATGAATTGGGTGATGCTCATGAGGCTCACTTTAGCTGGGCTTCTACACAGGCCTTCTGGCGGGGAAGATGCAGGGAAGAGATGGTGGTGGGAAACATCGTCTGAAGTGTAATTCTGCAGAGCCTCCTTGGAGGGCTGGCAGTACCTAAACAAACAGCCATGGCATACTCTCCAACCCAGCAGTTCTACATCTATACAGTTGCCTTAGTTATACTCACACATGTGCAAATTAATGGAATACTAACAAGAATAAATTCAACTTTTACTAAAAGGAGCTGGAGAATTCATGTATTTTTACTGCACTTAAAACTCTGAAAATAGATTCATTTTATTCTTGATCTTCAATTCTATACTGTTCATGTAAAAACACCAACACATTAAATTGTATATAAATGTATCTATGTATAATCTTTATTTGAAATAAAATACATTTTTTTTGGTCTTTTTTGAGAGGGGGTTTCGCTATGCAGTTCAGGTTGGCCTTGAGCTCACTTTGTAGCCCAGGCTGGTCTTGAACTAGCAATGATCCTCCCACCTCAGCCTCCTGAGTGCTGGGATTATAGGCGTGAGCTGTTCCATACCTATGTTCCATACCATGCCTAGCTGTTCCATACATTTTTATGTACTGCTTTTTAGGCAGTAAATAATTCAGTAGCCCCCCCCCCCTTTTTTTTGGTACCAGAGATTGAACTCATGACCATGTGCTTGCAAAGCAGGCGCTCATGCCATTGAGCTAAATCTCGGACCCCACAGGCAGTGAATAATTCTGAAAAACAGACCAGCAAGTCAGTAATTGTAAATTTCGTTGCAGCTTTGGGAATATTTCTACATTATATTTCATTCTTGGGTATCTTCCAGGTGTATCCGTAATGTTACCCAACAAAAAACCCATCAAAGTATATTTTAGTAATTTCTAGAGAATATCTTCAATAATAATATAAGTAACAACAGAATAGTAAGAAAAAGTGAGGAGGAAAGGCAGCTGCTGCATCTAGATAATGTTTACCAAGTACTTGGCATTGTTGAACTATTTCACGTATTTTAACCTTCACAATGACCCATTCAATTACAGACAACAAAACAGAGGCAAACAGTTTTTAAGTAACTTGACTGTGGATAGTATATAGTAGAAGTTCTCCTCTCTGCAAAATAATACTTCTGTATGATACAAGTTTAGTTGTAGTAACTTGTATTAATTTTACTTTAGCTCATGATGCAGGGTTGCTTAGTATACTGATATTCTAAACAAGCAGGAAATTATTTTCCTAGCTCATTTGTCTGATCATTGATGTGGAGAAAAAATCCACAAGCATTTACATAACTAATACTTCATTATCATTCTATAGAAACAAAATTCTACCTTTTTATCTAGACGTGATGACCAATAATTTAGGAAATGTCTTTAGAAAACATAAGTGCTAATATACCAAAATTGACATTAATCAAATGATTAACCAAGTCCTTCTGAAAGCTTCTTTCTTTGCGTTTCCTTTCTGTTTCTTTCTCTGTGCTACATGTCTGTGTTGAGCATAGTGTTCCAGCGTCTACTGTGCGCTCATCTGTAACCCACGCTGCTATGCTTCTCATCCGTGGCTATGCCCGGGGTCTAACTCAGCTCCAGTCACACAGGGAAGCTTACAGACTGACTTACTAATCAGAAGAATAAATCAATGGGTCAATCAATATGGGAACACTATCTGACATGATCATTAATTTTGGTAATGGTAAAACTAACACATGTCCTTAAAAGATGAAATTAATAGAGGCATTTTCCCCCATAGCACTGATTGTTATTATTCAGGAGCAAAAACAGAGGTCCTTACTATGGCAATACAATGACATGGGCTTTCTGATGAAGAGTGACAAGTCTGAAAGAAGTTACAGTCAACTGCAGAACATTTAAAATAAACTTAAAAGACCAGGGTTTTTAAAAGCACAACAGCTTTCTACATTTACTTAAAGAGTGCCAAACCCTGAAGATAATCAAGTATTCCTAACAGAGATAACTATCTTTGAATACTTAAAGAATAGGAATCAAGTTATGTGCATTTTTATGCCCAAAAAAGCCTACAAAATATATTCTGAATTTACACAAACAATCAGTGTAGAGGATAAAATGAAAATATTAAGAATGTGAGGCCGGGGATGTAGCTCAGCAGCACAAGTGCATGCCTGAAAAACACAACATCCTGAGTTTGATTCCTGGTACAGAAAAGCAAAACAAAACAAAATATAAGAAGTTGAACATTATACAATGTATACATTGTAGCATCAGATAGAACTCCATAAATATGTACAATTTTATGTTTCAATTAAAAACCTAGGATATTTTAGCCAGGAATAGTGGTGCAAGCCTGTAAGCCTAGCATTCAAGAAGCCGAGGCAGAAGGATCACCCCAAATTCAAGGTCAGCCTGGATTACACAATGAGCTTAAGGCCAGCCTGTACTACAGCAAGACCGTATCTCAAAAAACCAAAGTCAACTAAATGAAACATACATATGAAATTCAAAAGTGGTAGTGAAATGATAATTTAAAGACTACTTAACCAAAGAAAAAAATTTTCTTTTTCTATTATGACAAAAAAAAATTTCACACAAGGGTTAGCAAGATAATTCACAAGATGAAGTTATACTTCAAAACCTAATTCTCAACTATAGTGGTACTATTAGCAACATGTACTATGAAACTAGCCACTTGGAGGAAGAAAAAAACACTGACCTTCAGCCTCATAAATTATACTCAAAAATCCCTAAATTTTACATATTATTTTTTAATTTAATTGATTAATAGAGGTAGGCTTTCTAACATTAAATTTTAAACTCCAGGGCAAAAAAATTAAACAGGAAAACACTGATAGATCTTATTAAAGATTTTTTAATTTGATCACTAAAAATCAACATAGGTAAAATTTAGAAGCAAACAACTCAGAAAATATCAAGAGAAAATATCAGAAAATATCAACTCAGAAAATATTTTTTTGTTTGTTTCTCTTTGGTTTCTTTGGGTACCAGGAAAGAAGTTTAATATATTAAATATATAAAATATTCATGCAGATTAAAAAAGAAAAACAAACAATGTTAAATGGACAAGGCACACTGCTAGAGAATTTACAGAAGAACATTTAAGAAACATGTTTTTTAACCATCAGCATGCAAAGGTAAACAAACTGCAGCTTAATATTTTACTAGGTTAGAAAACATTTTGTTTCTCATAAGAATATTTGATGTCACAGAGGTTACAGATGACACAAATACCCCGTAGATTCCTGAATAAATCAATAAACTGCTAGGCATAAACTGTATGACCTTGGATGAGTTGCTAAACTCTTCTGGGCCTCAGTTTCCTCATCTATACCACATAGTATCCATCTCATAAAGAGGTTAGAAGAATCACTTAGGATAATATTTGTAAAAGACAAACACACAATGTGACAAATGTTAAGATGGGCATTATTATCAACACTAGCATTTCTGGGAGACAGTGTAACCATCTAGATATTTACTTTTACTAGTAAACTGGGGGGAGGACTATAAATTTTATGCAAATTTTTAGCTTTAGTGGTAATTTCACTACAATGTTTTAGTCTTATAAAAGCCAGTTATTTTTACAATGAACTAAAGAAAATCTTCCAAGGAAAAGCTTCTAAAGTAACACTACATGTGTTTTTAAGATGTGTATACCTGCTGTGTAGAAATCCCAATTTAGGTCACCAGCAATCATGTGGATACCATGAAAAAGATAATAAAATTGCTTAGAAATTGATGTCTTTCTGCTTCAAAGCAGAAAGTTTCCCAAAGCATAAGAGTTGGGAAATCTCTGAGCAACTACAATATAGAAATGTTGTTTTTTTCACTTTTATCTACTTATTTTATCTTTAGCTAATGAATAACAAAATCATGTGACATAAACAGTCAGATGCATCTGAAGTCAACAGACCAATGAAAAGACCTCAGTTTCCTATATTCTCACATATAGTAGGAGACATTTGATCAGCAACTTTAAAAAAGAATTTCTAGGATTAATCAGTGGTTTTTATCTTTAAGATTAACTGTGGGCAAGAAACATCATAAATGAAAGAAAAAAGAATAAAATAAAATAGACTTATCTTTGTTACAAACACTGGACTCAAAAGGTAGTACATCAGAACAGTCAGGCTGCTCTCAGGGAGAGGCAGAGTAACTACGCTGTCCTCCTGGTCTTACTGCAGACCATAGTAATACAGCCAGTGGATGATCAGGCAATACCAAAGAGCCTCCAAAAGCAGAATGAGTAAGCGCAAAACGGTAAGGAGCAGGCTTTCCTTTTCTTTCCTTTCTTTTTAATCCTTGCAAAATAAGGAAACTGATCTTCATGGAAGTTAAAAACAAGTTTTTCAAGTCATGGAGGTAGTAGAGGAGGAGGATTGCATATTCACTCTGAACTGGTTCTTAAGTTTATGATCTCAAAGCCAATGACTTTTCCCCTGCACTCCAGGAAAAACATGAAAAAAAGGGAAATAAAAAAAGCAAACCAGGAGAGGAGAAATAAAAGGAAACCTGAATTAGAAAAACAATCTGTATCTTATGGTTATAAACTTACTGGGTATTAGTAATTATTTAAATGTCTATAGGAAAGTAAATTTGACTCAATACAACATCATTAGTCAAGGAATTTAGGAATCCAAAAAATTAATTTGGGGACTTTATATGTGTATAATATTTTGGCTATTTTAAAATATTTCTCTATATATTTAACCATATTATAAGGCCCTATTAGTGGTCCAAGGAAATGAAATAACACCCATTCTTTAAAAAAAAATATCTTTCCTGCTGAGGATTTACCTCAGTGGCATAAGCATCTGCCTGGCAAGTGCAAGGTTGTGAGTTAGAACCCCGGTACCAAAAAAAAAAGTCTTTCTTGAAATTCAAGAACAATTTAATTCTTATGAATATTTTAGGACTTTGTGTGTATGTGACAGAAAGTTAAGTAAGACTGCTTAAAAATTCTTGAAGCTTAAAGAACATGTCCTGTTTTAATTGTTGATATTCATTAATATTTTCAAAATAGTTACCCTAAAAATTTATCTCACCTTCATTAAGCTACATGGTATATAAAGTTTTAATCTACAATGATTTGAGATCTCTGACAGTAGGTGAATGAAGATCATCTCTATAAATGTCTGCTATACAGGATAAGTTGGTTACACACATATTAAAAAGATAAGCTAAAAGCTAGAAGTGAAATTTCCTAAAACTAAGTGACAAGATACACCAATAAGAACATATATGTATATTATATAATGGTGTTAGGATAGTTTTAGAATAAAATTACCATTAATGTTATTATGTGTTTAGTATTCAGAAACTCAAAAAATAAACTCAGTCCAAAGATTATGATCTTCAAGTGACTTTTTATATGATAAATACTTTCAGGTTATTTATTTTTGCGCAGAACTTAAAAAATACCTGGCTTTCTATGTAGTGGTTATAAAGAGGCATGTGGCATATTCAAATTTACATAACAGTTTGAAGTTATAACTAATGATCACTTTATTTCATACAAATATTTTCTCGTAAAATATGGCATGTAGCTTAGAATATACATGTTTATAGGTTATTTGGTTACTGTATAGCAAATACTGATTTTGCTACATCAATTTTCTAGGTAAAAAAAGAAAATACTGTAAAAAATTTAATCATTTTCTAAAGGGTGTTTGGCACTTGGTTTAAGACATAGCGGTGAGCTAACTAGGGGAAAGTCACACGCCAGCCCTGTCCTGTGAGTCCATGCCATTCACAGACTGCAGGGGAGGAGAACAAGAAGTCAGCAAGAAGCTAAGAGTTCTGTGAGTCGGTGCCATGCTTATGTGAGTGCTAAACAGTGACTGGGGGAGAGCCAGACACCAGGCCCTTCCAGCGCATGGGCAAGGGGACAAGAAGAGCCAGTGGTCCCCGCCAGGCCCCAGAAGTGACTGGCTCCTCCAGAGAAACCCAGGCTGTGATCACAGCTAATGGGGTAAAATACAACTCAATGCTTTTAGTGTTTAGGGTTTCACTGACTTTGCAGACCTAAAGCCATTAATCTAATCATCTATTAAGGAGATAACAATATACAGTGTAGCATAAATCTGAAGGTGGTAGCAATTGTTAATTCCCTATTATCTTGTTTCAAAATTCTGTATCATTCACATTATTTTGTTTGGCTGGATTTTATTCTGTTTTATTTTATTTGCTTCTGATGGCATGGACAGCTATTTTGAAGATAAGAAGAGGCATTAGGGTGACCACTGTTGAGATCCTATTATCTTGGTTTGAAATTCTGAGTCACTTACACTGTCTTTTTTTGATTGAGTATATTGATTCATTTTGTTTGGTTTTATTCTCTTTAAAATAAAATTTAAAAAAAGAAAAGAAAGAGCATATGTGTCTTTTTTCTCTAACAATGGAATAGAAACCACATATTTGTTGTATAGTTACTCAGGCATTCATAGGCCAAGAATTTTTACTAAATTTCAGTAGAATACAAACTACCCTGAATTCATGAACATCAACTATTACAGAATGCTTTTAAAGATGCATTGTTTTATTACTTTTATGTAAAAACTTGTAATTCCAATTAATTGTCACAAAATGTTGTCAAGCAGATATCTGAGGTATTGTCCTTTAACAAATGAGTAAAATTTTGTTAGCAAATGTGCTATCTTAATAAAAATCCAGATATCTGATGGCTTTCAAGGGAATTATACAGTAAAGAGCGGCTAAATATTCAATCTTTTGAAAACTTACTCATCTTAACTAGTGAGTTGTTAACCAGATCACACGTGAGTACAGAGGAGTATTAAGAGAATATAACATTTTTTTTTTATCAGCAGGAAAGTGGTTTGTGGTTTTATAGTTCATACAGATTCTGCATGTTCTCTAATGTTGTCTTAGAAACAGGAGGAAAAAAAAAAAGAAAGAAATTGATTCTCTTTTAATGGAGCCCTGCAGTATTTCTGCCTCGTTTTAGCCACGAAACAGGAATGAAGGCATTGCCTTGTACTATTTATGTGCACTCTGGCCTTATGATGAGAAAATTCACAATCCATCTCCCTTTATTTTGCAGTAAGGAAGGAGCAATGCTTTTTCATTGACTGATACCACTGTTCATCTTTTTCTTTTTTCCCCCTTTCCAATATTTACTGTTTTTTATACTCTTGATGCTAGCCACCTTGAGTGGAATAAAGTGGAATCTCAATATAGTTTTGATTTGCATTTTTCTAATGGCTAAACATGTTGACTGACCCATCAATCAATACATACCTACATTTTTCTTTATTTAAGTTCAATTTCCTTATGGAGGGTGTACTCAATTATGTATTCCCCATGCACTGGCCTTGTCAATTTTATTCAAAGCCTTGCTCATGCAATACTACTCTTAACTGTATCAACCCCAGATTGGACTTTTAGTAAGGCAGGGAGGAAGAAGGTTTGACTTTAAATTTCAGGTGCTAGATGTCAGTTTTCAGGCTCTGAATCACAGAAAATTCATCATGCTCATTCATAACTTTTAAGTGTACATAAACTTATGATTCTCATATTAAAATTCTTATCCTTACATAGGTTAAATACTACTCTACTAAAATGCTTTATTTAGGCTGGGGATTTAGCTCAGTGGTATAAGCACTCGTCTGGCAAGCGCGAGGTCATGACTTCAATCCCTGGTACCCCCCCAAAAAAGCTTTATTTAGCTGTTACCAAAAGCTTCTTTATATTTATGTTAATGAGACAGAAATAACATTCTAACCAGATAACCTTTCCAAACTGACTTGAATTTAAGTAAACTATTTCACATATATTTCCCCTAAACAAAATCTAAAAACAAACCCTGTATAAAAAAAATAGATCCTTGTCAAAAAGCTGCCCTTTTAAAAAATGAAAAAAATTTTCCATATGTTCTTAAATTATCATTAAGTATATATATATATATATATATATATATATATATATATAGAGAGAGAGAGAGAGAGAGAGAGAGAGAGAGAGAGAGAAAGACCAAAAATATAGTCAGGAAAGGAGCAAACTGAAAAAAGCATTCGCTCAAATTGAAAATATGGTCTTTGAAATACTCCTCTTAAGGCATATAAAAAAAGAAACTAAAGGTCATTGCTCTTATAGTACAAACCAATTTAGCACTTACATAGAAATGTTAAAACCACAAGAGCAATAACAGTATTTCATATAATAAGCAATTGTTTGTAATGCAGGTAAAGTATTTATAAAGCTTACCTCATAACCTATTTATTAGAAAGGACTTTGAAATGACAGCCCTTTAGATGGAAATACTAATCATATCCGAAATTTTAGCAAGAAATAGTACAGGAGATGCATAATGATTTTTTATGTTTACCAAATTTACTTCTATTCCTATGTGCCCAAGAGTACTCTGATTCAGCTACGGTTGTGGGAAAAGCTTAAAAAGAATTTCAACGAATTATGAATAAATAATTCAATTAAGCTTTCAGCTAACTAAAAAAACTGTCAACATTCATTGGAAGAAAAATAATTTTCAAAAATGGCCGATTCCCTATGATAAGCAATTTACTAATGCAATGTCTAAATGTGACTGTTAAATCAAGTTTTATTGTACATTAAATCAAGTTTTATTGTATGACATAAAAGTAACTCAAAGTTCTCATACCTTTCTGTTAGAAATCTTTCTACTAAGTTGAATGCAATCCCTAAATGATCATAATAATACCCATACCTATTTGACTTTTTTCCTAGAAAGTGTCCACTATCACTCAGTAAAACAGATACATTAATACACTTCACACACTGATAAACTCCCCAAAGGCCTTTGCAGTATGAAATACCACCCACATACAAAGAAAACGCCAGTAAAGACCCACTTATGTCTAACACTTTGACACCAAGGCGGTGGTGGTGGAGGGCTCCAAATCTTCTCCACTTACCTAGCAGTTTGGCGATGATATAAAGCGCTTGTCCCCAGAGAAACAGTTTTCCATCACGGCCACAGTTGCTAGGAAATCGCTTTTGACTACCGGGGTTTCTTTTTTCACATTCTACAAAATCAGCTGGCACATAATAGTACTTTGGTACAACAGGATATCCTGTAAAAGTTGAAGAATAAGTATATTTAAAATGTAACAAAGCAATATCCTCCCATAATTTCTCTTCACCTGAAATGATTAGAAAGCAGATAGAATGATTTTACTTGAGGTAGTGGACTTGACAGACTATAGAAGATACAATATTCGGGTTCCTTTCAGATATTGTCAGCAAAAAACTTGATTTTAAAGCACTAAGTCAACAGCATACTGTAATGATTCAGACTACTATATATATATATATATATATATATATATATATATACATCTTCTCTAACAATAATTAATTTTAAGAGCTTTAAATGAATCGATAAATCTACACTATGCAATATATACAGCATAGAGAAAGCTACTTTAATAGTCCAGGGATGTTTCACAAATAGATACTACATAATCTTTAATAAAGAATTATAACCCTGAGACACTGCTTAGAGCAAAGAAATCCCTACTTAAATGTTAGGCACATTGGGACTGGGGATTTAGCTCAGCGGCATAAGCGCCTGCCTTGCAAGCAGGCAGTCGTGAGTTCGATCCCCGATACCGATAAAAATGAAAAAGACAAAAAAAAAAAAAGAAAATGTTAGGCACATTATTTACCATTCTATATCAATGGAGGAAAACAAATTCATCTTTCTCTGTGGCTAACTTATTTAAATATTCCTTATAGAAACTAAACTATTACTTAAGGAGTAGTATCTTTTTAGAGTACATTTTGCAATATCAGCACATAGACAACTTAATTTTCCTAATAAAATCACAAAGATTTCCTTAAAAGTGTACTACCTTGTTCAGGCATCAATCAATACTGATGTTTATCAAAAACCAATGAAATGCTCCATGATACTTGAAGAATAATCCAACAACACTCTTCTAGCATGATGAAGGCAAAAAGGCAGTACATGAGACTCTTAATTTCATGCATACTAAAAGGATCTGAATACTAAAACAGCTGATTCAAGAGGTCTCGAGTATCTTATTTATTACATTATTTCATTCATTAGGCAAGTGATTAGAGTACACAGACATATATGCTTTTAAAAATTAATATTTATTTGTAATTTAATATTTAAAGGAAACTGCTTTTAAAAATTAGTATTTATTTGTAACCCAGTGTTTATCCATATAAATTTCACCTTTTTTAACATTACAAGAATTGTAAAAGATGAGCATAAAATATGAACTATTTACTCTAAGGTATTTGTGGAAAACATCAAATACCACTAACAGGGTATGAGACAGGAAGGGAACCCAGTGCAATGAATGACACTTTATATCTTGTAACCATACGATAAACATAAGGCCTTTTTTAAACGAGCACACCATCATCTTTAACTTTCTTTTTTTTTTTTTTTGTCTTTTTCGTTTTAATCGGTACCAGGGATCGAACTCACGACTGCCTGCTTGTAAGGCAGGCGCTTATGCCACTGAGCTAAATCCCCAGCCCCTATCTTTAACTTTCATATAACTGTTCTAAAAGGTTGCTCTTTCATGAGAATATTCATATTCTACTTAATACTTCTAATCTTAAAGATATCTAGACAACTGCCTTTGGAACTCCTTTGAGAATTAATTTTCCTGTTATATAGAAATGACAATTATGTTCTTTCATGGCCTCACTGGTGTTTGACTGAAAAGAGTGAGGACTCGTAAGTGTGGAAATTTGATCATTTATGGAATATTAACCCATTCTCAAAAGACAACATTTTAGTAATAGTAGCAAATATTCAAAATACAATGGTAAAGACCCTAGAAGCAATTCCAAAATGAAGGCTCGAATGTTCTTGGCAATGCTAGTGCCTTCCTTCAGACCAGGACAGAGCCTCTCCAGGCATCCATTGTATGGGAAGCTGGGAGCATACACTTGACCACAGCCTTTCTGATAATCAGGACAAAATCCAGCCACTTTATGTTAGCGTCATACTACACAGAATAAAAAGTTACACAATAAGTAATGGGTGAAAAAATTATTCCCACACAAACTACTGCTGTATCCCTGACTGCCTACGTTCCTCTCTATCCTTATCTTGTCTGATGAATGTTTTGTAAAATGACTTATTAAAATAGATTAATAGAGACCTTTCTAATTTCATTTGAGGCCTCCTTCATTTTAAAATTTAAATTATTGTGTATTGTAAAGAAGTCATTTATACATTTCTCAGGAACATTCTGGAATAAAGTTATACCTTCCACAGTCTGATGAAGCACTGGAGTCAAAAGGTCCTGATACTCCTTGACTTGTGCGGGATTGCCTCGAAAAACCCCTAAAATATAAAATCAGATAGCATCTGTGCTCAATAGGCATCATAAATTCACTTTAAAAGAATCTATTACTTCCTTCATAATTATTGCATTACTCCTTTTATGTTAAATGGAAAAAGTAATGCAAATGTGTGAGATATTTTTTCAAGAACTTGATTCTATAAAGTCATGTTACAGATATTTACAATGTGATTATAGCATCCATAATTTCCATTAATAAAAAGCTTATGTAAACAAGAATAATATTTAAATACTTCAAGGTAGTTTTTAAAATCTTTACATGATTTAACATTCACTCAGAAAGCAGAAGGTAGCATATAAAAATGCTGAGCAGTTAACACCATCGAAGTGCAGCCTATTGGCTAGCTGAAAAAGAGTAATAGTTCTTTTCTGCTCTTTTAAAACCACTGATATCCCACAGCTTGAATTTCAGGAAAGAGCTTACTTACCATCAATCATCATGTAGAGGAAAAATATGGGAAATTCGCATTCAATGCCATCAAATAGCTGGAACAAAATAAAATAGTAACTTTTTACTAACAATTAGAACAACTAGATTTAAGCTATATACAAAGTGACAGTAACTTCTTGAGTAAAGCTGATTTTATACATATAATTGACTTTTTCAAAAAACTTCTCAGGACTGTTTCTATTTAAAAGCTCATTTATTCCCTCCATTCAATAGCAATCATTTGATAAAGAATTAGAGTACTTACTGATGCCCAGCACCAACTAAACAGAGCTGCGAAGATAAAAGACAGCCGACTTCCCTGAGGCTCGCAGCCTGATGCAGAGGCTGGGCTGTAAGTTATCCAGCACAGCCCAGCACAACACATGTACATCTGGTCTGTCTGGAATAGGCTGCCTTAGGGTGAGGGCAGGCTCCATAGGACAAGGTATGTTTCAGCTAGTGCTCAATTAGCTGCACTGAGAGATGAGCTTAGGGATATGCACACAGAACCAAAAAGTGTACAACCCGTAATATTTCTAGAAAAGGACAGATGAGTAGTAGTAAAAACTAAAGGCCAAAGCAGGTGTGCCAGCATACAACTGTAATCCCAACAGTTAGGAGACTGAGGCAGGAGAATCACCATGAGTTCAGTGTCAGCCTGGGCTACGTAGTGAGACCTTGTTTCAAAACACACAAAACTAAGTCCAAAAAGGTCAGGCCAGAGGTCATGTTTAAAGAATAAGATTTTGATCTGAAATAACAGGACCACTGACGCATACAGAGCATTAACAGATTTCCCTGCACAATCCCCAGCTGGAGTTCTGAAGAGAATTCCAGGGCAAGAAATAAGGACTTCAGCCAGGAGACTGCTAGAGCAATCCAACAAGGAAGGGTGACAGCCTAAATATGTTATCTCAGCTTCAGTTACCCCTGACGTTTCGGCCCAAATAACTCTCTGTTGTTACACAAGGACCGTCTTGTGTGTACAGATATGTAGTAGCATTCCTAGTCTCTTCTTTCCAGATGTCAGTAGCCCCCTCCAAAACAACAGCCAAAAGTTTTTACAGATCTTGTCAGAGGTACCCTGGAAGACAAAACTGCCCCAGTACAACCACTAACCTAAACCCAGGAGAGAAGGGGACAAAATGTTGAGCTTTTTAAGGAGGCTAAATATGCCAGCGTTTGGGACCTAGGGAGCACGCATGAGGACCCCAAATGGCCATCACGTGTGGGCCCAACTGAAAGGTGGGAGCTGAACACAGGCACACTGTAGGACATCCAAGTGAAGAGTCCTAAAGCAGAAGGAACACAACCAGGCCCTGGGGAAGTGGCGTGAGTCAGGGGTAGAGAAAATTAGCACCAGCAGTGACGGCTGTGAGCATGGTGGGTAGGGACAGGGCGGCACCGGACTAAAAAGCAGCTAGGCTGAGGATGGACCCCAGGAGAAGAGCAACGTTTAGAGGAAGTAGAGGAAGAATCTGTACAAGAAACTGAGAAAGACAGTGACAGATGAAGCGGAGTACAAGGAAAGAAAAATCACTGCAAATGGAGACAGCTTCAAGGACTCAGTTAAGACACACAAATGACAGGAAAGATTCAGCAAAATAAGGGCAGGAAAGCACCCACTATACAGTGACTGAAAATGACTGAAGTCAGCACAGCTCCTGGAGGGCCTGGGGGACAGCTGGAAGACACGGCCCTGAGCGACTTAGACAATCAAGGTCTGCATCAGGTACACCAGGCTTTCCAGAGATGTGCTGCAAACAGCAAGAGGATAGGAGGCAGGTAAGTTAGGGTTGGGAGAGAGCTTTGGTATTGTTTAAAATGATGAATATCAGTGTGTTTATGCTGAGAAGAAATGATTTAAATTAAGGGAGAAAAAGAGGGAAGGCAGATGAGAGGAAGATGAGAAAAAAGGAGAGCTATATATTCCTCAGTCAGAGAATAAAACTCTTATGAGATGCCTACGAAAATAAAAGAAAGAACGGGGTGTGCATATGTACGGTGAGTCTCAGGAAGAAGAGCAGCGTCTGTGGGACAAGAGGCAGAGGTATGTACAGGGAAAGGGAGACGTGGCAGAGGAGGCCACAGCAAGCGAAAGGCTCTCCAGCCGGAAAGCGGAGGGAGGCTGGGAACGTGAATAAACAGGGGAAAGCACAAAAAGCAAGGAGTGAAAGCAGTGATGAGGACAGAACGACACAGGACCCTAAACTTGGGACCACATCTCTTCCTGGGGTTTGTGGCTCCCTTGGTGCCGCTCAGCAGCAGGTGTAGAGGCAGAAGATGCCCGCTGGACTGATTGAACATTGGAGGTACGAACGGAGGGGGCTGCAGGTGGCCCAATCAAAATATACAGGAGCTAAATCACCTCAAGAAATGATTGAAGTAGGAAAGAAACTTTTGAAGGTACTTAACCTGTAGACTGTAATGCTGTTGTTCAGTTTCAAAACCATACAAAATAAAATGATAAATGCTGGCCTGGTTGTCCTACAAAACTAAGTGTACACTGAATGTTAGAAGAGTGGCATGTTAATGGTCAACTACGAGGTCTCATGTTGCTTAGGTATATTCTAGACAGATTCCTGGAGACTATACCCATCTCTAATGAGTGAGTCAAAGATAAAAGCATGCTTATAAAAATAATTTTAACCTTCTTGTTAAGGCAAATCTTCGGCAATATGCAAGGATGCTTTTTAGAGGGAAATGTTATGGTATTTCGGATTTAAAAGCATCTTGTATCTGGAATATGTAGCATTTTAAAGCAAAATATTTAGAGAACTGTTTTTCTAAGAGAAATATCTAAATGAAATAAAGAAAAGAAGGAGGGAAGCAAAGAAGAAAAAGAGAAATGTTTTAATAAAAGCATTTGCTTAATGGAGTGAAAACTACATTATAAACACAAACTTGGTATTCTATAAGACAAACCAGAGGCTAATTATTGTGTCCAAGCTGACACAACCATTAAGTAGCAGATCTGGAACCCAAATCTAAGAAGTCATCCTCCTGAATCTGTGCTTTTGACCACTCTTATGTACCTAAAACTGAAATATTTTTCATACCTTAATTTCAGCTGGTTTGTAGTAGCGTCTGCTGGGATCTTCCAATGATGTTCTATATCCATCCCTCAAGAAACGCTTAAAGCCATATTTTCCTTTTAATTTTCTCACTACTTTGTCAAGCGTCTGACTGAACAGCACTTCATCATCCAGGGCAAATGCAGGATAACTGATGCAAGGGAGCAAGGCGGCATCTGTGTTCTGGGGTCAGTGAGAAGGAGAGACTGTAAGCGTCTGCAGCAATGGGATCAACACAGCCCAAGGAAAATTTTAGAAATGGGGAGGCAAAAGAGGTCCTCTAACTGAGAGTGACTTTGCTCTGTTTCACAGAACAAATGTTTCTATGCTATGCTTCAGTGAACTCAACAGAGACAAAAACTTTATTCATTAATAAAGAGAATTTTCAAAGTTCAATACTGGACTCAAACTTTAAATATCAATTAAAGCAGTATGCAAAAAATTAACACTACTCAAGTAGTGTAATCCAGTACTTAGGATTACCCTAGCACTCTGAAAGGCTGAGGCTGGGGCAAGAAGGTTGTAAGTGCAAGTCAAGCCTTGGTAAATTACTGACTTAGTGAGAACCTGGCTGAAAAGGTACACAAGTGTGTGTCGTGGGGCTGATGCTACAGTTCATTGTGAAGGCTCTGGATTCAATCCCCAGGACACTGGGAAAACCCACTAACTCTCATCACCACTTTGTCTGTCATAGCAATTTGCTTTTAAAAGCAAAAAAAAACTTTCTAAAGAATAAACCTTAGGTGAATAAATTTGCAGCATTAAAATTTATATTGCAGAAACAGTTAAAATGTTTATGACAGAAATTTATTGATATGAACAGATCTATCAATATTAACCAAATCTCAACAGTCATAGACCTAATGCAACAATCACTATGAATGATATTGTTCTAGGTTTGTAAAATAAAAAAAAATTATATATATGCATAAAAATACATGAAAACATGTATTGCCAAGTGTTGTCACCCTAAGATTATACCAGAGGAGTAAAATTAAAAGATAGTGTATTATTAGATAAGCAAATAATGCTTATTTATGGTCTTGTTTTTCCTTATCATAATCTTGTACTACTTTCATAAAAGTTACTTTTAAAGTTATGTTACTGTTTTGGGTATTTTTAAAAGACTAGAATCACCAATAATCCCTACAAAAGTTTATAGTAAGGTACAATAAATATACAAGTTCATCAGTGAAAGAAAAATATAAGTCTAATCAGAGAAAAGAAACAGGAAGGAATTTTACTGTGTAAATTATGAAATGCAGTTTTCCAACTACATTCCATGACAAAAATGATTAATTTGGTATAATGCTGCTTCTTTTCCAAAAGAAGAATAATGTCAGGCCAGAGATTTAGCTCTGTGGCATAAGCGCCTGCCTGGAAAGTGTTAGGTCATGAGTTTGATCCTCAATACCAAAAAAAAAAAAAAAAGAAAAAGAATGTCAATTTTTCCAGTCTTACAAAAGACTCAAAGGACAATACAGCTGTATCCACAAGTGTTCACTTTCTAACACTTCCTGAGGCCACAAGAATGGGGGGCAAATCTATCTGTCTTATCCTTCGGAATGACTTCTAACACTTTAGAGTGCTTTTCTGGCATATTAATACAGAACTATATAAAACTGTAAATGACAGTGCACTGTAACTTATTATGAAAACATCTCACATGAGATCTTGATTCTCGGGGTAACAGTGAGCACAAAGTCTGCCGGTTGCGATTGTGAGCATCAAGATCCACAAATATAACTGACCATGAACAGCCCTGGAATGAGAAACAGAAACACATTTGGAGGACTTGAAACCACCTGGCATTCTTACTGGGTGAAATGTCATAAAAATACTAACACTGACTGCATCTACGGATTACTGAGATCTTCATTTTCTTTTCTAGTAGTTTCAGTATTTCTCAAATTTCTTGCAATAAACTTATAATTAAAACAAAGTTATTTTTACATCTCCCTTGGTTTTCCTATAAATCAAATGTGTTAATTTCATATTACATTTATTTTTATGAAAATACAAATACAGGTAGGATATTATGAAAAGGAATAAAGCAAGAGATAACCTGGATAAATTTGAATTGTACATTCTCACAAAGAATGCTGACTATACGATAAAATTAAACAAATTTAAATACAATGTGGAATTATGGATTAAAATATGAAGGGAATTTCAACAATAATGTAAATAATCCTAGGTATTATTATTCATTATGTGTGAGGCACTGAACTTTGTATTTCACATGGCTTATCTAATTAAAATCCCACATGTCGGTACTATTATTTCCATTTTACTACGGAAAACACTATGCTTTAATTCAACAGAGCAAGGATATAAAATCAAATCAGACACAGAAGCTTATGGTTTAACCACTAGGTTATATAATTATCACGCTGAACGAAAAAGCTCTTTCAACTAAGAACAGAAAGACAGAAACAGAATGACAGACATGTATGGTGAGTGTGGTGACGCACGCCTGTAACGCCAGTACTCTGGGAGGTTGAGGCAGAAAGACGGAGAGTTGGAGCTCTGCCTGGCAATTCAGTGAAGCCTTATCTCCAAATGAAAAATAAATGGGCTGAGAGCATAGCTCAGTGCAAAGGTTCTGGGTTCCATTCTTAGCTCAAACAAAACAAAATATTACACATGTGACAGAAAACATCAATTGATCTGCTAAAACATAACTACAGGTAAACCTGACTTTTTTTTTTTTTTTTTACTGAAGAACAAAATATTTGAGAAGACAATGAAATGAGAATACCAAGACTGCTTCAATTACAACAGAATACTAAAAAAATTAAGTGTGGAGAAACAGAGCTACCACACATTTCATGTTGCTTCAATATCATTTTCTAAACCTCGCAGTTCTCACCAACCTAAAGATGTACTTACCCTGAAACTAACATACCTGATTTCAATCACCTGGACTAAAAGTTCAAGTCTAACAGCACCAGACTCTGGACCCAAATATCAGACTCACCCCTGCGTTTCTCCTGTTAACCTGCTTTCATACGTGAGTACTAGCTTACAGTGACTTTTTGTTCAGAATATCATTTTTTAAAACATCAAGGAATGAATGATGCTGTCTCTTAACCAGATTGATGCTTCACTGTCCTTCCCATTATTTAAGAGTCCCAATCTCCCATCTTTATTTGCTCAACAAAGTGCTGCTAAAGTATTGTGCACTCTGCTTTGTAGGAAACAAGCAAGGTTTGAACTGTGACCTTAAGGAACTAGCTCAGGCAATATACAGTCCAAGACAACTATTAAGACAGTTATTAAAGAAAAACACACAGCATGCACATGATAACACATAACTCAATACCAGGCAAGGAGTTTATATGGAAGAATAATAAGTACAATCAGTCCCTACAGAAGCAGAGAAGATGAGGACCAAAGCTCAGATTTGAATTTTTGGAGAAACAAAAGCAAATAGAATAGTTACAACAGAACATCCAGAAACTAAATGGTGTAATATGTTAGTAGCCTATTACACAAAATAACAGGAGCTATAATTTATCCTGAGGCCAATAATTAATAAAATTAACTGCATGCCAAATCATCTGAAATTGAATCTTTAAAAGATATGATCTAAATAGGATAATTTATAAATAATGAAGTAAAATGACAAATTTTGTAGTTTTTTTCTATTATTTGATAATGTAAACAGCTAACTTCTATTGTGTGGCCAAAAATAATCTAAATTTATCAAAGTTTTAGGATCTCAATTTTTCCCTGTTAGGCTCTAAGGAATATGCCCAAATGGAAAAATAATCTCTTAATATTACTATATTGTAACAGTGAGATCAAAAGTTAGTTTTCTATATTCAATTTCTGGAGATTTGGCATGCAGTTAATTTTATTAATTATTGGCCTCCGGATAAATTATAGCTCCTGTTATTTTGTGTAATAGGCTACTAACATATTACACCATTTGGTTTCTGGATATTCTGTTGTAACTAAGTTGATCCAGATTTCCAGCATGGTAAAGTTACCCAAGGTCATGGGCAACTATTTCTCATTAAAAAGCAAGTCTTTAAAAAAGTCAGCAAAGAAAGTACACACATGGAATTAATTATCATTTGCTTTAAATTATCAGACATTAATTTTAGACCTGCAAATTTCAAAGGAAACTAGGTGTCTGCATTGCCTTGAGCACTTTGCATAACATGAGTAATCCCTTCAGTCATCACCTTTTAGACACAATTCATTTGTTAATATCTTGAGTTCACCAATCAAAACCATGAATATAAAAGATATAGGTATACATCACTTCCAAGTACCTGACTAACTTTGGATATTTGGTCTTCACCTTCTATTTCCTGCAATAATCTCCCGACCACCAAAAGAGAGCACTTTATAACTGAAAGCTAAAATTTTATTCTCTGAGGATTGTTTATAATTGTTTATATTCTAGTAAACAGACTAGCTGACCCTACTTGGCCACTGTCATGAGGACGTAGTTTCAATGGCAGAGAAGTTCCACACTCATACTTTCACCTCTCTCCTTGATCTGCACGACCAGAACAGACGTTTTCGAGATGGTTCGTAGGGCCAACAACGCCATGTGTGACCATGTCACACCGCTAATACCAGTGGCCTCAGCTGAAGGTGGAAACCATCTGAAGCACTGTCTGAGCCTCTCTTTCCTGTTTTAATCACTTGTCTGAGTCTGAACTAACAGACTTTCTGCCCTTACCTTCAATAAAGTAAGTCAATGGGTTTCATTTTGGAAGCCAAAGCAGACCACGAAACCATTATCTGGGGATTCTTCCTTCCTATGCAGTATTAGGCTGCTCACTTAATTCTCTGCACAGCCAGAAGAGTGCTCGTCCAGAAAAAAACAAAAACAAAAACAAAAAAAAAAACCTCTTCCTTATCCCATAGTCTAGCAGCCATGGGTGTGTAAGCAGCCAAAGCTTGCTTCCCAACCCACAAGTTCTTTCCAGCAGCCCCTCTCACAATAAAAGGTCCTCTCCTTTGTATGAGACACTACTCCACACTAGAGTGAATAAACTGTACCTCAGGATTAATTCTCAGCTTCTGAGAAGAACGGGGCTAGACTCGAATCCAGGAGCCACAAGACTGTTGCTTATTATGTCCAGAACATTTGATACTGTAAATCCTGATTTAAATATTATCAAATAGTACTTGAATAACAGTTAAATATATTTATCATTATATTCATATAGAATGTGTCTGAGACCCAGATGAAACATGATTTATGGAAGACTCATGAGCATGCTTCTAAATGTGGAACTGCCCCAAGTTAACCTTTACTATCGCTGGTCATTATTAGAAATTAGGTAGTTTTATCACACTAGACTCCTAAGTGTTCCAAAGGGAAAAAAAAATCTAAAAATACTTTCAGAGCCGAGGTTTAAATAATGTTTTTCTTGAAAAAGGACAGAGACTACTGACAAAAAGGAGAAAACAGAAAAGCACATAATCATAACCAAAGCTAAATGCTTTTGCTTTATCTAATATACTGAAGTATAAAAGGCAAATCTTTCATACTATTTTGAAGTAGATATGTCCCTCAGAAGTTCAATACTTATTACCCAGAGAATAGCATATGGGTTTTCAAAGAAAATGCACAGTGCTCAAGTGATAAGAGGAAAAACACATTGAGATCTGAGAGGTCCAATACCAACTGTTGGCCTTTTAGATTCACTGTTGGGTGGCACTGGTTCAATTCTTGGTCCTGCCCTTCTGCTGGGTTATCTGAGAAAAGCTACTTTGAAATCTGGCCAATTTGAGAGCAGCTTCCTACCTCCAAAGATCCATGACTCTCTCCAGTTGACAAAGACAGGAGATGTATTTTTTGAAACTTTTAACTTACTTTACTTAAAGATTCAAGACCAGATCTTCCAAAACATTATAGCAGTAGTGTTTGGAAAAAAAATAAGTTTCCATATGATCTGACATCCCCACCCAAGTATCATTTTTTTTTTTTTGATGTTTTCACTTGAATACACAGAATTTCTTTGAGACAGTTTTCTTCCCCATCCTCAACTTATATTAAGAGCACATCTCTTTAAAGATATAGAGTAACATAAAATGATTAAATACTCAGAAGATCACATGCACTTTTAAATGTGCTACTGTTTGGCAGGCACATTATCATTTGAAGTAGTATAGAGGTGAGAATATTAACTTTTTCAAAGTCAGGTTTCTGGGATGCTCAAGTGTACAACACTTGGCTACTACACACGGGCCCTGGTTTTAATGCCCAGCATCAACAAAAAGAAAAAAAAAACGGATTTCTGCAATTTTCCTCATCAGATAAAAGGACAAAAGAGAATTTGTAAAACTAAAACATTACATCTCCAATATAATGGAAGATGAAGAGGCTCTACTTGCAAATGTGATATTTGTGTGGCTAAAGGAATAAGACAGTCTTTTCTTTCTTTCTTTTTTTTTTTTTTTTTATTGGTATTGGGGATTGAATTCATGACTACCTGCTTTCAAGGCAGGTACTTATGCCGCTGAGCTAAATCCCCAGGCCCAAGACAGTCTTTTCTTATATTTTTATCTGAAATAATCAAACTGTAGTCCGCGTGGCAAACATTTGATAGATAGCTATGTTGGAAACAGACATAACCAAAGCAAGGCAAGAATTAACTCTGCTTAGAGTAGCTGCTCTCATCTTTGGCTGCACTTTAGAATTCTAGAACCATTTTTAAAAAATCTCAATGCTAAGTTTTCCTCCTACACCAGCTAAATCAGAATCCCTGGGGGAGAGGCTCAGTCATCAGCAATGTTTTTTAAATTCCTCAAATGATTTCAGTGTGCACTCAAGATTGAAAACCTGGCCAAGGACCAGAAGTCCTGATAAACAAATTGAGTTGTTTTACAATTATAGCTGAGTGACCAGTGAAAATCTCCTGGGAAAAATCAACGCCTTGAGGCGAGGTAAAGTTAGGAAAGGTAATTGTATTTATGTGTGTAAGCATACATGGAGGTAAGGGAGCCTAACTAAAGACATGGAAGTAACATGCACTAAGGCTCACTTACATCAAAGGAAATGGCATGACTGCAAAATAAGATCTGAACACATTGCGCCACAGTCACCCTAGAGACACAATTTCATTCAATTCACTCTATGGCGTGCCACAGAAGGCATCCTCAAAGCATTCATATAGATTGCTGCTACACTGCTCTGATTTACAGAATTCATCACACTTCAGCGTCTTTGACATGCTCTCTAGAGGACTTTCAGTTCCATTTCTTCATTTTCCCAATTTAATATTATTTAAACTTCATTAATAATAGTAACAAGATAATATTTACTGAGGGCTTAATCTTTACCAAGCCTCTGCTATATTATACAGCCTGCCAAGAAATGTATAGATCAGAAAAAGAAAAACTTATAAAACACATATTTTAGTAACAAATTTATGGAGACATAATGAGATTCATAAAAGTTACCTTTGACCTTTACAGTTCAAGAGGTATTCAAAGGGCTGGCCACTAGCTTCCAGCCATTTATTAGTATGGCAAACTGAAGTACACATACATTTTTTTGGCAGACTCTTTTCTCGCCTGAAACTTTTGAGTTAGATCCTATTACTATTACCTTTACCCTTTTTCGATAAGGAAGCAGAGACTCAGGTATAAAGCATATACTGATCCTGTCCTAACCAATAATATAATGCCATTCTTTAATTCTCTGTCTTTCTGTCTGTCTGTCTATCTGTCTCTATCCAGTATTATGGAAAGTAGATGAAACAGGGTTAATCCCTGGTTCACCCGCAAGACGTATTATTCTCCTTCCAATCCTCCTGTCTGTAGCCATTCCTCATATCCTCGGTATAACTAGAAGCTACCTTCCCGAGGAATATATATATATATTCCATATATATATATATACATGGAAGAAGAGGCAGGAAGTTGTGAAATCATAGTACAACTTGAAATTTTCTTAAATTCAGGATTCCAGTATTATAACTGTCACATACCTGTGTAATTTCCTAAAATGTATCACTTTGGATTTTAATAATTTAGAGTTAATTATGAGTTGTAAATTTCACATTGTCTTGCTATTTTGGAAATCTACAAAAACTACTAAAAAAGCATTAGCCTACTTCTTGATCTAGAATAACAATCTTTATTATTACATTTTATTCCCTTCAATAGATAACTTAATCTATTGTCAGTTGATTAGTTTCTTTTAATGCAAAAACTGGTTAACAATTCTATGAAAATTTAAAGTGACCGTTAGGCTTTTCCTTTTATTCCCAAGTAAATGAATTTGCAGAAAAATAATCACACACAGTAAAGGATAAAACTGGAATCAAAACTTCCTATTATCTGATTGCATACATTATACAAACTCCACTCTGTACCACATATCCTAAATTGAAATCAATGTGAAAACCGACATGGAATATATATGATACATAATGCCAGTAATATTAAAAAAAAAATGAAGCCTCTAACAAGTAAGAAAGTTAAGGGAGTTACTGAACCAAAACATTAGAATTATTTATAAAAAAAGTTTAAAACAATTAATGTTGTTTTAGCAAGAAAAGTAAAATGTAACAAGCAGATAATCTGCAAAGGAAAAACTGTTCAAGCACAGGCTGCTGCTTGTATTTCAGATGTCTAATGATTATAAGGAAATGACTTTGCTAATGAATACCAAAATTAGTTAAACATGCAATTCAAATAATAAAAAGCTTCTTTTTATTACCTGGTTGCCAAAGAGGTTGAATCCATTAATTGCCTCTAGAGCTGCTTTTGCTAAGCCAACAGAGCTAAAAGAAAAAAAAAATTTATTACTCTGAAAAGTCTAGCCACAAAATAAGAATCATTATCTGATGAATATTCACAAGCAACTTTTTAATAACACTTACACTAACTTCCATAAAAGAACAATATCTAAGAGATACTATTCTGACATTTTACTGTTTTAATTTTTCTTTTAAATAGTTAGTGATCATCTGGGAAAAATATTTCTAGGTTCACCTTGATCCAGGCTATCAGTCATAGTATTGATGGGAGCAGCTTTAATTTCAGTTTCATTTCTATTCACTAACTCAAGGGGAAAAAAAAAATGAACTTTAGAAGAATGTGTATCATGATGATGTATGCAGTAATGACCAGGTTGGGCATCATTAGTTCAGATCAGTGTAATGGAGCTTTTCTGATGTCAATCCTAAGCTTTAAAAATGATTTCGCATGTCATATACTTATTACAGAGTGTAGTTTAATGTATGCACTCAAATATTCTTTTCCTGGGATCCAATAAAATAGGAATTATTTTATGCTCACAAAATATCTGATCACTATGCCTCTTACTTTTTGCTGTATTCTTCTTTTTGTAATAAAATGAGCAATATTTCCCTCTGTATCTTACTCATTTGGCTTTCAAATGCCACTTATAATACTGTTAGAAAATTAGATGACACATTTCATTAAAAATAATATAACATACCTTTAAAAAGTTTAGGTCTAATCTCCGGCTGACTTATTACAAATTTTTGCCTCACTCATAACACCTGCATGTGAATTAACATCAACAGAAACGAATGAGTTGTCATAATCCAGCACCCCCTGAATCTGTGGTCACCAGTACTGCTCCCGGAGCCACAGCAAGAATCCCATCTGGGAACTTGGTGTGGTTTTCATGCTTCTCTGGAGCAGGGACACTAGTCAGTGCCAAGGAGCCCCCGAAAGCAGACGTGCAGCTCAGGGCTCGGGTGCTTGCCTAGAATGCACAAGGCCCTAGGCTCTGTCCCTACTACTGAAAAAAAGCCTTTCCAGATGTTTGAATGGACTTTAAAATCTCACAGTCATGGACTGCCCAACATGTACAAAGCCTTGCATTCAATCGCCAGCACTTAAAATAAATAAAGAAACCATAAAAGAAAAAGGAAATCATAAACCCTTGTTTAAGCTGGTCAGGATACCATGATCTACATTTTTAAAGGCTGTTTACCTAATAATTCTCAAAGAAGGATTACTTTTATGGTGGAAGAGTAAATAAGTCAGATGGCTATTTTAAACATATATGGATGGGAAAATGGAATAGGCATAATTTCCCTTCTTCTCACTAAGTACATAAAAAGCCAATACAGAAGGCTCAGAAAGACGAGGAGACTGACTGTGAGTGAGCTTCCGGTCTTTAGGAACAGCACTGTGCTAAGTTCCCTGGCCTTCCTTTTGGCCTCATCCACACCAGACAATAGCTAAAGACAACCAGGAAACACCAGGAGATGCACTGCACACAGAATCAATAACAGCCTGTCTTCTGTAGCCAACGGACAGGAAAAGTGCAGTCTGGCAAAACAGAACACCTTTAAACAATATCCACTCAGAAAACACTCTGACCCTACCTTTATCCACTTCAGCAAAGGCTGAGGGGGAAGCAGAGACTTCTACACTTCGAACCTACCATGAGCACTGCACTCAATCTCAACCTTCTCAGCCATGGAGAAGCCAGAAAATCACAGAGTAAGTCAAGGCTTCCACTCGAGGAGGATGGCAGCAGTAATGTTCCTTTCACACCCTTTCCCCACACCTTGGTATCAGTGGCAACTACACGGAGAGCCAGACTTCTGCTCCCATCAATAAGCAATGAGGCAAACCTGCCTTTAGCATGGTATCAAGGAAAATTCAGAGAAGTAGGATAACTTTTATCCCATTGCAAAAAGGCCAACTGGGAATGAGACACTGCTATCCTTCCCAGCTAGGAGGTATAGTGAAGGCTAGCTAGAAAGCTAGACATTTTACCTAGGCCCAGGAGGAATTAGCCACCTCGAGTTGTAACAAAAACTGTGATCTCATATTCCTGCCTGGCAATCATAAGATATCTTTTTCCACTTTCATTGTCTGAGCAATATTTATCTATTTACATCAGAAAGTTAAAATTAAATGCAAGAGCTTATATAAGATATTCATGTCACCATCAAAAACCAGTCCTCATATTAGGAACCAAGGTGTCAAACCAAATGAAAAAATATAATACAGGCTAATATTGAAAAGATGATATTACCATTATCCAACAAGATTTTAAGGCAGCCATGACAAAAAATGCTTCATTATGTAATTATAAACATGCTGAGACAAATGAACAAATAGCCTTAACAAAGAAACACAAAGTCTCAGCAGTTAATAGAACTGAAAAGCACAATAATCCAAGTAAAGAATTCAATGAATGAAGAATTCAAAGAATTCAAGTAAAGAATTCAATGAATGTCAAAGCCCAAAGGAAGGAGATAGAAGAGGAATAACTAAACTGGAAGACAGAACAATCAAAATTACTTACACTGTGAAGATAACAAAAGGTATTATGGTAGCCACTGTTAATTTCCTATTATCACGTTTTGAAGTCCTGTATTATTTTTATTGTTTTGTTTTGTTTGATTATATTTCATTTTGCTTTGTTTGACTTTATTATGTCTGAAGGTATGGGTAGTTAATTTTTTTTGGTGGGGCAGCTATTTTGAAGATAACAAAAGACATTACAGCAGTCATTGTTGATTTCCTTTTGTCTTGTTTTGAAGTTCTGTATTGCTTTCATTGTTTTGTTTTGATTGGTTTTATTCTATTTTGTCCTGTTTGATTTTATTACGTCACATGCTATTGGCAGCTAATTTGAATATAACACGTGGCATTATGGTAGCCATTGTTGATTTCCTATAGTCTTGTTTTGAAGTCCTGTATCATTTCATTGTTTTGTTTTGATTGGCTTTGTTCTGTTTTATTTTCTTTGGTTTTATTCTTTTAAAATAAAAAAATTACTTAATCTGAACAGTAGAGAAAAAACAAACTAAAAAAAACAGAGAAAAATGACCAGTGTTTTAGGGAACTATGGGAACATAAAAAAAAAATCTAACATTCACATATTGGAGTTTCTAAAGAGGAGAAAGAAGTGTAGGTGTTTTGCTCTTCTTTGATTTTTTTTTTTTAAAGTACATATCATCACTTACCAAGATAAAACATTATCCTATAAATATAACCTATAAGGGTATAAGTAAAACTTCAAAACTGTAAAAGAATCAAAGTCATGCCATATTTTCTCAAAATAATGGAATAAAACTTGAAGCTAAAACAAGAAGAAATATATGAAATTTGACCTACAGAAATCCTAAAGTGAACTTTACAACTTATAAAGAAAAAAATCTCGTAAATCTTGTAAAAAATACAGTATATTTTTACATAATCCAAATGGGTCAAAGAGAAAATATCAAGTGATTAGGGGCTGGGGATTTAGCTCAGCGGCATAAGCATCTGCCTTGCAAGCCTGTGGTCATGAGTTCGATCCCCAGTACTGATAAAAAAAAAAAAATACAGTGATTTCAATAAAAATGAAAATACACCACACCAAAATTCATACAGCACAATTAAATCAGTGCCAAGAGAGAAATTGATAGTGTTAAATATGTATATTTGAAAAGAAACAAAGTATCAACTAAGCACTCACCTTAACAACCTAGAAAAAGAAGAGCAAATTAAACCCAAAGCAAGCAGAAGGACCTAACATTGACAACATTCATTAACAAATGAATGAAATTTGATAAAAAAAAAACAGGAAAAAAGTAATGAAGCAAAGAGTTGGCCTCAAAGAAGAATGGCAAAGACAAAAAGACATAAAGAGACATTACCATAAATAATATGGGAGCTATCACTATAGCAAGATAACAAAAGGAAAAAAGTATTTTAAAAAGTTCTACACAAATAAATTTGATGACTTAGATCAACCCTAGAAAAGTAAAAACTACCACTATTCACACAAAATGGAACTGATAAACTGGACAGCCCTGAAATTATTAAGGTATTTAAATAACTTTAAAATGCCCAAAACAAAAGTCTACAGGCCTAGCTGGTTTCATTAGATAATTCTACCTAAGGCTTAAAAAATTAAATAAATAAAACCACCAATTCTAAACAGTTCTACCATACAAGAAAAATATTTAGAATTCATTCTATGAAGCCACAAAAGAAGCATAAAAGAAAAATTCTGTAGACCAACAGACCTTTCCTGAACATAGACATTAAAAGCCTTAAAGTACATACTAAACCAAATTCAGTGATATATAAAAAACTGTCATGATGGCTAAAGTGAGAGTTATTACAGGGATACAGCCTTGTTTAATAATCAAGTCAGTTGATGTATTCTACCATATTAACCAGGCTAAACAAAAAGAAATCAGATGATCGTATCAGTCATTGGAGAAAAAATTCAATACTTACACGATTTTAAAAGCTCACAAAGCTAAGAACAGAAGAAATATATGAAATTTGACCTACAGAAATCCTAAAGTGAACTTTACATTTGATGGTCAAAGAAAAACTAAATGCCTTTTCTGATCCCCAGGACCAAAAATTTTTAAAAATTAAATAAATAAAACAGAGAAGAAAGCAAGGATATCTACTTTCCCTACCACTGTCCAATATCATACTGAAAATTCTTGGTAAGAATTTCCTAAAGCAAGAAAGGAAAAATGGTCCCTGTCTGCAGGCACATTATTATCTGTGGAGATAATCCCAAGGAATCTGTTAGAAAACAAAGTAAAACAAAACTTAAACTAGTGAGAATAGCAAAGTCATAAGATGTGTAATCAACATGAAAAAGCAAATTACATACTTGCCATAAACAAATGAAAGTCACATTTTCAGAAAAAGACAAAATTATTCTAAACTTTATATTGAAAATTGCAAGAACTACAGCAGTTAAAACTGTTTGGAAAGCAAAAGATAAAGTGAAAGAAATCCTTTTAGCCAATTTTTAGAGTTACTACATAGCTACAATAATTAAATCTGTATGACTGACAGAAGACAGACACATTAATAGAGTAAAACCATTAATAGAGTAATAATGTAAGCCCATTTTATTGAAGAGGGACAAAAAGCATTTCTTTGGAGGAAGGGTATTCTTTTAAATAAATGCTGGTGGAAGCTATTCCACATCTGGGTATATTCCCAGAAGAACTGAAAACATCATACCACAGTGATATATATGCAGCCTTGTTTATAGCAGTACAATTTGTAATAGCCAAATTGTGGAAACAATCCAAATGTCCATCAACTGAGGAATAGATAGAAAAGATTTGGTATTTTTAGCTAGGTGTGATGATGCGCTCCTGTAATCCCAGCACTCAGGAGGCTGAGGTAAGAGAATAATTGCAAGTGGGAGACCAGTCTGGGCTACAAAGTGAGTCCAAGGCTGGCCTGAACCACATAAGGAGACCCTGCCTCAAAAAAAGAGCAATATTTTTATACTATGGAGTACTACTCAACTATAAAGAATTTAGGCCTTAATAGGTAAAGGGATGCGACTTGAGACAGTAGTCATTAAGTGAAATAAATCAAACTCACACATGTAAATAACATATTTTCTCCCTAGCATAAGAAACTGAAGGAGTAAGTAAGACACAATCTTCAGCAAATATTGTGAAAAGGTAAGAAATTGCTCAAAGAGGAAAAAATAACTCAGGAAAAAAGGAGAAAAAAAGGAAAGGAAAAGAAAAAAGAAATAAATCTGTATATACACATTTGAGATAGCTAAGATGACTGTACTACTATATTAGTTCTTGGAACAAAACAGTTAACATTCATGGGATTAGATCAGTTTTGCCTGTCTATATCTGGTAATGTGAGTTTGAAGATAACTATGCAAACAACAACCTGAGTTATGTTCCTACCACCTTATTTTAAAATCCTATATAGCTATTATTTTGGGCTCGTTACTGTTATTTATTTGTCTCTTTTGTTTCTTGTTTTTCTTGTATTTTGTTTTGTTTTTTCCTCTAATATAAGGATAGACATACATGTATAGTCTTATACATGCCTAGAACTTCTCCTAAAGAGTTTATAAGAATTGATTTTATTAAGTGTGATGGTATGAACAGCTACTCTGAAGAAAACGAAACATTATGGTAGCCATTGCTGATTTTCTATCATCTTGTTGTGAAATCCAGTAATACTTTTATTCTTTGTTTTGATTGGTCTTAGTCTGTTTTCTATTAATTTATTTCACTATATGTGTAGGTATAGATAGCTATTTTGAAGAAAACAAAGAGACATTACAGTAGACATTGTTGATTTTCCTATTGTTTCATTTTGAAGACTCGTAATGCTTTCGTTCCTTTGTTTTTGATTGGTTTTATATTATTTTGTTTTGTTTGAATTTATTGTGTGAAGGTCTAGAAAAACCATCTCAAAGAAAACAAGACACATTATAGTAGCCATCGTTAATTTCCTGTTGTCTTGTTTTGAAGTGCTGTGTTGCTTGCATTGTTCTGTTTGGATCTGCTTTGTTCTGTTTTGTTTTGTTTCACTCCCTTTAAATATTAATAAATAAATGCTAGGAAGAAATATGTTACCAAAGAGGATAAGTGGATATCAAATAAACACATGAAAAACTCAACACCTATTAAGAAATTCCATAGCAAGTTGTCACTATGCCAAAGTGATAGAAATAAAAGTTAGATCAAATGCTGCAAAGGATGGATATATAATATATCACTCAACATTGCTGGTGGGAATGCAAACTGATACAAGTACTCTGGAAAACAGTTTTGCATATTCTTTAAAAATAAACCACACAGTTATGATGTGACTCATTAACTATACAGACTATTGGTATTTACTCCAGAAAGTAAATACTTTCATCCGCAGAAATATCTGTACAAACTTCTTTTTATTTTAAATATCTATGCTTTAGGTATCACATCTAAGAAATCACTACCTAATCAAGGTCACAATGCTGTGCAACCACGTGTTTTTTTTTTTTTTTTACAAGTTCTACAGTTTTAGATGCTACACAAAGAAAGGTTTTTTTTTTTTTTTTTATGTTTCAGGTCAATTTTTGTATATGGTGTGTGAGGTAGGGGTTCAAATCCACTCATTTGCATGCAGACAAGGACATCTAGTTGCCCATTGCCCAGGTACTAGCTGTCTCACTACTCACAGAGCTGAATCTTTGAACTTCTATCAAAATCAATTGACTATACATATATGAGTTTATTTCTGAACTTCAATTTTACTCCACTGATCTCTGTATCTTTCTTGGTTACAACCACAGTATCTCAGTTATTGTAGCTTTGTTTAAGTTATGAAATAGGAAAGTGTGAATCCTTTAACTCTTTTCTCTTCGAGGTTATGTGGGGTATCAGTTACTCATGTAGCTGAGGCAGGAGGTTCACTTGAGCCCAAGGGTATAACATTATTTCAAAAAATAACAACAAAGAAAGTGACTACAGTATGATTTTGGAAACTATCTTTGAAATGCAGCAGTATTACAAAAGAAACAAACGGGCTGGGGATTTAGCTCAGTGGCATATAAGCACCTGCCTTGCAAGCAGGCAGTCCTGAGTTTGATCCCTGGTACCGATAAAAACGAAAAAGACCAAAAACAAAATTTAAAAAAAAAAACAACAAAAGAAACAAACACTATGCCTACAATAGAGTGAGTGAATGTTTATTGATTCCTTTACATTTTAACTCCCTTTCCCAATACAATGGTTGAATACTTAGACATACTATAAATTCTGAAATGTGAATTTTAATTATCTAGTAGTTATTTAACTCTCTGGCAACAGAAAGCTACTTAACCCAAATACATTCCTAATATGATTTTAAATTTGAATGGCAAATGCACTACATACTGTAGTAATATCAAAATCTTTTAATGGCATAATATATTCTCAGAAAAATAAATTATTCTATTATTAGGTATGGAATATATTAACATTTGTTGACTTATGTTAAATAAAGCATGCATTGATCTAATTCTTGCAAGGTGATATAACATCTTGTGTTCTAACCTTCACTTAAAAGGGGCTAAGATACAGCAATATTTGCTTGGAAGAACTTTTTAATAAGTGACTTGTTATGTAAAAAAATTAAAAGATAAGGCTTGGATTAGGTACTTTATAATTCATCAGGAAGTCTGCAATAGTAACTGGTAGGAATGAAAACTAAGTTCACAATGTCCTGCTCACAACACAATACACCTTGAACCACCCAATTATATTCAAGGAAGCAAAAGGAATTTTTAGTACTGTGGTTTTAATGGGTCCTCATGAATTGTTTAGAATGGCAAAAGCACACAAAATCAAAAAGAATGGATAGCAAAAAACTTCTATCATAATCCAATGACAGGAACACCAAAATGACTTAAGACTAAATAATTACTTTAAATAATAAGCACTGAATAATAGAAATGGCCACTTAAACAGAGTAAAATAATGTCATAGTGCTTGTTTAATACATAATTTTCTTTGCTAGGAAAAATAAGAATACAACATAAAATTTTAAAACTATAAAAATCAAATTTTAATTATTTTTCCTTCTAACAGTTTGTTTTATATTGCAACAAAAGAGTCAGCAAAGAAAAGAAGAAATTAGACTGCTGGATATAAAATGCTAGGAAGAAGTCAGTGTTGCAGACTGACCCAGCAGCTCGCTGCACAGCGCATGCTGGGTTGTGTGCAAGGCCCTGAGTTTGATCTCCAGCACTAAACAAACGAACAAACGAACAAACGAAGGTAATGCTTCAAAAATATTTTTCTATTTGGGCACATACACACACTATTATTTTATGAAACAGAGTTCTTCTCTACTTCACATTAGCCAAAAACACTCAAAGTTAGGGATTAGGATTCACTTCATATTTTATATGAAAAACTTGTTCCTTCATCAAAACCAAGTGATCTGGTACTTAAAGGTGGCTCACAAGGAGTAGACATATGTTTATAATAATGGAGAAGGGGAGGTTTGAAGAATAAGACACCTAAACTTGGAAAGATTACTTGCCTATATAACCAGAGGATGGAAGAACGCTACAAAGCCTGCCTCCTGAGAACCGGGCTCTGCCATGGGGATCAGGAGGAGACTACTCAGCCAGACAGCAATACTCGCCCTTCCAAGAACCAGCCTGTGCATGGGCTGAGAAACCAGCAGAGCACACGGCCTCCAACCTCAGCAACTGGCTGACTTGGAGGATGCAGGGTAACACAGCAACTGAGCTGAAGGGAACAGCTTCATCCTTAGGTTGTTCAATCCACTCTGCAGGCCTGAGGCTGGTGGTGTGGGCATTTATTTGAGGAGGGCAGTGGACACTGTGGCAACAGAGGGATTTCCTTCTGCCTTGTTTTGGAAATCCAATGTTTTGTTGCATTTTACTGTTTCGTTTTATTCCTGTTTCTGGTAACCTGAGCAAATATTTTGAAGATAACAAAATGCAGTCTAATGATCATTGTTAAATTACTATAATCTTGTTTTGAAAATCTATGTAGCTATGGTTGTTTTTTGTTGCTGCTGCTACTATTTTTACTTTTGTTGTTTTAGAGGTTTGTTTGCATCTTGATTTTTCTGCTTTTTCTTTCTTTTCTTTAAAATAAAAAAAAGTGTACAATAGATACTGTGACTTGGGAAGAAACTGTTCAAGGGAAGGGAAGAATGTGGAAAGGGAAAATGGGGAAAGGAAGAATGTGGAAAGGGAAAAAATATATATCTATACAAGATAGTTAAGGTAGTTATACAGCTAGCTTCTGTTATGTCATGGTGCAGTGATATAACTGCATCCATATTTTTAGCAGCACAGTTTGTAATGGTTAATTCTTAGAAACAACCCAAATGCCCATCACTGTGGAATGGATAAAAAAAGATGTGGTATTACTATACAATGGAATATTACCCGGCCACGAAGAAGCATAATCTTGAGGCTTTCATAGGTAAATGGAGGCAACTTGAGACCATACTCATAAGCAAAATAAATCAAACTCACATTTGTAAATATTGTATTGTTCCCCTAGTGTAAAGAAAAAAAATAGTAAGATCCAAGATGTACAACAGATATTGCAATAATGAAAGGGAAAGAAAGTACTCAAAAGTAAAGAACAACTTCGATAGGGGAGATGAGAAGAGGAAGAAGGAAAAAGATCGTATGTACATAGGTATACATATATATATTTATTTATATTTATATAAGATAAATAGATAGTACTTATCTCTGTTAGTTTATCCAAAAGACCAGTTTGTGTTTTCATTATTTGATCAGTGTTTAGGGCTTATATCTTGTAACCTGAACATCTATTTCTAAGATAACTATGCAATATATTAGTGTTAATTTCTAATTTTTTTTAAAATTCTGTATCATTCCTATCCTTTTTTATGTTTTGTTTTTTAAATAAAAAAGATGAAAAAAGAATTAATGCTAAAAAGGAATTCATGATACAATAAATAGCAAAATTATATATAGAAAATGTAACTTTAATTATAAAATATGAGTATTTATTAAAAGACCTAGGCTGAACAAGACACAGAACATTATCTGATATAGTTCTAGACATCCTAGAGAAAGTGAAAGGAACATAGCTTGCAAAAAGTCAAACCAACAGAAGAATCAAGAGTACAAGGAAGAGCTGCTTAGGAAGCATTTCAAGAGAATCAAGGGAGTTTGGAGAAATAGACATTTTTACTGAAGTCTGGGAAGGGCTGAGTCTGAAGTGAGAGGGAGGTTCTGATAGATGAAAGAGGAGTACTATTCAGAAAAGAATTCTAGGGTTTATCTAAAAAATAATAAATAATTCAATAATTTGGACTGAGGGGATAATAGCAAATGAGTCAAAGAAGGCAGATCAAGAAGAGTCTGATTAAAGCATTAAGCTGAATTTGGTACTGATCACTAAGATAACCTTGAACCCTCCACAGTTTTACCAAGAGTTGTTTTAAACTTAGTACAACTTGATAAAACTCGAAGTTTATAATAGTAAAAGAACTTTTGAATTTTGGGGTTAATTACCTGGAATTCAGTTCTGGTTCTACCACTTACTGACTTGTATGATGTGAAGAGGTCAAGGGAGGACCCTAAAGCCTTCCCAACTCTAGTTTATTTTGATAGAGGGTGGTAATGGCCTCCGCCCAGCTTAAATATATATCCTTTAACTGTTCAGTGCTCCAGATTGCAGCTACCAACCAGTACCAATACCTGTGGCACACACACAGTAAGAAGGGAATCTCAGGTTCAGAGAAGTATGAGTGTAGGATTCAGGGGCCCGAGACAGAAGTCTGCCTTGGAACAGGGTGCAGCTCAGAGGGCAGTGAAGTAGACGCAGTCAACGGGCTTCAGTGAGCATCTTGGCAAGGGTCAGTTTGTCATTTGTTTTCTCTGCCACCTGCTAAGGAACTGTATTGCACTAAAACAGGAAAAGTAGCAGAGAAAGCCAAAGACAAAGAGACACAGAAGTACTCATAGCGAGTATCACTATAGTCTCTGACTTATAGTTTACAATGATTTTTCAGCTTTAGAGTTATGGACAGTGATACATATTCACTAGAAATCACACTTTGAATTGTGACCTTTTCCCAGGTTGGTAGTGTGCTGTACGATGTTCTCACGACACTGGGCATTAGCGATGAACTGTGACTCGAATCAGTGGAGCTACCACCAGGGCCAACAGCCATATTCCACAGTGTGCTGTGCTGCTGTGCTGCTGTGCCGTTTGGTAGTTAGGTGTATTACATGTGCCTCAGCTACCATGGATTTACCCGGAAGTAATCTCCATCTAAGTGGAAGAGCAGCTGTGAATATTAATTCAAGCAGTCTGCAATATAAGAGTAATATAAGGGTACGACAAGGCTGGATACAGCATACAGTAACACAAGGATACAGCAGACCCACCGGATCTGGGTAGGCCCACGTATTTCAGGGATATTTTATAACGGCAATAGTCTAAGAGATGAGACTTGAACCCTCACTTGAATCAGCCCTTTACTCCACCAGCTATTCCTAAAAGACACTCGCCCTTAACACCAATGTCATCACTGTGTCTACAGCAATGTGAAACTCAATGCTGCAGTTTCCAAATTTACCTGGCTTACAGAGGACTAACAGATAAATATATAAAAACTAAAAAAAACAGACTCCCCACCCCCCAAATAAAAAACCCAATCAATAAACGGGCAAATATACTTCTCAGAAAAAAAAATACAAAAAATCAATTAACACATGAAAAACTGTTCAACACTGCTAGCCATTAGAGAAATGTAAATTATAACAACACTGAGATTCCATTTCACTCCGGAGAGAATGGCCATCACCAAGAAATCAAACGCTGATGAGGCTGCGGGAAAAAGGAACCCTTCTACACAGCTTGTCTAAATGTAAACTAGTATAATTGCTATGGAAATCAGTATGGAGAGTTCACAAAAACTAAAACTAGAAATCCTGTTCAATCCAGCTATTTCCCTTCTATGTATTTTCCCGAGAGTTAATTCTATCATATTACAGTGATATGTGCATACTCATGTTTATAGCAGCACAGTTCATGAAGCAGTCCTACAGGTTAACCGATGAAGAAAATGTGGTATTTATACACAAGGGAGTACTACGCTGCCAAAGAAGGGCAAATCTGAGTCATTTTTAGGAAAATGTTAGTGAAATGACACATACAAGTTTAAATATCACATGGCTTCTCTTATATGAAAAACCCAAAGTATAAATAAATAAAAGATAACAGGAAATAGGAAAATAAATCTTTTTCCTGTGGGAAGGGATTAAGAGATAGGAGAAAGAGAGAAGAAGGGGAGGGAAAGGGGGAGTAAAAACAATTAAGATATGCCCAAGTACTAACTCCTGTAATGAATATAATCACTATGTACTGCACACATGAATTAATAAAAATGAAGATTTAAAAATGCATGTGTCGGGGCTGGGGATTAGCTCAGCGGCATAAGCGCCTGCCTTGCAAGTGTGTGGTCATGAGTTCAATCCCTGGTACTGATAAAAAAGAAAAAGACAAAAAAAAAAAAAAATGTGTGTGTCTCAGTCACCCTCTCACTACTGGGACATAATCCCCAAAGACCTACCATTTAAAGAGGAAGCTTATTTTGGCTCACATCAGAGTCAGGCAGGACTGCACGGCAGAGGAGCATGGTGGAGGAGAGCTGCTTACCTGTTGCTGCCCAACAGCAGAGAGCTTTGGGGAAGGAGCCAAGAAGGAGCCAGGCCTTTCTAGGGCACACCCACAGTGACCCTATCCTACCTCCCAGCAGTAAGAAAGCACTAAACCCTCACAATGTAATCCCCTTCCGAAAGCCCTGCCTGTGAGCACAGGAGCCTCTGGGGACGTCTGGACATAAAGCAGAACGTCCTGTGGGATCCAGGGATGACACATCCAAAACAGACTTGATACACATACACTCAAAGAACATTTGAGAAAAAGCTTTAAATTCTTTCTGGCATTTGTAAAGTTTTATACCATGAACAATTAGAAGATCAATGTTAAATATATAAGGTGTGATCAAAACATAGGGGAAAGTTTAAATTTAAATAAATGAATATACTAGTATCCTAGCCTTTACTAATGTCAGCCATTCAGAATATATAAAAAATAAGAACTCAATTGAGACAACTCTGTAAAGTAAAAGTTATCTTCATTTTAAGAGGTTACCAATTCAGAGCTACTGGCCCAGATCTAAACCAGCTTTTACTTTATTACATACATTATATTAGCTTAATTTATGTCTCAAAACAGAACAAAGCTGTAGATTGCCACTAACCTGCATCTAAGACTGTTTCTCTACTTCATTTAAATCCAAATAATTCCAACTGACCTCTCCTTCAAATGACCTCTGCTAAGCTGTACAGTTTTTTCAGCATATTTTAATGAATCAGGGATAGGGCTTACTGAACTATACTTTTTAATTAAGAGATAACTTCCTTGGCAGAAAATAAGGATATATAAAGGCATCAATCATCAAAACTATTATCTTAATCCTAGGAGGAAAGAAAATTCATAAACTAGTGACATCAGTCCTAAGTTATTACTGCTTATTCAAACACTATATCACATAAAGCACTGAATGCTGTTTACCAAAAGGCATGAAAATCTGGTTAGGGTAAAACTCAGCTGTGCAACATGGAAGAAAACTTTAATATGTTTAGACATGTTAATGCACAAAGGCCAAGCTGTGGATTCATGGTGAAGGCTGAATGCATGTACTGATCTCCAGGGAGGCTGGGAAAGATGCCCTGCTCCTTTCCTGTATTTCTTCGAGTGCTGAGATTGAACTTTTAGGCTTTGATTTTAGGTACATTTCATTTGCATCATGTGTGGAAAAACAATATGCTGAAGATTAACAAAGACAGCAAACATTCAGTCCACAGCTTTGCTTTTACTCATATTGAAATTCTACAAAAAAAGAGAAATTCTACACAGTTTAACAACAGGAGCAACCAAAAATACCCCAAGGAATTGGCCCCTTACCTGGAATGTAGCTCTGTGCTGCCATTGTTGTATTTGCTTCCTCTTTCCCAGATACCAAAGTCGGGTACACGGTAAACTCTTTCTACACAAAACACAAGGTTTTGAATGAAAGTGACCTAAGAACAAAAAAGAAAAGAAGCATAAGGGCACCTGCAATAACAGGATCTTTATACAATGGACTGAGAATAATTTACTATTTGAAAGCGGCCTCTCAATATATAACTTGTTGAAATTCTTGTGATTGCTACATTATAATGCATCATCCACTACATATGTGGTTCTTCCAATAAAACTTACTTCCAGTGAGAACTTATATAGCACAGAAATAAAAATTTTTTATCCTTTCAGTATTCCAAGTGTAATTCTTCAATGTGTGTCTATGACCATTTGAGTATTATGTATATATGTATATACATATACACATGTATATGGCACTGTTTTAATGTGGATAATATCTAGAATCTAAAATGTCCATATGAAATGTTAAATAAATCTAATCTTTGGAAATCAAAAAGTATTTGTCTGTTCTGCATAGTACCAGTGCCACACTGGATCAACCTGGAGCCCTGAGTCCATTCATTCTCCTAAGGAGCTAATCCCCCCCCCACACCCACTTCAGTAGCTAAAAGTACCTGTGGTTATAACTCAAAGCCCAGTGGGAGGTGGGCTCCAACATTTGTGGGCGAGGAGTCTTAGCTTTCAGATAAGAATTTCAAACATTTGGCTAAATTTATACTCTCAAAAGAACAAAGGAAGCAAAGATTATGGTAAATTCTTATTTAATAATACTTTGTTCATTCAAATAAAGGTAGTTTCCAAAGCAGGCTCAAACTCCTGACTACACAGCTTTAAATTTAATGTTCATGTCTGGTTCAATACGATATCATAGGATCCCTCAATACCTCACCACAAGATCCTTCTGAGGTGGCAGTATGTGCCTCTGACCTCAACCTAAAAAGATGTATATACTTTAAAAATGAAAATATAATACACAAAATCCAAGTAAGGATTCACCAGTATGCCAGATTTGAGAAATCAAAAGAAGAAAGAAAACAGATGGGGCAAGAATTGAAGGAAAATCTGACAGCAGAGGAGACCACAGCCTTTCCAGCAATTCTTTCTCTTTCTCTAGGCCCTCTGGAAAGCCACAAAGCTCAGTCAACAAGCTCCTCAAATCAAGAGTTCATCAGAGATTAGGCTACTTAGATTACCTCATCAATGGTGAATGGCTGGGTTCAAATCCCTGAGTCTTTAGCTCCTCTCCAACAAGGGGTCAGGAGCAGTAACCCATTTCAGTGAAAGTATTGGGCCTTCACAGAAACAGGGCGTGGTGTGAGGCAATTCTAGATTTCTATGAAACACACACCATTCCGTAATGTCTCCACCCAGAGTACAGGTCAGCAGCAATCTTTTCTTCTTTACTCTGAATATTGCTGAGGGTCCCTGCAGTTTGTCCTAGGCCCTGCTAGCTTGCCTATATGCCATAAGGGGAAACTGCTATTATAAAAACCTGGCACTGGGTTGGAGATACAGCTCAATGGTCCACTGTTGAGCTAGCATTCATGAGGCTCCAATTTGGACCATAAATACCAAGAGGAACAAAAACCTGGTCATTTTCATGATGGCAGCTCTTCCACGGTCCTAAGAGTTGTTAGGTTTTTTTTTTAACACACATACAGAAAATACTTTATGGTTTGCAGGGCACCAACTTTGAAACTTCAAAACAATCCAAATCTCTCTTCCTTTCATGACAAGCTTCTCAAATATGTCATCTATCACTTGATGTTCCTCTCCCCGCCCTCTCCTTCCCCCTGCTTGAGGGGATGGCAGAACCAAGACTATACTCAGATCAGGAGGTCAGTTGGGTCAGGCTACCTAAATGCTAGAATTCCTGGCTAGAAAAGCTTTTCTCTACTAACAAGTTCTGCGCATGCCTGACAAATGTCCCACTCCACTGTAAGCTTCTAGGCGCCAGGAACAGCACTTACTTTTGCTCCCTACCATATGCCCGGAGAACAGTGCATGGTACAAAGGAGATGTCAGTAAATATTTGCAGTTTTTCATTACTTTCAAGTACAGAAACCAAGTCACCAAGGATTATAAATATAATGTTTATAAAAGTCCAATCACCCATCCTTCACATACTTTAAAAACTCATCACCTATTTCTTCCTCAAAGTTCCATTTCCTTGGCTACTGACATACTACATCCATCTTCCTGGTTGCCTTGTTGTTTTGCTGCCATCCCTACTGGTGAACACTGTGCAAGTCTCTGCCTGTCCTTCCCGTGTATGACCTCATCCCTCTAGCACATTCAATCAGTAGTTTCCACTACAGATAGTGGTGTAAGAGGCGGTGCACACAACACCATACCAAGGCAAGAATGTGGCACATGGAAGACACGGTGCTGCTGTCACTATGTAGTATAACTGACTAGCCGAGCAACACGTGATTTCTATAAAATGAATGATTTTTTTCCCATATGTCTAACCCAAGTTTACCATTTTATGATTTTCCCAGTCTTTCAATATTCAAACACATACTTTTGTTTCTATATGCAATTATGAAGTATTTTCCCTTAGATTTGCCACTAACCCACCCACCTGTGCTAAACTCTTCCACTTGGAAGCCCCATAATTTTCCCATAAAGCTGCTGTTTTCCTAGGTTCTTAAGTCTGTATACCTTGAAATTATCTTTGGTCTCAGAAATTTATTAGGCTATTGTTTTAGAGTGAGCTTCTGCACTAGGCCCAAAGACCAGACCAAACGAGACTTGTGCTGGGTGCTGTTTAATCAAATTAACCTTTACATGGGCCAATGTGGAAAAAACAACATATTCAGAACAACCAAAAGAGGCCCAATTTAGCTGAGGTGGTAGGTTAAGGAAGTTCCCTGTTTCAATTATAAAAGGAGAATAATTGCAAACAACTACCCTGATTTCATTCTGCTCCTACTTTCTTTTTTTTTTTTTTTTTTTTTTTGTCTTTTTCATTTTTATCAGTACCAGGGATCAAACTCACAACTACCTGCTTACAAGACAGGCACTTCTGCCGCTGAGCTAAATCCCCACCCCCCGCTGCTCCTGCTTTCTTTAGCCCCTTTCTGTCTATAAGGCCAGCTTCCTCTGTTCAGATAATTGCACACAAGTTCTAAAAATTTGACAGATGTTTTCCAATCTGAATCACCAATGAAAGTCAGTTCGATTTTTAAACTAATTTTGTTGTATTTTGTCTTTTGATATGATTAAGTCAAATTTTATCAATCATAAACAAATTTTTAAGAACTTATCAATTTTTATCAATTATATTTGCTTTCCCCAAGACTAATTTGCACCGAACTTCTTTTAGTCAAAAAAGTTTCCTGAATCTTGACAGTGTTACAACTTTCATCTTTCGACATTCAAACCTTCCACAACTTATCCACTCTGTCCTTATATGCCTGTTTTTATTTCCTGTGATCAATATATTGGGTTCCAATTGGCTCACATGCATTGTCTTGTCCATTTCAAACTGAAACTTCTCTATGAATCTTTCTATTAACTTTCATGGTTCTACAGGCAAGACCACAGCTCTTAATTTTTCATTTCATGTGTTTGTTTCTTACCTCCAAATAATATACAGGCTCACCACTTCTTATTTGAAACTTTAAAATACCATCATCTCTGAAAACTCATTTTTTTCAATCATTTATCAAGAAAGCTAGAAACTGATGCAATTATCTAATCCAGACATAGACATATAATATTAGGATGAAACAGATATAGATCCTTCATATATAAATACTGTATATACATCACTTTGTATGAATATGTATTATTGCAAAAGTATTAATGTGCTAATTAGGTGATTCTGTCCTAAACCCTGGTGAGGTTACAGTAGTCCCTTTTTATTTTTTGTTTTAAGAGATAGGATCTTGCTATATTTTCTAGGCTACCCCTGAATTTCTGGGCTATAAAACACTGTCCCCCTCTGAATAATGCTTTTTAAATCCAACAAGATTGAAATCTAAACATACCTAGTTATGAAATGTCTAGAGATAAGAATCTGTGGACCCATGTAACTCTTCTGAGTAATATAAATTTTTTATATTTTCCACAAAAATAATACCATGATTTACTAAAGACTGAGCAACTGAGGAAATATGAGATTATTAGAATATGAAAATAAAGATCATAGCTGGGCGTGGTGGCTCACGCCTGTAATCCCAGCACAGAGGGAGGCTAAGGTGGAAGAATCGTTGCAAGTTCGTGAGCAGCCTGGGCTACAAAGTGAGCTCAAGGCCAGCCTGAACTGCATAGCGAGATCCCCTCTCAAAAAAGAAAAGAAAGATCACATCTTCTTCCAAGACCAGGGTATTCTGCATATTAATTTCAACTTGTGACTCCGGTTTATGTATCTAATGCTGTTGGTGCTTTTCTTCATAGTCATACCAGTTTCCAATGTATTAAGTTGCTTTCCACAGTGTATATCTCTGAAATCAACTTCTAGAAAAAATCTACAGAAAAACATTTTAGAAACAGCTTCAAGGGTCAACTGCAAATGTTGTCTGAGGTATTTTCTAAATACTTTAACAGCTTTAAAACAATAATTGATGTATCTAAAATACTTTCAAAATAGTTAAATGCAAATGAAATAATTACATTTTGGAACACATTAAAATTGGGGAATACTGTATTAAAAAACAAAATCCTAATGGACTTCATAAAATTTAAGGTACATGGGGCTGAGGATTTAGCTCAGCGGCATAAGCACCTGCCTTGCAAGCAGGCAGTCGTGAGTTCGATCTCTGGTACCGATAAAAAGGAAAAAGAAAAAAAAATTAAGGTACATATAAGAAAAATGATGACATATTGACAATCAAAAGGATTTCATATTAAACATTTAATTTTAATTAATTACCACAAATCCCAAAGACAAAGATACTTTCGCTTCCTGTTCCTATCAAATTGTATAGAAATACCTCAATTCTAAGCATTATAGTTAGAAATAAAAAATAAATTCTATTGTTCAATAACATAGAAGAGTGACCATGTTAATAGTAATTTATTGTATAATTTCAAATAGCTGCTGTAAACATGGGTGTGCATGAATCGCTATAGTATGATATCTTTAGCTCTTTTGAGAAGCTACCTAAAAGAGGAATAGCTGGATCAAATGGAATTTGCAATTTAGTTCTTTTAGTTTCATTCTTCAAGAGAGGTTTCTGCATGTTCTTACTAGCAAAAAATGATAACTGTTTGAGGTGCTAGATGTGCTAATTAACTAAATTCAGGATTACACATTGTATACATGTATCAAATCTGAGAATTATGTAATTGTTATAAATCAATTAAAATTAAAATTTCACAAACACCTACAGTAGGATAATTTGTAAATAAGATACTTGAAATATTAATGAAGAAATTAATAAGGGGGATTGAAATTACAAACGATCAAACAGAAGTTTATTAAGGACTTTAATAAGTGGTCAGTGAAACAATATTTCAGACTCAACACCAAATGGTAAATTTAAATGTTGTTTTTATTATATAAATTAAATTGGTAAAAATAGGTACTATATAACTAATATCTATTTATTTCAGGCTCTCTCTCTCTCTCTCCAACAAGTACTTACTAAAAATTTCTACACAGCAAAGTAACCAGAAGAGTGATGAGACAATGTAAGAATGGTAAACACTTCCTATCAGCTATGCCTCAGAGAGACAATATCTAGAATACATAAGCACCTGAAAAATATTAGAAAATCCAAAATAAAAGACGCAACAAGAAATAGGCAAGTGGAACAAGAGACATCTCTCAGAAGTACAAATGGTCAACAAGTACATGAAAAAATGTTTAACATCTCTGGTCATTAGAAAAATGTAAACTAAAACATAAAAAAGAATGGCTATCATCAGGAAGTCAATGAATAACAAACACTGGTGAGGCTGCCTGAAAAAGGAATCCTCCACCATTGCTGGCAGGAATGTAAACTAGTACAAGGATTATGGAAATCAGTATGGAACTTTCTTAAAGAACTAAATTGCAAATTCCATTTGACCCAGCTATTCCTCTTTTAGGTAGCTTCTCAAAAGAGCTAAAAATATCATACTATAGCGATTCATGCACACCCATGTTTACAGCAGCTCAGTTTGTAATAGCTAAATCTTGGAAGCAGCCTGTGGGCTGCAGAATAGATTGCCTGGACAAAGAAAATACAGTACCAAGGGGGCTGGGGATTTAGCTCAGTGGCATAAGTGCCTGCCTGGCAAGCACAAGGTCGTGAGTCCGATTATTTAGAAAACAGTATCTATAAATAATAAACCCAATAAATAATGGAGTACTACTTGGCTATAAAACAGGTTAAATGTGAGACATTTGTAGAAAAATGTATGCACCCAGAAAACACAATATTGAGGCCTGGAGACTTTTAGCTCAGCAGCATAACCGCCTGCCTGGCAAGCACAATACCATGAGTTCGACCCTCAGTACCAAAAAAAAAAAAAAAAAAGCCCACAATTTTGAGTGTAGTAAATTAGAAACAGAAGATTAAATACCATATGGTTACTTCTCATTTGAGTAAGGCAATGTACGAACAAAAAAGCAAAATATAGGATGGATGGAAGAAACAAGGGGATGTATTTTTGTTTTGCAAATGGGAAGGGGTCCAGGAGACTGAGGGAGGGAGGGAAGGAGAAGAAAAAAGATTTAAGATATGCCAAGTACAGGTCCTGAATAACCACAATGAATGTAAGCATTACACGAGCTAAGAAGAAGAAGAATGAAAATGAGGAAAGGGGATTTAGAGATGCAGGGAGAGGGACAGGCAGGAAAAGGAAAGACACAGCGTGCTGTGTGCACATACCACCCCGAAGATGAGTGAAACTTCACATATTGCAGTCATGTACTAATAAGATTAAAATTTAAAAAAACAAAAGAAGGCTTTTCCTCTCTCTATCACATTTCAGGCTTTCTGATTGTACATAATCTGAATGTGATCTGAGACTGACCTTCAGAGTCAGGGCTGCTCAAGCAGACAACTTTGGGTAGCTTTAGTTTACTCCCCAAGTCCCTCCTTTACATCCAAAGTGACAGAGGGTTTGTGTGTGTGTGTGCGTGTATTGTTGTCTCTAGTTATTTCTCCTTAGCTTATTTCTTCTTTCCTTGTTTTTGAATGATTTTAGCATTTTTGACTGGTTATTTTGACACATGTTCTCAAAATCAGTTTGTCACATGTTTTCTCCTGACTAAACTGAGGTCGTATATTTTTAATGAAAAAAATCACAGGAAGTAATGCTGAGTTTTCTTAGCACATCACAGCCCAGAAGGGATGATGTTACTATGTCTTCTTACTGGTAGTAAAACCTTTATTACTTAAGTCATTTATGCCAGGGTTATCTTCTCTAATATTACATTCTTTCCTATTATACTTAATAAATATCTTAAGGAAAATGTTTTCAGATTATAGTATATGAATTGTTTCTCCTCATATTTCCACCCACTAATTTGAGCATGTCAGTGGCTCTCTTCATAGTTATTATTATAGTTCTTACCTAAAGGTTACTATTGGAGCTGCTGAAGCTGAACACAAGAGACTTTCTGGATAGTTTTTCTTAATTATAATATTTTCTTAATTATAATGTTGCTCTGAGGGGTCCCTGAAACCACCCCAAGATCCTGCTCAGGTTTCCTGCATTTTTCAATCAACTCCTTGCTTGTTCTGAGTAAATTACAGGCTGCCCAGGGACAGTCAGTTGGCTAGCCAGCAGAGTTATGAATTCTGCAGATTTTAATCCTCTTGGAACCCTAAGATCATGCTGCTTGTCTCATTCCTTTTGGGCTTTGTTGTGCCCTCATTGGGGCACAGAGGATCTACACACAGACCCCCAACAGCTTAGCTCCCGAACAGGGACTCAACAAGAAGATGTCTGCTGGAAAGGGTGACCTACCTTGCTGCATTCCTGGGGTGGAACACAGCCCCCAGTGCATGTTTACTTTATTTCCTTCAGAAAATCCCTTAAGCAGGTAAGTCATGGGGAATTCCCTGTCTGAAGCGCAGCAGATCTTTCTGCGCTTCAGAAATGCAGAACTGCTTTTCTTCCTTAGGAAAGTGGGCCATGTTATTCACAAGTGTATTTTAGTGCAACTCTTGTGGGAAATTCCTGATTGTTGTCCTTGGTATCCCAAGGAGGGTATGCTCATTGTGAAGGGTTGGAAAAAGAGAGGAAAACTGCTGTATAAGGAGCCTCGAGCTCCTGTCTGCTTTGCACACCTGGCATTTTTATCGGGATGCTATGATAACATTTGGCAAGTGAGAGGATGGAACACCACATGGTTGGGTTCCCAGTTTTCTTGGGGGTGCCACTTCTGCTGCTTCTATACCTCCCCCATATGTTTCTGCCACCTTGCCACTGCCATGGCAAGACACACGCCCTGTAAACCTCTGGGCAACTTCCCACCATTCTAACTCCCATACAAAAGCTGGCCCAAGAAGCTAAACAACATAGGGAATTAATTGCTAGTCTTGTTTTGCATCAACAAGAGCCCTGCTTTGAAAGTTTGCAATACTCTGTATTTAAAGAGTTAAAAAAAAAAAAAAAAGACTGTCAAGGAATACGGACTTGAAAGTACTTTTGTAACTGGTATCACTGAGGCTATCAGGTTATGAAATGACCCCTTTCAACTGGAAAGCCTTAGTGTATATTGTTGTTACTCCAACCCAGTTATCAGGTGTAGCTCCAAGAATATAATGATGCTGCAGACACACAAGCTACAGATAATTTAGGTTGCAATATTCCTAGAGGAGCTGTTGAATTATGGGGAGAGGGAGCTTTCTTAGATATCTGGCAACAAGTTCAGTGCCACCCCCAGTTTATCCTCAAATAGCTCAAATTGCTTTAAAAGCTTGGGAAAGAATCGCGGAGGCAGTGGGCGCTCAAAGTTTCTTTAATCTTATTAAACAAGAGGCTACTGAATCTTTCCTTACCTTTATAGAGAGATTAAATAAAGCTATTGAATGCTAGGTGGACAAATACAGCAGCAGCCTCTATTTTTTTGAAAACAATTAGCACACAAAAACACAAGACTGCAAAAATGCTTTAAAAGATATTTATATGAAACCTGCTACTACCTTGGCTCAAATGATTTCGGCCTGCCAAATCTTAGGGCTCAAAAGCATAAAACGCAATTGTTGGCAGCTGTTTTATGGCCTCCTGCTACTTGTTTTAATTGTGGACATGTATGCAAAGATTGTAAGGCAAAACCTGAAAATAACGGACCAGATATCCCGTGTTTCATTTGTAAAAAGGGAGATCAATGGGCCAGCCAATGTAGTCAAAACCAAAAATAAAAATGATAATAAACAAGGTCAATTATTGGGAAATCAGGTGGCAGTGCGTTCCCAGCCCAGGAACAACAGGAACGCCCTTCAGGTCATTTCCTTCCAACAATTCCTTCAGGCCACCAAGTGGAGCTCTGGCATAGACTTTTTGTTAGCTGTACTTATCAATTTGGAAATGCCTGTTTTTAAGTTCCTACTACTTTTCATGGTCCTTTACCTACCAGGACAACTGGCCTAGTTCTTCCCCACTCACGTTTATCAAAAAGTGGCATTTTTGTGATTCCTGGTGTCATTGATGCTGAATATACTGGAATATTATTGCTTCAACTGTGGTCTCTTTTGCCCATTCAATTAAATGTTTCTGAATCTGTAGCTTAACTCATTGTCTTACTTATGTTTCCTCTAAAGTTCAAGATGTTACTTGTGGAAATCAAGGCTTTGGCTCCACTGTGGTGGCTGCAGCTCCTCTCCTGGGAGATGAATACCCACACCTTTCTTTACTTATTGACATTTCCTCTTTTCAGGTTTGCTAGACAGTGGAGCTGATGTTTCTGTTTTTCCTCACTCATGTTGGCCTTCTCTGTTTTTCACCTGTTCATCTTTTTCACCTGTTCATCCCTTGTGGGGCATTGGGGGCCCTTCCCACAGTGTGTTCAGTGACGCCCCTGTTACCTGTACTCACAATGGACCAAAGGTGGCTTCTATTTGCCCATATATTATGAACATTATTTTTTTGATATGGGGACGTGATATTCTTTCTCGACTCCATGCTTATGTGGAAACGAATTTATCTTAAGGGCCTCCGCTGCCTCTCATGCTGTACCTCTCAAATGGAAAACTGATTGTCCAATTTGGGTCGAACAATGGCCCTTACCTAAACATAAATTGTCAGCCATGGTGAAGGCCATAGTTGAAGAACAATCGGCTGCAGGTCATATTGAGTCCACTACTAGCTCCTGGAATACGCCCATCTTCACTACAAAAAGAAGTCACGTAAATGGAGGTTATTACATAGCCTCCGGGGAATTAACAGGTGTAGGGTCCCTATGGGCCCCGTACAATATGGTCTTCCTAATCCTAACCTAATGCCTCATGAATTTCAACTCTTTATTGTTGACCTAAAGGACTGTTTCCTCACTCTTCCTTTACATCCACAGGATCACCATTCACTGTTTCAGTCTGTAACAACCATAAGCCTACACTCAGGTACCACAGGTGTGCATTACCTCAAGGTCTGACAAACAGTCTAACCCTCTGGCAATACTTTGTTAATACTGCCCTGCTTTCCTTTAGAAAACGTTTTCCTAATTTACAGATCTAGCATTCCATGGATGACATCCTTGTGGCTGGTCTTTCTCTGAATCCCTCCATTCTCTGATTTCTCCTCCTCTTTAGCTGAATTTGGGCTTCATATCGGCCTAGAAAAGGTTCAATGCTCAGAACCATTTAGGTCATCAACTTCTTCATTCTTTTTCGATGCCTGCCTTACCTACCTTGCACTTCTGCTTTCCAGCTACACTTTCTATATTACAACAATTTCTAGGCCACTTTAATTGGGCAAGGCCCTGTTTTCCTTTGACCATTCAACAGTTAGCTTCTCTCTTTGAATCTTTACGGGGTCACACAGATCCTGCTGATGTGATCTCTGACTCTCCCTTCTGAGCACTGCTCACATGCTCACCAGTTATGGTGGATCAAGTCCCGACGTACTGTCATTTTTTCTTATTCATTTTTCATTCAGCCCCCTTTGCCCAAAGGGGCTCTTGTTGCCATATGGAGCAACAAAGTGTTTACTGTTCAATGGTTACATTTATTCCACTCACCTGGCAACACTTTCTCATTGTCAACGCTATCTCCTCTTTTGAAGATGTGAAGATGCACTGCAGCACTTATACTCCTTGGAACTGACTTAATTGATATTCTCTTACTACTAATCAAAGCTGACTTTTCCTTTTTGCTGTCCTCTGCTTCTCTGCAAGTTGCTTTGGCTATGTTGGTTCCATTTCTTTCTGTACACTCTATGATCCTTGTTGTCTCTATATATCCTACTTCCCTTTTCTCTTCAAACTGGTTTGGTTTGCACCCCTTTAATGGGTGCCTTCACCGTCTTCACTGATGGATTCCATCATCATGGAGTTATAATGTACTTTGTTGGTAATACTTGGAAACACCTGTATTATCTACTGCAGACCTCTACTCAACGCAGTGAACTGTCTGCTGTTATTTTTGCTTTGCAAGTTTTTTCACCCCAAGCCTTTAACTTACTAATTCTATGTACATAATGTTGTCCTCCATTTATCTCCTCTGTTCTCTCTCCCAGGGCAGTAGAGTCACACTTAATGTAACTTTTTACATTTACAGGCTCTTCTTTGCGCTTGCCATGCCCCCTCTTTTACATATTTGTAGTCATCAACCCCTACCCAGCTTACCACAAGATAATGCTATTGCTGATCAAGCACTGCATATTCTTTGCCCTCTGTGATAATACTAAAGAAAGGCACGGCTTTTTTCATCAACCTGCCCATTCTTGGCATAAATTGTTTTATATCCCATTTCTGAAGCTAAAGCTATTATTTCCGCCTGTTTACCTTGTGCTTCCACACCTCACTCCATCCCCTTTGATGCTGTCAACCCTCATGGCCTCTGCTCCCTTAACCTTTGGCAAGCAGATGTCACACACTGTTCCTCCTTAAAACCTTTTTCATTTCTTCACGTTTCCGTTGATATCTTTTCTGGCTTCATTTGGCCTTTGCCATTGCATGGTGAATCTACCTGACATGTAATTCAACATCTGGCCACATTTGCAGTCATGGGTGTATCTTCCTTCCTTAAACCTGCCAGTGCCCAGTTTATACCTCACAGGCCTTTGCTTTTGTTCCACATGGCAAATTTGTCATATAACTGGTATCCCCTATACTCCAACTGGCTGAGCTATCATTGAATGAGCTCATCATACACTCAAAACTTTGAACAATTCAAGGGAGGAACTGCATCTGCTATATAGGTTTCTTCTATTCTGTCCACAGTGCAATTTACTGCAAATCACGTGTCTTTCCCAAAAAGGCTTTCTTCTTCTGGAGTTCAAATACATTTTCGCCAGGACAAACCTGCGCCAAAGCCCTCTGTACAAAACACCCCCAGACCCGGGCTGGTGGGGGCCAGTGTCCCTGCTCAACTGTGTAGGGGGAAGATGCTTCTGTGTTATCCCCAACAGGCCCTGTGTGGACTCCTGCTCATTGTATTCAACCTGCATGGAATGACTTGGCACCATGGGCTTCACAACCCAAATCTACAGTTTCACCTCTTCCTGAATCAAGCCTGACCACCTTGGAAGTGATCCAGGATGACAACTGCTTGGCCAGTGACCTGAGGTGATATAAATGTGCTGATCCAGTTTGCACAAGACGCTCTGTGCATTTAATGAGGAACTCCTGAAAAGCTTTTTGCAGCTGTATTTACCAAACTGACAACCTTTTAATGTTTGTTTGTATTTTGTTCTTATGTGTTTTGAAACCCACCATGGGGACCTTAGAGTACCATGACCTCAGGATTCTCCCTTTACTTGCAGAACCCTACAGACCTTCCAAGATCCTTTTATATAAGATCACTGCTAACTGGCCTATAACAAATCCAACTGGTCGATTTATAGTTGCAGATTCTAAGTTTGCAAGAAGATATTGTAATTTGGTTTGGTTAAGGATGTGTTGAGTGTTCTGATCAAGAAGATTATGAGACCACAAAGGAAAGTAACCTTTGATATATGGTATGCCTAAGAACAGTCACCAGGAGAAAAAAAAAAAATCTCCCAAGCTTTCACAGAAAGCGACTTGGTCAAGCAATGGCCATGACTCTCCAGATGGCTGACACGGATAGAAGAGCCAAGAGGTGCTATGCATGGTTCTAAGATAACTCCTGAGGAGACCTAACTGACCCTGATTGAAAGTAAGAAACTGATTGTATTTGAGGCAGGTCTCTTAGCTTGGTCTTGATCCTCCTGCAGAAAAGTATGGCTTATGGAGGTATAATGCCATGTAAAATGCTGGCTGTGGAGGAAGCTGGGATCACTAACATCCTCTGACAAATGGTGGCTACACTGCTGACTACTGTTATGAATTGATGGGCTATGTGGAGTTTAAATTATGGGGGTTCTCCTAACACAGCTTCTCCAGCTTCAGCTGGCCACCTGTCCCACGTAGCAACAACAAAACAAAAAGAAGGGATATGTTGGAGCCACTGAAGCTGAATTCACGTGCAGGGCTGTGGCATGGGCCAGGCTTGGCTGAACTAAGAATGAAGAGACACCTGAGGGGGTAAGATAGGCCACAGCTGAGGCCACATGGAGACTTTCTGGTAGTTTTCCTTAATATTTTCGGTTGCTCTGAGGGGTCCAAGATCTTGTTCAGGTTTCCTGCATTTTCCACTCAACTTTTTACTTGTTCTGACCCATGCTGGGTCAGTTGGCTGGATGACTATTACAGTTATGAACTCAGCAGAGGATTTTAGTCCTCCTGGAACCCTAAAGATCATGCTGCTTGTCTCATTCCTTTGGATCTTTGACGTTCACTCATTTGGGGATGATTGGGGATCTAGGCACAGACCCCACCGAGTTATTTTTTATTCTTTCCATACCTATAAATTAGAATTCTACCTTAACATATATTTTTATAGAATGCTAATGAAACGAGTATCTTCAGTGTATATATATATATATAGGAGTTTTGCAAATGTTTTGACATCATGGTACATATAAACATAATATCTGTTCAACATAGTGAAGTAACTAGTAAGACTCATGGCAGCCAGGTGTTACTGGTCTGGGTAGCATGGCCAGCCCACATCCTATTGGGGACCTGGCCAAGATCCCCAATCTCCCAAACAAGTGTATGGCAAAGGCTTAAAATAAATGAGACATGTGGCATGATTTTAGGGCTCCAGAAGTATCAACACCCTACTGCAGAGTTTGAGACTCGGGATAAAACAAGGAATGTCTCTGGGAAGTCTGTATTTACTTAGTTTTGCAAATAAGGAAAGAGTGGAAGAGTGGAAAACTCAGGAAACTGAGCAGGATCTTGGGAGTGGTTCAAGGATTTGACCAAATAACAGATTATGTTAATTTAGAACTATCTTATGTTAATTTAGGAGAAGTATCTTAGGAGAAAGTCTCCAAATTGACTTTCACTACAGGAGTGAAATGCCTGCAGCTGTATCTATCTTGTTAACTGGAATTGCCCCCAAGTATCCTCAACTGTGACCTTATCTTGCCTTTTGAGGCATTACTTTGTTCTCAGGTTGGCTATGCCCTGGCCATGCCGCAGTCCTACATGTGTGTTCAATTTCTAGCTTCAAAGGCTCCCAGCAACACCCCATGTGTATGTTTAGGATGAAGGTCTCAGTATATTGATCTCTGTGTTGCCTTAGTAACCTAACCCTAACCATAAGTATACTTTGAAGCTGGGTGTGGTGGCTCATGCCTGTCATCCTAGCATTCAGGAGGCTGAGGCAGGAGGATCATTGAGAGTTCAAGACCAGCCTGAGCTACAAAGTGAGCTCAAGGCCAGCCTGAACTGCATAGAGACCCAGTCTCAAAAACACCAAAAAAAAAAAAAAAAAAAAAGTATACTTTGAAAGCTAGATTGCTCAGTTGTAGAAGAGGCACCCCATCAACTTAGCAGGTGCTGTCAAATTGCTCTCCAAAATATTACAAAAACCTATGTCTGCCCTAGTACATGGTATAAATTCTCATTACTTTGTGCCCTTTGCCAATACACAGCATTACCCAACTGTTTTATGATACCAATTGGATGAATATTAAGGGGCATTTAACTATAATTTGAATTTTCCTAATTTCCTCTAAGAGGTATTTAAATGATTAGTAATAGTTCTTTTTATATTCTATATATGTATCTTGTGTCAGATACTTGTGCTATAAATAACCTTCTTAAACAGACTGTTACTTTAATGCATCAAGATTATCTTTTGTGTGTGTAGTTTATAAAGTCTTCCCTATCCTGAAGTCAGAAAGATATTCTCTTCTAGTTTTCTCTACAACAGTGATTTTCAAAGCATAAGACAGAAATTCCAAAGGCCCATAAAATCAAAATTATTTTACTCTCACTGCTTTACAAATGTAAAATGTTTTCTAGATGTTGCGTGGTACGTGATATTGCAACAGACTGAAGGAAAAGCGGGATATGACAATCCATACATCTTGTATCAAGACAAAAATAAGAGATGTGGTCAGAAACTATAAAGAATGCTCTGCTGAGTACCACCCAGTAGAAGCAGGCTGGTAAAAACACTACAAGTATCCGTATCCTCCTCATTCACCAGACCTGGCACCGTGTAACTAACAGGTTCTTCAAAGTCAAAAAGACCACAAAAGCAATTCAAGATACTGAAGCAGCCATCAAAGTGCATCTAACAACACTCACGAAAGAGGACCTTCAGAACTACTTCAGTAGGTAGCAAGAATGATGGAAGTGTTTGAAACCAGGGGGAGGATTTTGAGGGGGATGTACCATAATATGTCTTTTACTTCAGTAAGTTTTTAAAATTCTATATATTTTACTTTTTTAAATCAAATCTCATATGTACATGCATGCATGTATGTGTATTCTACTTCTGAACCCTAAATTCTGTTCCACTGGCTCTGTTTATCGCTGCACCAATATCACATTTCATGTATTGTTGGAGGTATGGTAGGTTTTGTATCTGGAAAAGTAAGAGTCCTTTCATTATGTTCCTATTTTTGCTTTGCAACATGGCTTTGTGAAGCTCATAGTTTATTCCTGTCTAAAAACTATAAAATCCTTAAAGTTACATTAAAATCCTGTTAAAATTTCTATGGAGGTTTTGGTGAAATTGAATATTAACACAGGGAAAACTGGTATCTTTTCAATATGAAGCCTTATCTACTGACTTGATTTATACTAACATGAAATCAGTTCTTCATTTTATAATCACCAAACTTCAATTTTGTCCATTACGTTTATGTATAGTGAACAGTTTATATTATACTTAATTTTTAGTTAGTAATTGTTCCTTTGCAGGTGAGTTATTGATGGTCACAGGTTGATCACGTATCTAGCAATGTGGCTGAACAGTTTTATGACTTTTAATAGCTTAAGGGTCCATTTGGATTTACTGCATAAACAACAGCATTACTGACAATGGAAATATTTCATTTCTGCCATTCTTGTCTGCATATCTTATTTTCTATCTTAACACTTTGGCTAAGGTCATCTATACATTACACACATATAATATATATCCCTTTATTATTTAACTTAAAAGGTTGTCTTCTAAAAGCTTGTTATGCTTTAGATCTAAAAGGCCTCCACAGCCTCTTGAGTTTGGAAGGTGACTGGGTTATGGAGCTTCCTGGATGCTAGGAAGCAAGCAGCTGTCCTCCCATCTTCCTTGTGCCGAGCCTTTTCTTCTTTAGAGCTGGCCAAGGACAGACTGAAATACGAGCCTAAATAAATCTCTCTCCTTTTAAGCTATGGGTATGGGGTATTGTCTCTGCAACAAGAAAAGTACATAAGATACACCTCACTAGTAAATATGATACTTGTGCAAGTATCTTGGCACATAACACATTTTTAGAATAACAAAATTCCACTGTATTCTTAGAAGAATGCTTTTTAAGTGTAGGTCAGTGCTAGAATGCTTGCCCTGGGCTCAATCTTTAGCACCATTAAATAACTAAATAGTTTAGAAGAACTCTTTTCATGGAGAAAGGATTTTCAAAAATACTTTTCCTACATCTAATGAGATGATCAAATGTTTTTTCTCCTTTAATTTGCTATGATAGGTTATATTAATGTAGTATTTTATTTTGATTAATTTCATTTCTTAGATTATACACTCCTCAGTTCCGGCACATAATGCTAGCTGATCACTAATATCTATTTACTCGCTATTTTTTCTTACTAATAGAATCTTGATTTTAATGTCATAAAGCTCACCAGAAGCAGCAGTACTTATATGATCAAGTTCTAGACGGTAAAATTAAACAGAGGTTGTGGATCAAGTTCTAGAAACCTTTCTAAGTTCTTACTTTGTCTCAATTCTTGCCAGCTTAGATGTGATACCTACAGAATGTCAGTTATGTCAATATTACTTGAGTAACATTCCGTGTTCAAGACTGCTTTCTATATCCTTGAGAACACTGATCAGCTAGTGTTAAAATCCATGACTTCCAACCTCTACAAACTTGCAGTGCAGGAAATAAAACCTTTATTTATTAAAATTACTTTTTTCATTTGTTGCCAAAAACAACTTTAATTAATACTTTACCCATGATTCATTTACATTCTCAATGTCTTCCTCTTCTCCTTGTTAGCTGGAGTTGGTTTGCAAGTTATTTAGGATCTTAACCTTTTCTATCCAATAAATGAAAAGCAATGTATTTGTCATTCTCTACTATATCATGTTATTTGACTTTGCTGCACTGCATCATCTTTTTCCCACTTAGAAATTTAGGTTTTTAGCATGCTCCCCAAGTAAAATATAGTTTCCAAAAGACAAGGATCGTCCTCATCATTCTTAATTGCTAATATCTAACACAGTAACTTCCATATGGCAGAGAGGCTCAATATATTTGTTAAATGAATAGTTACTAGGCCAAAGGAACACATGAAAAATGAAAATTACAAGAAAACTGGCCTACAGATTGATTTTTCATAACTATCAATTTTATAAAATTATTCAAGCCACATAAAATTTATTGGGGTGCTTTCTCTGTTTACTGAGGTAAGAGTTTTCTGTTACTTTAAGTTTTAGTTAAATCTGCTTATAAACAAGCAGGAAAAATTCCCTTTCAGGAAGATGAAAGAAGGGAGATTTTTAACTAATGACTTATATTTTTATTAAAAATTACAGATCCTACATTCCTAAAGGGAACAAATTAATTCTCTGGAAGTTTGGTAGCGGGCAAAAATTCTTAGATATTACAGTAATGTACAGCCTTCCAAAGCTCAGTTGGGCCCAACAAAGTCTTATGCCTTAGTATTTAATGCCTCTCATTAAGGAAAATTTAAGTTTTTTTCATCTTTTGGGGTTTACAACAACAAAAAGGTTTGAAACACCAGTATCAATCTATTTCTTTTTATATCTCAAGTTAGTTTTAGTAAATGAATTAGTTTGCTTGACCTGTCTACAAAACACCACGGAGTGGCTGGTTTAAGTGATAGTTTATTTTCTCACAGTTCTGAGGTCAGAAGTCTAAGCTCATCATGTCAGCAGGTTGAGTTCCTTCTAAGGTCTCGTTATTTGACTTGAAGATGGTCTATTTGTTGAGCCTGTATGTCCTTGACATCTCTTAATATAGTTCTATGTCCCTGGCAACATTTTGTATGTCTAAAACTTTTCTTTTTATAAAGACAGAGATTTTGACTACAGCACATTTAAAGGCCTCATTTTAATCCACTTAGTCTTTTAAAGCTCAGTCTTTAAAAGACCATGTATCTACAAATGTACTCATATTTGGTGGTCCTAGGGGTTAGGTTTTCAACCCAAAAATCCTGAAGGTGACACAAGTCAATCTGTAACAGTAACTTAAGGATTTTCTAGAGTCCATTCCATTGGAATACTTTTAAAATTTATTGTCATATACTTTTTTTAAGGAAAATTCTTTCTCTTTAAATATCTACTTATATATAGTAAAATTCTCCTTTTCATTGATAATATTATTTATCAGTTTACTACTGTTTGTCTGCCAGATTTTTTATATATTTTCAAACTTTTTGTTTGAATAAAAAGCTATTTGGTTGGAAATCTCTATTCTACTTTTATATAATATTCTTTTTATACTTTGTTCCTTCTTTTTTTCCTTTTCTTTTTATTTACTAAGGTATTCTTTTATAACTTACTAAAGATAAATATTAACTTGGTGATTTTCCATCATAACTGTTTTTATATATATGCAAGCATTCAAGGTTTAAAAATTGCCCAAAATAGCTGGGCATGATAGCATACATCTGTAATCCCAGCCCTTGGAAGGTTGCGGCAGGAGGATCCCTATGAGTTTGACGCCAGCCTGGGTTACATAAGCAAGCTTAAGGCCAGCCTATACTATATAGGGAGACGATAACTCCAAAATAAAATAAAATAACTGCCTATATAATATTAGACATATTCAAAATGTAATGTTATATCACGTCTTTATTATCATTTATTATTTCTCAATTTCCTTTGCCACTTTTAAAAAAGTTTACACAAAGTAGACTGCTTTTTATTATTTCCAGTTTGTAAGAAAGGGCATTTACTGGGCATCAACTTGCTATTGAGTTATAAATTCAATGTAGCAAGAGAATACAGTCATTGGTTCTCTGGTATCCTAGTCATTATGAAACCCACTGAGACCAACTGCTATTAAAATAATCTATACACAAGTTTTATTATTTTTTATCTCCTTGGCTCATCAATTTCTGAAATTTCTTAAACATTCTCAGAAAACTTTAATACTGTAACATAAGAACAAATATAGGTCAGGCAAGGTGATGCATTGCTATCCCAGAACTCTTGCCAAAGAATCTCAAGTTTGATGCTAGCCTGAGCGACTTAGTAATTCAAAGAGACCCTGTCTCAAAAATAAATTTTTTTTAAATTAAAAAGGGGTGGGGATATAGATGAGTGTGCAGGTTCCCCAGTACTATAAAATTAAACCAAACCAAACCAAATCTCACATATTTGGTGTCTGTTCCCAGTTCCTGAGACAAAGTTCCTAAAACCTTTACAGACAGAGTTCCAGAACAATCTTTTGTTCAAATATCTAATCTTTAACCTTAATTCAAGATACAGAGTTCTAAGACCTTTGGAAATTTTGGAGTGACACAAACATCTAATGATACTCCCTGGATAACAGGCACTTTTCTTCTCCAAGAAGGTGATGAGTGGGTTCCTGGATAGCCTCCGGATGTGGCGGCCAAGTTAACTAGTTATGTGAATAGAAGGTGAAACTCTTGTTTTCAACTCCCAACTCCCAGGGAGGAGAAATGACTGAATGTTGAGCTGCTCATCAATGGGGGATGATTTCAGCAATCATTCTTATGAAAGGAAGAGGTGCTAGGGAGTGGCCAACATGGAAGCTCCTGGCCTCTCCCCTATGTGCCATCTTAAGCATCTCTATATTGGTCTGTAGCCATACCTCTACATTTATCTATGAATTTTGTAATATTTTTGGTAATAAAATGTTAAAAGTGTTCCCCAGAGTTCTATAAGTTTTCTTGGCTAATTAATCAAAACCTAGAAGGAAGCAATGGAATCCAATTGCTCAGAAGTACAGCTAGTATTCCACTTCTAGGCATATTCCCAAAAGAACTGAAAGCATCATACCACAGTGATTTATGTGCACCTATGTTTATAGCAGCACAATTTGTAATCGCCAGATCTTGGAAACAACCCAAGTGTCCATCAACTGAGGAATGGATAAAAAAGTTGTGGTATTTCTATACAATGGAATATTATTCAGCTATAAAGAAGGATCACATTGAGATATTTATCAATAAATGGGCGCAGCTTGAGACCATACTCATAAGTGAAATAAATCAATCTCGCATGTATGAACACCGAATAGTTTCCCTAATGTAAGTAATGATTCAAATATATGAAAATATGTGGCAATCATGATTCCCCATTATGTGGCCTTGAAGCCTTATAAAATTTTCACTTATTAATTAGAAAGGCTTTATTCCGGGCTTCTTGATATGGAAATATTTGAAGCTATAGTATATGAAGTTTTATCCAAATATCTCAAGGAAAAAGACAGACACTATGGTAACTATTATTCTTTAAAAAAATTATTTAGTTATTTCTTATGTTTATTTTAATTAAGGGAAAAATTTAAAAAATTAGGATATATAATAGTAACTCTTTTCGATTTCCTATTAACTTGTTTTGAAGTCCTGTAATGCTCCCACGATCTTGTTTTGACTGATTAGACTCTGTTCCATTCTGTGGGATAGTATCAGGTCCGAGGGTATAGGCAACTACTTTGAAGGCAGTAAGATTCACTAAGATGCCCATTCTGGTTTGACTATTGTCTCCTTTGGAAGTCCTGTAATGTTTACAATGTCTAAGTTTTATTGGTCTTGTTCTCTACTGTTTTTTCCAACTTTATAATATCTAATGAGATAGACAAATCTTTTTAAGGAAACAAGAGACAACGTTGATAACTATTGTTAATAACCGTATACTCTGTTCTACATCATGTGCTAAGTCTATCCTTGGTTTTCACTGACAGCTTTGTTTTGCCATATTTGACTTTATTCTCCCCCCCCCAAAAAAAGTAATAAGAACTAAGGAGTAATAAAATCTAAAATGTGTAAATTTTGTTGTAAAAAGAGAGGAAGGGGAAAAAAGAGCTCTAACGGATATAACAGCAAGTGTGTATAGGGATGTTGAATAGCTGACTATATTAATGTTTTTGGATCATTGAACACAGCTGTTTGTAGTCTCTCTGTTTGAATGTCTACTTTGTATTCTTTGATACTGTGATTTGAGCAACTATTTCCAAGATGATAATATGTAATCTATTAACAGGTGATTTCTTACTGTTATGCTTTTTTTTGTAGTTCTGTATTATATGTAACCTTACACTGCTTTGTTTTGTTTTGTGTTTTTCTCTTTTTCCTCTTAAATAAAAAAAAAAAAAAAAAAAAAGAAGAAGTACAGCTAGTAACCAGAAAACCATGAAAATTGTGATCTTAAATGGGGAACAAGCTCATGGAACTGAGCCCTTAATTTGTGGAATCTAATCTAACCTCCAAATAGCGTCAGAACTGATTTAAATTATAAGACACCCACCCAGTTACTCTCTGCTAAGAATTGTTTGGTATAGGGAAAACATCCACATAGATATGGTCCATAATTATTTAGTTGTGAATGCCTAGCAAGAAAATTTGAAGTTTTTCTTCAAGCAATTCCATTAAGTTTTTGCTTTATGTAATTTGAGGCTACTATCAGGATCATACAGTTCGTACAGATCATACAGTTTGTCTCATCTTTAATGAGAACTGTTCCTTTAATCATTCAGTAATATTGCTCTTAATTCTTTGCCTTAAATACAGCACTTGAGATCTGACAGAATTCCTTTACCCAGGTAAAAAGTGGCCTTTTAAAAAAATGTTATTTTAATCTACTTTGAAGCTCTGGCTAGAGGCTTATCAGCATCTCATCTTAAAGAGTAGATCCACTTACACCCATTCCCTTTTTTGCTTTCACACTATGGGCCATTTTGCCTCTATTTTAATTGCTCCGGTCCAGATACTTTAGGAGTTAAGACTGCCCCTATGTTCTGGAGCCCAGAGCAGTACTATGTTCAAATTAGCCAGCTCACAAGAAAAACAAAAAACCTCACAAATCCCAGTCTCTGTCACATAAACTGCTCTCTTAAGTTGCAGCTTGCAATTTAAACTGTCCTCCCAATACAATTTCTTCTTGGCCCTGCATGGAGGCTGTCTCATTCAAAGCTATAAATAATAAAGAAGTGCTCATTTCTTCTAAAGATGAATAATAAAGCATGTGCATTTCATCACAGCATTGTTTCCAACTATGGAAAATTAAAACTTCAAATTTATAAAGCACAGGTTGGGGGTAAATTACCTCCACAAGGTCATTTAGGGACTAAGGCTCCTTCCATTTCTTGTTCCCCCCATGGACTTTCAGGATGGTGGTGATGGTGATAATGACTGTGGCATTTTTACCTATGCTATACGAAGCTTACATTTTCTTCAATTCAGATTTTGGTTTACCATCTCCTCAAATACTGCCTTTCTGAAACAATGTTTGCGTGCATACATTTCATACATCTGTCAACACTGACAGAAGAGCCAGTACCTTTTTATTTTTATTAGTACATGTTTCCAATTCATTCATCTTGGGGGACTGGCACATGAACATATCTAATCTTAATCCTGTTTACTTCACCTATCCCACACACTCAGCATCCCTAATCTCCTTCACATTAGTAAAAGATGCTAGTTGTCTTTTTAGCATTTTAGCATTAATGAAAAAAATACCACTCACATTCCACAGTAGTAATAATTTCTGAGCATGAACTCCAGGAATACTAAAATCAAAGAATAATTTTTTTCTCAGATAAACTGTAGCTAATTTCTGTTAAAAGTATGAAAATAGCTTGTTTATGGAGAGATGTTATTCTTCCAACTCTGTTATATTATTACAAATAACAAATGCACAAGGGTGTGTAAGACTAAAAGACCAGGACTTCAAGATTTCAGTGGAAACACAAATAATATCATCCTAACAAAAATCCTGTTGAAATATTACAGATTTTTCCATATCCAATATACTTGAACCACGTAAAAAATAGCCATTTTAATACCATTGGACACCAAATAATATAACTTCATTTAAAAGGCCTTTTGAAGTTTTAAGGGAGTCAAATGAAATTTTCATGATATAGTTAAAGAAAATATTGAAATATCCCCTTTAAGTCTGATTTTCCAATTAGACAACATTGGAACATTTGATGATAAATAAAGCAACCTCAGAACTAAAAAACATTCTTTAAAAATGTCATTAGCAGACCAAATATTTGAGTACTAACTTTAGCAACTAATCTTATCATCAGTGACTTTATTCTCATTGCAGTTGAGAAATTGCAGGTAACAGTGACACAGTCAAAATACATGGATGTTGCAGAGAAATGAGTAAGCAACAAATAAAAATAGACAAATTAGGTCTCTAGAAAGCTTTTTTTGTAATAGGAGAGTATTAATGGTTCTTTCCTATTTGATTCATCACAAAAAAGACATATAAACACGACTCAATTATGGAAAAGTAATTGTTTAAAATTTTAGGTAATTGTAGAAGTTTCTATTTTCCTCTTACTAGTAATTTGGAATACTCCTGAAAGTCAAATTTCATGCTATAGTTCAAGAATGATGCCTCAACATTTGTTTTGAAGCCAAATATGAAAACATGTATTAGTAGGATCAATGCAAATAAATTCTGCTTCAAAAAAAGTCATTTTAATATCCAAATAGAAATATCTGGCACAAACGGATATTTTTCAAGAAAATGAGATTCCCAGTATGTAACTCTAAACTGTCACAATGCATAACATTATTTTTTTTCAGGTAAATCAGTTATTCATTGAAAATACCAGCATTGTCTAATGAAACAGAAACAAGTACTATGATACACGCACATACACACACACACACATACACTCATATAGTTATTTAACCTGCTTATAAAGGTAAAGGATACACCCTTTTGTTTACTAAATATATTTGAGAAATACATTATTAACAATTCCTAGTATCATATTCTTTTCTTATAATATGTCACACAGAGATGTGAATTGAAACTAAGCAATGATCATTTTATATATTTTAAGTAAGTGTATTAATTTCAGCCATAAATGTGGAGGTCATCCCAGCTTACAATGTCTCATGAAATTTTCTTCCCTGTTAGCTTTATTTCAGTAACTAACAGTTTAGGTTATGACTGAGAGTGACACTATTCTTCCTAGAAATGTAAACCTAACATACTGCTGGCTCATCTTCTAAGCTCCTCAAGTTACAGCACTATTTTGAATCAGAAAACCAATACAGTAACAACTGAAAATAAGAAGAAAATTTTTCTGAATAGAAAACATTTTTATTTGGTTAACAAAAACAACAGACTAAGTTTTTTTAAATTCAGAGACAGACTGATAACCTCAGCACAAAATTAAATAATATAATGTTACCATGACTCTACTTAAATAATGACTTAGTAAAGCTACTTAATACAATGAAATTATACACTCAAAGATTACCAACAAAGCAAGATAAATTACTATGTGAGGAAGAAATAGAGGTTTTAAAAATGTGAAAATTTAAAGAGAAAAAAGTGGAATTGAGACAGGAACATTGAAAAGTAGAAACAGTTCAATGGTTAGACAATGAATCTGGTGACTGGACTCATCCTCAGAGGAAACTATCTTCAAACATTTTGCATATTTGTTTAAAAAAAAAAAGAAGCACATTGGAAGCTGAGTATGGTACTTCAGTCTTGTAATTACACCACTTGAGAAAGAGGACTGAAAGTCTGAGCCCAAACAGTACAGTGATTTCCAGAGATCCTATCTTAAAATGAAAAATAAAAAATAAAAAAGGGACAAGGATGCAGCTAAATGGAGTACCACAGGAGGGAGGCAAGTGAGGCAGAAATACACCGTTGCATACATGGATGATTTAGGAGATATTTAAATCTCTTATAAACGGGGCTGGGGATTTAGCTCAGCGGCATAATCGCCTGCCTTGCAAGCAGGCAGTCGTGAGTTCAATCCCTGGTACCAATAAAAAGGAAAAAGCCAAAAAAAAAAAAAAAAAACCTCTTATAAACAATCACCAACATCACAACAACAACAAAAGAATTAAGACAAGATTTCTTTCAATAAACAAAGTTGGTGTTTAGTATAGAGGAAAAAATATCTCAAGTAATTTCCTGATCCCTACGTATATGCATTATAAAAATTCAATATATTATAAATGAGAAGGGAAGAAAACAAACAACGTTGAACAATAAATACGGCAGTTCCCATGTGGTTAGTCCGAATTAAGGCCTTTCACAGTGTAAAATACACCCAAATTTTGAAGTTAGTGCACAAGAAAGATGTAAAATATTTCCTTCATAATCTTTTATATTAATTACATATTAAATGTAACTAGGTGCGTACCTATTTAAACAAAACAGGCACACCAAAAGATGAATGCCTAAGTAAATGCAGTATTTATATACAATGGAGCACTACTGTACCATAAAGAAGGATAAACCTGAGTCTCTTGCAGAAAAATGGATGCATCTTGAGATTGTAATCTTAAGTGAAATACCTGGACTTACAAGTATCATATTGTTTCTCTTGTGTGAAAAACCAAATGATAAATAAGAAATATAATGTAGGACACATACTATACAGGGAACAGACAGAACATTGTCAAATGGGAAGGGGAGCAAAGGTGGGAGTGAAAGAAGGAAGATGAGAAAGAAAAGAAAAAAAGAAAAACCATGGAAACAAAACTTATAAATGGGGAGAGGAAAAAGGGTTGAATAGAGGGGAGGGAAATAGGAAAAAAAAGAATCAGAATACATTACATACAGGTACCAATTCTCTACGATGAATGTGATCAACATGTACAATAAATATTTACTAAAAATAGTTAAAAAATAAATTTCACTCACTTTTGTAATGTGACTTACTAGAAAATTTTAAATTACACACACAGCCCACATTTATTTGTTACACACTACAACCACAGAAATACTTTTCTACCTTACATGTTCATCTGGAGGTGACTTCACACTAACTCTGACCAGTAAAAGGTAAGCAAAATGTTATAAAAAGGGGCTACTTTTGACAAAAACTTTCCCTTTTGAAAATCAAGTATTCTTTTCTTTTTTTCCTTCCTTTCTTCCTCTTCCTTGTCCTTTTCTAGTAAAAACTTTCAGATAACAGAAGAAAACAGGTAGACTAAGCTATCAGCCACCCCCAGGCATCTTAGTGCAAGAGAAAGTAAGACCTTGTTCATTTAAGAAATTACAGTCATCTCAAAGAGGTAGACAGGTTGATGACAAAGTCTAGATCATCATAGGACAAGCTCTTGAAAATAAAATATGCCTAGGTTTAAAAGCCATAGAGCGAACAAAAAATTACAAAAGCATTAGTTAAGAGTTTGATTTTATTTTTTAAAAATCAGACATTAAACATAAATATAAATTCATGACCTGGTTTTGAAATCAGTGAAGTGACACCAATCTCCAGATAACAGGTGAGTCTAAGAACTTCTTAATTATGCTCAAAATGAATACTACTATACAGTAGAACATTTTAATAGTAACTTACTGTAAGAAGTCTATCCAAACAAAGGCCTGGCACACCATAGACATTCAGTATTTTTTTTGAGGATAAATGAACTATGGGTAACTGGTTGTGTGGCTCTAACACACTGTGTACAGGCAGACATTGAAAGTGCTGTATCTATTTAGTGAAAGCTACAGGCACATTACACACTGACAGTGAGAGCTCTCAAGTTACTCCCAAAATACTCACAGAGGACATCCGCAAAGGCCAGGAGACTCACTTCTAGGAGTACCTAAGTAACCTAAGTAAACCTCTCTTCAGTTTTTAACTGACCACTAAACTAACCGAGCAAAGCTTTCAATGGTACATACAATAAACATCAGAAAATTCATAGAAATTTTTCATGAAGACACTATCACTACAAATACAAATCAACACCACCACATGCTGGAGGAGATTTCTAGAGTTGATTTTTTTGTCTACTTTTATTTTAAGAGAACAAAATAAAACAGAATAAAGCCAATGAAAACAAAACAGTAAAACTGGTTTTATTCCAAAACAGTAAAATTGGTTTTATTCTGTTCTGTTTCATTTATTAGGGTCAGATGGTATGGGCAGCTATTTTGAAGATAACAAGAAGCATCATGGTAGCCATTGTTGATTTCCTATTATCTTGCTTTGAAGTCCTATGTTTTACTACTTTTAACAACAAAAAAGTATAACCCATCTATTTGAAATAAGAAATCAACAGAAAGTGTCCCTGATTAAATCCAAACATCACCCTTACTGGACAAAGATTTTAAATCCACTATTTTAAATATAATAAAAGAACTAAATGAAAATGTATTTAATAACAGAACTTAAAAAAAAGAAACAAAGAAAAGAATTTCTTAGAAAAGTATCATTTAGAAAAATCAATACAGACAAAATTTCTAAAAGGAATAAAAATATAAATTTGAGCTGAAAGAACAATAAGAACTATATTTAACAATTATATACAAATCATAGAAAGTATGATATCAGAAGATAAAAGTAAGAATAAAATACAAATATCCAAGTATATCCTAAAAGGTGTATAAACATATTATAATTTCTAAAGTAATTAATCTCAACAATAATACAAGTAAGTATAACATGAAAATGCCAGAATTGAGAAAAAGGTGTACAAAATACAGATGGGATCAATGAAAATAAATAGAAATATAAAAGATTTAACCCAAAACATAGCAACCAAATATAAAAATTAACATCACACTTTAATAGGACAAGAATGCCATACTGGTTTTAAAAACAAATACAACTACATGATGCTTACCAAATATGTTAAAGTAAATGAAAGAAATGAAATGCCATATAATTAAGAGCCAACAGAAACTAGTCTAGCTATGCAAAGCAAAAAAATTTTTTTTGCTACCTCGCAACCTCACATTTGCCAAGCAGGCACTTACACCACTGAGCCAAACCTCTGCCCCCTCAGTTTTTAAGAAATTTTATGAATTTGAAACAGGGCATTTTCAAGTAAATAAAAAATTATAACAGTATCAAATCACATGCATTAACTGCATGATGACACACATGCATACATACACATATAAACATTCATATTATGCACAGATGTGCATACATATATTATTTATAAATGCATGTATCAGAAAATTACAGCACTAGAGAAAAATTTTAAAAGTACACAGTTGGAAACTGATCTAATACCAAAGGAAATCAATGACATATAAAAGATATTAGGAGGCTGAGTGAGGAGAACTGCAAGTTAGTGTGCAGCCTGGACAACTTCGCCATGTAATGAGACTATCCTGAAATTAAAAAAACACAGAACTCTGGATATAAATCAGTGTAAAGGTCCTAGTTTCAATTCCCATCCCTATACTGACAAGACAGAAAAAAAAAAACAACAACAAAGCCAAAAAGTGAGACGTAACTAGTGCAGCTCAGTTTACCTAATATACAGGAACTCTGCATTCAACAGCATTCTTGTCAGGGTTACCAATAATGAACACCACATGCTGGCTTATAAGCAAATCTCACTAATTTTAAAGAACTGAAAACACAGAGTATAGATTTTCTCTCTCACCAGTGTGTATTTATTAAAAATTAGAAATTTCCCAAATGTTTGGAAATTAAGAAATAAATTTAAAAATAAAACTAAATTCACTATTCAAAAATATCAGTGATGATTAGAGAATATTTTTAAGTAAACTGTAAAAGATAGCATAAATTTAGAATGTACCTAAAGTGGGAAAAATTTAAAGGCTTAACTGTACACACACAAAAAAATTGAAAATTGATGATCTAAGTTTCTGAATTAATAACTTATAGAGGTAAATTAAAGATATGAACAGAAATGAAGTTTAGTGAAAAAACAAACATACAGGAGAAAAACAACACAGCTAAAAGCTTGTTTCTTCAAATCAAAGGATCTCAAGTGATAAAGGGATATTACAAAGTAGTTTTCGCCAACTATTTAAGAATAAGGAATAAAAGAGAAATTTTTCTTGTAAAATTCAATCTGCCCTATCTAATAAAAAAATACATAATGGGTCAGTTACACATGGGAGCTGAAATTATTAAATGGCTACTGAATTATACTTGGAAGTTGGTATTTCTTTGAAGATTCATGTAAATCATAAGCTATGATTTAATAGTTGAGTTTTCATTAAAAATATATTTAGTGCAATGCATAGAAATAGTTATGTTTGATGAATTTATACAGCTTTAATTTTTTATTTTAAAATATAAAGTTCAGTGAATAGTACCACTGAAATTTAGTTAATAGCAACTTTGAAGACCCTAAGATCCTGCACACTTTAGACAGTGAATACCCAAAAAGAAATAAAAGCTGCTGTGAAACTAAGTGGCTTCACAATACACATGATACAGTTATTTCACCTCATCTGATGTTCTCTACTAACACATACTAGTGACTTCTCAAATCTCTTTTAACAATTTTATTTTACTTTTCTCTTGCTGAGACAAAATATCTGACACCTAAAATTAAGGGAGGAAAGATTTATTTAGCTCAGTTTGTGGAGGTGCCAGTTTATAATTGGCTGGCTCCAAGGCAGGAAGGCATGAAATTCATTGTTCGGAATGAAGTTCAAAGTTTGGAATGAAGGCATGAAGTTCAAAGTTCGGAAGACACAATAGCAAGTGACAGAGGTAAGACTCTTTCCCTGTATTCTATTGTATGCAGGCTACCCACCCTAGGGCAGGTATAGCACTCACACCCTTAATCCTAGCAGCCATGAATCATGAATCAACCACAAACTCTATTTAGTAACCTGTGAACAGCCTTCCCCTCATGAGACTTTGGAGGACATCTAAATACAACCATAATAATTTTCTATACATTAAAGAGCTATCAGGTTAATTTTCACATATAATTTTTCTACTAGGGTTAGAACAAACAAAACTATATGATATATAAAATACTGTATATAATATATTCATATAACAAAATATGTAATAGATATTTTCTCTGCTTTTTGTCAGGAGCTGTTCTACTCCCTCATCAGTCTATCACAGAAAGCTCTAAAGATAATCATCTCAAATAGTTTTTACCATTTATGTACACAAGCTACAAAATCCTGTAATAAGAACAAATGATACATGATAAAGCCGTAGTTGTAGTATAATATTAAAACCCAAACTGTCTGTAAAAATAGTAGTGATAACAAGCAACTGATGAGAATGTATTTATGTGACCAGACCTCTGTAAAAGCTTTGGATAACAAGTTCCTAAAGACCTTAGGGTAGACAACTTTCCGAATGCTTTCTCACAATTCCGTTTTTCTATATGAATACATGAGGGCTACTGGAAGCTGTTACACTTAAGATTTTTCTGGACCTTGTCCAATGTACCTTCTCCATTACCTAATTTTTCTTTGTATCGCTTTATTATAATACATCTTAGCAATGACTATGACTATATACTGAGTCCTGTGAGTTTTCTATCTATATATTTCTATATACTCACTATACAGAGTACTGTTCACTTATTTTTATGGTACACTGAAGCAAAAAATTCAAACAATGATATGTAGAGGGAGTTCAGATCTAAAACATGAGGTAATGGGCCTTCTCTAGGGAGCTTTCATTGGCTCCATCTAAGTAACAGATCATTGGAAGATAGTCCTCAGAGTGCTTCTAGACATTAAAATATTCCCGAATCATGAGTTCAAACAGTTTTTGCTACAAATTTCAAGAATGAGTAACTCAAGCTAAATCTTTAGTCATATAAAGTTGATGGTGAAAATTTATTATTAAAAACAGTTCTTGGAGCTAGGTGTGGTGATTCATGCATATAATCTCAGCATTTGGCAGGCTAAGGCAGGAGGAATGCAGTGATTTGGAGGCCAGCAGGGTTACTCAGTGAGTTCAAGGCCAGCCTAAACCATGTAAAGAGACCCTGCCTCAAAAAAAAAAAAAAAAGAAAAGAAAAGAAAAGTTCTTGGAATTCTTTCTCCAATAAAACTAAAAACCCCAAGTGACTATTTTACCCTTCAATCTCCTGAGCACTTAGCTTCCAGAGGTCTCTTTTCATCATGTTCAGCTGACAGCCTAGCTTCCTATTTCATCAAGATAATTCAAACAATCAGAATACGACTCAGTCTTTACATTCACCAAGATACAAACACACATACACATTATATTCACATTTGTTCCCTGTTACGGGATTTGAATCATTAGGGTCCTTGCTAAAAACTACCCAGACTTTTGTACTTTATCTGATGCTACTTTTGTCTATTGAACAATTTGTGCCTTTAAGTTAAAAAGCACTTTTTCTGTTCCAAATTTTGTGCCAATACCTTTCTGATCGGCCAGTTCATTCACTACTCTAAACAAAAGTTTCCTGACCGACTCTGTATGCTCTTCTAGCTACTATTCCATTTCTATGATTCCCTTTTCAAGAAAACTGCTCAAGAGCTATTTCCTTGTTTTCCCAAATCAGAGTTGTTCCCACTAAACCATGACCAGCAAGTTCACCAATGATCTCAAGGGTGCCAATGACATAATCCTGATTTATGTTTATTATTCTGGGATAATTATTGTCAAGGTCCCCTTTTTACTCTCTAACGTATATTGGTTTAAAGATTAATTATATGATCACCTCACTAATGATGATACTGGCCAAAAACAATGCTCAATTTTGACTCATTTCATTTGACTTTTTATATTAACAAATAAGTATTCCCTTTGTGTTTTCTTCTATTAGCTTCTACTTTACTCCAGTCTTCTCACTGATCTTTCATTTTCCTTCACTAGATATTTTTACTACTAGTTACACTGTTATGCCCAGGAGTTAGTCTTTCCTCTCCCCAACTATGCTCACGCTTTAAGTAATCTAATTTAGTTCCATGGATTTCAGTATCTTAAGCTACCAACACCAAAATTCATGCCCCTAGTCCAGCCCTCTTAACTAAAATTCTGACCAAGTAGCTGCCAATAAAGTATCTTTTCTTCAGTGTCTAATAAACACCTCAAGTTTAACATTTCAAAACCCAGCTCCCATACTGTTATCCATGCTTACTCTGTACGGCTTAAACCTTTTCTCCTATTTTTCTACTGTGTCAGTTCACAATAGTAAGCATTTATTCAGTAAGGTCTATGAAGGCAGTGTGATTCCTCTCACACCAGTTATCCACGCATAATCTAAGTAATCACCTCTATCTGTACATTACTCAAGTGACCCTAGGGAAATTTCTTCTACCATGCATCATGCTAGTTTATGCTATAAGCATTCTTTCTCTTGATTATTAAAATGGAACCGAGTTTCATTTCAATCTTCAACTCCTGTTGTTTACTTTTCACATCACAACAAAATTATATCTTTAAAACCTAACTCAAGTTTTAATTTCTTCCATGCTATCCCATTACACTTGGAACAAAATCTTGTATCCTATTATGGCTCCTACACAGAAGCATTGTCTACCACGCTTGGACCATCAATTCCACTCTAGATGTTAAGTTCTAATATACCTCAATCAGCGCGCACCCACAATCCAGAGAGCTTTGTACTTTCTCTTCCTTCTGCCTGAGTCATCTTCTCCATATGCTTGCATATCTTGTTTCTTCATTTCATTCCATCTTTACTCAAAAACTCTTTTAAATCCTATTTAATTAGTTCATTTTATAATTTCCCTTGGAAATTATAATTTCTTAAAAAAAATTACATATGACTGATCATATATTTAATTTTTTATTAACGTTGTTTTCCTGATGTAATGCAAATTTTCATAACATTAGAGTAATTTCTTTTTTCATTGCTATTGTCCATTGTAGAAACTCAATAAATATTTATTAAATAACTGCATTACTCATATAAAGATGCATGAAAATATGTAGGCATCTATAATCAATAATCTGCAAACCTTGGGGTATCCTAGCTGCCTGCAAAGCTTGAAAATAATGTTGTCATGTGAGAGGTGTGTCACTTACATCTGCGTAGGCTAAAATGTAACATTTACTGACAGTACTTAGAATAGACTCCTGAGGCCAGATTGTTTGATTTAAATCCCAACCCTATGACTCACTCCATGTATAATGTTGTACAAGTCACTTACTGGCTCTTTATAATACTTTGGTCACTGAGAAAATGAAAATGTAACTGTACCTCAGTGTTGCTGTAAATATTACATGAGTTTATATTTTAATGCAAAGCACTCTGAACAGTGACAGGACATAATAAATGCTATGTCAATATCCATTATTATTTGTTATACATATATGCATACGTGTGTGTATATATATATATATGATTAAGAAGCAAGGACAACAATATTTTTCCACTTTTAGAAAAATATCTATAAATAGTTTTAAGCAATATTCTCATTTTTCTGCTTATACTTTGATAAGCAGAACCAAAGAATACAAGGTGTCTAAAATTATTTAGATATATATTTGAGCTTTTAAAAGACAGAAACTCAAGTTCACTTTGATAAACCACTTCACACGAAAGGTAATCTATAAAAGTATCCATACAATAAATAGAAGCCAGAAAAAAATAATGCCAATATTTTAAAGAAAATACACAATTCAAAAGCAAAAAATAAACGAGGAATAAAATATCTATCTTTAAATAAAAAACTCAGTCTATAAGATGCAAAATAAAAATCACAGTAACAGTTCAACTAGAAACACTGCTAAATATAGTTGGCTGGGATACAATGGAACCTAACCCTTAGTACTTACGCCCTTCTATATTGACCTCCTGTACTGAATAGGGTGAGACTGTGTAACAAGATATAACATAAAGTGATGGGAGTATGACTTCTGAAGCTAGGTTATAAAACACACTGCACTTTCATCTTGTCTCTTAGATTACTGTTCTAGAAAATCCACAGCCATATTATACACACAGTCATGTAGCAATACAGGTAAGGCCAGGAAGAAAGTAAGACCTCCTGACAACTCCAGGATAGCCATTCCACCTTCAATAAACCCTTTAGGTGAATGCATACCTTACTGACAACCTTATACAATACCCTGAGGCAGCAACACCAGACTTTAACTGCACTTGTAGGGTGCAATTCCATACCCTCTGACATTGAGATAACAAATGACACTCCCTTAGTGTACTAAATTGTAAAGTTAAGTTGGTATACAGCGATAGATAACCACCAAAATAATAAAGAAATATAGTACTTCCGGGAAGATGGCAGAGTGGTAAATAGTAACAAATCAACTGCTCTGAGATTCAGAATTCAGACATTGGAATATAACAACAAGGGAAAAAAAAGGAGAGGTAGATTCTCGGTAACCAGGAAGGATCTCAAGGGAAAGCTGGACCCCCACAGAGAAGGTGAACACTACAATGCACAAAAAAAAGAGGGTGCAATCTCTACTTTCTCATCAGCTTATAGCTGTAGTTTAACAGAGTAAGATCAAATTTACAGACACAGTGAGGGTGGGTAAGCCCAAAGGCCTTCAGGGAGAAGCACACCAGTGGAAAAGAAGAAAGGGTGCTGTGAACTACAACAGCTGGTGAATGACTCTGATCCAACCAACTGCCACGTTCCCTGCAGAGGTTATGTGGCCAGATGCCACTAAAGGGCAGCTGTGGGTTGGCTTCATCTCAGGACTCCCAGTGCTGAAACCCTACAATGCCTTGGGAAACATCCACGGTAAGGGAGCTGAGGTCAGGCTGGCAAGGGACACTGTAGTGCTGTAGCTGTGCAACTCAGGCCCTGCCTCACAAGCAGAAACAGGATGAGTTTGACCTTGTGTGGAGTTACAAGTCCGAGAATTGGCATGTCAGCCTATTTCTACTGTAGGCTTACTGAAATTATCCACAACACTAGCTTAACCCTACTACAGGCTCCCTGGCACCACTCAGTCCACATCTGGACTGTCTGACAACCAGTGATATTAGAGACATGCCCTGAATTAGACACGATCAAAATACTGCAAACCTTAAAAGATAACCACAGGCTTAAAATCAATGGAAAAAAACATCACTTTGCTCTTTTTTTTTTGGTCTTTTTTGTTTTTATCGGTACCAGGGATCGAACTCACGACTGCCTGCTTGCAAGGCAGGCGCTTATGCCACTGAGCTAAATCCCCAGCCCCACTTTGCTCTTTTTTCTTTGCTTTTAGGCTTTTAATTTCCTTGTTTCTGGTTTTTCATAAGTGTGAACACTGTTTTGAGTCCTTTTGTTATGTTGCTTATGTATTTTCCTTCTTTTCTTTTCTTATTTACTAGTTTCCCAAAATTTGGATACTGTATGTCCTTCAGCCTTGCTTCTAATCACCTCTTCTCCCCATTTATATATAACTTGGTTTATATTTTGTTATATAACTGGAAATTTTGTACTCATGGTTAAAGGTGGCAAATCAACAGTTGTCACGATTTATAATTTTCTAGACTGTGCTTGAATCTGTCTTTATTACTGATTGTACTACTTTAGCCAAGGTGATATAGTTGTTTAGACAGTTGTTCTCTCTTTATGCTAATATCCAAGCTGTCTGAGAGTCATAAATGATACCAGTACAAAAGAGCTAGGTGCTAGGCCAAACAGTCAGGAACCTCTCATCCATAAAGAATTCAAGAGGCAAGAACTTGAGACAAAATTCAAAATCAAAAGTTATCTACACCTAGAAGACATCTCTAAAAGTGTCCACTTCATAAAGAAGTCTCCATGGTAGAAATAAAAGTTATGTACCATAAGCAATTTACAAGAATTAAATGAGAACACAAATTTAAAATTATAAAATGAAAAAACAATGAAGCAAAATGCAACCTCAGAACTCCAGCTTACTCAAGGCAAATCCAGAGGACACTGAAGTGAAAGTAATACAAAGTCACGCAAGCTTAATTTTCTAAAATGCAAGCAGTAGCAGTAACAAAGCAAATTAAAGAGTCTCCAGAAAACAAATCAGAAATAATTACATAGATAACTAAAGTCAAGACGTCCATAATGAAAGACAATGGTTAGTGAATCTAGAGTAGATATAAATAAATAAATAAGTAGACAGGAGCTTAGGAAAATAATGGAAGCCATGAATGCCCAACATGATAACAGATATTCACAAGATTAAAAATTCTACTGAAAGTATAGCAACAAAATTAACTAATGTGAAGATAGAGTATCAGATCTAGAAAGCAGATATGCAGTTACTGATCGCCCAATGAAAGACTTCTTAAAAATAGAAAGAAAACATTAAAAAAATCAATCTGACAGCTGCTAGGTAATACAAAGAGGAATAATTTAAGATTAATTGGAATCTAAGAAAAAACAAAAGATAAGCACAAAGGACAAAAAAACATCTGTTCAGAAAAGTAATGGTAGAAAACTTTCCAAGAATTAGAAAGAAATGACTTAAAGGGAGGAATACAGAATTTCAACTAGCTATAATCACAAAGAAACTATACCATCACATATAACAGTGAAGATCACAGAACACAAGGACATACTATTAAAAGCCGGTAAGGAAAAGAAAAAAGAATCACTTATAAAGGAAAACCCATCAGAATCACAACACACTTCTCAAGACAAATGTTTAAATCAAGAAGGAAGAATTTTAAGCCCTGAAAGAAAACAACCTCCAACCCAGATTGACATACGGAGCAAAATTATCTTTCAAAACTGATGAAGAAATAACACTTCCATGACAAAAAGCACCTGAAAAAAATTCATGACCACCAAACCTGCACTCCTAAAAGTTCTGAAGGGTATTGTAGAAGAAGACAATAAAGACAAAACTTTTATGAATCCAAACAGACTGAATCCATCAGGAAAAGCAAGCAATTAAACAGAAGATAAATGGGAAACAAAAACAGGAAAACAATATGAAGAGGTTAAGTCAATACAGTCAGTTATCACCATCAATGTAAACAGTCTCAATTAACCAATCAAAAGAAGACTGGCACAAAAGATCAAAAACAAGAGCTGGGGATTTAGGTCAGTGGCATAAGCACTTGCCTGGCAAGCATGAGGTTGTGAGTTCAATCCCCAGTACCAAAAAAGAAAAAAAGGAAATACATTTAACTCAAAAAGAAATAGAAAGTTAAAGGATAGACACCATTCCATGTGATAGAAACCCAGAAAAAAGGAGGGGTAGCTCTTCTATCTGCACACAAAGAAGCTTTCAAGCCAAGAATGATCAGAAGAAACACAGAAAGTCACCACATAATTGTTAAGGAAGCAATTCAAGAGGAAAAGAGAACAACTCATAAATATATATGTACCAAATACCAGCACACCCATCCACATGAAACAAATATTAATGGATATGACCAATCAGATAAACACTAATAAAACTGTAATGGGGACCTCAGTACCTCACTGTCACAAACAGACCAACTGAAAAAACAGACCAACGAAAAAATCAATAAAGAAATAGAACTGAACCAAACCTTTCAACAAATGGACTTAGTAGGCATCTACAGTGTTCCACCTCAAAACATCAGAATAAACATCCTTCTCAGCAGCACATGGAACTTTATCCAAAATAGACCACTAACTAACTAACTCATAGTGTAAGGAAATTTAAAAATTTAAAGAAAAGCCTGTCTAAAAACCCGCCCAGAATGCACTCCAAAACTTGGCAGACATGTCAAGTCTTACAATAGAACCCTTTCTTTGTGTGATCCATGGTTTTTTTACTGCCTTTGTGTGGCCAGTAGTCTTGCAATGTAATATGAGATGTTATTTACTGCTTTTATGTAACTGATAGCCTTACAATGTAACTTGAGACGCTCAGACCCCCTAAAAGCCCACCAATATAATAAACTGCCTCCTGGTGCTATTTCTTCTCCTGTTTGGCCTGTATGTTGGTTACTTTCCTCTTGTTGCTGAAACAAAACACCCAACAATGTTAGGAAAGAAAGAGTTTATTTGATTACCATTTGTGGAGGTTTCAGTCCATAATTTGTTGGCTCCAAGGCAGGGTAGCATGGCAGAAGGACAACAGTTCATGGTGGTGGAAAAACAACAAAAGCAACAAGAGCAAAAAGGGGAGGAGCACAAGAGAATTAGACACAACCAATTAGACACGATCTTTCTGTCCCTTATACTGTATGTAGGGTACCCATGATTGCATGAGGCTTTGGGAGGACATCCAGACACAAAGCATAACAGCCTGTTTTCCACAATAGAATATGCTTAATGCAAAGAAATTGAAATTGTACGTATTATCAGATCATAGTGCAATATAATTGGAAAACAATGGCAAAAGAAACCAAAAATTATATAAACACATGGATATTAAATAACACCCTCCTGAACAACAAATAGGTCACAGATGAAACTGAAGAAGAAATTAATTTCTGATTTTCTTTAAAAGTAGGAAAATTTATTGGAGAAAAGGAATTTAGCTCTTGAGAGACAGGAGAGGTCCCGAATGGCTTGCCAAGGAAGTTTGATAGCGCCAAATCATAAGTGTATATAACATGAGACAAAATTATGATCAACCAATCTACAATTAAATGACAATTCCAATATGACTTACTGGAACTTGTGGGATACAATAAAAACAGTCCTATGAGAGAAATTTATACTGCTGAATTAACACACCAGAAAAACAGAGCAGGCACAAATAAATAACCTAATGTTGAATGTCAAACTTCAAGAAAAAGAGCAAATTAAACCCAAAGTGAATACAAAACAGGAAATTATAATGATCAGAGCAGAAATTAATGCTACTGGGATTTTAAAAAAACGTACAAAGAATCAACGAATCAAAGAGTTGGTTCTTTAAAAGACTAAATAAAATTAGCAAACCATTAAATAACCTTATAAAAAAAGGGGGCGGGACCTCGAATCTATGCAATCAGGAATAAAAAGGTTGAAATTACAAAGGATCCCGTATAAATTCAACAGATCATCAATATCTACATCAAGAATGTGTACTTTAATGAAATGGAAAATATAGAAGAAATGGACAGATTCCTAGATACACACGAATTACTAAAGCTGAATCAAGAAGATAAAAAAAATCTAAATAAGTCAGTCAATATCAGTCAATGAAAATAAAGCATTAAAAAGCAACCAACAAGGAAAGCCCAGGTCCTCACAGAATCACTGCTGATTCTACAAAAAATTTAGAGAACATGTAGTGCTATTATTACTCAAACTCTTTAATGAAACAGAATAGGAAGTAATACTACACTAATTCCTGGAAGTAAGGATTATATCAATATCAAAACCAGAGAAAGATTCAACCACAAAAGAGAAGTGCAGGCCAATCTCATAAATGAAGATGGATGCAAAAATCATCAACAAGATACTGACAAATACAATGCAGCAAATCGTCAAAAAGATTATACACCAAAACTAAGTAGAATTCACCTGTAGGATGCAGTGATGGTTCAACATGCAAAAATCAATAAAGGTAATACATTTACAGAACCAAGCATACAAATTACATGATCATCCCCACAGATACAGAAAAAAGCATTTGACAGTGTCCAACATGCATGATAAAAACTCTAAGGAAAACTGGAACAGACAGTGTTTATCTCCGTCTTACAAAAGTAAAAGCCACGTATGACAAACCTTTCACTCTAAAATCAGAAACAAGACAAATCAACTATCACCACTCCTATTCTATATAGTTCAGGAATATTAGCCAGAGCAATGAGACAAGAGCAAGAAGGAAAAAAAAAGAAATAGATAGGAAAGGAAGAAGTTAAATTATCAGTACTCACAGATGACACGATAGTATACATGAAAGACCCCAAAAACTCCACTAAAAGATTCCTTCAATTAATAATCAAGCTCCTTAGTGTAGCAGGATGCAGAGTTAGCACTAAAAAAAATCAACATCATTCTTGTACCTGAATAACAAACTAGAATTTAGGGAAACAACACCTTTCACAATAGCATCAAGCAACTTGAAGGACTTGGGAATCACTCTAATAAAGAATGTATAAGGCTTTTACATTGAAAGGTACAGTGCTATGAAAAAGGAAACCAAAGAGGGTATCATAAAATTGAAAACTATCAGCCATTCTTGGACAAGCAGTATGAATCTGTTAAAAACAGCAATACTTCTAAAACTGTTATATAGATTTAAAGCAATCCAATCAAAATACAAAAAGCATACCCCACAGAACTAGAGAAAACAATTCTAAAATTCATATGGAACCAGAAGAAACCTAGACTAGCCAAAGCAACTTTGGGCAAAAAAAGTCAAATCAAAGAACACTACAATCACCAATCTGAAATTTATTACACAGCTTACATTATAAAAACAGCACGGTAGTGGGAAACAAAACAAAACTAGACCTGAGGATGAGTCAAACAAAATAGAAGATACAGAAATAACTCCAAGAACACTCAGCTACCTTATCTTTGACAAAGGGGCCAAATACATTTACTGGAAGACAGACAGCCTCTTTAATAAATGGTGCTAATAAAACTGGTTATTCACATGCTGAAAATTAAACCTAGGCCCATATTACTCACCATGCATTAAACTAAAATCAAATGGATAAAATGTCTAAATATTAAAACAGAAACTGTTTATCTGGTGGGAGATGGAATAGGTAAAATTCTCGAAGACATAGGTGTGGGCAAAGGCTATATGAACAAAAGCCTAATGAGACGGGAAATATTGCCAAGAATTGACAACTGGGATCACAACATATTAAGAAGTTTTTGCACAGCAAAAGAAACCCCCAGCACATTGAAGTGACAGCCCAAAAGAGTGGGAAAAAAATCTGTACCATGTATTCCTCAAAAAAAGGAACATATAAAGAACTAAAAACAAATTAGACTCCCAAAATATAAAGACCAAATCCTGAAATAGGGATCTGAAATGAATATACACTTCTCAGATGAAATAATACAAAAAGCAAATGAATATATGAAAAAATGTTTAACATCACTGGTCATTCGAGAGATGCAAATCAAAACAACACTGAGATTTCACCATATTCCACAAAGAATGGCTCTCTTCAAGAAATCCACCAACAACAAATGTTGGCAGGGCTGTGGGGAAAAAGGAACTGTGTGCTCCACTCACTGCTGCTGGAGTATAGACTGAGAGTGGTCCAACGACTGTGGAAATCTGTATGGCAATTCAAAAGGATCAGCAAAAATATGATAATGCATTGCAAAAGGAAGGAAACGTATATTAGAAAATGAAAATTGCAGACAATGTAAAATACATTACATGTGTATTTGTGTGTGTATGTATATACACATATATATCCAAAGTGTGTATTCTTCAATCCTATGAAACAGAAAGATTATAAATTTAAAATTTGATAGCAAATATACAAGGAAATAGAAGGCAGCTGTGTTATCTTCAAAGTCCTTGTATAGTCCTAAGATCTGAATGTGACCAGGTACCGCAGAAGAGATGAGTTACAAACTTGCCACACCAGGGCCTAAGGTACAATCAGAAAAGATAGTGGATCTAAGTCATATCTTTTTTTTTTTTTTGTCTTTTTCTTTTTTTTTTTTATCAGTACCAGGGATCGAACTCACGACTGCCTGCTTGCAAGGCAGGCACTTATGCCACTGAGCTAAATCCCCAGCCCAGTCATATCTTTTCTTACAGAATTAAATTCTCAGACATGTCTAGAAAAAAGAAACTTTATTGACTGAAAGATTCTACAGAGATCTGTTTTCTACCTTTTCATTTGGTCCTTGATAACAGAATTTAAAGGAAAAAGATGGTAAACAATGACACATGACAATGTATACATGATAAGTTTATTGACATCAGCTTTGTAACAATTTTCCATTTACCAAGTAAACACAGTAAAGTCAGGAAAAAGCATATGAAAGTTAAGATAAAAAACAGGCTAAGCAATATCATACTGACACATAATGTCAACTGACAAATACCTATTATCAATTAATGTAGACATTTAGAAAGCAGAAAATTAATTTTCAAAATTAAAATACCAAACAAAACAAACCCTTTGCTACAACACTTTCACTATTATTTTTGCCTCCAGTAACATTTGAACAAAATCACTTGTAAACGATAATGAGTTGTCACATCATGTTCTTTGGATACTTGGGATATTTTCCCCCCGTGCCTGGAGCCTCTATGGGTGAAAAAGATAATGAGAAACTAAACAGGTTGGTGCCAGAAGGCCTTCTCTCTTCAGCTAGAGTAATACCTCTTCTATTTGTTTCATATTTTAAGATGCTGCTCAAGATAAGTCTGTAATAGAAGTTTCAGTCATTCCTCTTTTGAAAATGCTTAGATACTATTATTTCACAAAATTATAAACTAAGAATGATTTAGATAAAAATAAAACAAAATTCTTCATGAATCAACTAGAAAAAACCGTAATTATTGCTGATTTCTCATTATATTTTTTTCTCTCTTGTTTACCTTTTTGCTAAAGACTTGACTTATAAAGACTATAAACTAGTAGAGGGTAGGCTTGCATGTCAACAATGGCCATTACAAACAATGGCCAAGATGATTCTGTATTTGATGTAACAAGTCTCTCTGCATTGGAAAGGAATAACAAATACATATGGCATACCTAGTTTCTGATAGAAGTACCACTTTATGTACCATCATAGAAACTTTCTTGCTCCCCTGTAGCACACTACAAATCAGCCAGCACATGTGTTTGTGTGTTTACTCAAGCATTAATATGCATGAAAGAAAATCTTCTCAATTAGGAATATAAATTATTTATAATTTTGCCAATCAAAAATAAAAATATAGTATTTGTTTCTTTAAAAAACATGAAGAACCCTACTGAAGGCTTACAGAATAATATATAAAAGTTTTTTTGTGCATTTAAATGTCTGAGTTATAAAAAGCAATGGAGGTAAAAAAAGACATAATTTAAAGAACCTGTAAATCCTATTTTATTTTCATTGTTACTAAAATTTTCTGAAAGTTACATGATTTTCTTTCATTTATTCTGAAATACAGCCTTCTTAGGAGTTAAGTTTTACCACTTGTCATTTACTGTGCTCTCTTTTAAAGTACACTGTGTTAAAAATGCAAAAACTTTTTGAAACAACAGTCAAAATTTAATCTCTTTATATGAAATGTAAACATAATTCATTTTATGAAACTGTCTTTAAAAATAAAAGGAAAAAGATATTCTCAGTGTGTAATAGTACAGAATTTAGAAAAATCATACCTCATCAGTGTTATAGATAATCTGGAGTCCTGAAGAGATCATTTCCACAAGGTAAAGGATATAAAGTGACACTGCATTTATCTGCAAATATACAGCAACATAAAAAGGTTAAATAAAAACAAAATATTATGCAAAGAAATTAAATGTGAAAGCTAAGATTATAAGTTACATGTTTAAAATTGTCTTGATATGTTTGATGCTACAGTATACGAAGTTATACTCAAAGATTTTAAGGAAAGAGACACTATGGTAACTACTTTTATGTCGGGATATCTGGTGGTGAAACACTATTTTGCTTAAATGGTTGTGTTTTGCTCTGTGCTGTTTTGTTGTTATGTCCTCTTTTATCTCAATCTCCTTTTTTTATTATTTACTTTTTTATTTTATCTTTGTAAATAAGGGAAAAATAAAAAAATAGCAGGATATATTATAGTAACCCACTTTGATTTCCTATTAACTTGATTTGAAACCCTGTATTGCTCTCACCATCTTGTTTCGACTGATTTTCCTCTATTCTGTTTTGCTTGATACTACCAAGTTCGAGAGGAGAGGCAACAACTGTGAAGACAGTAAGATTCATTATGACACCAATTCTGGTTTGACCATTATCTTCATTTGAAGTCCTGTAATTTCTCAAATGTTTTGGTTTTATTGGTTTTGTTCTTTACTGTTTTGTTCAATTTTATAATAACTGATGATATAGGCAATTCTTTTTAATATAGCAAGAGGCATTATGGTAACCAATGTTGATCACTTTGTATTTTGTTTTTACATTATCTATTATGTCCATTCTTTTGATTTGACTGACTCTGTTTTGTTATATCACATTTGGTTTCATTCTCTTCAAAAAAAGTAATATGAACTGTGGGAGTAATAAAACCCAAAATGTGTAATTGTCATTGTACAAAAGAGAGGAAAAGAAAGTGCTCTAAAGGATATAACTGCATGTATACTTAAGTGTATAAGATAGATAACCATATTACTGAGTTTTGTTGGATCATTGAACAGAACTGTTTGTAATCTCACTGTTTGAATGTCCGCTGTGTATGCTTTAATTTTATAACTTGAACAATTATTTCTAAGATGACAATATGTAACCTATTAACTAGTGATTTCTTACTGTTTTTTTTAAAATTCTGCATTACTTGTACCCTTTTACTGTTTTGTTTTTTTCTTTAAATAAAATTTAAAAAAAAAAGATTTTCAAACTCTGTCTAAAATACTTCCATTTTGAAATAGTTTTGTCCCAGAGAAAGCTATATAGTATCATTCCACTGGTGTATGTAAATGAAAAGTTATTTGGCAAAACTTGACTACTATGCCAGAACTCTGTAATTAATAATAGGAAGTGGGCTGAGGATTTAGCTCAGTCAGTTAAGCGCCTGCTTGGCAAGTGCAAGGTCGTGAGTTTGATCCCTGGTACAACCCCCCCCAAATAATAATAATAATAATAATAATAATAATAATAATAATAAGAAGAAGAAGAAGAAGAAGAAGAAGTATATTTGGAAAAAGTCGTATTTTCAGACTTTAGAAATCTGTTAATTTTAGTAAATGGTATAACATATGACTTAAAATATATTTATAAACAATTTAGCTTATGAACAAAAGAGGTAGCCTTTTAGTTCATTAGTTTATTAAAAACAGACATTATAAAATCTAATGAAAAAGACAATATCCACTTTCACAAAAAAAAAAAAAAAAAAAAAAACCAAGATTCTCACAGAATACTGAATGGGATGTATAAACTGTCAGGTATAAAATCACAAACGTTGCATACTACAACATGGCTAATTTTCTATGTCAACCTGACTGAATAAAGGAACACTACATATTTGGTAAAATATTATGTCTGTGAGGGTATTTCTAGAAGAGACTGGCAGGTGAGTCAGCCTGAGTAAGGAAGGTCTGTTCTGCATGTGAGCAGGTACCATCTAACCTGCTGAGGCCCAGATGGAATAAAAAGGTGGAGGAAAGGTAATTTCTGCCCTGTCTCCTACAGCCAGCGTTCTCTTTTTGCCACCTGTGAACATCAGAACACCAACCTCTTTTTTGGGGGTGCCAGAACTGCCAGCAGTCCCTTTGTCCCAACTCTTGATTCTCTGGCCTCCAAGAGTTTTATACTTTGAGCTTCTGTGGTCCTGAGGCTTTCAGATCTGAATCAAACAACACTACCAGCATCCCTGGTTTTCCAGCTGCTAAGACAGGACTTAGCCTAGTAACCATGTAAGCCAAGCTAGGCGTGGTGATACACATCTATAATTCTAGGACTCTGGGAGGCTAAGGCAGAAATATCACTAATTCAAGCCTTGCAATTAGGTAACTTAGTTGTAGACCCTGACTTAAAATAAAAATATGAAAAAATTAGGCTTGGGGTATAGCAAAGACCCTATATTTAACCCCCAATACCACAAATCAAAGAAACAAACAAAAACCACATGAGCCAATAGGCCAATCCAGCAACAGAGCTTTAGAGAAAATGAGAAGTGACTGCAAATAGGTTTCTTTTTAGGGTGACAAAAATGTTTCAAAATTGACTCTGACAACGGTAGTATAACACCAAAAATACTCTAAAAACCACTTAATTGAATGCCTCAAATCTGCAGTATATGAAAAATAGCTCAATAAAGCTGTTAATAATAAACAAAGAAAGAAAAATTTAAGGATTTTAACAACTCAGAAAACTATAAACCTGAGTTAAAAATGAGAAAGACATAATTTTGTTCACTTACAAGTCTAATACAGAAGACTATTATACTAACAGCTTTGGTAGCTTGTATTTCACTGGAGTTGTTTCTAATCCAAACTGCATGCCATCAAGATAGGTGTTAGCAGAAAACTATCGGTGCCTTCAAAGTCTTGAAAAAAGCAGGACTTGTGCCACCAGGGTCGCACACTCTTGGCAGCACTCTCAAACCCAGGCTGACCCTGGATGTCTCCTGGCTTTCTAGTACTCAGAGACAAGTGAGTGCTAGAGTCTTCTTGAGGTTCAAGTAGGCCACAGAAGAAAACAGATCATTCAGATTTTAGATCTTTTCAAACAACAAAAGTTTGTCAGTGACCTCTTTCAGAAAATAGTAAGAGTTTCATCCCAACGAAAGGCTCATCGAAGTATCTTCTTCAAGCACTGACACAAGCTTGTCTCAAATATTTGAAAGAAATTTTATTCTGCCAGGCAGGGTGGTCAAGTCAGTTATCCCAGTAATTTGGAAAGATGATGTAGGAGGATCACAAGGTTGAACCTAGCCTGAGCCACTGGGTAACTAAACATGATCCTGTCTCAAAACAGGGACACGGACACACATACACAGACACACAGACAAAAATAAGGTGAAAATAATAATAATAATAATAATAATAATAATGGCTGGGGAAATCGCTCATCGTGAATGAACTGGACACAATAACCAGTACTAACAAAAATTTGTTTTAAATTCCTACTGATAGCCAACAATAGCAATACTTGAAAACAAAAGAACTATCTGCTCTGACTTTTGAAATGTCTCCATGAGAAAATACCAATAACTGGAAAAACAGTATTACCAAATAACAGAATGAGTAATGTTTATTTAATACCTATAATTTGCCAAGCATTATATATCAAGAGCTTAAATTCTAGGATACAAAAGTAAATCCCAGAAGTGAGATTAAGTGATGAACACATACAGACCTAGCTGAACAGAAAGATCTCTTAAATTCAGAAGTTTAGGACAGTTTAGATACATACTAGGACCTTGTCTCTTAAAACAAAAACAGAAACAGGATAAAATAAAACAGGCAAGATGTATGGCACTGATCTAAAAATCAAACAAAAGGACCAATGTAATAGAATTTAGAACCAAAAAAAATTTTGCAACAAATTGATTTTTTAAAAAGACAGTAAAAATAGACAATAAAGAAAAGCAAGTCTCAAACAATGGTAAACAGTGACAAGAAGATACTGCATGTCTGGGAACTAGATCACAAAGCCAGAAAACAACTTTTTAAAGAAAAAAAAGAACTTCAGGAATTCAAAAGGAGGTGACAGAAAAATTTCAAACTACAGGATAAAGCAGTCTGTTAAATTAACCCTGGTTTATATGGAGGTGACCTATCTCAGCTCACACAAGGAAAACCTTGAGAGGGGTGGTAGATCCAGGGAAAAACAATGGACTGCGACTTCCGTGTTACACCAACAAACTCTCATAGCTAGCGTTAACTACAAAATCATCATGGGGTTTTACCTTCAAAGTGACCCCTTTTGCATGGCAGACTAGTGTTAACAGTAGAAATCCAGTGCAGCACTGCCATATTTCAGAGTATTTAATCAGGAACCATTTGGGGAGGGAGTTAATTTCTTAAGAATGAGCAAGAAAGCAATACAGAACAAGTACACATCAGGATTTGAGGTCATGCTACCACAGTAACCAGGTAGAAGACCAGGTAGAAGTAGTAGCACAGATAGTGCAGGTTAGACGAAGACCCTCTGAAGAGTTTAAGCTCAGCCTAGAAAAGACCTGGGCATCTGCCCCTGCAGTGAAAAGCCAGGCCAGTCATGTATGGTCTTCCGAAAGTGCTGGTGTTAAATCCAGTGACAGCCTCCGAAGTTTGTTGGCATTCTACATCTACCAGTATGACCAGGGATATCGCCTGGCTTGGACAGTTGCCATACTAGACTTGTATGTACAGAAAGGGCCCTTGGCGTATGTGTGTGGGGATCTTACAAAATGAACAGGCAATAAAGCTAGGTAAAAAAAAACAGTGACCTGGGGAACATAGAAGGATACAGAAACTTAGTTATTTAGTTAACTATTATTGGATTCTATTCTAACATTAATGCTGACATAGTTCTTGCATTTAGTAGATATTTAACATATGTCAGTGTTTTGTTTCTCTTAGCCAGCATTATCAAAATAAAAGCAAAATCCATGCAATTGATGAAAAAGGTAAAATTACAACGGACCCTGAAAAATCCAGACAATCATCTATACATACTTTGAGAACTTACATTCTAATAAGATAGAAAATGCAAAAGAAGTAGACAAATTCCTAGATATATATATGAACTACCAAAGCTGAATCAAAAAGATATAAAAATCCTAAATAAACTAATAGGAATCAATGAAACTGAAGATATAATTAAGAACCTACCAGCTAAGAAAAGTCCAGGCCCTGATGGATTCACTACTGAGTTCTATAAGAAATTCAGAGAAGACCTAATACCACTACTTCTCAAACTTTTTAATGAAATTGAAAGGGAAACAATGTTCACAAATTCATTACTTGAAGCAAGCATTATCCTATTATCAAATCCACAGAACGACTCAAATAAGGAAAAGAAATACAAGCTAATTTCCCTAATAAACATAGATGCAAAAATTCTTAAGACACTGGCAAATAGAATGCAGGAAATCATTAATAAGAATATGTACCATGATGGAAGTTGGATTTATCACAGCGATGCAGGAATCATTCAAAATATGTACATCAATAAATGTAATACTACACATTAAACGATCCAAGGTCAAAAAACATGACCATCTCAATAGATGCAGAAAAAGTTGACAAAATCCAGTACCCATTCGTGATAAAAACCTCACAAAAATTGAAATACATGGTCTTTATATCTATCTGATAAAAGCCACCTATGACAAACCAACAGCCAATATCATACTAAATGGGCAAAAACTGAAAACTTTCACTCTAAAATCAGGAACAAGACAAAGATGTCCACTATAACCACTCTCATTCAACATAGTTCTGGAAATTTTAGCAAGAAAATTTAGAGAAGAGAAAGAAATAAAAGGGATAATGATAGGAAAGCAAGAAGTTAAATGATTATTATGTGTGCATGACATGAAAGACCCCAAAGAATCTAGCAAAAGGCATCTAGATTCAATAAGCAAATTCAGTAATGTAGTTGCATAAAACTTCAACACTCAAACACCAACAGTCTTTCTGTACACGAATAACAAACTCATTGAGAAAAATTATGGAAACAATACCTTTCACAATAGCATCCCAAAAAATGAAACACCTAGGAATGAACATAACAAAGGAAGCAAAAGATCTATACATGGAAAACTATAATACTTTGAAAAAAGCAATTGAAGAAAATATCAGAAAAATGGAAAGATAACCTTTGCTCTAGGGTAGAAAGAACCAATACAGTGAAAATGGCCACACTTCCAAAACTACTACACAGATTTAATGTAATTCAAATCAAATTCCATAGCATATTTCACAGAATTAGAGAAAACAACCCTAAAATTCATTTAGAACCAAAAAAGATCTAGAATAACAAGGGCAGTTCTCTGTAACAAAGGCAAGGCAGCAGGTATCACAATCCCACACTTGAGATTATACTACAAAGCTATTGTGATAAAAAAAAAAAAATAGCATGGTATTGGTGGAAAAAAACAGACCCAAGGATCAATGGAACAGATTAGAAGATGCAGAAAGATCTCCAGACATACTTAGCCACCTTGTCTTTGATAAAGGTGCCAAACATACTCACTGGAAGACAGAAAGCCTCTTTAATAAATGGTGCTGGAAAAACTTGCTCTACCCATGCCATAGGTTAAAACTGATCTTACATCTTTCATCATGCACTAAACTAAATTTGAAATGGATTAAAAATCTAAACATTAAAATAAAAACATTAAATCTGTTGGAAGACAGATTAGGTAAAACTCTCAAAGACACTGGAATAGGGAAGACTTCATGAATAAAAGTCGGATAGCACAGGAACTATTACAAAGAATCAACAAATGGAATCTCACCTTATTACAAACCTTTTGTACAGCAAAAGACACTACCAAGAGAGAAGAGACAACCTACAGTATGGAAAAGAATGTGTGTCAGCTGTTCTTCAAAGAATTACTATGCAGGACATGTAAATAACTTAAAAAATTAGAGTCCTCAAATTTAAAGATCCAATCCAAAAATAGGTATGTGAGATGAATATACTTTTCAAATGACTACAAAAACCAAATAAATATATGAAAAATGTTCAACATCACTTGCCATTCAAGAGATGCAAACTGAAACCACACTAAGATTTTATCTCACTTCAGAAAGAATGGCTATCATCAAGAAATCAACCAGAAACAAAAGCTGATTGGGCTGTGGTGAAAAAAGGAATTCTCCTTCACTGTTCGTGAACAAGAGTGTGGAGATTCCTCAAAAAACTAGTACTAGACATTCCATTTAACTCAGTAATTCCCCTCCTGGTTATCTTCTCAAAAGAATTAAAAACATCGTAACACAGCAATATATGCACATCTATTTTTATAGCAGCAAACTTTGTAATAGTCAAATCTTGGAAACAAACTAAGAGCCCACCAACTGGTGACTGGACAAAGAAAATGCAAGTTTATATAATGGAGTAGTATTCTGACATAAGGAATGATATGCTCAAGACATTTCTAGGAAAATGGATGTGCCTTGAGACCATATTCTTAAATGAAATAAATTGGACACACAAGTAAATACTGTATCATTTCTCTGGTATGAGAAACTTAAAGTGTAAGTAAGGATCAAAACATTTAATAAGTATTGTGATACAGTAAGAAAATATTCAAATGGATAGGGAAACAAAAAAAAAAGGGAAGGGGAAAAGGAAAAATGGGCAAAGTAGAAAAAGAAAATTAAGAAAGGAAGTAAAATATAAAAATAAAGTGTTTGTAAATGGGGAGAGGAGGAGGGCTTCAAGGTAGGGTAGCAGAATGAGAAAAAAGACAAGCTATATAATATATAGGTACAAATTCTCTATAAGGAACGTGATCAGTATGTATTTGTGTACCACTAAAATCTGATTTAAAAAATAAATAAAGATAAAAGCCTCAAAAGGAAAAAAAACTGTGTACTTTAAGATAATGTTAGTGAAACAGGACACACAAACTTAAGTATTATACTGTTTCTTACTCAGGAAATGCCAAGTCTAAATAAATTAAAGAGCTAAATAAATATAAATACAGATAATAGGAAACAGGGATATTCTGTTTTGTAACTAAGATAGTGACCAGGAAATGAAGCAAGAGGGGAGGAACAGCAAATTAAAATGTGTTATGTAGCAACACCCCACAATAAATGTAATCACTATGTATTACAAACATGTATTCATAAAAATAATTTTTTTTTTTTTGGTCTTTTTCCTTTTTATCGGTACTGGGGATCGAACTGACGACTGCCTGCTTGCAAGGCAGGCGCTTATGCCGCTGAGCTAAATCCCTAGCCCCCATAAAAATAAATTTAAAAGAAAAAGAAAAGCAAGTTTCTTCAAAAAATGGTGCCACAAAAGTGGATATTTACATGTAAAGAAAGAAATTAGGCCCATACTTTCTCATCATATACTAAATCAGATCAAAGTAGATCAAATACTTAAGAGATTAAAAGAGTTAAAGTTATTAAAAATTACTGTCAGGATACTGGTTGAAGCAAAGAATTTTTGGGTATTATTGTAAAAGCATAGGCCTCAAAAATTGACAAATGAGGTTATACAGAACTAAAACGCTTCTGTACTGCCAAAAAAATAACAAAACGTGAAAGAGAAAACCTACAGAATAGGAGAAAATACTTGCAAAGTATGCATTTTATTTCTAAAAATATAAAGAAATCAAACTACTCAATAGCACAAAACAAATAATTCAATTTAAAAATGGGTGAATGATCGTTAGTCAAAAGAAGATACAGAAGCCGGACGTGGTGGCTCATGCCTGTAACCCCAGCACTCAGGAGGCTGAGGTGGGAGGATCGTTGAGAATTTGAGACCAGCCTGGGCTTTGTTACAAAGTGAGCTCAGGGTCAGCCTGAACTGCATAGAGAGACCCTATCTCAAAAAGAAAAGAAAAAAAAAAAAAAAAAGAAGAAGAAGATACACAAATTGCCAAAAAGCATCTGAGAAAATGGTCAACATCACCAATCATCAGGTAAAGAAAAAGCGCACATCGAGAGGGATATGAACAGACACAATCTCACTACTGGTGAATGTAAGCTAATATGGCATTATGGGGAAAAAGTATAGAAACTTTTCAAAAGACTAGAATTAGAACATAAAACTCTTAACAATTATGTGACTGGGTATATACCAAAGGAATTGAAATCAATATGTCAGAGAGACATCTGCACTAATGTTTTTTTTTTTGCCTTTTTCGTTTTTGTCGGTACCAGGGATCGAACTCACGACTGCCTGCTTGCAAGGCAGGTGCTTATGCCACTGCGCTAAATCCCCAGCCTCTGCACTAATGTTTATTACAGCACTGTTCCCAACAGCCAACATGTGGAATCAACCTAAAGAGTCCTTCAATGGATAAATGATAAAGAAAATATATACAATATTATTCAGTCATGAAAAACTGAAATTCTATAATTTACATTAACGTGGATCGAACCGGAGAAGTCTATGTTAAGCGAAATAAGTCAGGAATAGACAAGACAAATGCATGTCCTACTCATAGGTGGTGTTATGGTTGATACACTGTGTCAACTTGAGAAATTTTGAAGTTTAACAAGAGACTCAGAAGGGAGCCAGGATCTTTACTTTATAAATACCCTCATCTTGTGCAAGAGGAGGGCATACAGGTTTTGTGAGTGTTATACCTGTCCTGGAAGCGGGTGGAGGTGGCCCTGTGTACAAAGAAGGGAGGAAAAGAGGCTTGCTCTTTCCTCTTTTGCTCTGGCTGCTGGCTTAAAGTGTTGCCCCTGTGCCACGCCAACCTGCCTCAGAGCCAGCTGATTATGGACTGAAACCTCCAGAAACTATAAGCTAAATAAACCTTTCCTTCCTTCATTTTGGGTGCTGGGTATTTTATCCCAGCAACCAGAGAAAAGTAACCAAGACACATGGAAACTAAAAAGTTGACCACAAAGAAGCAGAGAATAAAATAGCGGTTACTAGAGCCTGTAAATGTGTGTTGGAATATGGGGAAGAGGAATGTGGACAGAGGATAGTTAATACAGACCAAGGTGCAATTGGATAGAAAGAATAGCTTCAAATGTTCTAAAGCACAGTAGTAGATGAGCATACTAGGATAATGACAGTTGACAACTGTAGGTGACAAACAAGGTGACAGATATGCCAATGATATTGATCTGATTTATACTCTGTATATGTATCAAAATGTCACACTGTACCCCAATATGTAGAATTACTATCAATTAAAATACAACTCTAAAATGTTCAAACTATACCTTTAATATACATTTATCAAAGAGTTAAAAAATGAGCTGGGGATTTAGCTCAGTGGCATAAGTGCCTGCCTGGCAAGCACGATGTTGCAAGTTCAATCTCCAGTACCAAAAGAAAAAAAAAATTAGAAAATCAGGACAAAAAGGAAGAAAACAATAATGTTTAATTCCACTTCCTAGAAATTATCTTTTCATGCAAGTCCTTCTAAACTTTTTAATGCTTATTTTTAAAATAATGGTCAAATTAATATTCTTTAATTTACACGTTAAATTAAATAATGAAGTACTAATGTTGAAGAATCAACATTTTTGGGATCAATACATATAACAGCATCATCATTTAAAAAAATCAATGTGCTATACCTTCTGAAAACCCCATTTAAGATAGTAAACTTATTTGTCAGTGCAAGAGAAACAAAAAATTCTACGTTACAGTTACTAGGTTAAGGTTGAGAAACTACTCATATAACACTAATTCTCTAAGGAGCTATTTATAATAAGGTACAAGATTTTCTGCTGCAAAGAAATGGGGTCACTGTACTTTCTAGGTTTGGAGGAAATATACTAAAGTAAGATATTTCACCTTTCTAGAGAAAGAGGAATAATAAGGTAAAACTCTAATTTTAGTAAGGAATATATGAATAATAAGTAATCTATCCCAAAGGCAGCAGAATGCAATCATATACAGATTGATCAAAATCCATTAACGACAAATATATATATATATCTGTAGCTTGGAAAAAAAGGCACTGGATATTCATTTAAAAGCAATACACAGTTGTGAGGGCAGAAAACATAAAATCCTACAGTATATTATTATAGATATAAAATTTAACATGAAACAAAGCTTAAGGACTTCAGAAATGCCTCTTGGTGTTTAAATGACATGACTTTAGCTTTACTGGAGCTTAATATATTTTAAAATGATGTGCTATGTAACAGCAACTTCAGATATGCTTTTACCTCTATTAATTATCTTTTATTTCCTAATTCCTAAGTGTTGAAATTCTTCTAAATCTGGTAGCAAATATTTTTGTTATCAAAAGAATGGTAACATTCTTCTTCTAGGCAGGAATAATAATATAATACATACTGTTGTCCAAGAACTCAGTCAGATTTAATGGTTAATATTTTAATTTCTTATCCATTTCAGGATAAGTATACTTTATTTTATACTTCCATTTTAATGTATGGAATATACGTTAAAAAAATGCATAGTCTCAAATATTCTATGACATAGCACACAGATTTGAAAAATGTGTAATTTTTACCTGAAGATGACCGTATTCCTCATAAGACAGCAACTCATCTCCAGTATGCACGTTGAAAACAGAGTGAAGACATGTTGTTGGGCGTGGATCCTGCTTAAACTGCTGGACCTGGAAATCAAATATAAGATTTAGATAACACTAATAATTCACTGGTTAAAGAGTATAAATAATTTTTTATGCAACCTTTAAGTAACAATCAGATGGATGAGACAGAGAAATGAACAAAGCAGAAATATCACCTTTGGGAAAAAAAGCAATATAAGCTGCAAACAACTAACTTAAAAGAATTAACATGATTGCCAGTTGATAGTTCACAACCATAACAACTCGGCAATTTTGGAATATTTTACATTTTATTTTATAGTATAACGCTGATTTACTTTGCCAGCCAAGATTTTGGTGATTATACTTCATTATACTATTACTTGAAAATGCTTACATAACACTCATCATAACATGTACTTCAGGATGGCCACATTTTAATGTAATACATGTTCAAACTTTAAATGCAATTTTTTTTCCCTGAGGATCACAAATTTTAACATATGTCCTGTTAACACGTTTTCATTTCCTTTTCCACACTTGCTCTCATTATGAAGGGCCTTGGCTACACTTTTATTAGAATTTTATTAGGCTTTATTTATTTATTTATTGCTGAGATGGGGACTCATTATGTTGCCCAGGCTGGTCTTGAACTCAAGAATTCTTTCACCACAATCTTCCTAAAAACTGGGACCACTGTCATGCGTTATTGCATCTGTCCTAATTATTTTAAAATACTAAGTATAAATACTATTACCAAACAGATAAAGCCCAAGGATAAAAATATCTATCCATTTATTTCTATGGGCCTGTTCAATTCAACTTGGAAAACACTTACTGATGCCAACCATGTGACAAGTATTGTGTTAATCATTGGACATGCACGATAAATTAGAACAAAAAATTCAGAAAGATATATAGCTATTTGTAAAAGTAATGATCTTCTTTCAACAGATTTAAATGATAATAAAACCTAGGTAACTGTAATCCTGCCTTGTATCACTTCAATTTATCCCTTTCATTTCAGAGAAGGGGAGAGATGGACTAGAGACTGAGTTATTCACCAATGATCAGTCATAGCTACATAATAGAACTTCCAGGAACTCCCCAGTTATGGGGTTTGGCGAGCTTCCAAGTGAGCAGGGCAGCATACTTTGGAATCCACATGGAGAGAAGCTCCTGCACAGGAGACCCCTCTGGACTCTAAGCTATGTACTACATCTAGTTCTTCATCTTTATCCTTTACGTTATACATTATATTTAACTAGTATTAGTAACATGCCTGAGTTCTGTGAGGTGTTATAACAAATTAATGAATGTGAGAAAGATCACGAGACCCCTTAATTTGTACCCAAGATGTACAGCTGCATGGGTAACCTGGGGAAATTTCCCACGTGATTTACAATGGGTTCCTGGGGGAGGAGGTAGTCTTGTCTTGTGGCACTGAACCTTTGACCTACAAGACCTACACTAACTCCAGGTAGTAATAGTAAAATTTAATTAAATTGTAGAACACCCAATTGCTATTCCCTAATGCAGATATTTTGGCCATGGAATATCTACACATTTACTATCAGAAGTGTTGGGAATACAGAAACTGTTCTCTTTTATACTCTCACAATATACTGCATGACTTTAGAAGCCTACACTGTTCAAAATGACAGTCAACAGCTAAATATGACTTAATTAAAATTTAAAATTCAGTTCTTCCTTTATACCAGTCATGTTTCAAGTATTCAACAGCCACACGTGACTAATGGCTACTATACTGCTTAACAGAATAATAAAGAACATTTCTATCATCACAAGAAGTTCTACTGGACAGAACTGTTAGAGGGCCGACACATTTTTACCTTACTCAAAGGGTATGCACAAACAAGTAAGAACTTCCATATGACTAAAGCACCAGACCAACCAAGTCAGGACCTATCGGTAGTGAGAAGATGAGGGTTGTTTAGGGATATATAATGTCTGATATACAATGGTGCCCAAAACCATTAGCAATAGCCTGAAAAAAAAAATACACCAACAGAAAATGGTCACTCCTTACCTGCCACCATGCTTATTTTCTCAAAATTCTGAACATTTTTCTGGGCTTCTACGCAAAAATATGGCTAAAATGAGACCAAATACATTCTCCTACTTGATGGGGATTTAAATGAGGCTTTATCAGTTTAGTAAAGTCAGGGCTGCAGCTAACAAGGTGGTGCTTGTCATTTATCTTCAAGACATGCAAGAACCAGCAAGAGTTTATATTCTATCATTATGTCAGGAGGAAAGCAGACGCTAAATGAGTAAAGACGGCCAAATGGGGAATTATATAACTATGCTTTGAGTTTTAAAGTTGTTAAATGACAAGTAATTTAAAATTTCAGAGAAAAAACTATAAACTATATGCTTTGAAGATTAATGGGGCATGTTGTATGTCAGTCACAAACAGAAAGTATTCTTGAAAGCAGTCAAGATACAAGAAGTTATTAATTGTATTTTATATAATATCTAGTGTCTCAGAAGTAAAGATAACAATGATTAAAGCAAAATCTTCTGCACTAAAATCAATCAACTTGTACTTTGCTTAGATGTTTCCTAAAAACTTTTAGCATTACAAATAAACAATTTATTATTTAGGAAAAGGTAAGCATTTGGTCAACCATTCTTAATTTATACCCTTAAAATGCACACTGAAAGGAAAATGATCATGTCACAAGGGAATTTTGGAAGAATAAAGTTTATAAAACTTAAATGATCTCTCACTAAAACTTAAATAATCTCTCAGCAGCATTTTAAACACTTTTTTGAAGTAGATCACAGGGCCTTGTGAAGATTCATAGCCTATTGCTAAGCAAATCTCTGCCCACCAAAATACTAACTATAGATTGAATTAACTGAAACACTGAATGCTTCTCCTTAAGGAGTATAACACAAAAGAATATGAATATGAACATTAGGGGAAAAATAAACCTGACATTAATATACAAGCAATGACACAAGTGTCAATGTCAAGACAGCCAAGATAATAAAATACAGAAATAGATTGCCCCACAGTCTATAAATCAAGAGCAATTCTACTTCTTCATTTTCTTTCCTCCTTTTTTTGTGCTTTTGAGATAGACCTACCATGTAGTCCACATTGGCCCTGAACTAGCTATATAGCCCAAACTTGAAATCCCCAAACTTGAAATCCTCAAACTTGAAATCCTCTTCCATCACTCCTTGGAATGCACAGGCCACCATGCCTATCCCACTCACTTCTTAATAAATTTCATACATCTCTTTCAGCTAGTGCTTTAAGACAAAACGTAAGGAAACATGTTTAGTGATGAAAAATCAAAAACAAAAGGTTTAGACATTCTAGGTTATGATTTAGTTTCTAAAATAAAGAATATGAAAGCTCAAAGTCAAACAGCAAATGAATAGTATAAAAGTCTTTCACTTGAGTTTTTCAAAAAGGCCAAAATATAAATATTTAATATTTTAAAACTATGTTTATATTTTGGACAGCTACAGATCATAAAGAAAATGGCCAAGGCTGAAGGAAAAGAAAAGGACAGACCAGCAAGAGGGGTGATGGGGGTTACTGAGCTGGTGTGGGTTTGATCTGAAGAAGCCGGCCACACTCACTTGTGGGTGACAGTAACAGTCTCTAAATGGTTATGGGAAGCAAAAAAGATCACAGTGACAGAAAAACTGTAAAACCTGTAAAGCATATTTTGTTCATCAGAACAAACCCAGCATTTTGCAATATGTACTCCATATAATCCAGATTCTTTATAGCACAATCATTTTAATAGTCTACACACTCATAACTACACAGAAGTGATCACACTGCCTACATGGTTACTGGTACGTATCTATCCTAAATAGTAGAAGCTGAAAGCATATCTGAGGTACATAATCTAGAAAGGAGAGGGAAAGCACTAATAGCAGAACAACACATTCTTACTGAATGTTCACCCAGTACCAGCATCTGATTTTAAATTACAGTATTTCATTATCCTTACAAGACCACAGTTGTGGTAATGGTGGGATGGAGATAGTTACAAGTACTACTTTATTTGACAAATGAAAAGACCTGATATACACAGAAGCTAAATAATTTACCTAACATTACACAGCTAGTCACAGATTAGAAACCAGTGCATTAGTTGGTGCTGATGATTCAGAAAAGTTAACACTGTAGGACAGAGACTGCCAACTTTAGAAAAGTTTCCCTTGGCTAGCGTGAATAAACTCGAATTTGGGGAGGGTTCTGTCAGAGGAGTGACTCACTACACCTACACTGTTTATACAATGTGGTTTATGCACCATGCTTCCTTCTGGGAGGCTGAAATTTCAGTAAGTGCTGGGCAGACGGTACCAACACAACCAGCCACCAATAAAAATCCTGATCAATAAAACTACTGAGCCTTAAGAGCTTCCTTGGTAGATAATATTTTACGTGTGTTGTTGCTAACAGTTCCTCGGCAAATTAAGTGTATCTGTGTGGCTCTAGTTGGCTCCTGGCACCACATTTCCTCCAGATAATACTCCAAATAGTTTTTACTTTATTATCCTTTGTGCCCTTTTGCTGTAATAAACTATACACATGACTTCATCTATTGAGTCATGTAGGTCTTTTGAGTCAACTGTCAAATTGAGCAGCGGTTTTGGGAACTCAGGATACTGATTTACATATCTGGGTATTTACTATATTAAGACTCAGGGAGACAGAGAGGTAGTAAAGTAGAAGAACTAGAATATTATACTCATATAAAGCTTTACACTTTAAAAAAATAAGTCATATATATTATTTTTTAAATTTCGAGATAAACTTGTAAAATTCAGTTTTCCAAAAGCGTACAATTCCTTGCTTATTTGATGTAAATGAATGAAGTATTTTTAAGTTCATGTTAGCCTGAGAAATTCACCATGTTCAAGTTATTCCAACAAGGATTTTCCTTAAGTAATGTAACACCGGTTGAGTAAGGGACATTCATGAGGTTCTCCCAAGACTTAATTTTTATTAAGCAAATAAGATATGCAAAACAGAAATTCAAGTTTATATAATAATCTCAATATCTCTCACTGAAGGTATTCTTTCAACTTCAGCATTCCAAAACCCTGGGCTAGGAAGACAGAAAATATTTTAACCTATTTAGATTGCCCTAGAATGTGGCTTTACTTTTTAAGATACATTCTCCTTTAGAAGACACTACTAGAATACTGGTTAAATTAATCCTTCAGAATGGTATGAGAAATCCAGTTCACACCACAGTGTTTTACCTTATCAGCCTGACGCATGTAGCAGTAGAGAATTCCTCTCATACATTTTATAGCGGAGTGTTCCAGCTCATGGGTCCTTCCCTTGTCATCATCAATGCGCCTGGGTGAGAGAGATAACTCATGAAACAAATTGGAAATGCATTTGAAAAGGAAGAAGAGCTTTTGATAATTAAGTATTTTAACTATCTGACTAATCCTGTGTTCTGGTGACGTTACTAATTCTGCCACAGTGAAACTCCATTTTTCCAGCAGATACTGAAATCTTGCAAAAAAAAAAAAAATACTGTGATGGAACTTGTGTAGATTTTGTTCCTTAATTTAAGGAAGTAAACCAACTCTTTTAAAAATGACATACAATATTTTACACAATGATCGAAAAAAACCTAGCAACCAAACTTTTATAAATTCACTGTTATAAAACTGAAGCAACTTAAAATACCGATTCCTTTAGGCTATGATACAGTTTGGATTTAAAGAAGCACCAGTTAAGATAGCACATACCTTCTTTGCTCTGTAATGGGTTTGATACAGGCAGGGCAAGCAACAATCACAATCAAGGATGTTCTGAACTAAATACATATCCATTATGACATGTGATATATTTGGGCACAGTTTCATCTTCTCAGGTATGGCTTTAAAAATCAATTGACCATATTTATATCACTTTTAAAAATAAAGAATGCTCTTTCTATACATGTTATTTATTATAAATCAGAGACTTTCAAAAGATGAATGAGAAGTACCCACTACTAAAAACTAAAAATTACTTATTCATAGTTTGATTTAATCTTGACTAAAATATCTGGCAATCATTCTCACTTGATAAAAAGTATCACATGCCCCTTTAAAAAAGTGCAGTATGTATGAATAATTCCTACTCCTATTTCACATGTAATGACTGGGAAGAATGATGATCACTGTAATATAGTATAATGAATGTCAGAAACAAATATTCTATGTCATTCATTTTTGGTCAATTATTTCTCCTTTTTATAAAGGCACCACAGAAAAACTAACACAACTGTACTATGTCCTTCCTTTCTCCAGTATGGACACAAGTGATTTATCAGAGACAAATTTTATATAGATAACATGCCCAGCAAATTAAGGACTTTCAGTTCTCTATCAGATACTTGAAACCTTTTGAGAAAAGGTTAAAGGGTGACTTTTGTATATAGACTGACTGTACTCTTAGTACTCTTACTCTATAAAAAATGTCCCATGTTTTATTTCAAAAATCTTCAAATGTGTAAAGAAATTAAAAGGATGCTACAATGAATACATACTTTAGGCTCAGCAGTTAATATTAATTTATATCACTTATAATTTTTTCCTTCAATATTTTAAAATAAGCTACAAACGTCATGGCCTTTCACCCTACACACCAGGAACATCTGTAAAAACAATTCTCCTATATAATGCTAATACTATTATTACAACCAAGAAATTCAAAGTTGATATTACATATCTGATAAATAACCTAGATTCAAATTTATCAAATTATCCCCAAAATGTACTTTAGAGTAGATTTTAAAAGTGTAATCTAACAATGAATCACAAATTAGCTGGGGATTTAGCTCAGCGGTGTAAGTGCCTTGACTTGTGAGTGTGCAGTCATGAGTTTGATCCTCAGCACCAAAAAAATAGAAGAATCATGAATTATATTTGATCTTGTATTTCTTTATGCTCATATTAACTGCAAGCACATATTTCCTAAACTCTATGACACTTTCTCTGTTGGGTAATACTTGTTGTCAACCCCACTGGACTGAGAAATGCCTGGGAAACTGGTAAAGCATACTTCCTGGTGTGTTTGCGAGGGGATTTGCAGAGAACGTGGGCACATGGGTGAATGAACTGAGAAAGATCCACCCTAAATGTGAACATTACCATCAAATGGGATTGGGCCCAGATGACACAAAAAGCAGAAGGGAAAGAGCACGAGGATGCAGGAGCTCGATTCTTAACTCCCCACCACCCCACCCCAACCCCACCCCCAGTGTTGCCGCTACCCATGAATATCAAACTCCAGTTTCTTCAGACTTTTAATGTGAACTCACAACACAATCCTCCAGGGACTTTACAGACCTTTAACCTTGAACTAGGGCTGTACTGCTCCCTCTTGTTCTGAGGCTTTCAGCTTCTTGGACTGGGCAAGTACTTGTTTCCCTGGCACCCCAGCTAGCCAGTGGCCACTGTGGGACTGTCCAGCCTCAAATCATGTAAGCCAAACACACACACACACACACACACACATACCTTCTATTGGTTCTGTTCCTCTGGAAAACCTTGCTTAATACACCTAAATTTTTTAACAGTTTTGGCAACTGTCTTATGAAAATCAACAATCCAGTTATGACTGATTATTTATTCATGTGGACTTAATGTTAAACATTTTGGTAAAAAATTAGCATTGTTGATATGTATTTATAATTGTGTCATATCAAAGGGCACTTAATACTATTAAGTGTTATTTTTGGATTGAATACTTAGTTAAGGTGCTAGTGGTGATATTTCTTATGCCCATTAGACCACTAGCAGCCCCACACTTAATAAAGTCAAATTGTACTTACAACAAAGAATATGTAAAGAAATAATTAGGTTGACAATTACCACACAATACTTGATTTTATTTTACTAATCTAGTATTTCAATGATTTATGACAGAGGAACCATGTTCATTTAAAAGAAAATTTTCAACTCAGAAATACTAAGGTCCCTCAGAAAAATAACATTCAGAAGTTTAATAATCTTAATTTATAACTAAAATGTATTTCAAACATCAGGTATGAGGCTCCACAATTGGTGCTTTATATATCCAATAAAATAAAGAAGAAAATTTTTTACTTCATAAAATAACTGACTTACAACTAAATTTAACAACTGATAAGTCAATAAATTACAGTAGGAAAAACACTCAACCAGGATAAAGAAGGGGGTCCTGAAGCCACCACTGATTAGTTGTACAATTTAAACAAATTTATTTTATTTTCTGAGACAGGTTTAGACTGGCCTTGAACTCACTTTGGAATCCAGGCTGTCCTTGAACTTACAGCAATCCTCCTACATCAGCCTTCCAAGTGCTGCAATTATAGGTGTGCACCAGTACGATCAGTTGAATAAATTTATTAGCTGCAACTTTATCATCTGCAAAATTCAATTAGCTTTAATTCTTTTTATGATTGAAACCAATCACTCAATGAGAATTAATAGGTAATTCATTCTACCAAAGACTAACATTGTTTGAGAAAACAACAGATAAAAAATATTGGTAACAAAATCATAAAACATCGTAACTAGTCTTATGTAACCCTTATAAAACGAAAGGGTTTAGAGGCCGAAAAGGTGACATAAGAAGCCACAAGTCACTCAGTAATCAAAACACAGTAGAAGCAAAAGACTGACAAAAGACTGTTACCCGGTCTTAGAGTCACTAGGCGATCCCGAGTCAGCTCACCTGTATGCTAGTGCCAACGCCCAAGCTCCAGCAGCACAGTAGAGACTGTCCTGGATTCTGGCCTTCTGATCAACACCGCATGTTTTAGTTGGGAACAGACCAGTGGTTGGACTTTGATACAGCAGCAATGTGGACTTGACTATAGAGGGAGATAAGAAAAGAAATGGATCGCATCACCAGCCATTTCCATTGAATATCTTAAATGTGTTTGATAACCTCATTCCATTTCTAAACAATTTTGTTACTTCTAAACTTAGCTATCCTACAAAATAATTAAAGACATTCGGCCACTTTATGTTGCTTGAGCTTAGGGGAATCCATCTATCATGAAGTGGGTCTTTTTTTTAGAAAAGGGCATAGTTAATTAGAACTTAAAAGCCTTGAGCGCATCCTGGTTAATGGGAACATGTGATATAAATATTACTAAGAATATGACAGGCACAGAGAAAAATAATTAAAAATAATTAAAAATAATTAAAAAAAACGAGCATTTTAAAAAAATAACCAGTTCTATGTAGAAACTTTAAACAAATTTTAACAGAGTGCCCTGCAACCTGCATTTGCTAAATTATATACATAACTCAATCAAAAATTTAAGATGAGGATACACCGTAAAACAGGCAAGAATCATGGGTTTTACTGAAGACTAATTTGTGACTGGTCTTAACAGAGGTATGTTCATTTTACTGATATTGTACAGGTTAGGGATTTTACTTATTATACTTTTAAAACTGAATTCCATATCTATATAGAATGAAGATACTAGGAAGTAAATAATCTTTGTCTACACTTTCTAAAAACTATTTTTTTCCTCTTGTTCTGGTTTGGGGCCATCATTATCCCCAAGGCTCACATGTTCCATCGTGGAGCTTTTGGAATTGGGGCACTAAGCTGAATGGGCTTAAGAGGCCAGGCTTAACTGAAGGAAGTGGGCCCCTGGGGTTATACCTGGAATGGTTTTCTTCACCTCTTTCTGTTTCCTGGCCAGCACCAAGGGAGTTATCTTTCCACTGCCACACATTTCAGCCAGGAAAGGTTTGTGCCTCACCACAGGCCTAAAGCAGTGGAGCCGATTGACCAGGAACTAGAACTTTGAAACTGGTAGCCAGAATAAAGCTTTCTTCTTTTAAGCTGTTTTTCATGGGTATTTTCTGTCAGCAACAGAAACCTAACACAACTGTCTAAATAAATGGATAAATAATGCTTGTCCCAAAGTATGTTAAATAAATCTAATCTAAATTAATATATATTAGATAGTTTTTCAAAAGTTAAAATAAAATACTCCTGCAAAGAGACTAAGGGATTAAAATTTCTTTCAGTCTAAACTGATCTTATCATTAACATTTTTACCCAGACTATCAGTACATTTATTATTTTTCCCAGAGTAAAATTTACTTGGTTCTTAAGTCCAAAGCAAATAATTAATATTTCCTTTAAAACTGTAATTATTTCTCTTTAGACAGTCATTGCTATAAAGAAGATAAAGAGTGGCTTAAGAATGCATGTAGCATCATGATCAAAAATCAGTTAAAATACCACAAATGGGCATTCTGAGATGAACATTCAGTTCTCAGATAAAGATATACAAATATATGAAGAAATTTTCAACATCAATGGTCATACAGGAAATGCAAATTAAAATAACACTGAGATTCCATCTCATCCCACAAAGAATGGCTGTCATCAAGAAATCAAACAACAGGGGCTGGGGATTTAGCTCAGCGCATAAGTGCCTGCCTTGCAAGCAGGCAGTCATGAGTTCGATCCCCGATACCGATAAAAAAGAGAAAAAAAAAAAAAAAAAAAAAAGAAATCAAACAACAAATGCTGTGGGGAAAAGGGAATCCTTCTCCACTGCTGGTGGGAGTGTAGACTAGTATAACTCTTGTGGAAATCAGTGTGGAAATTTCTCAAAAAAACTAGGATTGGAAGTCTCATTCAATCTAGCTATTCTCCTGCTGGGTATTTTCACAGAAAAACGGAAAATGTAATACCACAGAAATAAACGTGCACTCTTGTTTATAGCAGCACAATTTGTAATAGTTAAATCTTAGAAACAATGCAAATGCCCATTAACTAAGGAATGAATAAAAACAGATGTGATATAATGGAGTAAATGGATGCAACTTGAGACTATGATCATATGTGAAATAAATCAGACTTAAATGTATAAATATCGTATTATCTCCTGAGTTTAAAAACTGAGTAAATAAGATCCAAAATGTATAACAGACATTGTAAAAGTTAAAGGGAAAGAGAAAAGGAAACAACAACTGGGATGGGGAAAGGAGAAAAGATTATACATCTTTTATATATATTCATATATATAATATACATTCATATATATGAGATAGACAACCATACTATTAATTCCTGTTCATCAAAAAGAATAGTTTGTGCTTTCATTATTTGACTGTTTGATCATTTCTCTCATGTTTATATCCTGTAATCTCAACTACTTTGAAGATATGCAACTTTGAAGATATTAACCAACGTTAATCTATTGTTTTGAAATTCTGTATTATCAGTTTTATTTTTTGTTTTTAAAATAAAAAAATAATTTTTAAAAACTTAAAGTTTACAATGAGGTCAAAATAAGTCAGTCAGCCTGTATTTTTGTAGAAGAGCAAAAAATGTTTTTTGCCATCAGAGGACATAAATGGCATAAGAAACAACCTGAAAAATAGTTATAGGCATTCCAAAGTATGGTCTAAAGAATAAGGAGGCATCCTATACATACATAACTCAAAGTTATTTATTCACATTGAAAAACAAAACTTGCCCGGTTAATCCAGAAAAACAAACAAAAATTAAGGGCCTGATATTAAACGTACTAACTTCAGATTATCTTTTGTATCTCAGTGAAGTAGAAATTGGTACAAAAGGGTAAGGATTCACTAAGAATTATGTATAGGTAGGTGAGGAACTTGTTACATGAAATATTTGCACATAATTCAAAAAATCTCAAGTTTTCAAATCTAGCAAGGTATTGGTGATAGCTGTAGTCATTCAAGGGCCAGATATGACTGGATTCCTTCCGTAGTCCTGTTACAGATAAATAAGCACTAAAACTATCCCCAAATCCAAGCAATAGAATATCATCAACATAATGTACACATTATAGCTAAGGCACAGTGAATACTAATCATAGATAACTCTTCCTTAAGTTTTGCTTACCAATTCTGTAATAATGATCCAATTTATCCCACAGAGTTTCATTATCAGGTTTTGGAAGATGAATGCTTTTAAGAGGTTCATAAACTGACCCTAAAAACAAAAATCCATAGAACTCAGTTAATTTTATTCAGATGAACAAAGAAAAGTTCCAAAGAAAAGAACTACGTAACAAAATAATTTTCATTTTTACTATCATATTTCACTATTGGTTAAACTTTTGTTAAGGGAAGGAGAAAAGTGAAACGACCTTTAACAACAGGTATAGATGAGTGTTCACTTTCACCATTCATACCCAGATACCCAGCACTTGATCTAATTATCTGATGTGTACATTAGTCCTAACAACTCAAATATACCTAATACGCAAGTGATAGTCTCTATTTCAGTAATTTCCCACTATTGAGAGATATATCTAACTATGTGCCTTTAAATCCAAACCTTAAGCCATTATGCTGATGCTTCTCCCAGCAATTTTCAGTCTAATGGTCATGCCCCAAAATCCTCAAGAAAAAGTAAAGCTCATGTTTTAAAGTCATGCACTTTACAATACTGTACTACATTTTATACTGAAATTCTTAAGTCTCTATTTTCTCCTAGGTAGGTAATTCTTTTCCATTGTTATTTGGAACATAAGCACAGACCATTTCTATATCTTAGGCACAAAAACTTCTAGGGATTAGCAGAGCATGCTCCTCAAAAGCTAGAGAATACCACAGCAATCGTAATTCCCCACAAAATAGGGAGAGCAAATTGTTTGCTCAACTAGTGCACATTCTAACTGCTGACTGAAAGTCATCTGAACCTTCAACTATTAAACTAAGTATGGTCTCTCATTCTTTTTTTTTTCTTTTTATCGGTACCAGGGATCGAACTCACGACCACCTGCTTGCAAGGCAGGTGCTTATGCCGCTGAACTAAATCCCTAGCCCATCTCTCATTCTTTTTAAAAGCACTCAGAAATCATCAACATCACAAGGTCAAAACTAATCTACCTTTGGATTCAGGTAATGCATACCAGATAGTCTGACAACACAGCACAAAATAAACCTATAATTTGCCTTGAGGAGAGGGAAACATGATGCTGACATGCACTCAAGAGTTGATTTTGAAAAAAAATTAAAGCATTTATATTCATAAAATAGTTATGTCTAGTATGATAATTTAAAGCCAGGTTATTGGAAGTCCCCTTAATTTTAGGCAGACAATAGAAGAAAATAACCTATAAAAGGCAATAATCCCATTATCTACTATTAGACTAAGAGGTGGCTAATAGACTATCTACTTAGGGGAAAAATAGGAAATGATACCCTCTGAGAGAAAACATTTCTTAAAAAATAAAAATAAAAAATAAACTAAACGAACAAAAACAGTCTTGCTTGTGGTACAACTGGAATGGCTCCACAGTAAACAATGGAGAGATTTATCAATCCAGACAGGAGATCATTAAGGTCCTACCTCCTATGTATACATCGACGTCCCAACTACGCCCTCTACCTTCCTGCATTCAATTATCTCTGGGGAGATATAAGTATATAGGCAGCCCAGAGTTGAGAAGGAATAATAGAATCACTAAAAGGAAGGGAATAAGCTCTGGAAGACTGCACACTTGCAGTGAAGATCACTCATTAAGAAAGACAGTAATATCAGATACAAATAGTCACAAGTCATAAATTGTGTGTGTGTGTGTGTGTGTAAAGATTATAGGGAGTAACTTGCTGAGGGACAAAATGAACTACAATTATTTTGTCATCTCATTTTGCTCTAAAAAAACCTCACCATTGGAGTTTTGATTTTTTTTTTACAGGCAAAAATACGTAAAATCAGACTTCTTAAGAAAATACCTACATAGTAATAATTAAAAATCTAGAGACATAGCTCAAGGGTAGCAAACCTGCAGAGTACACATGGGGCACTGAGGTTAATCTCTACTACTGCAGAATGAATACATGCAATAGGGGGAATGTTCAAAGCTAGCAAAGAAATATAAAAATAAAACCATCTAATTTACTAAGAATCAAGGTTTTCTTTATCTTTGTAATCTTCAAAGAGAGGCTCCGGTGAGTTAAGAATAACTTAAGTACATTTTAAGATTTTAGGGATCATTGTTGCTTATGCTTCTTCAACAACTACGCAAAAATAAGCACAATATTTCATACAATTTATGGTGAGCAATATCACACAGATAAAAGTAATCACTTTTAAAAAAGAATCAGACATCTGAAAAGCATCAATACTGAGATAAAGAAAGAAGAAAGCATGAATTCCAGAATAAAAAATGTAAAATGTATAGCAGAAAATATTAAAATGATCAAGGTAAAAATTAGAATGAATTTTTAAATACAAATTCTTCATTTCTATGTGTTTACCATTTGAATTATGTCTATATATTTATAAGGTAAAATAAAATCAACTTATTAGTTATCAAGTTTGTAAAATGAATATAGCAAAAATAACAGGTTTTATGTGTTAATTTCCTTTGGGACAAGAAAAATATAATTCACAACTTCATTTTAGAACACATTACTGTTCAAAAGGATACAGTGACAAAAAGACAAGAAAAAAAGCAGAAATTGCTACTTGAAGAGAAATATTACAGCTTTCTTCTGAAATATAAAAGTGCTATTTACTAACATTAAAACAAAAGCAATTTTTTAAGAAACTTACATGAGCCCAAAAGAATACTAAGTATAAACTTAACAAAAGAACGAACTTTCTGAATTTTAAATTGTGAAGTGTCAAGAAGGCTACTGACCGCTATGGCACAGCACTTAAGAAATGATAAATAACAAGTGGATGTGGTAGTACATACACGCAATCCTAGCTACTTGAAGGTTGAGGCCTGCGGACTGCAACTTCAAGTAAAGCCTGAGTAATTTAGTGAGATACTGTCTCAAATTAAAAATAAAAAGATCTGGGAATGTAGATTAGTGGCAAAGCCCTCGCTAAGCATGCCTGAGACCCTGGCTTCCACCCTCAGTAATGAGAGGGAAAAATTTTCCAAAAGCATTAGTAATTGAAATAGTAACCATTAAAAGAATAAAAAAAAGATTTCCTAAGAGGAAATTCTAGGTGGAAAACTGTTCAGCAACTAATATTAAAATAATGCTTTATTATTATGGAATGCTTTTTTCCATTATATGTTTAAAAGTTCTAATATATACAAACATGTTATGCATCAAGAAACAGTATGAAGATCCTTTAAGTAGCTTTATCATATATACATCTATCTCTACCTGTACATCAAAATATTGCATAAGATAAATATTATTTATTCACTTAATATTACAGTGTATGGATAAGACTGGACAATATATCTAGAAGGCTAACAAGGTTTACAGCTTAAAGGTGAAAACCAAAAGAAGTTTTCAATAAAAATAAATAAAAGGTAGGAAGTGGTGGGGTTTCTTAAAACAAAGACTAGGCCAAAATTCAGTCTCTTGGAGAAAAAAAACACAGGCAACATCTGCCTTGCAAATTCTGCAAATTTTATCAATCTCAAGTAATTAATTAGCATATAAAGATGAGACAACTGAAATCTAAGGATGCACAAAATTATAAAAACATTTACCTAGATGCACACATACTTAATAATCACAGTTGTAAAACTTAGGAAAATGCATCTGTTTTACGATACTACATACTGTTTTTTTTTTTTTAACTTTGGGAAAAGATTTAGATAAAAGCCATGTGATTAATGGTAAATTTTATTTAACAACTGAACCAAGTGTGTACTTTTAAGAGATAGTGAAATCCTTATTCCTATATGATTCTGAATTTTGTCCTCAACTAATTTCCTTTCAGATTGAAAAAAAAAAAAAAAAGAATTTTATCACCCTAAATAGTCACCATTAACATCTGGGTGCATTCCTTTCAGGAATTTTATCAGCTATAACTAAAAAGCAAAAAAAGTTTAGTAAACATGAAATCACAATATATATGCTTTTTTTTATCATGGAGAAAAATCCTTCTGTCCTATACCTCAGCAATGGTCCTCTTTCATTCTCTCTCTCAGATAACGATACTTTTTTCCACATCTATCTATATACTCATAAAGTGAGAATCTACAGAGGTTTTATAAAAAATGGTATCATGATTTGTAGTGATCCGTGATTTCACTACTCTCATTTAATGACACAGGAAATCACTCCACTCTCACCAAGAATTTCTTCGTATGCCATAGTGTACAATGACATAGTACAACTTATTCAACTATTCTGTGAGCAGAGGAGTAGGTACATGTACACCACATATTCCAATTCATGGTTTTCATCTCTCATCACTTCCCTATCTCTCTCTCCCACTATCTCTTGATCCTCTTTTCAACTGAGATCTATCTCCCTATTTCCTGCTGTCTTTATTTCGCTACTTATTTATAATACCTTATGTGAGAAAATGTTATTTAAGGCTTTGTATCTCATTTATTTCACTTAACATTATAGTCTCAAGGTGCAGCCAATTTTCTACAAGTGCTCCAAGTTTATTTTTGTTATTTTAAAGAGACCAAAACCAAGCAAAATAAAACAGAAAAGGCCAATCAAAACAAACCAATGTAAGTGACAGAGGACTTCAAAACAATAGGAAATCAGTAATGGTTATCATAATGTCTTGTCTTCAAAATAGCTGCAGATGCCTTCAGACATAGTAAAAATCAAATAAAACAGAACAGAGTAGAACCAACAAAAACAAAACAGTAAATGCAATAAAGGACTTCAAAACAAGACAATAGTGAATTCAAAATGGCTACCATAATATATTCTGCTTTGTTTTTCTTGTTGTTTTTCTGGTACTGGGGATTGAATTCATGACCTCGCTCTTGCCAGGCAGGTACGTATTGCCACTGAGCTAGATCTCCAGCCCTAACTTGCTATCTTTGAAATACCTAGCCATGCCATAGGATATAACAAAATCAAACGAACCAAAACAGAATAAAACTCAACCTATCAAACCAATGAAAACAACACAGGACTTAAAAACAAGATAATACGGAATTAACAATGGCTACCATCTTCAGAAGGAGATCCCCCATACATGCCACACTGCATATCATTTTCCTCCAAATAGATGATCAGACCACTGGCCCTCGACCTGCAAAACCAGTGAAACACCAAACACCACAAGCATCAAATTGCATTTCACCTGAATAGCTATCATTGCAGCCTGTGTTTCTCTGGATCAGCCAGTTTCCTGGGTTGGGGTGAGGGGAGTTGGCTCTTATTTTCCAGCCCGTGAGACAAAAGGGCCTGGGGTCTGACTGTACCCACACGGGTGGCAGCCCACACCTGGCACTAGTTTGCAAGGAGGGCTTGTTTCTTTGTTTTTCTTTGTAGCACAGTAGTACTCCATTGTGTGCAAATACATTTTCTTCATCCATTTACCTGGTGATATACAGATGGGCCATTTCCAAGACCTATGATTTATACTGCTATAAATGTAGGTATACAAGCATCACTGTAATACAGTGTATTTGCCTCTTTCCTGAAGATACATTGAAGGGGAATAGCTAGGTCAAATGAAATTTATAGTTTTAGATTTTGGAGAATCTCCACGTTGATTTCCATAGAAGCTGTACTAGTTTTCATTCCCACCAAAAATATAGAAGGATTCATTTTGACATGCAGCCTCTCCAGCATTTATTATTTGATTTCTTTATGATGGCCATTCTTTCTAAGATGTGAAATGTCTATTTATTTCACTTGCACAATTTTTAACTGAGTCTTTTATTGGGGGGGAATCTAACTTTTTAATTTTCTCTCTATTCTATATATTAGTGCTCTGAGGAACAGCTGGCAAAAATCTTTTCTTGTTCTTTAGTTTCCCTCAATCTGTTGTTTCTTTTGCTATGCAGCTTTCTGATACAATCTCATGTATTGATTCTTGGTATCATTTTTTGTGCAACAGAGTTCTATTCATAAAGTCCTTGCTTATGCCTGACTTCAAGAGTTTTCTCTATTTTGTCTTCCTAAATAGTTAGATGTTTCTTTTTTGTAACATTTTGTTTGCTAACCCATTTTGATTTTAGTTTAGTGCATAGTAAGAGATATGTGTCTAGATTTTGGATAGCCAGTTTTCCCAACTGCATGTATTAAAGAAGTAACCTTTATGTCTGGGTATTTTTGGTCCCTTTGTCAAAAATCAAATAGTTGAATGTGCTTCTGTTCCTTTAATCTTCGTGTCTGTGTGCCAGCACCAGTAGCACTGTAATGTAACTTCAAGTCTGGGATGTTAATGCCTCCAGCTTTGTTCTTTATACTCTGGATTACTATCAGGACTCTAGGTCTCTTTTCGTTCGATGTAAATTCCATAACTTGCTCCAGTTCTGTGAAGAATGCTGTTGGAATTTTGATTGGGATTACATTCAATCTATATATTAATTTTAGACATATGGTTATTTTGACTACATTTGTTCTACCTATCCAGGAACAGGGGTATCTTTTTCTGATGTCTCCTTCAATTTTTTCAGAATACAACAGTTTTTGCTGTAAGTTCTTTCACTTTCTTAGGTTAAAAATATTTTTCTTGGGGCTGGGGGTTTAGTTCAGCGGCATAAGCGCCTGCCTTGCAAGCAGGCAGTTGTGAGTTCGATCCCCGGTACTGATAAAAAGGAAAAAGACAAAAAAAAAAATTTTTTTTCTTGGTGCATTGTGAACAGTATTTTTTTCTTTACATTTTTTAAATCAGTAAGTTCATTATTAGTATACAGGAACACTATTAATTTTGTTAATTTTGTATCCTGCTACCTTACTGATTTTGGTTATTAATTCTAGGAATCTTTCAGTGAATTTTGGGGGGGGTTGTCACCTATGTAGAGGAAGCATCATGTCATCTGTATATAATGATAACTTGCTGTCTTCCTGTCCTACACGTATCTCTTGTATTTCCTTCTCTTGCCTAATTGCTGTTGCTAATGTTTTTATAGAAAAAAGTAAAACAAAATTTCATAACAAAACAATAGGAAAATAACAATAGTTAATACATTGAGCATTGTTATATTTAAAGTAGTTAATCAAAATATGAGATTTAGGCTTAAAAAATTCTCCAAAAGATACTAGCAGAAACCTTTTTTCAATAAATACAATTAGTATAACCATCTTAACTATCTTATGTGTGTGTACATGTGTGTATATATATCTTTATACATCTATCTTATATATATCTATAGATAGATCTGTAGATAGATAGATTTTTTTTTCTTTCCATTCATTCTTTTTTCCTTTTTCCTGTCCCAGTTGGAACAGTTTCCTTTTGAACAGTTTCTTTCCAGTTCATAGTATCTATTGCATGTTTTGGATCTTATTTATTCTTTCAGTCTCTCGCACTAGGAGACAATATGATGTTTACACATGTGAGTCTGATTTATTTTACGTATGAGTAACATTTCAAGTTGCAACCATTTACCTATGAAAGTCTCCAGTTTATTCCCCTTAGTACTGAGTAGTACTCTATCATATCAGGAGACCATATATTTTTTATCCATTCCTCGGGTGATGGGCTTAGTTCTTCACTGTCTAGGGACTTTTGTAGCTTCTTCGCCCCTGTGTTGTTTCAGTCTTCAAAAATTTAATTCCTCAGGTTTTCAGAGACTTGCCCCTGCCTCTGAAACATCATAGTTCTTAGTATGTGCCATATCTGTTAAATTAGCTGCTTACCATTAGCTGAAAAGAATCTAAATCATTAAAACTAGAAAATCTTAACTTACTCAATTCACAGATTTAGAAAATTATTAATAAACCATACATAAATGATACAGATTAATTCCTTGCTTGGGTTATGATTTTATATTCACAAAATTTTTGTACTTTTCTGCTAAACCTCAAGATCTAAAGAAAATATACTGTTTAGCTGTTAACTTCAAGTGACAATATCCAGTACTATTTCAATATAAACAACTTAATCAATGTATGTTACCTCAGGCCACGAGCTTTTTGGAGACATTAATGCACCTTCACATAAAGCTGACTGTTGTTCAAGCTACTTGTAAATATCACATATGCCTGTAGGCTTGAAATCATCTAAAATTGTTGTATCTGTGAGAAAATATAATAGGTTAAATGCTATTTTAGTTAGTTCTAGAGGGTTTAATAGCTTTCAAAAATTAAGATTTTTATTTCAAGAAAAAAGGGTCTATTTGAATCCCCTAACTTGGGATATTCTGTTTATGACTAAAGATAAATGAATTATTCTGTTCAATATTTTACACCTTTAAAAATAAAACTAGGAACTATGATGGGGTAAATGGGAAAAGAAAAGGATAAAAGAATTGAAATACAAGGTAGTTATACTACTAGTTATAGTAATACACAATGTATTAACCATTGTTACTCATCTCCTTTTGAAATTTTTTCTGTTTAAATACAATTAAAAAACAAAAAAGATTTCTATGCGAGATTCTAAGCGAGAATACTCATAATTTTATGATAGATAAATGTTAACATTTATAGTAAATGATTTGAATACCCTATATGTGACTCAGTACTTTAAGCATGTTTAGGATTACCAGTATTGCTGTGAGAAAAACAGAAACAAAATTCACACTGATTTTCTTTTGTGTTTAGATCCATCATGCTCAGAAATTTAAAACACTAAAGAAGGAATGTCCTCAGTGGGAGACTGTATAAGTAAATTGTAACACTTCTATTTAATGGAGTACCTCGAAAAGATTAAAAAGAATGAGTTAATTTGCAAAATCAGGAAAAAGTTGAAAAATGTATTCTTAAGAATAAGACATGTATAGGAAAGCTCTATATATTGCTAAATTAAACAATGACAACTGTATAGGTAACATCTGCAAATGCATAAGCGTATGCAAATGAAAAAGTACTTTCAAAAGCCTAGAAAAATATACACCAAATTGTTATAAATGATTATCACTAGTAAGGGCAGTGTGACGTGTATGTATTTTTGACTGTCAAAATACTATATAAGAAGGCATTTATTTAGTACTTAAATAATTTTTAAAAGTAGGAAAAATAAATTAGAATGCCTAACCATTCTAGACTGTAAGGATGGATTATACACATTGTCTCACTTCGAAGTCCTGACAAAACTGTGAGATAAGTTTTAAATTAAAGCATAGCCAATTAAACAGCAGTCTAAATTTAAATACAGGGCTCTCTGAAGAGGAACTGTATGGGTGCTCTTTTCATTATACCATAAAGGCTCACAAACAGTGCTTTATTGAGAAGCTAAGAACGTTAATTCTTGCCTTTTTTTTTTCCTGCCTTAAACAGAATACTGCTACAAAATTATATGCATATTTTCACTTCCTTAATGACTCTTGCCTATTATTAGAGCTCATTTGAACCCTCAAATTTGTAAGTCTACAATTCTCCATAGATAATAGATCTATCTTAAATATAAAATTGGATAAAACATATATTAAATATAAAATTTGTCTATTCAACTTACTCAAATAAGATGTGAAAAGGACATTCTACCATTCCTACTTTATTTTTAATAAAAAGGTATTAAGTTCTTCCAGTGACCTTTAGAGGAGAAACATGGCCCATAAAATCTATTTAAGGGTATTAAATCCTGCTGATGTTTCATGTGTTGACCTTATGAACACCAATCACTCAATTAGCTATTACACTTCCCTTATTTATAGTCCAAGAAAATACTTAGCTATAACGTATTACAATTTTACATGGTTTCTGCTAGTTTTATTTTAACACTTTTAATCTTACTAAAAAGTTAATAGAAATCCTTTTTTCTCTTTTTTTTTTTTAAAAGCAAAACAAATGCATTTAGAAGTCAAATAAATTAATTAATGTTACCAGGCATGGTTGCTGTATTCACAACAGTAACTCCAGTGCCAGTGTGGTCTGGAACTTAGTGAGGGCTTAATAAACACTTACTGAACAAATGAAATTAATATCTTCTTACATCTAAATTTTGCCAAAAGTTCCTTAGAATCAACTATGATGAATAAGGCGATGCATCAGGGTAGATGAAATAAGATTGGCTCGTCAATAACACAAACTGTGAAGTATTTCAACTTGTTCTCTTCTGCTCTACTGCATTTTTTTCTTCTAAGGCTTACAAAAGCAGATGTGAATGAAATCACAAAAGGTGACTTAGAAATAATTCGAGAAATGGTGATAATCACTAGGACATATTTACGTATTTGTAAGGGGCCATTTATATCAGAAAATACCTATCTGAATGTAGAAAGTTTATCAAAAGAAACCCAGAGTCATTATTGCGTATTTATATAACATGTTAAAATTTTACATTTTAAATGTCTAAGATTTAACTGAGTTTATCACTATACAATCTTCTCAATTTTCATGAGATGTTTAATTTTAGAATGTATTCTGTTATTCTAGTGATAAAAATGTGACATTGTTTTGGTGTGTCATGTTTTATTCAGCAGAAATAATATTTTCAACTTATTTAGCATGTTGAAAATAGACTTGAACCATTTCCATTTATCATTTATACTTTGGTAAATTACTGTCTTGGCAAAATTCAATAATTCCTTTAATATAAACTGTTACTACTAGTAATTAAAAACTGTCCTGACAGGACACTGTACAATAGATACAAACAAAAGAGGTCTTAAATTTCAATTTAGAAAATACACAAAAAGCTATGAATTCTGAAAGTAGTTTACATTCATTTCTAACAGTTTATAGTAACATTTAATAAAAATATGTATAACCAGAATAAAACCAGAAACACTTTCTAAGACAGTATAGAGTTTGCACATGTATTAATCTGGTTTTCACTGCTGTGCCAAAATACCTGTGATAGTCAACTTGAAAGAAGGAAAGCTTTCTTTTGGTTCACAGTTTCAAGGATGTCAGTCCAAAGATGTCTGGGCATATTGCTTTGGGCCTGTGTGTGGTAGCATAACTGGGAGGGGGGCACAGCACAGAAAGCATGCTCACCTCATAAGGGCCAGGAAGCAGAGGAGAGAGAGGGTACTAGCATCCCAATATCCCCTTCAATAGCAACTTCCTCAGTACCTAAACTTGCTTTCCACCAGCCCCACCTGCTAAAGGCTCATCATCTCTCAGCTGTGCCACAGGCTGGTGACCAAGGCTTTACCACATGGGCTTTTGGGAAACACCCCATGACCAAACTACAGCTGTGGGTAATGACTGCTAGTTAACTTTATTCCTTGTATAATGCAAGGTTCAATCAAAAGAGGTAACACAACCCATTCCTCACCCTCATCATCAGAACATCAACTTTTGAGGGAAGACTATCCTAATACCTAAAAAAACACATGGGGTTTTTTTAGCTTTTTTTTTTTTTTTAATTTAAGGAGAAAAAGAAAGAAAAACAAAAAAGGGTACAAGTTATACAGAATTTCATAAAAAATAAACAACAGGAAATCACTAATACATTACATATTGTTATCTTAGAAATAGTTGTTCAAGTTACAAAATTAAAGCATATACAGTGGACTTTCAAACAGACTGGAAACAGTTTTGTTCAATGATCCAACAAAACTCAGTAACATGGTTATCTATCTTATACACTTAAATATATATGCAGTTATATTCTTTAGAGCACTTTCTTTCCCTTTCTTTTGCACAATGACAATTACGCCTTTTGGGTTTTATTACTCCCACCATTCTTATTACTTTTTTTTGAAGAGAGGAAAAACAAATGTGACATAATAGAACAGAGTCAGTCATATCAAAAGGATGGACATAATAGATAATGTAAAAACAAAACACTAGGTGATCAACAATGGTTACCATACTGCCTCTTGCTATCTTAAAACGAACTGCCTATATCATCAGTTATAATAAAATTGAACAGAATAGTAAAGAATAAAAGAAAAACATTGAGACATTACAGGACTTTAAAAGAAGATAATAGTCAACCAGGATGGGCGTCAAAATGAATCTTATTGTCTTTACAGTTGTTGCCTATACTTTCGAACTTGGTACTATCAAACAGCAGAATAGAGGAAAATCAGTCAAAGGAAGATGGTGAGGGCTATACAGGGTTTCAAATCAAGTTAATAGGAAATCTAAGTGGGTTACAAAAAAGCTGCTGTTATCTATCCACCATGTTCTTCTCAACATATGGGCTTTGAAAACACTTTGTAACTTTTACAATCTCTTCCGAGTTTAGCCTCATTTTTTTTTTTTTTTTTGTCTTTTTCCTCTTTATCAGTACTAGGGATCGAATTCATAACTGCCTGCTTGCAAGGTGGGCACTTATGCCGCTGAGCTAAATCCCCAGCTCCGTTAAGCCTCATTTTAAGAGCAGGGAAAATTATATAGCCTAAGAGAATAGTTATGATATATTTAATGAAGAAAAAAAAAAAAAAACCTAGCAAAGTACATATTCAATACTGATGGTTTTCCCTTTTCTACCTTAAACTTTATCATCTCTTCTGGTACTCAGAATGGCACTGGGCATAAAATTGGAAATCAAGGCATTCTAAATTAATTTTGATTATAATTAGCTTTGCTATGTTAATATCAGAATTCTTTTGTTCCATAAAAGGAGAGATGCCCCACATCTGATTTTTAATAGGTGCATTTAAGATCACAGAACTGTAATACAAAAATAGGTATTCTTTAAATTCTAATTCATTATGTGAAATACTTTAAACTAGTTTGATTTAATATTTTTCTTGTCTATTCTATATGTAGTTAACTTTACCATATTTTTAGTTTTTGATGTTATGTAAAAACAGAAAGAAAGCAATTCTGGGTGAACAGTAAATAAGGCTATTAAAATTTTGCCACACTTTATAATTTAGTTGTAAAGATTGCACTACAGTAAGAAATTAAAATAAACACTAGAGTCATTGAAATAGGTATTTAGGGTATTCAGTTTATACTAACCACAATGAAACTATTACTTCTATAACTGAAAACTGCAATGGGAGTCAGCTTTAAACTTCTTAGTTTCTTGTATCTGAAGACTGCTTGCAGTTTCTCATAATTTTCAAAGAAAATTGCCATATACTTGAAGCATCCACCCCCATTTTTATGTTCATTATGTAAGTTTTATGAATCTTTCTTTACAAGCATACCTACAGGGGAAAAAGACTTCTGAAGTCAATGTTTATTGGCATCTTTTTGCTTTAAATGATAAGCTGCATGACATATGCAAGAAATCAAAAGGAACCTTACCAAGATCCATCACCATTTATTCTGGAGCCTTCAAAAAGACCATCAAACAATCAGCACTTGTTTCTCAAAGAAATATTTGAGGAAAAATGAATTAGACTGGGGATAGAGATAGGCTTAACTTTTAATGCTGACCAATTATGCCTCCATTTTCATCCTCATTGTGAGGAAATTTTTTGAAAATGGAAGCACAACTGTAGACACAGCATTGCTCAATCCGAATTCACATTTTAAGGAGATCTGGAGTTCTACAGAGGCAGTGTTGCTACTTTTTCATAAATTAAGAGAGGGGAGAGAAGGAGAAAAAAGACAGCATAAGATGTTAAAGAAGACAAAGACCAATACTGAATAGCAGGTTGGCTTTTTTAGGAAAACCTATCTCTACAACTCCAACAAAGTGAAACCCTGAGCCAAACAATGTAGCTTAAATATCAAGACTAACATTTGATTTATGAACACTGTGACAAAGTGAATTAGATGAAATAGTGTCGATTTTCTCTTTGTGGAAGGATAAACATGCTACAGACAACTTTTTGAAGTAACAATATGGATGTAATCCTTTCACTACAAGGAAAGCAAACGTTAGTACACAACGGTGTGGGGTAATGGAGACTCACTGGAATGTCAGATGATCTGAATTTTAGAAATATTAGCAATAAAGGACTGTTGGAAAAGCCCGTTAGCAATAAAGGACTGCTGGAAAGGGGTGGAATTCTGGACACAAGAATTCAAAACAGTCCTTCAAGGTCCCTGAATTAAGATGGGTGATAGCAGTGATACAGAGGGGAGGAAACAGTCAAGAAATACTTTTAAAAAGAGACAGGAAAGGCTTAAATTTGGTCTGGACAAAGGAAAATATCAACACTGCATACAGTGAAACAGAGCATAAGAGTCTTCTAACTTTTAATAATTAACTTTACATCTTGCTATGAATATTTTTCATCATTTCAACCAGTAAATGATTATTATCAAAGCTACAAACATACTGAGAATTGAGATTAAGTACATATAGTAAGTTAATTTCGCTTCATTTGATATTTCCATAAAATTTAGGTAACACAACCAAAAAAGGACATTCCCAAATTGACACAAAAAAAAATAAAAGCTCATATGAATAGATTCCACAATGTATATGGTAGACAGGCACTGTATCACTGAACTACTGCCTCAGCCTTAATAACTCAAATCTTAAGTGGCTAAAAAGGAGGGCTCAGTAAATGGTGAGATTACTAATAATAGAGTGACAAAAGCTGACTAAAATTTTACATGCAAAAATTCTCAATAAAATAATTGCAGGATGAATTCACTACCACATTAAAAAAGTCAAACGCCATTATCAAGTTGGTTTTATCCAGGAATGCAAGGATGGTTGAGTGTACACAAATCAGTAAACAAAACACATCACATAAATAGAATCAAGAATAAAATAACATGATCATCTCAATATACACAAATTTTTTGATAAAACTCAACATCTTTTCATGATAAAAACTTTGAAGTACTCAGACACAAAAGAATCATATACCAACATAACAAAGGCTATATATGACCCATAGTCACCAACATAATGGAAGATCATCGAAACATTTCCTGAGATCAGAAACAAAAGAAGGATATCTACTCTCACTGCTCCTACACAACACAACTAGAAATTTTGCCCAGACCAATCAGGCAAGGCAAAGAAATAAAAGGCATTTAAATAGGAATAAGAAAAGTTAAATTGGCCGGGATCTAGCTCAATGGCCCAAGCACCTGCCTGGCAAGTATAAGGTTGTGAGTTCCATTCCTAGTACCAAAAAAAAAAAAAAAAAAAAGAAAGAAAGAAAGAAAGAAAAAGTCAAATTATCCATTTGCGCCAAAGTACTACACAAGATCAACATATAAAAATCAGCATTTCTACATAGTGGTACCTCAGTACTCATCATTAATTGTTTTAGGAGTACTGTATCAAACAAATTGTTTTGGCTGGAAAGGATAGTGAGTCACTAGGCAATTGACACCAAAAATTCTAGCTTGTATTCCAAGTACCAAATCAGCAAGTACTGAGAGAAAAGAAAAAACGTGTTAAGTATGAAATCTGACAAGTTTAACAGTTGTCTAGTTCTACGATGTAACTGTACACCAACCATGAACTTGCTGAGAAAGAAGAAATTAACCAAACAATCACATATGCAATAGATACACACACGTTAGGAATAAATATCAGGATATAAAACACCTCTATGGTGAAAATAACAAAGCACTTAGGAAAGAAATTAAAGACTAAGAAGTGAAAAGACACTTACCTATGTTAATATGTTAGGAAAACTAGTATTGCTAAAACTTACATACTGTCCAAAAATAAATCTATAAATCCAATGCAATACTCATCAAAATACTAGTAATATTCTTTATAGAAGCAAGAAAAACAAACATTTATAATAGAAGCACAAAAGACCCTAAATAGCCAAATATTACCCTAAATAGCCAAATATCTTAAGCAAACAGAGTAAAGCTACACTACAGATATACTATAGAACCACAGTACCCAAAACAACAGTTCGTAGCATGAAAGGCAGACTGACCAATGGAACACGAGAGAGGACCAGGAAAGAAATCCACATAAATTCAGTTAACTGACTCATGACAAAAGTACCAAAACTGTACACTGGAAAAGAGCCAGCATCTTGACACAAAATGGGGCTGGGAAAACTTAATAAACATTAGAAGACTGAAATTCAACCCGTATCTCTTACAGCGCACAAAAGTTAATTAAAAAATGCATGAAAGATCTTAATGTACGACCTAACACTTCAAAACTATCAAAGGAAAACATAGAGACAACACTTCATGATTTGGTATAAGCAATGAATTCTTGGATAGGACTTCAAAAGCACAAGAAACAAAAGTAATAAAAAATGAGACCACATCAAATCAAAAGAATTCTGCAAAGCAAAGGATGCAATCAATAGAGTGAAGGCAGAAAAAGAATGAAAGAAAATCTTTGAGAGCTATTCATCTGACTGATATTCAGAATGTACGAAGAACTCAAGAAACTTAGCAGCAAAAGCAACCGAATTTAAAAAGAGCAAATGATCCCCCCAGACATGTCTCAAAAGAAGATATGTAAATGACATGTAAAAGACATGTGAATGTATATACATGAATAAAATTCTCAACACGTTTAGCCACAAGGAAATGCAAATTCAAGCTAAACTGAGCTTCCAACTCATCCCAACTAGAATAAGTATCATGGAAGGGCTGGAGAAAGGACAGTTGGAATGACTATTACAGAAGGGGAGTAAAGAAGAACAAAGAAAGAAGTAAAGAAGGAGAGAAAATAAAGAAGGAAAGACTAAATACTGGCAAGGATGTGGAGAAAAATCAACCAATATGTATGCACTTTTGATGGAAATATAATTAATACAGCTACTATGAAGAACAGTATGGACGTTCCTCAAATAACTAAAAACAGAACTACCACATAATCTAGCTATCCTACTCCTAGCTATATATCTCAAAGAAATTAAATCAGCATATAAAAATAATACCAGCAAATCATATTTATTGCCACACTACTTACAGTAGCCAAGATACGGAATTAGCCTAGGTGCTAACAACACTAATAAAACAAATTCAGTAAAGTAATAAGACATAAAATCGATATAAAAGAATCAGTACCTTTTCTACATAGCAGTATTTCAATACTCATCACTTAATTGGTTTCAGGAATACTATACTAAATAGTACACTGAATAGATTTTTAAAAATGGTGTATACCTACACAATATAAAGAATGAAATTCCATGCACTGCAGGAAAATAGATAGAACTGAAGGACATCATATTAAGCAAAATGAGCCAGACCTAGAGGAAAAGTACTACATATTTTTTCCCCTGTGTGGAAACAATAAAAGGTAACCTGAAAGCAAAAGAGGAACTACTAGAAACTGGGAAAAGGGTTGGGGGTAGGAGTAAGACAGGAAGTAGGGAGAGGCTGGAAGAAGGGTAGATGGTCATGATTGACACACAACACATTCATGCATGGATATATAACAGCAAATACTATTAATTTATACAATCAGTATTTGCTAATAATTATAGTAAAACTTTAAACTAATGTAAAAGTAATGATGCATGCTATTTTGAAAGACTAAAATGAAGAACTGAGAAAATAACATATCAAAACTGATAAAAATGCCCAATTTTTATTGTATACTCAAGTTTCTCTCTATGTCTTTCTGGAAGCCACTTGATATTTTAAGTATCATATCAATTTATCTAAGGAAATCAACTTCCTCAACTTGTAAAAAATGAATGAAAAAAAGCTATGAAATTAAGACATGAAAAAAAAAATTTAAGGACCAAGAAGTCACACCATTGTTGGTAAAACAGCAAATGAAATGTATAAGAAAAAAAGGAACAAATAGAATATAAAACCCAGTGAGAATTTTTTAGTGACCAGTTCATTTAATAACCTAATCACATGAACTGCACTAACATTAACAGACATTAAATGAGTACTGTCTGTATCCAGAATTGTTCATTATAACTTGTATAAAAATATCAAATTCTATTATTTGCCTATTTAAAAAACTAGAAAAAAAAAATTCTGGTCACCTTGAACTCTGCAAAAAGTTCCCCCAGGCTAAGCTTTCTAAGGAAAGTCCCTGACTTATAATGTTTCAATTTACAATTTTTCAGCTTTACAATGGTACAAAAGTCATAAGCAGTAGCAATCATACTTTAAGTTTTGAATTCTAATACTTTCCCAGGCTAGCACACTGGCTACCATACATCTCACGATGCTGGGTAGCACAGCTCCCAGTCTGCCACTCAATCACAGGGAAAACACATACTCTACTGAGTTACTATTGTTTCTGAGACACAGATATTTCATAAATGACATGAGATACTTATCATAAAACAGATTTTGTGTTAGAAGATACTGGCTACCCCACTGTAGGTTAATGGCTTTTGTACATGTGAGGTAGACTTTGGTAAGGCATGATTTCTCTAAGTTAGATGTATTAAAAGCATTTTGATTTATAACATTTTCAAATAATGATGAGCTTTTAAGATATAATCCCATCACAAGTCAAAGAATATCTGTAGTGTAAATAATATCACAAAGGTCCAGTTCACATTAATTTGAAATGAATGAGAGAATATCACCAAGATACACATAGTAGTGACTGTCATATACTTAAGGAGTAGTAGGCATGATGAATGATGAAGACAGAGACAGTTCCATGCTTGGAGCAGAGGTTCCTCCAGAGTTTGTATTTTGTCTCTGTTACTCATTAGTTGAGTAACTTACATGAAATACTTTATTCTTTTGTTTGATGCTTTTCAAAAGAGGGCAATAATATTATAGCATAGAATTATGAGATTTAAACGTAAAGGATTTAGAACACTACTTGTAACACAATACTACAAGTATTAAATAAACATTGCTTGTTTAAATGATTCTCACAGCAATCATCATCAACATGATAATAGTAGTAGCAGTACCACTACCACTATTACCATCAATAGGTACTTTGTACACATTATTTGATCTTCACATACATAATACAGATATGTACATTTCTATTGTATAATGAGAAATAGTACATGACAATGCATTTTACAGTTTCTAAGTATCAGTACTCATGTTTGAGCCAATAGCCTAAAATCAATACAATAATCATATTATGACTTTCTCTCAAAAGGGGGCAGTAAGAACTTATATGTGAAAAACAACAGCACTTTCTAACCATTATGATTTACTGAACAATTATTATACACTTTAGTAATAAGGCAGTGAAAAAAAAAGATGATGTCTATGTTTTCATATAGCTTTAGTAGATAGAGATGGACAAGAAAGCTATGAAGGGAGAAAATATTAAAACTGAGCAGTGTGCTCTGGAGAATTAACATTAAGAGTAGTATGTCAGGGGCCACTTAGATCAAACGAATAGAAAAGACCTTTCTAAAGAGGCTAAGTTTCAGATGAGAACCAAAAAGACAAGCAAAAAATAAGCTGCCCAAAAAAGCAACACAGAGATTCCAAGACAGAGAAAATAGCTAACAGAGAACGCTAAACTGAAAATGACACAATAACTTTAAGAATCCCCAAAGCCACAATATTTGCAAGCAGTTGAGGCAGAGAAAATAATCCATGAGGAGGTCAGAGAAGTAGGCAAGTGTTACAAACTCTTGAGGCTCTGCCACCAAGGGAAAGTATTGGGAATTTTAAACTAAGATAATAGAGGGATCCAATTAAAAGATTTTAGGAAATAAATAATGTGATTTGATTTACCTTTTTGCAAGTGTTTTCACTGCTAGGTGAAAAACAACGTAGTAAGATAAGCCTCTGGAGACAAAGAAATGAGGACATTTCAGTAGGCTAGATCAGAATAAAAGTAGTATGAATTACTAAAGCTGAAAAAACAAAGATTTGGCATACATTTTACAGATGGAGTAGAAAAGATTTATAGCTGAACTGAATATAAATGGTGAGGAGAGGAGTAATTCCTATCTTTTTAGCTGAAGCAGCTAGAAGAATGATGGCTTAGTTTACCAAGGTGGAGAATATATAAGGGAGAACATGTTTGAGAAAAGAATAAGACTGAAAGAAAGGATCCACTTAGGGCTAGGTTACATTGGAGATGCTCAGCATATGCCCATTTGGAAATGCTCAGTGGGCATCTAGCTGCAAATCAGGAATTATAGACAGTCCTCTTTCTCTGAATGCAGGGAATACAAAAACAAAACAGCAAGAGGAAAATGAATGGACAGTGTGAATAGCTAGTTACAATCCAAAACAGTGACATAGGTCATCTCACTTAGGAAATCTGAAGCATCATCTTTGCTTTGCATATTGACACACAGAGAGATTAAGCTTTAAGAGCAACAAGATTCAGGCCAACAGAACATGCTATATCACCTAACTCTAATAAAATTACAAGTTGAGGTTTAGTAAAAACAAATCAGAGCTCCTAATAGGATAACATTTGTAAGTGTTTCTCAAACATTTCATCCTATGAAGGAAGCCCATTATATTCCCAATATAAGACAAAAGTACTATACCTAAAATAACTACTTGAACTGGTGTTTTATAGAAGTTTTTATAGAAATGGTCAGAAACAATGCTTTTAGAGTCAGTGATTAACAAAAAACAGAAAGAAAGTAAAATGAAACACGGTGAGTTCTACCAATATTAGTGTCTTGGCTTATTCAAGCTAATTATAATTTAGTATGCCAGTTTTTTTAAATCAAATGGCTAATTTAAGAGTTGACAGCAGAAAAGAAAGATAAGGGATCATATTTGTGTATATAATAGATCCATATGCTCACTTCAGCAGCACATATACCAAAATTGTGTACATAAGTCCTCACTCTATAATAAATAAAAACAATATTGCAAAAGATACATTTTTAGGAACAATAACTAAAATGTATCGAGTGCTACTAAATATCAAATATTTTATACATCTTGCTTAATCCTCACAACAAGCTCTTCAGATAGGCTTTATTACAGTCACTTCTACAGAGAAAGATGCAGACTTTGAAAAAGACTCTGAACTAACTTATTCAAGATCAAAATACGTAGTAAACAATACAGCCAGGATTAGATTTTGAGTATAAATACACACTGCACTCTGGTTGTTTTTTGTTTGTTTTGCTTTGTTTTAGATGGGTTGAGGTAGTACTGAGAATGCAAGCAAAGACCTTCACACTGAGCTACACACCCAGCTCTTTTTGTTTGTCTGATTGCTTCAATAAATTGCCTTGGCTGGGCTCAAATTTCTGATCCTCTTGTATCAGCTTGTCAGAGTGCTAAAGGTCAGGTCTACCATACCCCCTGGCTAATCTTTCATGGGCCCTCTGTAAGTAGAGGCCAATGACTAGGAAGTACCTCGGAGCCTCAAGCCTATGGTCTTTTCAAGCCACAAGAACTTTTGGTTAGCTAACTACTAAATTAGTCTGAGAACACAGGCTACACAAATGTCTTTTAAAAACAGTATTGTACACATAAAATGAAAAATTGTGTTTGCTTAGATCATACAACAGAATTTTACCAGGTTCTGATTCCAATCAAATTAGTACAAGAAAATTAACCAAAAAACCCTAAAACAAAGGTAAATGAACAAACAAGTCATTGGTGGAGACACACATATCAGAGGCTGATAAACTTAGTGAGACAAGACAGAGGATTGGTGAGGACTCATTTTAAAGGAACAATTTCTTAAATTATGTTATCTTTTGAGAACAAAAGTAAAAGTACCGAGTCATTTCTTTTCTCATCAAAATATAGTATAATCATTTCAAATAACTGAATGGTGGTAACAGAGCAACTACTTCAAATGAACTATGTACCACAGCAGCCACATGAGAAAAATGGAAGCAATTGGAGGTATTCAATATTATACTCCTTCCTTAATATTACTTACTTTCTTTTGCTTATTGTTTTTTCATAACTTTATTATTTTGTGTATTTTATTCCAACATATTCATTTTTCTCCCCAAGGTTCTTTAAAGAAAAAACTGGATATCAAGATCTCTCTTTCAATTTAGGCAGTCAAAACAAATTATACCACAGTACATACTGACACATTAGTAGTCAGAGCACAACTAGAGTACGCACACAGAAATGAAAATGCAGGACTCACTCCAAATTTGATAAAGAGCAAAAACAAAGAAAAAAGATTGAAAGCAGAAACATATCTAGAAGGATTAAGGACAGTTAAAATACACAAAACAATCAGGTGTGCTGGAAACTGATTTTCCAAAATCAAGACACTTGTTTTAATTCTGGGGAAATATTAATCAGTTTCTAGTTAAAAATACTAGTAAACAGCTCAGCTGTGAACTCAGGACATGCTTTAAAATGGTTATTAAATGAAAGCATGCAATAAATACTCTCTTATAATGATACTGTCCAAGGAACTACAATAAGGGAAAACAAATCATTTATAACATAAATGTAGTATTTCCAAATTAGTATTAATTATACATGCAAACCACTTTTAAGTATTTATGTTGGCAGATAAAGTTTTAGGTCTTTCTTTATACTCTTGTTAAAAACAGTCATTTTACAAAATCAAATGAACCTAGATATTCAAACAGCAGCAAAAGGAGGAACATGTGCCATTACCAAACCAGAGAGTGTACCTTCCTGACAACTCTGCAAATGTGTCCTTTGCATGGCATGTTCTACAGTCACAAATCAGTGCAATGTCAGACCCTGCCATGAGCTTCTATAATTGGCTGGCATCCTGGTTGCCCAGAACAAACTAGTGGACAAAAGTCCTCACTTTTCTTACCGTGACATTGGGCACTGAAATTCTTACTGTTGCATAATTCATTGTTGTTGTGGGCTAATGTCTCATATGTCCTTGCCCTTTTTTTCTGACTATCAACAGATCATGAGTCTTCAAAACATGGAACCTGATGGGTTCTGCTGGGACGGGACTCCTCTAGGGTCAACATGACATCTGCGTAACATGGTGTTAGGCCCCAAACAACAGTGTATCTCTCTTACACTAACTTCCATGTTCTTCTAGTTCCAAAATAAACTTACCCCTTCTTTTTGGAACATGCACCAAAGGCCCTCCAGTCTTCTCCTAACACAGTGACCTGTTCACTGACATAGTCTCCACCCCTATCCCAAGACCATAAAAGCAATTCCCTGGCATTACCTCTCTTGAGGGCCCTTGTACTCTCTTGCAACCCTCCTGTGCTGCTAATAAGGTGGGGTTTTTTTTGTTGTTTTGTTTTGTGTCTCTCAACTGCACTAAAAATATCTTAACATTTTGGTGCCAACATTCAGATCGTTTAGGGCATGCAGCTCCTGAGGGTTACCCCAGTTTGAGCTCCCCCCACCAAAGAGCTACCCGGGCTGTTTCCCTTGTCTCTGCCATTGCTGTTGCCGTGGCCAGCCTCCATTCAATACCAGTCCACTTACTACACATGCGCCATTCCTCATCCTGGAAGCTCCTGTGCCTGCCTCTCTCTCTCAAAATCATGAACCCATGGGTCAGGACTCCCTCATCTCCTCCAGGACACTTCTCTGTCCCCTAGGTGACAACCTATGGTGCCATCTCTATTAAACCCCAATGAAGGTTATGATCCTCCTAGAGGTTGTGATCACCTTCAGCCTTTGGCTCATCTCCCTTGGATCACTGCGGGAAATATTCCTTTCCAACTCCCAAAACACACTCTGCTTGGGTGTCTCTTAAAAAACTTAAACACTCTAGGTCTCAAGGAGACCATTAAAACAAAACAGCTAATCTTTTATTGCCAGGTAACTTGGACACAATACAAACTCCATAGTGACAGCCGCTGGCCAGAAGAGGGCTCTTTGGAAGAGGATACTTTCAATTTCAGTGTGCTCTGTGACTTAGACATTTGCTACTACAACAGCAACAGCAACAGAAATCTCTTTCACACAAGCCTTTTTTGCTCTCAGGGCACATCCCTCCCTCACTCAGGCATGTGGGAGGGCCCAAATACTCACTGTGTGTCACCAAACCCCATATCCAAGAACCCCACTGATATCCCTTCTGCTCTCGCACCCCCTCCACCTTATCCACAGGAATCACCTCAATCACCTTAACCTCACCTCTCTCTCACTGGATACCACTCAACACTCCTTGTTCCTCCAGCCCTACTCACCATTCTCTTCTGCACACCACAGCTCGTCTCACTCCTCCCACCTTCCGCCATCTTCTCACCAATTGCCGCCATTTCCTCAACCCCAACCCTCTCTCTCTGAGAGATGGCTGGTCCTAAAGGGCTGGTTCACATTCATGTCCCTTTATCTCTTTCTGATCTATTCCCAATCTCTCATAGACTAAGTTCTTTCTCCACAGATCAATACAACTACATTTGTGATTAATTCCTATGAACTATATCACAAAGATTTCTATATCATTCTTACATCCACTCTTTCCCCTCAAGAAAATACTCAAATGTGGGAAGCAGTCCAAGCCAAAGCTGACCAAAGACATCCTGCTGGGCCGATGGCAGTACCAAATGTGTACCCCTAATGGGGTTATCAGGGAAATAATGACTCAACATTGCATGAATATAATGTTTGGCTGTATTATTGTGGATCTAAATAAAATTTCCCATAAACAAACTAATTACCAAAACCTTCGTGAACAAACCCAATACACTGCTAAATTTCTCATCGTGTGATTACCCTAACCAGATACACTAATGTCAACCCCCAACCCTCTGAGGGAATAGTCCGCATCAACTTCATTTCTCAATGTGTGCCTGACACCCACACTAAATTTAAAAAGATCGTAGATCTCAGATTCCACAGATACACTAGCCTTAATCTGGCTTTCAATGAATTTGGCAAGAAAAGAATAACAAGAACAGAATAAACAGCATGCCAAACTTACACGCCAACATTTGACTGTGACACTCAATACTTCTAAGAAGGTTAAACTCAAACAAAATGGTGCTACTCGATCCCCTCCTGGACATACAACTAGGAAAGACATTGGGCACGAGCCTGCCCAACCCACGGCCACCACTAGGACCTTGTCCCACCTGCAACTAGGAGGGTCACCAGAAGTGCAACTGCCCTGTCTGTCAGAGAATAAGTCATCAAACTCCCTATCCTCACAGGAGATCTCATCACTGCCGCTGGACTCATCACTAGGGAACCTGTTCAGTCTCAACACTGAAGAGGATTAATGGGGCTTGGGATTCAATGGCCCCCATCAAGGTACCTTTCTCAGAACCTCAAGTCTCGCTGGATACACTCCTTCCTTGTCAACAAGGGGGCCACTTGTTGTGTCCTTCTGAGTTTTCAGGCCATTATACCTGACCCGTCGTCTGGATTGTGCGAGTTGATGGCCAACCTACACAACCCATCCAGGCAGGACCTATCACCTGCTGATTCCAAACCCTTTTCTTCTCTCATCATTTCCTCATTATTCCAACCTGCCTCATACCCCTCTTGAACAGAGATCACCTCCAAAAACTCAAACTTCTCTTTCACTTTTTCTCTCCCCAAGGCTCGCATCCTTCAAACTCAGACACCATGCATTGCCAGTTCCATTCCTCCTCTCCTTCTCTCATCGATTCTACAGTCTAGGACACTTCCAGCCCTACTTGTACCCCCATGTCACCCCATACTGATTTGCCTTAAAGATCTTTCAACTTTTTCCTGCATTAACCAATATCCAATAGGCCCCCAAACAACAAGGGACTCAAACCTGCAATCCAATACCTATTAACCAATGGCTTACTTAGAACTTTATCCTACAATACCCTACTCTTCCTGTGCTCAAACACAATGGCTCTTATCACTTACTTTAGGATCTCAGGCCTATCATCAATGCAGTAACACCCATTCATCCAGCTGTACCAAACGCATATACTATGTTCTCCCATATTCCCCCATTTACTTCCCACTTTACTGTTTTAGATCTTCAAGACACATTTTTCACTATTCCCTTACACCCAAAATGTCAAGACTTCTTTGCTTTCACATGTACAGCCCAGACACCCTCCAGTCTTTACAGCTTACACAGACAGTCCTACCAAAGATGTTTACTTCTTTAGCCAAGCCCTTGCTACTGACATCATAACTCGACCTCAAACCCAGCAGTCTCCTTCAAAATGTGGATGATCTCCTCCTCTGTTCCCATCCTGTGCTTTGGCTATATAACATACGGCTACCCTTCTCAACTTTCTCTCAGGTCGCAGATATAACAGTGTCTCCCACCAAAGCCCAAATAGCTTCTCCAAATGTCAAATATCTGGGGCTCACCATCACTCCCACCACTTGCTAATTACTGCTGACCACAAAGCTCTCCTCCGTGACCTCCAGGGGCCAACTACAAAACAACAAGTGCTAGTCTTTCTTGGTCTAGCTAACTTCTTTCACCTTTGAATTCCTAACTTTGCAACTCTAGCCCAACCTCTCTATAAAGCATACAAGAAATCTCTGTCAGAGCCACTGGACTCCACCACTTCTATACACTCTTCACTCCATAAAAATAAAAGAGTCCCTCACCCTCTGAAGCCCAGCCCAGTCTTTTATTCTATATACCTATTCGATATACCATCTCTCAGGATCATAATGCTGTGCGAGTTCTAGGTCACAAAGAGACCTTCTTTCAGAGTAGTAGCATACCTCTTAAAACATGGCTTGGCCTCCGTGTATTCAGGCACATTAACACGAGAGGCAGCCACATTAACATGAGAGGCAGGAAAGTTCACTTTAGGACAATCTATTAATCCACTCACCCATCACCTTAATGAGCTCATTTCCCACAAAACATTCCCTGCCTTAATGACTCCTTCCTACTTAGAAAAGTTCACTTAATACTCATAAAAGACCCCTCAATCACTATCTCCACCAGCAGTTCCCTCAACCTGGCCACCTGACTCCCCACCCCAATGAGATCTCTCACAACTACATTGAGGTCTTAGAGAGATGACCCTACCCTTTCACCCATATTAACACCTGCCTCTCTACAACCTGACACATGGTTCATATATGGCAGCTCAACCAACATAGATATTCAAAAAGTTGCAGGAGATGCTATAGTCAGTGGCTCTAAGATAATACAGGCAAGTCCACTGCCACTGGGTACATCTCCACAAAAGGCAGAACTTACCGCTCTTACATAGGCCCTCACACTGGCCAAAGACAAAATCATAAATACCTATACCGACTCAAAATATACATTTGGCAGTCTTCATTCCTATGCTGCCATCTGGCAAGAAAGGGGTCTAATCAGCACTCAAGGAACTCCCAAAACTAATGCACCCCTCCATCCTCAAACTACTAGAGGCAGCACAGCTCCCAAAACAGGTAACACTCATTCACTACAGGGGATACCAAGCACCATCAATTTTATTTCTCAGGGCAACACACCTTTACTGACACACAGGCCAAATTACCTATACAATGGCCACAGCCTTCTCATCTTCTTCCCCTAGTTCCAAACACCCTGCCCTTACCTCAATATTCACTACAACAACAACAACTGCTCCACAAACCTACCTATAACCAAAACACTCAGGAATAGATTTTCCAAGGATCAAAACTTTTCCTCCCAGACCAACAAGCCTTAAACATCATCCTTAACTGACACAACGTAACTCCTAAAGACATAATACATCTCAAATCCTCTAAACCTACAGGACTTCAACTAAAGTGAAAGAACCCTAACTGGTCAGACTCATGATACTAACAGCAGTCAAAGTTGCTGGTCTGACATCTCGGCTTCACATTACCAAGGAAAGCATTGCTCTGATACTCGTAACCCCAAATCCTCATCCTTCTGTCTCCCACTCATCTTTGCCTCACATGTCCCTAAGTCTCAATGTTCTGTTACCCACCACTCTTCCTACTTTTCTAGCACTACTTCTTATATTTGCTGTTACTCTGGACAGTCTTTCCCAACAATAACAAAAAGCTCATTACAGTCCTATTTCTTATTACAATATTAGGCCTCAGTACCTTAAATTGCCTAAAACGAAGCCCTTGACCTCATGCTCTGCTTTACCTCTCCTACTGATTCTACGGCCCCAGACTTTTTTGACCTCTCTATCCCCATGACATATCAATCATCTTTACTTGACACATATCATAAACAACAAGTGGTCCCTCCCCAACCCACCAGCTGCTATGTGGTTCACCAGTGGGTACTTCACCAATTTCATATAAAAATGAAAATTATTACACTAGTCAGGCCAGTCTACAACCACCCCAATTTGAATCCACCCTAAAAAACTAATTCAATGATTTCCATTTCCACCAATTTTATACCACAGTCAAAGATTATTACATTAATACCAGCCTACCATCCCATGATTCCAAGGCTACTATAAAAAACTACTACCGTTCTCTCAATCTGAGTCTACCTTTCTCAATTGGTCTTAACTTACCTTCCCCAACTAAAACATTCCACTTAATACTAAAGCCCTCAACATGATGAATTAAAACCAGTTCCTTGGAGCCTGGCAAGTGTGAAGTTGTGACTTCCAATCCCTAGAGCCAAAATAAATGAATAAGTAAATAAAATCAATCCCCTTTCTATTTTCCCTATGAGTCCTTACAACATCACCACTGTAACCTTACCATCTCTAAAACAGCAAAATCCTTATAGCAATCAGCTACAATCAACCAATACATCCATCACCCCACTCTTCACATTGTCAACGATACCTTTCTCACAAATATGGGATATAATCTCTACAACTGAAACACTTACTACCTGTTGACAATGTGGGTTTTACTTAGCTCCCTGCCCTAATGATCCTAAACAATGTCAAGGCTCTGACCCTATTTTTTACAACCCTAATTGGAGGTGTAAGACAATCGATCTTTATCATGATGGTACACCATGGAAACAACTACCTGTTGACAATGTGGGTTTTACTTAGCCCCCTGCCCTAATGATCCTAAACAATGTCAAGGCTCTGATCCTATTTTTTACAACCCTAATTGGAGGTGTAAGACAACCGATCTTTATCATGATGGTACACCATGGAAACAAATGAATCCCTACATTTCGGTTTCCTTCTCCCAACAAACTCCTAACAAAAGACATCAGTATAGACGTAGCTATCAAAAACACTTCCTTTAATCGTACTCTTTAGGCAAAACGTGGGGTACTCCTTTTATGACAGAGTGGGCCCCTATTCAGGAAAAAAAGGATTCCTCATAATTCTTTTAATATCCATCAGAGTCCTAATCCTAGGTGCCCTTACCAACACTGTCTCTTGGCCAGGGTCCACCAAACAGCTGTCCTCCATTTCTTCTCTCCTTAGACGTTTAAGGCTCTCTCAGCAATACAACTATCAAGACTGCTGATTCTGCATTCCATACCAACAAAACATATACATGGCCTCACCCCTTACAAGAAACAAATCACATTTACATATATACACACACATTACAAATCTATGGGATCACTTACCATCATTAATTTTCCAAATTTCCCTTACAACCTGTCTCCAAAAATACCTCAACAAAAACACCACAAACACAGGTAGACACACTTATCCCACTGCTCCAACTTCATCTCCTGGGATTCCTCTGCGGCAATCTGTTCGCCTCAAGGATAGTTCACCTCTGTACAAATGGAGCATGCACATCTCCCTATGAACTGGGCAGGCATCTGCACTCTGGGTCTCCTTACACTCTCAGTAACAATTAACTCATATGATGTCACTGAGGTGTCCCTCACAAATACAATACATAACCATGTCCTCCACCTGAGGAGACCTAGAGCTGTGCACCTACGCACCAGTCCATATAGGCTAGGCATTTTCTTGGCTTCAGAAAAACAGGTATGGATCTAGCTGCACACTCTACACAACTATATTTCCAACTGACACTACAACACCAACAACTTGAGGAAGTTGCTGAGTCCAGACATTACAAACCCAAATCAACAGCCTAGCAGCAGTTACTCTCAAAACCACTGAGCCCTTGATGTTTCAATAGCCAAAACAGGAGCCACTGTGCCAAGCTAAGAGAAGAATGCTGTTGTTTTACTAATCAATCAAGTATTGTGATGGATAAGGTAAAGAAAATTTATGAGTATATTACCTCCAAAACCAACAATGCCTCTCACCAAGTTTTTTCTGTCTGGTCTTCCCCAGGAGGCTGGCACCCCTACCTTCTTCCCCTGGTGGGACTCCCTCATCTACTTATTATTATTTTGCCTTTAGCTCCTTGTCTTTTTAAACTTTTTTCAAGATTCACTCAATCCAGGATTCAGGCCAGATACCAGAAAACTCTTTGTCCTGGCCAAGGCCCCTGGCACCAACTTCTATATGGGCCTAAACTGCCATTTCAATGAATGGCACAGTCCATACTATGACATCCCATGTTAGCAGAAAGCAGTTTAAGAGAGTTGGCCCTGCCATAACAACTAAAAGACTGAAATGATGGGTTCAGTTCTTAAGGGACTCTGCCAGGCTCAACATGGTGCTGAGCCCCAAAACAGTATATTTCTTCTCCACTAACTTTCATGTTCTTCTAGTTCCAAAACAAACTTCCTCCTTCCCTTTCATGCACATGCCAAAGATCCTCCGGATCCTCTCCTGACACAATGACTTGTCCATTCAGTCTTCAATGCTATCCCAATTCCATAAAAGCAACTCCCTGGCTTTGTCTCTTTTGAGGGTACTCCCAATCTCCTGCAGCCCTCCCACGCCAGCAATAAAGGCTTTTTTACTTCTGTGTCCCTTAACCTGCCAAAAAACTCTAAAGGAACCTAGTATTTCTATGTCTCTTTCAGATCAGTCAGAACAAGACATTCAGTCTCTGGCTAGGCAGAATTAAGGACCCCTCCGCAGCATGAAGCAATTATTTTAAGAGGGAACACTGGTCTTCTGCAACTCCCTACGCATAAGGAAACACAGTCTTGGTGGAGAGAGAGGTGATGAGGCAGGATAGAAATACTAAAACTATGTAAAAAGGAGACAAAGAAATCAAGATTTTCAAATCGTACTTTTAAGAAAAACTGCAGCTTCAGACAGTCTTTTCCAGCTTCTGGAGGCCTCTCTAGCATGTGACCATCCCCCATTCACTTGTAAATTGTCCTTTCCTTCAGCCCAGAAAGCAGCTGCTTTGGACATAATGAGTCTTTAACTTCGATGTATCTCCACTCATATAGACGGCTTGTACTATAACCTGTCAGGTAGTGAGAGTACACATCCTAGGACACCCATCTTGAGAAGTCTTTCAATGTGCCCTACTCTGGCTTCTAACTTACCTCATTTCTTTGAGCACCTGCACTCAGGTCTTGAGTGTGTCCTGCATCTATCTCTGATAAATACTTCTTCTGCCTCTTTTACTGAGTATTCTTTTTCCCTGAAGGGAGCCAGCAAACCTACAAATTTATTTTAAAAGAGATGGGTTAAATTCCTTATTTTATCCTTGGGGACCCTCAGACCTAGGTCAGTGACACTTAAGTTTTGGATAGAGGAATCCCTTCAAAAATACTTTATAACTTACTTCTACATTTTTGGAGAGCCCTCTCCCTCCAAAAATGTAGACGTAACTTATAAAGAATCAATCTTTTAAATTGATCATAATACTGCAGTTTGGTATTTTTCTGTTTCCTGGTACATTTGATTTTAATTTAATATGATGATAGTGGAAAACTTTTTTATATATTCCCTTCAAACACTCTATATAAGATTAGAGCACAATTCTTGAGTTTTGAAATCTGAGTGACTATTGATACATTAAAGCCTACTGTTAGCATTTTCTTTCCCCCTTACTGCTGAATGACTGCTAGTGCTACCAACACTATAATTGTTAGTAGAAAAGCCAGGTTAGAAAATAAGAGCCCAGAAAAATTAAAATGCAGGGGAACATATAACTCTCAACCTGCTAGATCGAGATACACCGAGTTCTTGTCCTCTTAAAGAAAAGAATGAATTCTAAGGAACAACTGAGAGACTGAGAGGGAACTGGAAAGTGAGTTGCCTCTGAGCTCACTTCTCTAAGAATGTTTTATAGTGCAAAAATCACAAAGTAGGTACAAAATCACAAGGTCAGTATAAGTCAAATCATAATCAACTAATAAGATTACAAGTACAGATGTTTAGTTAATATTGATCCAACAGGGAAGCAGTTCACACAGCAAATGTTTGAAATTATTTTATGTTCACTACCCCACAGTGACGCCCAACCTATAAAAAAGTATCTTTAGAACTTCAGTCTGTATTTCAGCCATACAGTCCCTTAACAAAACCTGTTTCTCTGTAAAGTAAGATGAATATATCCAAAGGCCTAAGTTCCTAAAGGGAATCTATGCAGTGTCATTATCAGGGCCAAAATTATCTAAAAATTGTTTTCGAACATGAAAAGAACAAAGGCATTTCTGGGAAGAAATGTGTCTGGATGTTCTGATCACCCACTTGCATAACTGTTGTCTATCTGGACTTTATCGGACCAGCTAATACCAATTACTGTATAATTCCAAGTTACTGTTTATACCTTAGGGAGGTATGTAGCTCTGGCCATTGCATCTTTTTCTTGAGGCCTAGCCTTCAACAGATGCATCTCCAGCCACAATTCTGATGGCTTTATTTTTCTGCTGACTTCCTTGAGAGCCCAATCCTTTTCTAACTATACGTTAATTTTTAGTTGCCTATGATAAAAAATATAGTAGAGAAATACATGTTCTCTTGTATTTTTAGTTGAAAAACAAAATTAAAAAATCAATTGATATTAAAATATTTTGTCAATAGATGTAATGAAATACATGGATCATTTTTGTTCCTTAAGTATCAGCTCTGATTTCTCATGTTTGATTGATTCCGGCTTAAACTGAATCTTCCTCCTCTATCTTTCAAAACTAGGACTTGAAATATAAATGGAAGTGAAGGGGAGAATCATTCTAAATAGCTACCATGAAGCCAAACAGGAGTTCAATTTGCTTCATTATTGAATATTCTACTTAAGAACCATAAAGACCAAGCAGCCCCTTGGGGAAAAACTCCTCACAGAGTTTCTGTCTTATTATATGTTCACTACCCCACAGTGACTCCCAACCTAGAAAAAAGGATCTTTAGAACTTTAGTCTGTATTTCAGCCATACAGTCCCTTAACAAAACCTGTTTCTCTGTAAAGTAAGATGAATATATCCAAAGGCCTAAGTTCCTAAAGGGAATCTATGCAGTATCATTATCAGGGAAAAAAATTATCTAAAAATTGTTTTCAAACTGCTGTGAATTCTTCTGGAGAGCTCATTCTTCAGGTTCCCCCATCTCTCACAGGGCTTTGTCAAAACAAGTCTAACAGCTGCTGCACAAACATCTCCAGCCCTACACCAAGCCGCCATGGATGCAATACACAGCACTGAATTTTAAAACACAGCAGTCTCAGGAAAGACAAATTGATTCCTGTCCATGAAACTGTTTAAGAAACAACAATTCATTGGGAGTTGACAGAGTAGGTAAGTGGGATGTTGACCCAAAATTTCCAGTTTATAAGAGTTGTTTCCATCATGTGAGAAGACAAAAATCATTTACGAAGCTACATTATCATTTGACAGCTGAGGCTCCCAGGTATTAAGAAACTGCCCTAGCCATACAGCTTGCAAGTCAAAGCAGAGCCTTCCCTCTGATGGCCTTCACCCCCCAAGGCAAAACAGGATAGTATCACATTCAAAATACAATGTATACCTAAGCCTAACACTAGCTAAAATAATGCTCAGCTTTGGGCCCACTGAAGAGTAATAAAATAAAAATGACATCATATTGCCATATAATGCCCTATGATATTATCAGCTTTCAAAACAAAAAGCATTTAAAATCACCAAGTGACCCTTTTAGGGTCCACACACTTACCAGACCTTAAGAAAGCAGGTGGAGAGCAGACGACTGCATCAAGTGAGTTGGCCATTTCAAAGTGTTGACTCTAATCAAAAGCGTCCCAGGCTAAACTACAGCAATCTTAAAACTGTTTAGTGAAGGTTAGAAGCAATCAGCATTAGATTAATTGAAAGCAGTGTGAGCAGTTATTAACATGAAGCAGTACAGAACAAAAGGCAATAATTGAAGATCATTATGTAATTTATTCTCATATGATTTGAAAATCTGATTTCCTTTGATAAATTACAACTGCTCATATACATAAGGCAGAAAATACAATATCTACCTATTAAACATAACAGCAGCATTCCTTATTATAAAGTTATTATTTTACCACATAACAATGCTTAGAACTCTACAAAGAAATCTACACCAGAGGTAGGCTAGTTAAAAAGACAAACCTCTGTTTATGTATTTTATTAAAGTCACAAACAGAATCAAGATAAATGTTTTTAATGACAAAGGAAGTAAATGATTCACTGAAGAACCTCTATCATCTATTCTTGATATAAGATTTTGAAACATCAGACAACTAAAATTTAATAAACTGGCTTCAACTGGTATCTCTATTACTATGCTATAAAAACACAGAGGAACATACAACCTTGATGCTATCCATTCAACTACTTTTGCACATGAAACTGGATTTAAGCAACTGCACTTTAACAACAGTTAAATAAAACTTCAATTTTTTCCAGTTAAGAAAAGTTTTCAAGGCTTATAAGCATTTAAAAGAAAACAAAACATAGACTGGAGAGGACAATCAATTGCACTTATTAAAAGAAAAATTACATTTGGGGACAGTGTTCAGTTCCCTGTAAGAAAACTCTGGTTATTCTCTTTGTCCTAACATAATCGACCCAATAAATCTTTCATAGCCTAGACACCCACATTGGTTTTTGTTTTTTTTTGGTACCGGGGTTCGAACTCAAGACCTGGCACTTGCCAAGCAGGTGCTTGTGCCACTGAGCTAACCTCCCTGACTGAACCCACATTATTAGTAGCTAACAACAACAAAAAAAAACCACATGTGATTATTTCAAGTAACTGTATTGACTAAAATGTACTAAAGACTACTTTTTAAAATTTTTGTCATAGTTCATATGGGAATTTCACTATAAGCCCAAGTAAATAAACACAGAACTTTCAACTTTAAAAACAGAATTGGCAACAAAATGGCTTACGAAATAAGATACTTTCTATAATTTTTTAAACTGATAAACAATATACAACTAAAAATTTTAACTAAGAAGACATAAGAAAAGCCCAAAATGTAACAGGGGCATATTTTAATGACAAAAGGGGGAAATATGCAGATAGTTGTCCTAGATAATGCTTTTCACATCATCCAATAATGACATAACAATCATTTTTTAAAAAGCCCTTTTTTGAAGACTTGTTTTTCCGCCATCTCGACTGTTTACTGCCATATTTTTTATTACTGACAGGCAGCCAGAAATAAAGTTTTAATCGCAGCTGTCGGAGGTATCAGCCTCAAGTGCTAACTTTAAAGTCATGACTTGGCACTTTCAACAAGTCAGTTCAGGACACTTGAACTGCTGGCATCTCTTGACCTCCATGGCCTTGGATTTGAAAATTACAACCGAAAACTACAGGTACCAGAGCCTTTCACAAGCAAAGAGGCCCACGGGTTCTGAGCCCTGGCCATGCTCAACTTTACTTTGTGAGCCGAGACCCTGCTCCCTCAGTAGCTGCCACACTAGCTCAGGTTCGGAAGGCGTGGGGAGTCTACAAGGGAGTCACGAAATCCGAGGAAGGGCAGGATCTGACACTCAGAAGTCAGGGTTCCCCTAATCTAATATGAAGGGACATTTCAGAGAAACACACTTGGGAGGCCACACTTCCTTCTTCGAAATCTGTCACTGCCTCATCTCTAAGGGTCCGGGACTCCAGAAGTCAGGCCGCCCTTACTTTCTATGGCTGGGGAACTGACACACACAGCACAGAGCTGGGACACCCAGTTAAAGAGTTTTGTTTTGTTTCGTTTCGTTTCAGAGGGAGACGGGCGTTATCAGGTGCAAAGTCTGGCCGCCGCCTGCTAAGGAGAATCTGGGGGACACCTGTTCGTGACCACGACCCCACCTGTCTCCCACCCCAGGCACTTGTGGGGAAGCACCGCCCGCTGTGCGGGGGGTTAGGGCGGCGCCCCAGCCGGCCAAACCTGAGCGCTTGGTCCGGGCTCTTCTCTCCAGGACCTTCCAGGTCACATCGGCCATGTGCCCGGCCACCCCCGCCATGGCTCCCCCGCGGACGTCTGGCCCCGCCCCGCCCCCTGGCCAGGCTGCACCACCTCCCGGCCCCGCCCCGGCGCACGACACTGTCGGGAGGCGCGCTGGCCGGAAGTGAGCGCGAAGGTGCACCTCATCCAGGCTCCACGCCCTCTCGGTCCTCAGAGGGTCTTCCCTAAGGAAGTTTCGAGGGGGATCCGCGGCGGCGGCTCGAACGTGCCTCTGGGCTGTGAACATTCTCTGTCGCCTGTCGTGCGGTGCTTTGCGGTTGCCGTCAAGCGCGGCTACGGGCCGCGGGCGGGCCGAGGGGCTGCCATGGCGGCGGCGGCGGCGGGCGGGCTGCACAGCTCTTGGCCGCTGCTGGGGCCTCTTCTATGGGGGCTCGCCCTGCTAGGAGCCGGGCCGGTTCCGGCGCGGGCACTGCACAACGTTACGGCCGAGCTCTTCGGGGCCGAGGCTTGGGGCACCCTGGCGGCCTTCGGGGACCTCAACTCAGACAAGCAGACGGATCTCTTCGTGCTGCGGGAAAGTCAGTGCTCGCCCGCCCCTCCCTCTGTCCACTGTCCGTGAGCCCTCTCCCGATGCTCCCCAGGTCCCTTGGATGGATGACTAGGCTTCTCGCATTTCCCAGCCCCTCTCCCAGCCCTGTGGCCTTCCTTCATCTCCAACATCTTATCCCAACTCCAGGTCCTGATCTAGTTACCAAATGGTTTAACCTGTCCCAGAAACCCATGACAACACGGCAGTATTTGTTTGTCTATTTTTAGTGTTTTTTTTTTTTTCTGACAAGCTTTCAGCCTTCATCGAATTATCGCCCTTTTCATGAAATTTGTTTTCTCCCAAAGTCCTTCCTGATTCCCTTTGTAGATGGCCTATACCTTCTTTCTCCAGTACTTTTCTTCTGCTTAAATTTGCCTTTCCATTGCATGAACATAAAATGCAACTTAGCAGATTCTTCTCATACAGGACTTGACTTTAGATACTCATTTAATGTCTAATTCACCTGCCCCTCCTTTTCTCAGTGTTCTTTAAAGTACAGTATCTAAGACCCTAACACTCCACAGCTCCCAGAAGCATTTTGCAGGAACCACTGGTAAACCCATTGCCTCCTTGAGGGAAAGTTTCTCAAACTACAAATTCTTCATCTCATCAGCTGCCTAATCTGTGTTATACACCTGGCTTCTTACCTTGGTCACCAGTCTAGTCTTTAATATCTTTCTTTGCCAACGTGTGGTTCTTGGAAGTCCTTTGCTATATCTGTCACTAAGAACATTATGTTCTTTGATGCTTATAGTAGACGTTAGGGGGATCTTAGCATTCTTCAGTACACACAAAAGCATCTATTGCTTAAAGGTCAAAACTGAAAGGAGGAAGTGAACAGCTGCTGCAGAATTTGATGAACAGGATCCAGAGCCTGACTTTTTGAGAATCTCAGAGTTTCTTGTGACCTCTGAATATTTTTCCCACATTTTAATGATATTCAATATTGGAAGAAGGGTACGTTGAGCGGGACTTGAGTTTACATCATCTAAACTGAATAGACCTGCTCCTTGATTTCACAGATAACCTGTGTTTGATTAAAAACTATTTAAAAAGTCTGTCCTAGTGAATGTTAGTTCAGCTTCAATAAAGCATGAACCCAGAAGATAATTTCATAGGAAACATAGAAATACATTCTTAAGAGGGATCAGCTCTTTGTGCTTACATTGTTTGATCATTTCCTGGTGCCTTGTTAGAATCCTACTGTGAGAGGTCCTGTATCCTAGGGGTGATGAATCTGTCTGGTGAATTAAATAGCCTTACAAGTGGTAGCAAGGTCGGGGTTGGAAAACACGAAGCTATATATATAGTAAAATATATTGTAATTTTTTGTTTGTTTTTGTTGAAGGAAAATACTATGGTTTGAACTCAAGATCTTGTGCCTTCTATAATATAGTCGAGTTTTAAGACATGTTTTTTATGTAGTTCTTTTAAGTCCCACCAATCAGACTTTTGGCACATACATTGTCTTCCTTTTGTCTTGATCAACTGTGTTTTTCTGTGGTTATCTTTCCTCTGTTTGTTTAAACATTAAACTTGTTTTAGATACTCATTCCATTAGATAGGTGGAATCAACTTTGAGAGGCAGATGTTCTGAAATAGAGCAAGAATTTTCTTGTAGAGCATAGTTCCCAGAAAGTTTATAACAACTGTTTGGATGCTGATGTCTTATCAGGAAACATTTTTCTAATATGTTGTATTTCTTTCTTTTAGGAAATGATTTAATCGTCTTTTTGGCAGACCAGAATGCACCCTATTTTAAACCTAAAGTAAAGATATCTTTGTAAGTGCAAGAAATTTTTTTTAATAGTAGTCTTCAATGTAATAATATAGTAGGGGGCCAGGGATATAGCTCAGTGGCACAGAACCTGCCTGGCAAGTACAAGATCCTGCGTTCAAAAAAGTAATGATACACTTAGATAGGTGGATTGTTTTTGTAATGAGTCTTACTACTGCCTTGTAATGTTGTGACACAAAATGACTAACAAGCAATTTATTGGGAAAAATAGCATAAGTACCAAAATTGAAAAAGAATTTCCTGTAAACAAAATTTGAGTAGAAGCAGGTCTGTTACAATATAAGCACCTTTCATTCCCTTCTGATCCTTTATGCTTTCCTGAAGATGCTGGGAAATGTCCTTCATGCTGACTGTGAATGGGAGAGTGGTTCACTCATAAAAGGCTCATGGTGCTGGGCGTGTTGTGCATACTAGGGAAAAGAATGTGTAGTTTTCAGTGGGGAAAGTATCACTGACTTCTGTTCTAATTTTTTAGTTGGCAATAGATAATAAATGTTTTAGTTTTAAAGGAGTTCAAATCAAGCATTTGAAATTATCTGAATTTTTAAAAATGTCTCAAATAGTAGTCCCCCATCCCACAATTATGAGTTAACACAGTTTCCATGTAACAGAATGCAAAAGTTGAGTAAAGCTAAAGGAGCAACTGCCAGACCATCATAGATTCGAGCTTGACCATAGTGTGAATAAAATTTAGGTGAAGATGTTCAAATGTGAGGGACACAGTATTTGTAAGAGATCACAATAAAAAGGCATACTATGAATACAAGGGCAAAAGACTTTGTCCTGCAGAGGAGGAAGATACATTTGGAATGTTGTGGTTTGGGTTAATGGGAGCACAGCCGAATAGGATCCATCATAAATATGGAGTGAACTCAGTCCCATGGGAGGAAGGGTATTATAGGTTTTTATGTAGAAAAGATGATGAAAATAATATTTAAATTGATTGACCAGCTAACCATGTAAAAGATGAATTGCTATGTAGACAATCAGGGCCTAATTAGGAAACTGTCGTAAAAACTCATGTGTGGGAGCCAAGTGTAGTATTGTGCACCTAAATCTAAGTACTCTGGAAGGCTGAGGCTGAAAGTTCACAAGTCCAAGCTAAGCTGGGCAACTTGACAATTTAGCAAGACCCTGTCTCAAAGAATTAAAAAGGAACTAGGGGATCAACATCCCTAGTGCCTCCCCAAATTATGAGTTAGTTAGGGCTCATACTATGCAGTATTTAATTTAAACTCAAACACATGCTGAAAAAAATATTGGCTTTGAATTATAACAGTGAGAGAAAAGTTATAAATCAATGAACAAATTTAAAATTTATAAACCTTGAGGAAATAATTGTATGTATACTGGGTGACAACAAATTTTAGAATGGGGGAAAAATTAAAAAGAATAAACGTTGCATAATAGAAATAATCAACTGTTAAGGAGTGCTTTTTCTTGGAACTATATAGGATACAAAGGGCTTGAGATCTGGTAAGTTAAAACAAATTACCAGTTGTTTTATTTTGATTAATTCTATGTGAATTGTTTTTATCTTACTTGTTGCATTTTTAATTTTGAAACTGTTAAGAGTCTCTGTTCTTTTTCTCAAATTTCATGGAGATGTGCTTTGGTGTAACTTGTGTTCATGTGTTACACTGAACATTACTATATGGACCCCTTTTAGACTGGAGGCCTCTGTCCTTTTAGGCTTTCTAAAGTATTGTTACATTGTTTCTTTGATCATTTTTTGTTGTCTCATTTTTAAGAATCATACCACTTGGTTATTAATCTACAGAGTAGCCCCTGGTCCTTTATCTTGTTTGGCTTATGTTTTTAGGTATTTGCTTGTAATTTTTAAAATTTTTATTGGTACTTTTTTTTATATTGGTATATTTTACATAGTAAGTTGTTACATATACATTACACATTACAACTCCTCTTGCTTCTTCTCTGCCTCCCTCCTCTGTTCATCTGTCTCTTTCCTATTTATAAAACATGTATTCTGTCTGTCCTTTAAATTATTTATGCTGTCCCCCTTTGTTTTTGGCATGTTGCTTTTTGTGTTGTTTTGTGTTCCAGGAGCTCTCAACTTCATCTTCTAAGCTTTCTGTTAAACTTTTTATTATCTATTGTTTTAAATTCAAAGGTTTTTTTTTCCTCTTACTGTTGTTTTTTCTTAGCTTGCTCTTCTGTTTTTATGAACATACTTTATTATTTAGTCTTGTGTAATTTTGAAATGTTTTTTTTTTTTCTTTAGCTATGGTTTCTTCAGGTTGTTATTTATTTTGACTGCCTGTAACATTTAGTTTTCTTCAAAAAGCTGGTGACTATTCATATTTCAGTCACTGACGAACTAATTTCTTGGCTGGACTCCTGTCTCTTGCTTGTTCTATTCTTACTTGGTTGACATTTAAGGAATAGAGGTAGAATCAAGGGTCAAACTGTTAATTTTTTATACTTTTCATTGACTCCCTGTTTTAAGCTTAAGGCCAAAATCTTACCCTCTGTTATTACTTAAACCCATATTGCCCAAGACTTTCCGTAAATAAACCACTTGGTTCTTGTTTTGCGGAGTAAAAAAGATAAGGGACTGCCACTGATGCATTTAGAAGATAATTATCCACAGCCTGACTGAAAGCTTGCTGTCTTGCCATTTGCTCTAAATAGAATTAAATAAAAATACAAGTCCTATTTTTTGTTTGAGTCACTCAGGCACCATTATGACTAGATGTTTTGAAAGAAAATATAAATAATTTTGGAACTATTAAAATATAAAATTAGGCATATACTTGGGTAGACGTAAAAATATCTATTGTGTATCTGGTCTAGCTTTCAGAAATAAAATGATACAGTTTCCTATAAATTTTAATTTACATTAAATTCAAATTACATATTTTATAAATAATAACTGATAAATTCTGAGATAATCTTTACTACTCTATCATTACCCCTCCCTTTTTTTTTTTTTGAGACAGGGTCTCACTCTGTAGTTCAGACTGGCCTTGGCCTTGAACTCACTTTGTAGGCCAGCTGGCCTCAAACTTGTGATCCTCCTGCCTTAGCCTCACTGATGGCTGGGATTATAGGCATGTGCATCTATACCTGGCATCCCCCCATTTTTAAATAACACTGTCTAAATGTCTTTGCATCTTTGACAAAAGATAGAACATATTATCCAATACTTAAACATAAATCAATTTTTTGTTTTTTTAAGAGCAGGAAAATTTATTGGAGAAAAGAAATGGGGAATAGGATTAGGGGAATGGGGAATAGCAGTAGCTCCTGAGAAACAGGATGGATCCTTCCTTGTGTTCACTTTGAAACTCTGTAGACCAGAGTGATCTAATACATGAAAGGCAATCAGATGATAAAAAGAGAGTAAGATTATTCAGTTTTGTAAAATACTGCATTTCATTATTAAAAATATGTATGGTGAAATATAGTGGTGTTCCTTTATAAAATAACTTCTTTGATCATTTTAAAATCTTTTTTCCTTAGGAATTATAGTGCATTGATAACAAGTGTGGTCCCTGGGGATTATGATGGCGATTCACAAATGGATGTCCTTCTAACATATTTTCCTCAAAATCATGCAAGCAGTGAATTGGGAGCTGTTATCTTCTGGGGACAGAATCAAACATTAGGTGAATATGTTTTAGACATTTTTAATATGTATTATTAGTTGTCTAATGAAAAATGTAGGAATGTCTGATAGTCAGGAAAATAAAACAAAAATAGTATTCTGAAATTAGTTCAAAATGCTGTTCTTAGGTGTTAGTAATCATAAAAAGTTTTGTTTTTGATTTTTTTCTTCAACGCAGAACCAGGTTAGGATCAGTTCTAGAGGATAAAATCTACTGTTAGTTTAAGGAAAGATTTCTTAAAGGGTTTTAATGGCTTATAACTTTGTTAGATTGGTGAAAGATGAAACTCTTTGCAGTTGAGCTTTTGAGAACAATCTCTAGTGTCATCAGTGAAGCTGCTGTCTCTGAACTGTGAAGTGGGCATTTGCACAGCAGCTGTCAGAGTAATTCTGCATGCCTGTCATTGTTCTCAAAAGCATAATGTTCCTGGCCTCCTAACATGTTGAAGTTCAGTGAAAAAGTAGATGCACAAGCCTTTGCCTCATTTTTGCATTTTAGAACTCATAGTATATCTGATTGGCAAGGCTTGGCTTTCCTTTAGTAATACAGATGCAAGGATATCTACAAAATGCTTTGGTTTATGCTCTGTACAGAAAAATACAAAAATTTGAAGCCGAAGTTGAGTGTCAGTCTGCTGTATTCACCTGTGATCTTTAAGTTTTGTCTGAAAAGCTAATTAATGATACCTAAATGGACAATTTTGTTCACAATGCCAGAGTCCAAAGCAGTGTCAGGGTTGCAATTGTGTGGTCACATTTGGAAATACCATCAATTATCACAGTACTTTATGTTCCAGCAATATATATTTTTAAAAGGCATAACATGTACACATTGCCTCTTGTGTATGAGAATGGATGTGGTAGAGTTGGGCAATTTTGCTTATATTGGTTTCTGTTTCACTAAAGGCTGGTTGTCACTTTTTAAATGCTAAGTGTATATGAAGAAGACTCAGACAAAAGATACTTAGATGGAAAACTCCACAGGAATTTGTCATGTTGGTCTTCACTAGAGAATAAGTTCTGTCAATATTTGATCTTTGTATTGAACTAATCTCTCATTAATGACAACAGTTGAAATAAATTAGGTATGAATCTTATAAACAATAAAAGAATATTTTGCTCAAGGTAGGTATCAAAAATAATCTGAAATGCCTGCTGATTTATATATATTCTCACTTTATAGACCCTAACAATATGACCATACTCAATAGGACTTTTCAAGATCAACCACTAATTATGGAGTAAGTATGTGTACTTCCCTGGAAATGAATTAAATGTATGAACATAAAATAAAAGTCTTTTACATAGGAATCCACATTGCTAAGGACTGTACCACTGAATTCATACCCTAAAGCTAAGAGGGGCCTGTATTCTTCATTGTGTATGTCTGCTGTGCTGGCAGAAAGAAAAAAAATGAAATTCATTGTGTTGAAAAAAAGGAAGATTTGTGTTTTTGTTTTCAGTTAACTCAGTGCTTGATCAACAGATATTTTCAGTCATGCTTATCTTATGATTATTAATATCATAATCTCAGTGGGTCAGTGGCTACCAGAAGTCTGAACTATAAATTCATAAGTTAATCTTTTTAAGAGTGCTCAGCTTGATAATTTTAAATAGTTATATATTTTTTAAGTGTTGCTGGGATAATTAATAACCAGCACAAATTTTTTATACCAGCTAGGAATTAAATTTTGTAGGTTATTGCTCGTCAGTCCATTTTAACAAACAAATTAGGTCCTGGTTTTGAATTAAATTTCTAAGAATTAGTGCTGTCTCTTTGTCCCACAGGTTAGAGACAATCCCAAAATCTTACAACAAATGTTTTTTTCCTGCTTATTGTTCCATTTGGGCCAGCTCAGGGCTCTTCTCTGCTGTTGCTCAGAAAGTGGGCTGCAAGCTGCCCTGCTGGCTTCCCAACTGGGCCGTCTCAGACACATGTGCTCAGCATCACCACAGCAGGCCCAGTGAGGACCATGGCCCAGTTCAAGAAATGGAGCTGTAGCTATGAGGCAACAGAGGTACTATGTCTAGATACTGATGAACATTGTAGTGTCTACCATTTTTCCCAAAAGTATAGGCTTTAAGTTAGGAGTGATATTTTAATTAAAAAAAAAAAAAAACTTTCTTACTGTTTTTAATGTTTTCTTTTCAGCTTCAATGGGGACCTAATTCCTGATGTATTTGGTGTCACAAATGAATCTAGCCAGCCACAGATACTGCTAGGAGGGTGAGTAGCAAGTATGGTTAAAATCATGTAATTAATTGTATAAGTTGTGGCTGCTGCTGTTGCTGCAGGTATTACATATCTCTGTGAACTGACTGTATCAGCCATCAGAGAAAAAACAGCTCTTTAGAAATCCTTATTTTTAAAACAGTTTTTTGAAGCATTGGGTTAACAGTTGTGACTAGAACTTGCTTAGTGCTTCTATGCGCCTGGATATTAGAGATAAAGACTTTTCATGTCTATATAAAAGTTGATTTGCTAGATATTTCTGAAATTGGGAATATTTCTTTTAAATTAAATAGGATGGATACTTCAATCTTGATTGGATCCACCTTAGTCTTATTAGTTTTTAGATTGGTAGCTAATTAGTAGTTCCTAGATTGATAGCTACTTTAATTGATAAGCTTTCATTTTTTCAGTAACTAATAAATAATTGTCTGGAAAATGTAACCAGTTCTCTAAGCTCTGAAAATTTGTGCAAAGTGTTTTTTATTATCCAGTTATACTATTTGTCAGAAAAACTGCCTGGAATTTCACATTTCAAATATCCCCACTATAATTCCTATCTGCCTAATAGAAGATTTCAAAATCTCAAGATTCTTTTCATATAATTACATCAATTTGGTTAAGTTTTTAAAATTCTGCTGACTAGACAGGAGTTAGTTGATGTGTATAGAAAACATTTACTTTTATGGTTCTTGAGGAGATGCCGAGAACCACCTAAAAGTCTATCTTACTCAACTGCGTGACAATCTGTTGAATTTATGCTTTGGAGAACTACTATGTTTTTATGATTAGTTTTTGACATGTGAGTCACAGGCTCACAGATGATTGTCAAAATTTAAGATATTCTAAAGAGAAACTGTCACATGTCATTTTTTCTAAAAGTTGTTCATAAAAAGTATGAAAATTTTGATGCTAGTATACTGAACTTTGAATTATTGTGAATCTCCAGTGAGAAACCACTACCCAAACTGCCATGTGGCAAAATATTTAAGATCAAGTGCTACCTTAGAGACAAATTGGAAGCAGGCCCTGGCATGCCTTGTGCCTATGTCTACGGACAAACTGAGCATGAGAAGGGAAAAGAGAACTCATAATCTATGCCACTCCTACTCAGCAAACTGTAAATACTCAGGAAACCTCTTCCTTTATTCAAAGGCAGACATAGGATTGAACAGAGTGAAGTGGTGACCACTGGCCTGGTTTATTTCAGGGTAACTTTCAATGTAGTCACAGACAGCATTACAGGTCTTTAATCTGATACAGTTTGACCTTTGGAAATTAAAACTTATAAATACCTATTTTGATATTTAGGAAATAAAATTCTAATATCTTTATGAAATTTATACTTAATGTACCAGAAAACTATTTAGAATCTCATACAACAGTTTTATAGCTTATTTATTATTCTGAATTCTTTCATTAGACTTTTTCTAATACTTAAGAAGTATAGTTTAGAACATACTCTGCATAAAGTCATGTTCCCTTATACTTTATATTATTTACATGTGTACTCCAAGATACTATAGTAATACAATTATTTTGCAATATCCCTCATTTAAACTTCAGTTACACTAATAGCTAACCTTAATCTAAATGACAAGTTTGAACCCAAGATTGGTCCTGATGCCAGTTTCAACAATGAATTTATAAGAAATCACAGAAAATAATTTCTCTAGGGAGTTGGGGTATAGTTTAGTAATAGAATGCATGTTTAGCATATACAAGGTCCTGATTGCACTTCCCTATACCAAACTTTTCTCTTTTTTGATACCAGGAATTGAACTTACAACCTTGTGCTTGCCAGGCAGGCACTGTGCTGCTGAGCTATATATCCCTGGCCCTCTTAACTTTTTTTTAAGTGGTACTGGGCATTAAACCCAGAGCCTTCATACTGAGTTACATCTCCAACCAATTTTAAATTTTTTGTTTTTTATTTTGTGGCGGAATCTTACAAACTTGAAAGATGCCTGCACCGGGCTCAAACTATCAATCCTTCAGTCTCAGCTTCCCACAGGGCCAGGACTAAGGGGTGTGCCTAGCTTAATACCCTACACCACCACTTCACATAGCAGAATTTCTGTTAATTTCATTGTTAGGATGACTGTAGCCTAGAATTATCCTTATTCAGACAACTGGAGAATGAATTTGTCCCTTTAGGGGCAAACATTGCTACGTTAATGATCTACAAAAGTACTTTTAGACTTTATGTTCGTCAGTTTTTTGTCACTAATGCAAAATACATGAGATAGTAAATTTAAAAGGAGAGAAAGTTCATGCTTGCTCATAGTTGCAGAGGTTTTAAGACATAATTGGTTGCCATTGTTATTTTTACAGCAATGTTAAGTCAGAGCATCGTGGCAGGGAGTATATGGCAAAGGAAATCAGTTTACCTCTTACTGGCCAGGAAGCAAAGACAGAGGGAGGGTCAGGCTCCTCATGTCTGCTGAAGGGCACAGCCCAGTGACCTAACTTCCCACCTCCCAAAGATTACACCACCTCCCAGGAGTGCCACAGGGTTGCTGCTATGGGCCGGCAGCACATAGACATATGCAAGAGTAAGTGTGTGTGTGTGTGTGTGTGTGTGTGTGTGTGTGTGTGTGTGTGAAAAACTATTAGGATTTTAAACTAGTCCCATAACCTTGGATAGCTACCTAATCTTTAAGAACTCTTAACTCACCAGGTTTATCCAGAAATCAACTTTTGCAACTTCGGTATCATGCTTTATTGGAATGCCAGCCAGGCTCATCTTAATTAAATTTGCTCAGCAACTTGGATTTATGGGAAATTTTTGGTGATTTTAGAGTGCTCAATCCTTCTAAAGAATTGTGCTAGAAAGCCTATGATTATAACCTGGCCCAGTATGTATGCGAAAATAGGAGATTGCCCTCAGTTAAATCTGGCACAGCCACTTTGGCTGAAGTAAACGTGAATATGGTCATCTCACAGGCAGTGGTAATAAGTGGTGGAATCCCTTCTCATTGGTGGAGTACTGGTCACCTGACAGGGATAGGGAATGTGGTGAAGCTGCTGAGGTACAGGAGATAATTGAAAGTGTTAAGTGATCAAAGGCAAAGCTTCAGTTTGCTCTTTAAATTCACTTTGTGATGACTTGATTCATGTGATAGTGTACCACAATGCTCAGAGAGAACACCTAGCTATTAAGTGTTACAGCAGCTTCTGCAGTAATGTGAGGTCATCACTGATGAGCATTTTCTATGAAAAGGTATTTAAAACTGATACTATATATGCATTCAGAATATTATTTTAGTGCTGGGAGGTGGATGCCCTGGGAGGTGGTGGAATCTTTGGGAAGTGGGAAGTTAGGTCCTTGGGCTGTGTCCTTCAGTGACATGAGGAGCCTGACCCTCCCTCTGTCTTTGCTACCTGGCCAGTAAGAGGTTTATGTTTGTTATGAAGCATGTACTGAACTCAAACACATTTCCGGGTCAGGCTCACATTGTATACTTGGTGGTATTAACTTAAGTATGTCAAAAATATATTAGCATATCTGTTTTACTTCACAAGTGGTTGCATCAAATTTTTGAATGTAATATTAGTGGCACAGAAGGCAACATACTTTTTTCTGTTGATTTGTTTAAATATTTAAATGACACATAGTTGTGTATATTTATGTTTTAATACATGTATACAATATGTCCCCTGAAGCTCAGAGTTAGATTTTAAAAAAGGGAGAAAAGAAAAAGAATTTTGAGCCCTTTTGTTTTTAGAAATTTTTAATTGGAATCGGTTGATACTTTACATCAGTTCTCTCATTGGTTGTTTTTTGTTTTCCCTTAGTAGATTATTTGTGTGAGAAACGGTAGTAGATAGAGATTAATTCAAAGGTTAAGTGACTATAACTAGCTCATAATTTATATAAATAGATCTGGGACTTGAATTTGATTTTCAAAATTTTTCTCAGTATGATGACTTTTCTAAGGAGCATTTTCAAAACTGCAGCAGAAGCTGCATGTCTGGTAAGGGCTTGTCCTCAGCCAGGTGTGGTGGTACATACCTGAATCTTCCCAGTATTCTGAGTGGCTAAGGCAGGAGGATCACAAATTTGAGCAAAAGATTTTGAGGCAAAAAAGATGACTTTCCTTTGGAAATTGATTTGACAGTAAGGTCTGGCTTTTCTGATTTGGTTATGTGGTCAGTTTTTTTCCCTAAAAAGTAAGATAAATCAGTAACTCTAAATTTGTTTTTATTTTTAACTCTGTTATGGAAAATTTCAAACAATTATAAAGGTAGTGAGAATGAAACAATAAATTTGTATGTGATGTTCCTTTTACCTAGCCTAACCAACCACTAATTCATGACCACTGATTTTCTCCACACCTTGTGTCAATTTCCCAGCATCTTTAATGTACAAATATGTATTTATGTCTCTAGAAAGTAAGGATTTAAAAAAATTGTAACATATCCATAGTTATAGTATAACACACTTACCACATGTAAAAATTTAAGGATAATTTCTTGTATTAAAATTTCAGGAGGGGTCTGATGAAAATATTCTTAATATAATAATAGAAACATTTTATTAAAAGTATATGCATATGTAATATTGCCAAAGATGCAATAAAAAGATTCCCCAATTTGTTTTTTGGTAGATCTGGTTAAATAAGTTTTCTCTAAATAAAAAGCAATTGGCATAGCTAGTAGTTGGATAAATCTGTGGTAAGACCTTTGATTATAAACCTTATTTCCAGTTACTGTCAACAGCTTGAAGGAAGACCTAATTGATACCACATTATAAATTATTTTTGGTGATCAATAATTATGCTGTCTTTTTAAAACTTGACTGCAAAGGAGTTCAAAGAGTTGGGAGTCATTCTGTAACTATCCATATTAATTTCCCTACTTACAAAAAGATGCCTTACCATTTATATCTATAAAAAGTGAAAATTAAGAATAGATTTTTGGTGAATTCTGTTTCATTGATGCAGTAAGACATTTTTAAGAATAAATATCTTTAAAGCTTCATCCCTTTTAAAAGGCATTTCTAATAAAAATTTTTCCTTTGGTTTAATAAGTTACCAAACTAAAGCATATGTTTCATTCCATTGTCTACTAATAGTTAGAATAAATTAATTTCAAAGAGTTTTTTTTAAACACTGAGATCTATGAAGAGAACCAACATAAATAACAATTTACTTTCCAGTTTACTTTACAGGCAATTACAAGAATTACGCTAGAGTCATCAGTGAAATGATTTTAGATATAGAAAACATTTTATGTATGATAAAATTCTCTTAAGAAAAACAAATGGATGTATAAGTTCAAAGATTAAAAAAAGATATATAATATCTAGATATTAAGGAAGACCTTGTTACTGCATTTTTTTGGTTTTCCAGATTTTTTATTTGTGAATGATGACCAGTGATGATTGAATATTTTATTTATATTTCACTGGTGTTTTAAAGTAATCATTTTACTTTAAAAGTTTAATATGGCTAACAGAACCAAAGATTAAATGTGTTAGGCTTATGTTTTCAAGAATTTTTTAGAGCATATCTGAGCCTAAAAAAAGTTAGAAAATCAGTGGACAGACTCTTCACACCAATCCCATGTCCTACTAGCCACCATTACCTGAATAGTAACAGCTCAGTACAAGCTAATCATTGAAAATTGGACAAGATAATAGTTATTTCAGAAAGTAGTTACCATAGGCAACCAAAAGTGAAAGTTGACATTAATTGCTTTTATAAAGTCAGCCTTTGATATATGCTGTTTTTTGAGATTAAGGGTAATAATACTCACAAATTAGAACACCTTGCTATAATTGTGTTTTCTGTGGGGGAAATACTAATTGAAATTTTCTGACAGAAGTTCAAAAATGTCAATGAATAAATTTAATATGGCTTAGAACTGCCTGCTTTTTCACCTCTGCTGTTGCTTCCATTGTGATCAGAGTAGCTGTGTATGAATAAAGTGAGAGTCAGCTACAGTCGCGTAAGTGATGAGTATAAAGAAGAGCATAGCAAAAAGTATAAAACTTTAAATATTGTGAAGAACTCGAATATTGATTTTAAATGTTCGAGAAAGCAAGATTATAATTAATACACACTACAGTGTTCAAAGGGACTAGGAAGGAAAACAGCGGTAGGGAAGGACTGGATTTTCTTGCCTCTAGGCGTGGATTCTGTGATAAGTAGGAGTTGATTTCAGCCCATTGCGTCTCTGTTCACAAAGACACAAAATCAAATTCACAAATAAGATTTTGTTTCCTGTCCAGTCAGTTGCATACTGTGTGGACAATTACATTGGACTTAAATAACCTCACATTTCTTTTTGAAGATGACCTATCTGTGGTTCCATATTGGAGGGAACATAGTACTTAGGATGGAATGATTACTTTCAACTGAACTAGAGAATAGGAAATAAGGAAGTTAGGGTCTCCTTAAGCATTGTAGATCTAAGTATCTTGGGTCAGAGTTTGTGGAGTTTTGGAGGATCAAAGAGAAAATTCTTCCAGTAAATTTAATGCCAACCAAAATGCTATTCAAAGAGAAAAGTTTCATAGGAAAATAGAAAGAGAGCTTTTTGAAGAAGCTGATTTTAGGATATCTTCATAGATGGAAATGCCTTAAAGTCTGGAGTTCTCGCCTGCCCGGGAGCTGTAAAGGGATGATACAAGCTTGTTCTTCCTTCCTTACTTTAGTCTACCAGTGTTAACAGTGTGTTCTAATTTGGGTAATTATACTGCAATCATATTAAACGTTAATACTAGGTGAACCTGAATGAAGGATACATGGAAACTCAGCTCTGTTGGTTTCTTTTTAATGAGGTGAAGTTGGAATATCAAAAGTGTTTTATTTGTTACAGATTTTAATGTGCACATTAATAAAGTGTACAATGTAGTGTATCTAAGACATAATGTTGTGTAACTATCGGCTCTATTTAGTTCTAATACTGCTTCATGCTTTCAAAAGGAAGCCCTACCCCATTAAGCTGCTGTTGTCACTTGCTCCCTGCTACAAGCCCCTGGCAACCACTAATCTATTTGTTCCCCTGTATTCTCTATGTACTTGCCTACTATGAATATTTCATATAAATGGAATTATAAAGCTTATAACATTTTGGATGTGCTTTGTTCATAGAACATTTTTAAAGGTTTATCTCTACCATGTATCAGTGTTTCATGCCTTTTATGACTAAATAATACTCCATTGTATTGATACACAGTCGTCCAGCTTTGTCTTTGTAATTTGAAATATGTATTTCATATTATCTTAAGAAAATTTTTTTATTTTACATTTTAGAAATTTATCATGGCATCCTGCATTGTCTACCAAAAGAAAAATGCGAATTCCACATTCTCATGCGTTTATTGATCTGACCGAAGATTTTACAGCAGGTGAGTCACACAAAAATGTGAAACACTTGTTTTCAGCTGCCTAAGAATTATGGAATTTTATTTACTTTTTAATTAGTATTCATTTCATAATGCTCTGCAGATTAAGACCAAATTGTCAAGAAGTTGTAAGTCAATTATATTAGAAATATGGAAAAATTAGTGACTGTAGTAAATAAGTCTTTGTTATTTTTATTGTCCTCACCTTGGAATTTGAATTCCCCAATTTGTATGAATTCATAATAAGTTAAATAGTTACATGATTTTTTTTGTTGCATTTAAAATTTTTTCACTAGTGTTATAAATTTAAGAAGAAAAATAATTCTTATTATGTATCAAATAGTAGGGTCTTTTAAAAACTTATGAAATTTTTAAGCAAAGAAGACAGAAGAGTATTGTACGTGTATTTAATCATCATCTAGCTTTAAGAATTATAAATACTCTATATCAGAGGTCTCCAACCTTTTTGGCACTGGGAGTATGATTCAGTATATTACACGTATTGTGCACCTTATTACTGTTATTATTATGTTGTAATATGAAATAATTGCACACTCACCATAGTACAGAATCAGAGGGAATTTTGAGCTTGTTTTCTTGCAACTTGGCAATCCCATCTAGGGTTGATGGGACACAGTGACACCTTAAGTGTGTGGTTTATGTCAGTGTACTCCATAATGTTGTTTTGGTTGTCACCAAAGAAAACCCTGCTTTACAAAGAGGATCTTGCAAATGAAAGCAAGCTTTTAACTCTTTTTGTGACACTCTCAGGATACTCTACCTTGACTTTAATCTGGAACATAATGGAGATTTGAAGTTTTCTCAAACAGACTTTGAAGGCTACCATCATTTACATTCTGAAGCAATTGAACAAAGCCTAAACAAAGTCCATTCACCTGGCTTACTCACAGATGGTTCAGGGATCCATTCATTCCTACTTCAGAAGGCTTGAGCAGTTGGTAAGCTGAGAGCCAGGTATAGGGGATATAATTGTAACGCTAGCACTCAGGCAGGTCAAGGAAGGAGAATCACAAGTCAAGCCTAGCCATAGCAACTTAGTGAGACATTGTCTCAAACTAAGACAGAGCTAGGGGTGTAGCTCAGTACAAAGGCCCCAAATTCAATCCCCAGTGTCTGCCAAAACAACAACAAAAAAGGGATGGCAGAGGAAGGAAGACAGCAAGCAATAAAGTGCTAACTGAGATACATGGTCATGTATCAGTTTGGAGAAAGAAGGCCCTGGCTCAGTCTCTTTTACAGTCTCTGATACTGTTTGAAGCGTGTCCAAAGTTCCAGTGTTCTCTTACTGTCCCCACAATTCTTGTTTGGCTTCCTAGGTCCTATTGCTTGTTTCAGCTGATTGACTTCCCTTGGACTATCATATTTTCTAATGGATTGATCAGCTATGAATTCATGACTCTTTTGGACAAATCAAAAAAGAATCAAAACAATGATACAGAATTTCAAAATAAAATAGTAGATTAACAATGGTTAATAATGTATTGCATATTATTACCATCAAAGTAGTTTGTTCAGATTACAAGATGTAGGCATAAAAAATGATCAACCGTGAAAGCACAAACTGTTCTTTTTGATGAACAAAAAAAGAACAGTAGTATAATTACATCTCTTGAATATATTTATATGTATATTGTAATACATTGTAATAGTGTGTATATTATATATATATATATATATATATAATTTTTCCCTTCTTGCTTTTCTCCTTTTCCCTATCCCAGTTGTTCTTTCCTTTTGAGCAGTTTCTTTTCACTTTCACAATATCTGTTGTACATTTTTTATCTTACTTACTCTTTCAGCTTACTACACTAGAGAGACAATACGATGTTTACACATGTGCATTTGATTTATTTCGCTTATGAGTGTGGTCTGAGGTTGCATCCAATTACCTATAAAAACAGTCTCAAGTTTTCCCTTCTATATGGCTGAGGAGTACTCCACCGTGTAAAAAAAAACTTTATTAATCCATTCCTAGGTTGATGTGCATTTCCAACATTTAGCTATTATGAGTGGTGTGTGCTGCTATAAAAGTGGGTGCTTATATGTCACTGTGGTGTGATGTTTTCAAGTCTTCGGGAAAATACCTAGAAGGAGAATAGCTGGATTGAATGCAATCTCCAATTGTTTTTGGAGGAATCTCCACACTGATTTGGTTGTGCCAGTCTACATTCTCACTGACAGTGGGAAAGGGTTCCTTTTTCCCCACAACCCTTCCAGCATTTTTTATTGTTTGATTTCTTGATAGCTATTCTTTCTGGGATGAGATGGAAATTCAGTGTTATTTTAATTTTCATTTCTCTAACAACCAGTGATGTGGAACATTTTTTCATATATTTATTTGTCATTTGTATTTCTTCATTGAGAAGTGTGTATTCATCTCAGATGTCCATTTTTAAATTGGGTCTTTAAATTCAGGAAGGTCTATTTTTTTCAGTTCATTTTAAGTCCATTGTCTGAAGGACTGCTAACCAAAATTTTTTCCCACTGTGTGAGTTGTCTTTTCACTCTGTTGGTGGTTTTTGTTGTTGTTGTGCAAAAACTTTTGAACAGGATAAGATCCCAGGGTTTCGTTCATGAAATCTTTCCCTTACCCTATTTTTTCAAGAGTTCTGCCTATTCTCTCTTCAGGCAGATTTATTGTTTCTGTTTCATTATTTGGTTCTTTGATGCATTTCAATTTTGGTTTAGTATAGGCTTATAGAGATGGGTCTAGTTTTCATCTTCAGCATATAGAGAGCCAGTTTTTCCATTTGTTAAAGAGAATATCTTTCTTCAGTTCCTTTTTTACCTCTTTGTCAAAGAGAAGGTGGCTGAGTTTGCTTGGAATTTTTTCTGTTTGGAATTTTTTCTGCTTCTTCTAATCTGTTCCATTGATCCTCAGGTCTGTTTGTTTTTGGTGTTTTGTTTTTGTTTTTGTTTTTATTTTTGTTTCTTTTTTGCCAGTAGCTTTGTAGTATAATTTCAAGTCTAAGAATGCAATGTCTCCTGCCTTGCTTTTGTTGCCTAGGATTGCTGTTGCTATTCTAGGTCTCTTCTGTTTCCAAAAGAGTTTTAGGAATGTTTTCTCTCGATCTGTGAGGTATGCTAATGGTATTTTGATGAAAATTCTATTAAATCGCTGTAGCATTTTTGGGAGTATGGCCATTGTCACATTGTTGGTTCTTCCTATCTGTGAACAAGGGATAGCTTTCCATTTCTGATATCCTATTCAATTGCTTTTTTCAGAGTACTGTAATTTTCATAATACGGATCTTTTACATCCTTTCATTTTTTGGATGCTGTTGTGAGAAGTGTTATGTCCATAATTTCTCTCTCAATGAGTTTGTTGTTTGTGTTATTGCCAGCAATGTTACTGGTTTTTGAGTGTTGCTTGGTATCTAGCTACGCTGCTGAATTTGCTTATTAACTTAGTGTTTTGGTGGAGTTTTGGGGGTTTTCTATATAGACTATCATAGCATTTGTAAATAATGATAATTTAACTTCTTTCTTTCCTATCCTTATTGCTTTTATTTCTCTCTCTTATCTAATTGATCTGGCTAATGTTTCCAGAATTATATTAAACAGGAGTGTGGTAATGGACATCCTGGTCTTAATGCTGATTTTAGAGACAAAACTTTCAGTTTTTGCCCATTTAATATGATGTTGGCTATTGGTGTGTTATAGATGGGTTTTATCAGACTTAAGTAGAGACCATCTATTTCGATTTTCTGTAGGTTTGTATCATGAATGAGTGTTGGACTTTATCAAAAGCTTTTTCTGCAACTATTGAGATTATAGTGTGATTTTTGTCTTTGGCTTTGTTGATGAGGTGAATTAATTTAATGATTTGCATATAATGAACCATCCCTGCATTCCTGAATGAATCCAACTTGGTTATGGTGTATTATCTTGATGATTTACTGTGATATGTTTGCTAATGTTTTATTGAAGATTTTTGCTTCTATGTTCGTTAGGGAGATTGGCCTGTGGTTCTTTTTGGTTAGATCTTTCTCTGGTTTTGGTATCAGACTAATAGTTACTTCTGGGAATGTGTCTGGGAATGTGCTTCCCTTTCAATTTCATTGAAGAGTAAGAAGAGTACTGGCATTAAATCTTCACTAAGTTTCTTACAGAATTCAGCCATGAGTCCATCAGGATCTGGGCTTTTCTTTGTGTTTCTGAGCTCTACCTGAAATCCTTTTTCTTGTGGATGCCAAAAACTTATCATAGTTCTGGCATCCAGACCTGAGATGCAGCCAAACAAAGAAACAAAAAGTGCTGTCTGCTTGTGAGATGATATAAAGCATAGTCCTTCTCAGGGGCTCTACCACCTTGTTTATTGGGTTATTTGCTTATTACAAAACTAGAAAGGTAACTCATTGTGTAGCCATTAGCTATATACTTAATGGTCTTGCCAAGAATGTTTTTAACTTTTAGGACTTGTGTACTTATACTCAAAAGTATCCCCAGTCTCTTTTTGTTATTGGTCAAGGGAAACATGGCTTGAAAATTTCGTTTTAGCACAAATTTGTTTCATTGATTTTATAAAGTTCAGTAATTATTTACTAAGTTTCCGCTCTGCTAGGTATTACACTGGGAAATAGGGGCTCAAACATGGGGGGAAAATCAGACTTAAATGTTACTATGGTATAAATTTCACATTACAAAGGCCTCATTGTATTCATTCTGTATTGAGAAGATTAAAAGAACATTTTTATACTCACTGGTTTGTGTTTTAAGTGTTTTGAAATGCAGCACAATTTGTGCCCTGAGTAAACACTAATTTTCACAGGATCTTTTGTTTTTAGTACATTTGATGAAGTTAGACAAGCCTCTTATCTTTCTTGCACTCTTTTGTTCATCTCATGGCTTTCAGCATCATCTACATCATAACAACTCCATATCCTAATAAGAAGCTGATATATCTGTAGGCTAGACAGATTTATATAGTTTGAAACTTACATATCTGCTGGCTAAAAGCCATCTCTACTACTATGCCTGTGTCTGATACACATTTCAGACTGTGTTTTCCAAACTGTATCTCTGAACGTTGCCTCTAAGCCTATGTCATAGCTTCTGTCTAGATGTCCTGCTAGAGGCTCATGCACCCTTAGTTTCAGTTTTGCGGAGTTTGCTGGATCATGGGTGTGTGATACTGGATGAATGGTATGTGATAACTGGGTTAGTCCACTGATTGACTTACATGGGTAAGTTACTGGGGTAGGTAATGAGAAGGCCCACCCTTTGTTTGGGTGACACCAATTAATAGGCTTATTGCCTGGTAGGAATAAAAAGAGAAAGGGTTTGCTGCTTGCTGCTTTTTGCCTGCCTTGCCGTGCCTATTTCCTCTCTGCCATGCCCTCCTGTCATGGAACCAGCTAATTGTGGATGGAAACCTCTACAAACCAAGGTACAATAAACCTTTCTTCCATTACCTTCGGATTGTCTGGTATATGTCCCAGCAACAAGAAAGTAACTAAGACAACCCCCTCAGCCGACAATCTACCAATCTTACTAAATGGCAGCCCCATCCTTCCAGATTCTCTGTGAAGACGTTGGACACCTCTTTGCTGACTTTTTCTGTCATATCCAATATCAGACCTCATAGAAAATCATGTTTATTCAGCCTTCAGCTTACCCACAACCTAAGCCCCTTTCACCATCTCCACTGTAACCCATCCTATTTTAAGACACCATATATTTTACCTGTTTATCCACTGAGTTTTACCTGAGTTTCTGCTGTGCCAGGTATAACACTAGGATCCAGGGGCTCAAAGATGGGGGCGGAAGTCAGACTTAAGTCCTACTATAGTATGAATTTCATATTACAAAGGCATTGCTGTATTCATTCTGTATTGAGAATGAACTGTTAATCCAATTAGTAGTTTTTCTGGTAATAACCCTTCACTCTTACTCTGCTGTGATTTTAGTACATGAGCTGCTGTGATCTTTTAAAAATGTAAATCACATCCTGTCATTCTCCCCAAAATCTTAAAAATGATTTCATTTTATTTGGAGATCTATCCAAAATTCTTACAATAATTTGCTATGCCTCACATACTGGACCCACTGTTACCTCTCTGACGTTTTGTTCTCTCCCACTTGATGCTTTGGACTCCCACACTAACGTCCTTGCTGTTTCTTACAAACTGCAAAACAAAGTCCAGTCTTGGGGTTTCACTCAGCTGCCCTCACAGCCTGAAATATTATCCTGATAACCAGTGTTACCGCGTTCAAGTTATTTCATCAAGCATACTTCAGCTGCTTTACATCTTTATTCAGATGTTACCTTAACTCGAAGAGAAACCTCCTGTATTCAAAATTGTACCACTCAAGTGCTCCAAGAACTCTGCTTTAATTTTTCTGCAGAGTCTTTCATTGGTGAAAATGTTTAATATGTGTTATATTTAGATGTTCCTGGAAAACCTCAAGCATTCAAAGGTGCGGCTTTTTGGAAGTAGAGGATGTTTTTGAGCAATGTCTGTTTCTTTTCCAAGGTGAGCTCAGAGTTACACGAAAGACACGAGTGACTTGCATCCAACATTCAGGTAGTCTCTAGACACATAGAACAGAGAGGTGCTGCACTTGGTGAGTGAGCTCTCCGCTCTCGTCTCTAAATCCAGTGACCAGAGCTGACAAGGCCACATGAGAGGCAGAGCAGGAGCAGGGAAGTAAAAATGCTGTGAATGTTTCTGGTTTTCCCTGTGCTGCAGTAGAGCCCTGGGTCTCCACGGGTTCGAGTTTCCTGGAGTCAGAGTTTGCTTGGTTGGTGTCAACTTTTCACAGTCTTGCAGACTCAAGAAAAATTCTCTCAGACATTTTCTACTTATCTTATTTAGTGTGTCCTTGACGGAACTGGAGCCTGGAGCTGCCTTCTCTGCCATTTTACCGCTGTCACATGATCCAGTGTTGTCTCTATATTCTGTGTACTTTGAGGTTTTTTTATGATTTTGTTCTTTACACTACTGAAGCTTGGCAGTTTTTTTTTTTTTTTTTTTGCACTGAGCCATCTCTGTACCCGCTTTGGTTTTGCAGTGGAAGGTGGGGGTGGTCTTTGAGACAGGATCTCCCTAAGTCCCTGAGTTTCCCAGACTGGGCTCAGACTTCAAGTCTTCTCACCTCAGCCTCTCAGAGTTCTGGGAGGACAGGCATGTACCACCATGTCAGCTTTTCGTAATACATAGAAATTTTATATAAATGTGATACTACAGTTTTAGTATCATGTTTCTGAAGTCCATTCACTTAGTAATATGCATTAGTAATTTGTTATTTGTTCCAGCATTCATGTTTACAGGTCAGTATAATAACATGTTAAATGATGCATCTGAAGTGCTTTTATGACTTGTGTCTAGATGTCTCCCCAAGGCATATGGGTCATATGTGGACCTTTCGAAGGTGGCTTTATCTATGTATGGAGTGTGATGGTGGGATTAAGGGTGTGATATACTAAGTTAATCTACTGATTGCAATTATGTAATTCTGGTATGGATGGGTTTTCTGAAGAAAGAAGCGTTACCCTTAGTGTAGATGCCACCATCCAAAAGGTTTGTGGCCTGAGTGGAATAAAAGGGATGGGGGCTCACTGCTGCTTCCTCAACGCCTCTTGTCTGCACTGTTGTTGACTGTTGGTCCTTCTTGATGATCCTCCGCTAAACCACCCTGTCTTGGTGTCACCTGACTACAGACTGCGATAAAGTAATTGTTTCCTCTTTTAACTTCAGTATTTCGTCTCAGTATTGAAGAGTAACTAAGACAATGTTATACATTTATTTTAACTATGCCATTCCAAAATGGAACATAAAATATATGAGGGCAGAGATTATTATCACTGTTATTTTTTCAATACCTAGACTAGTGCCTAGTACCTAATAGGAATTTTAAGAGGTATTTGGTTAATAAATCGTCACATTTTTATAAGGAGAACAAAACACAAACACAACTGTTATGTTGATATAACAGCTAAGTGAGTATACTATGGATGGAATCAGTATTTGCAGAAATTCAAACATACATTTTTGAATAGACCTTCTTTGAAAAATTCCACAAGGGGTTTCTGAGAAATATATATAAAGCTTAGAAACTGACAGTAAAAATTTTATCTGAGCAATTATAAAAATAATGGGGACAATCAAGAATTTTTTTTCATTTTTCTAAAAATTAAAGCACTGCAAATTTAAGATACATAAGGTTATCTTATGAATCACTTCTAAATGCTTTCATTTTGAACTGATTCAAATTCTCTTCTAAATAATAGCTGATCTTTATCAGCAAAGATGAACAGACCTGTTTACTAAAAGCTGCAGTTGTTTCTGATATTAGCATAATGTTCTCTGATAAAAATCAAACACCAGGGAAAAAAGTAATACAAAATATTTTATTGTAAATATGTTGTAACTTCTCTGATGCTACCACATCTGTCTTAGTAGAGCAAGCACTTGAGAGCAATTTTATAGAGATTAAGTACCTATTATTAGTACTAGGGCTTAATCCGGGGATGTCCATTTCTTCCCTACTCTCCCCCAAAATGTATATGAAAGCATTAAATCTGAGAAGTCTTTGTCTTTATCTGAAATAGGAATAAATCAGAAAATTAACTACCATTTTCAAAACTTAAGAGCTCGACCCAGTTCCAGGCATTTTATATGCATTTGTTTGTTTAATCCTCACAACAATCTTAATGGAATAAATTTTTTACTAACCCTGTTACTGACATTTCGACAGTCATACTGTGGAACTCAAGAGGCTTGATGCCTCAACATAATTTGCTATACATTTTGCATAATTGTCTAGAGCCATAGTCTTAATGTTTTCTCTTTCCAAACCTTTTGGAAAATCTAGGAAAAGTTGTAGATCCTCTCCCAAGAAAAATACCCACAAAAATGAGACTTAAATTTCATGAACACACAGAAACCTGCCCATGAATTATCCCTTGGGTAAGAATGAAGTAATTCCTGCTCACTTTTTGTATTCAAACATTACAGAAATATGGTACAGAAAATGCAAGTCCTGTTTTCTGAAATCTCAGTTAGTTATACAGTTATTAGCTTGAAATTTGTTCACCAGATTTTTTTTAAGCATATTCACTATATAAAACAAAGTATATATGATTTTTGTGTTTTGTTTGAGTTCTTTATGGTTTTCTCTGTGTGGTGTTTGTGTGTGTGTGTGTGTGTGTGTGTGTGTGTGTGCTACTAGAGATCAAATTTAGAGATGCCATGCTACGAAGACTCTATCTCCAGCATTTCTTAGTTTTTTATTTTGAAATAATCTAAGTTGCCCAGACTGACTACCGACTTGTACTCCTCATGCTGCCTCTCCAATAGCTAGGATTACAGATACGTCCCCCTACATCCAGTTTCTGTTTTTGATAATGTAAGACATATGTGATAAAGCAAAATCTCTATTCATCAGATGATATCTTGTGGGGGAACACAAGAAAAACTTGTATAAATATTTTAATGCTAAAGTTCCTCATGAGCGTAATACAAGATACCTTTGTCCTGTTGATTTACGAGTGGTGGCCATTAGCTTTCAGACATTTATTAGTATGACAAACTGCTGCTAGGATAATCATTGAGATTGCTGCACATGCATTTTCAATTTGTTCTCCAAGACTTAGCAGGGGAGTGAGTTCTCTATAGTATGCAACATCCTATAGTGCCCCTATTGAAGGGTAACACCATCTGTTCCAAAATATACTATTTTTCTTTACCTCATGTGTGTATGCATTTTTGACAGATTCTCTATCTATGCATTTGTTCATGATCTTTTATAGGCTTGCCTTTTTCTCTTCTTTTTGCTTTTTTTCTGTTTTTATACTACCAAATGTTTGCAGAGTCCAAGACATTTCTATTTTAGATCTCCCATATTCTATATGTATATAGTTGTTTCTACTTTGAAACACTGACTTTTTAAATTAAAAAAGCAGAATAAACTATAGAAAGCTCAGTGTTGTTGGCTTGGTGTAATCTGATAAAGTAATGGATAAACTTTTTCTTCATTATAAAGAAAAGAAAGCAGCAAATCTATGAATACCACAAATATCTTTTTTTAAAAATAAAAGTATCAAAGATTATGAGTGTTCGTTACATTAGTTGAATTTCCAGAGAAAAAGAAGTACATGAGCCTCTTGCAGTTTTAGAGCCTCTTGTAACCTTTTTAAAAGCATCAAATATTAAGTTACTTGTTCTTATTAAATACTATTGTATGTTAGTTATTACATAGAAATAACACCATGGAATTTCTTGCTTTGATTAAAATAGCTTGTGGTATTTGTATCTACTAAAAACACAGCTAGATTTCAGTATGTAAAGTAATATGTTGAATATCTATTTTTTATTACATCTCAAGATGCTTAAGCACATTTATATTTTTTTATATTTTTATTGTTTTGGAAATTAAAATGCAGTCTCTTTACATGCATGATCAATTTGTTCATTTAAGTCATTTAACCAGTAAATTTAATGTATAAAAGCTGTTGAGACTAGATAGAGTAATTATGGTCACCTGGTCATTCGTGCCAAATGCAAATATTTCTAGATCTTTATCATCAGAGAAGGGTTACTGAGCATTATTTAACCACTGTGCACCCTGGTTATGACTGGGTGGTGAACAGTGGCTATGACGTCCTAAAACCCAGCTTTAGGGACTTTGCCTCATGCTCAGGTACTCAGCAAGTTCCTTTTTCTTTGAGATCCTTTCATGTTTGTAAAAATGAGATGATCAAATAGCTTGATGCAGTAGAATTAGAATGTTTCTGAGAACTATAATAAGAAATAGTTTACATCACAACCTGTGTATACGCTTTGGTTTGTATCATATATATTTCTACATGAATGACAATTTTTACATAGACATACTGTGTGCTGTATTTTATTTTAAAATGTTAATGAAACTGATTTTATGACCCACTAAATTGATACTATAACCCACAAACAGGGTTAATGACCTCCTTTTTGAAAATACTACATTAAAAATTCAGTTAGTTTCAGAGTCCACTATAAAATATTATAGTGGACTTCTAACTTACAAACTCAGTTCCTTCACAAGAGCAGGTTGTAACTCAAGTTGATTGGAAGTGGAGACTATTTTTTTCCTTAAGAAATAATGGAAATACCTGTAATGTATTAGAGACCTCCCAAAGCACCCCTTACCTAACCTTGGATAATGTGTATAATTTACCAGAAACTCCAATAATTTTCATAGTGTATTCAACAAAAATTATAAAAGGTATCTTGGTTACTCTTCTCTCATTACTGGGACAAAATACCTGACACTCAAAATAAAGGAAGGAGAGGTTTTATTTAGCTTACGGTTTCTGAAGGTGTCATTCCATAATCAGCTGGCTCCAAACCAGGATGGCATGGCACAGGGGCACAACTTCATGGGCTAGGATTAGGGTTAGGGTTTTCACACTATACTCAGCATTCAAGTAGTCGTCTTTGGCTTGCAGAAAGGGAGGATGGAATGGAAAGTGGTTATTGTTTGGAAGCAGAAACCCTTTTGACAATAATTTTAGGACTCCTCCTCTCTGGTGTCCTTTCCTTAGAAAAGTCAGTAAAGCACTGGTACCTGCTTTTGGCTCATGAGGTCTCAGCCTTTTCAGAAGTAAAAATTGGCCTTTGTCTTTTTTATCCTTTAACACTGTTCTGTAGTATGACATGACATCATCACTAAGCAAGTGAAGGCAACAGCTTTTTCTCTGTCTGGGTGGATCTTCTCCAGAAATATTTTCAGATCTGTCCATTGTTTTTGATTTCCTTTATTTCAGAAGAAGAACTTTGCTGCACTGAATAATGATATTCTCTCTCTTCTTCAGAAGCTCCCCAAGTTGCCATTCTGTTGCTCAGCCAGAAGTTTCTGAGGTTTCTGTGTAGACAGTTCCTCTGAGTGTTTTTCTACCAATTCCTCAACATCACCACTGTGTACGTGCAAGCCTATGCACTCTACTATAATGATAGAGTCATTAACTACTGGGTCAACTGAATGCTTAGCCTTCAAAGTTCTCTCCTAATATAATTTTGCACCATGCTTTGTTTCAAGCAGATCTCAGTGTCCTGAGAGACATTGGCCCAGGATCTCTCAGTCCCACGCAGAAAAGATTGTTTCTCAATTCCACACAAGAAAGAATGTTTCTTCTAGAACTCTTTAAGGGTTAAAGCTGTATCTGAGACTATCTGGAAGTATTTCAGGAATAGTTGCTTGGTGTATAGCTTCTTAAATTTTTCTATAACCTCAGGTCCATAGGCTGCAGTAGAAGAGTTGTATTCTGTGGGTGGAACTCAACTACGAGCCATGGGAATTATTCAGCCAATTCTTCTTCAAAATGTTTTGAGTAAGCATGATGAGGAGAGTCTTAAGCAATATACCTTTGTCCTCTAAATATTTCTTAACAGTAGGACAAAAACCTCCCTGATTCACTCAAGAAAAAAGTGCTTTCTGTACCCAGGGTTTTGTGTTGGACCCCCACATGACCCTAGCTCATTCTTCATGACTTTATGTTTTCTGAAAATTCTAGGGACCTCAGTGTGATAAACCCAAAGAGGCTTTATCATAAGGTCACCACTCAGGTTGGTACATAGCAATAAGGTTAGCCTATGCTTTATAGGCTTATGGCCTGAGATTTTCTTCTCTTCCTGGGTAATATATGTTCTTTTGGGTATTTTCTTCCAGAAAAGACTAAGTTCATCACAGTTGAAAACTTGGTGAGAGCTGTTATGGTTTGTCTGGATCCCCACCCACTCAAAAGCCTCATGTGGTCACGGGCAGGCAGGTTTTTTGGAGGCAGCTGAATCTAGTATTTCATTGGTTCATTGGGATTGGGGATTTCAGTGTTACACCCACCGTAATGCACTTAGACTGCATACTTAGACTGTAAGGGATGGGAAAGAAGCTTGTTCCCTTCTTTTATGCTCTTAATATTTTCTGTCTTCCACCACCATGGATGTTTGCCTCTCCCCTTTGCTCTTGTTGCTCTTTCTGTCTTCCACTGCCATGAACTTGCCCTCTGCCATGTGCCATTCATCTTAGAGCTAGCTGATTATGAATTGAAACCACCACAAACTGTGAGCTAAATAAACCTTTGTACTTTTCACTTTGGGTGTCAGATATTTTGTCCCAGCAACAAGACAGAAGTAACCAAGGCAAGAGCAAAAGTCATTTTCGGTGACATTTTTTTTGAAATGGTATATAATTTTCAGTAGCCCTTTCATTAGCACTGGCTGCTTCACCATGCCTGGTTATACTATGAAGCCTAGTTCTTGCTTTGAAATTGTGAAACCACCCCTTACTGGCACGAAATGTTTCACCATTATCACTTGTTCATGAATTATCCTTTATGAGATATATAATTTATATCATAAATTTGTTTATAGCCCTAGTGTTTATAGCCCTATAGTGTTTATAGACCTAGCTTTTTTACAAGTTATAGACTCAAATAGGCTATAACCTGCTATTTGCCTTTTATTAATCTGCACTAATAATAGCCTTTCTCCTTGTCTAACACTGATGATTGTGACTTACTAATTTGAGTAACACCTTTAGCAACACTAGCTTCATTATACTTAATCTTTTCACTATAAGTTTGTCAATGCAGTGGATTGAACACGGTGTACATGTTAGCAAGATCAGTCACATGAATGCCACTCTCATATTTCATCACAATTACCTTCTTTTCAGTTATGATTGTGTCGTTTCCTTCCTGTCCTTCCTTAGCTTCTTTTCTAGCTTTTTTGGGGCCATTTTGATAGCAGTAACCAGAGCAATTTAAAAAAGTACTGACTGAAATCACATCCATAAACAAGCACATTAGGGCTTAGGTTGACACGTATGCTTTTCTGGCATCGAGTCTTTGTTTGCCACCTTGCAAGTGGCTGGCATTCAGTCTTAATTCAACACTTTATAAGTTAAACCTAAAATTCTGGGTGCAAATATGAGGCTGGTCATAACTCCCGGGTACACTTCAGTCATTCATTCATCACTTATTAAATAGTTTTCATATGCCCTCAACCTTGTGGAATTTGTAGCCTCTGGGGAAAAGAAAATGAACAATAAAATACTCTATTGTAAAGTGATATCTGAGTTATGAAAATGCACACAGGTGAACAGTGTGAATAAATCCCATGACCAATTAACTTTGCAATAGGTGTAGTTCTCTGGTTATTATGTAATGAGCTAATTATAGTCAGTCATACCAAGAATGCAGATCATTTCCCAAAATTATTTTAATCTTTTAACTGTCCAATTTAATAGTTATCTCCATGATCTAACAGCCCCTCTTCATTTCAGGTTTCCAGACTTGTAGACAGTCTAGTTCTTATGCCCCCAACTTTTGACTGCAACTACCTTTCTTCCTGGCTCTTATTTAGCACCTAGCTAGAATCTAATACATACTACTTGTGTCTTTGTCATACTTATTTTCTTTGGCGAATAATAAAACTGCATTTTTTCCATATCAGTGGTACTAACACCATCTCCTTGATTATAAAAGCCATTTCAAAAGTCCTTGATTCCCTTTCTTTTCACTCCTAACATCGAATCATTTTCATGATTCTACCTCCTCAAAAAGTTTCTATGTGTATTCTATCACAGCTACCAAGGTTTACAGTTGCCTTGCTTAGTTTACTATAACAATCTGCTGTCTTTGTTCCTACTTCTTCTAGTTCAGACTGCAGATGGCACCTGTGTTAACGTTTTTCCCTGTAAATAAGCACCTGACATATTTTGGTTCATGCTTTCAGAGGTTCTAATCCATAGACATTTGGCTTCATTGCTTTTAGGTCTGTGTTGAGGCAGAAATATCAGGATGTAAGGGCCTGATGGAGCAAAGCTGATCACTTTATGATAGCCAGGAAACAGTGAAAAAGAAGAGCCCAAAGGAAGGGATTGGGAATCAGTCATAGTCCCTATAGTTCCCAAGGTAACAGTCCTGCGATTTATTTCCTTCAGTTAGATCCCACCTCCCCTTTCAATCACCTCCCCTTCCGTCACTCCCCTTTCCATCATTTCCCTTTTCCTTCACCTCTTAATTATGCCTTCAAGATCTGATCTCAAGGGGGGTTAATATACTGATGAAGTTATAGCCTTTATGATCCAGTCATTTCCCAGAAATCTATCAGCAACTGAGCTTTTAGTACATGCATTTTGAGGGATGTTTGAAATCCAAACTTCTCTTGAGCTGATTAAAAGTACAGAGAGAGATACTCTCTTTCCATTCTAATATGGGAGAATTTTCCCAGTATGGGTTTTTTATCTAGCTTGATATATGCATGTGGTTTAATGAATTGGGCTTTCTTTTTGATAAACATTCACTGAAACACTGTCTGGTGAATAAACTTTCCCTGGGTATAAATAGGGGAATGTTAAAATAGCATTAGCTCATTAATGCCAGTAGGGCTACATTTGGTACCCTGCGAAGAAAAAAATGACAGTTTGACATCATGGTTATCATTTTAAACAGAATACCTGCCAGTGGATTATTTTTGCCTGTCAGAAAGAATCTGATTCATTTGGGGGCTATATTGCTTTGGTGACCTTATTTGGTATCTCATTTATTTTCAAGCTTAGGAACAACAAGACATCTTAAGTTATGTTAATATTTTCTTCTTAGGAACAGATTGTCTTGATTTTATTCAGGCTTTTATAAACTACTGTCATTAAAGTAAGTAACTGCTGACTGATGTGAGCCAAATGAACTTACACAACTGCTAAAAAATAGTACAGATTCAGAAGCTTCAGTTGTTAATGATTTCCTTGCTGAAGAAGAGTTAAAATGATTGAAGTTACTTAGTTACTTCTGTTTTAACTTTACTAAATATTTCTAAACTCCAGCAGTATTCTTTATGCTGAATTTTCCAGAGAGACCCTAGATACTGTATTATTTCTGGCCTTTATTTTTACTTGTCTGCATCACTCTTTCTGCTATTTCTTTGTTCCTTACACCTCTAAATAGACACAGGGAATGAAGACAAATGAAATAAAACATTTTTTCCCATTTTCTCTAACTTTAATAGTTGAAGAGGTTTATGACAGGCTTGTAAAGATGAAAAGGCAGCCTCCAATTGGGAAAAATTATTTGGTTAACCGTATATTTGATAAAGCCTTTATATCAAAACGAATTAAAAAGTGATCCAACTCAGTAAGAGTAAAACATATAACCTGATTCAGAGTACCTGAATACAGATTTTTCCAAAGACAGTATAGAAAAGACTAACAGGCATATGAAAAGGTAATAAATCACAGGTCATCAAGGAAATGCAAATTATAATCACTATGAAAGAGCTGGGGATTTAGCTCAATGGCTTAAGCACCTGCTTGGCAAGTGCAAGGTCATGAGTTTGAGCCCCAGTACCAAAAAAAAAAAAAAAAAAAAATCACTATGGGACATCACTTCACATCTGTTAGGATAGCTTATCAAAAAGACGAGATAGCATGTGTTGACAAGAGTCTAAAGAAAAAGGAATTTTTGTACACTGAGAATATAGGTTGATATAGCTACTATAGGAAACAATGTGGAAATTTGAAATATTGAAAAATAGAAGTGTTATATGACCCAATAATCTGTATTCTGAATATAAAGGAACAAAAAAGTAAAATCACTACCTAGTGATACCTGCAATTCCAAATTCCTTGTAGTAATATTTATAATAGCCAAGATACGGGATCATTCTAGGTGTCCATCCACAAATGAACAGAAAAATAGTGGGGGGGGGGGGTTGTGCATTTGTGTATGCAAAAGAGTATTTCTCAAACTTAGAACAGAAGAACCTGTCATTTGCCACAACATGAGTGGACCCAGAAAATACTGTATTAGTGAAATAAACCAAACACAGAAATAAAAATATTGTATAATTTTACTTATATATGAATTTATAAGGGGGGAATCAAGTAAAATATACAGAGATCGAGGATGAAATAAAACAGCAGTGACCTAGGAGTAGGGTAGGAGGAAGGAAATAGGGACAAATGTAGATCAAAGGATACTAAGTAACAGATATGTAGGGTAAATAGTTTGAAAGATCTAAAACACTATACGAAAAGCAAGAGTTAATAATGAATAGATTATAGCTGCTTTTGGTATAAGGGTGGAAGATCAGGTATCTGTGAGATGATGTATATATCATTTGTTTTATGATAAATAGAGATAGAATACCTGTAATGTATACTCAAAAAAATATTTTTCTTGGAAAGTTATCTAGCTTAAAGTCAGAATTTCAGGCTAGCCTCTGTGTGTACCTATGTCTATCTCTCATGGGCTTTCTGTTCTGTTAGAGATAAGCTATCAATAAAGTGTTAAACTGTGCCTAGAGTAGTGCTTAAATGTGCTTATATTCTGAAAAGATAGATTATCAATAAGATTCCAGTCATATGTAAAGTTTTCTAACTAAATGTCATTATGTTTATTTGCTCAAGGACCTGATGTCACCCCTCGTTACCCTCTAAAGTTGATACTAGTTCTTTTTGCCTGTGTATGTTGTGATCCTAGCCTCCTTTCCAGCTTTTCTTCAGCTTTATGCTAGTATACTATTCTTCCACAAAACCAAAATGTGTCTTCATTTCAGTATTTCTCAACTGCATACTGTTGACATTTTGAGTTGAATAAATGTTTATTAGGAGGTACCTGTGCCTTTTAAGATATTTTGCAGCATCTATAGCCTGTACCTTCTATCAGCAGCAATGAAAATTGTCTCTGAATATGCTCAGTGTCCCCTAAAACAGCTCCTCCTTCAGCACTGTTTCTGTACAAAATAATTCTCAAGCCCTGCTTGTCTACATCATACTTACCTGTTTTGTAAGCATTATCTCAAATGCTATTTCCTCTAAAGCCTGTCCATGTTTTCTCTTTGCTTACCTGCCTCCTGTGTTAACAACTGTATTTGTAGCTCCTGGTTTTAGTTAGATCCAAAATGTCCCCCAAAAGTCTCAGGTATTTACAGATGAGGCTTTGGGAAAGTAACAATATCATAGGCCTCTATATTCAGTAAATTAATCCATCAGTGAATTACTAGCTAACTGTTACATTATAAGATGAGGCCTGATTGGAATAGGTGGATCACCGGGAGTGTTACCTGGAAAGATGTTTGCCTATACCCAGACCTCCCCTTTTTCTGTTTCCTGGCTCCTGGAGTGAGCCTCTGTCTTCTGCCATGCCTTTCCACTCTACTATTTCTGCCTTGGTGCTAGCTAGCCATGGACTGAACTCACTGGAACTGAAAGTCAAGTACATATCTCCTTCTTTAGGTTTTAGGTGCTAGATAATACTCTCCTGGTAAGGGTGTTCATTCCCTGAATCTGTAAATCCCCCAAATTACCTATCCCTGACCTCGGAACTGCCTCTGCAATATTTCTGTATCTTCTCCATGGTCAGTAGTCTCAGTTATATTTATATTTTTTTCACAGTAGTTCCTTTACAATTAATGAAAATATCTCTCTAGCTGACCCAAATAGAATATGCCACCTTCTTTGTAGTTTGATATTAAAAGATCAACAACTTTTATCCTTAGTGCCAGTTACAAACTACTTCTTGCTTGTATTTCTGGAAATTTATTCCTCTGAGGCATCTGCCACCTAGCTACACCAGCTACTTCCTTTTTTCATTACTAACATCTAATGATTGCCTAGCTCACTGGAGACATAACCCCTCCCAGATAGTTGTCTAACTCTTGCCATTTTTTAAATGAACACATTATCCGCAGGAACAAGCTAATCCAGCACCATGATCTCCCCACCTTAGCCATTTCATTTCTCTCTGCTTTTTATAGATACCAGAAAACACACCATGCCCCAAAACATTGTATCACAGCTTCTGTCTTTCTAGACTGCTGCTAAAGTGCTTTCCTTACATTTGGATCTCATTGAGATCTCTAGCCCCCTGACTTCACCATACTACTATATATCCACTTTCTTTCTTCCATTTTCCAATTCCCTCCCTATCTGTGTTGTGTCATTACAAGCACTGCCTTATAGATTTACTTATCTTGTCTCATTCTCCTGTTTTCAAACACCTTGATCCTAGAAGGATCCAGCCATCTGCAATCTGTCTCTTAAGAAAAACATTATAATCATTGAATTGGGAACTCACATTCTAAATTCAAGCCCTCATTTTCTTATCCTTACTAAACTTTGTTACTTTTGTCACAATTGGAATTTGAAGTCTCCTTTCTTATTCTGATATGAACCAGGTGTGTTTGGCTTTCTTCTCCTTTCCTCTTCTCTTTTCCCTTCCCACCTGTTACCGTTGGAGAGAAAAGCTGTGCACACATTTCAGCAACAGCTAGCAGCTGTAACTGCTCTATTTTAGCATTTAGCAGTGTATTTCCTCTGAGTTGCTTTAGATTATTGTTTCTTCTAAGGCAAATACAGACCTCAACACTCTCCCCAAATGTATCAAAAATGAAAAGGAACAGTTGAGTGTTTTCTGCTACTATCAACTAGACTTAAAAATACTTGGCATATGTAAAATGGATCATCAGATATCTAAAACATTTGGAAGTCTTTTACCAAGAGAGGTATACAATATTTAGTAACCAATTGTGTTGCATGGTTTGATATGTCTTCCCACCTGCTCTCTGAATATAGTTGTGTTCTTAATCTTATACCCAGGGTTGCATACTGCTGATGAAAAACAAGAAGCAGCATTACCATACGTTCTGCATAATAAAGTCATGGAAGCTTTTGAAACTGAATGTTGTTAATTGAACTTTAAAATAGGAACTTCATTTTAAAACTGGCTTATGCCCTTAGATACACACCTCTTACTGATTATATAATAATGAGAAACATCTTTCCATATCAAAATAGAATTATGGGTTTTTGCTTTTATTAAACAATGTTTTCTGTATATTAAGGTACCACAAGTGGTGATTCTCAATCACTTAAGCATCACTTCCAATGATACTTTGCAGACTTGCATTGACATATTAACTTTCCTACTCACTTTTTCATGTGTTTAGATTGTAATGCAGACTTGAATCAAGCTTTTTGCACATATACATTACCTGATTAGAATGTATGACCTGCCAGTTCTGGCAGAAAGGCAGCTTATATCAACCCTAAGCAGCATATGATACACCAGTTAACATAAACAATAGTGTTAAATAATTCTTTTAATCTTATCAAAATATTTAATTAGCTGTCTATATTATGGAAAAGATTGTCATGTTTTTATACCCAATAAAATGAATGTAAACCAAGTACCTACATTAGATTGTTTAAATTATGTAAGATGCTAAGTCAGTATCTAATATAGTAAGTTAATTATGGCCAGGGATTTAGCTCAGCAGCATAAGCACCTGCCTGGCAAGCGCAAGGTTAGGAGTTCAATCCCCGGTATCAAACAAACAAGTTAATTATGAACTAAATTCTATGAAATCAAAATATTCTTGACCTTGAGACTATTACATTGGTGCGGTAAAGAACAATATGATAACATTCAACTTAAGTCATTTAAAAATGGCCAAAAAATGCATTCACATTTTTCTTAATACAAACTGACCATTGTAGTACTGGCATAAAAAATGTTTAAAAACAAATATTTACTTTCAAGAGTTGGGAAGGGTATCTGAGGAAGAGGGAATGGAAGAAAGATAAACCAAGATGTGATATGTACGTATGAACCAGTTTCCCCAGAGGAAGACAGTAATTACGTATAGCAAATAGATAATAATCGTATTTAGGGTAGTTCTTTTTAGTTATAATTTTATTTTTAATGTAATTTTATCAGTACACTTTAGATATACATAATGATCAAATTCATCATAGGGAATTTACCAGTACATGATGTATTTTGATTTCTCTATTTTTCCCAATCCCCTCTCCTCGCTTCAACTCATTTTTCCTTCCCTATTTACTACATTTTTTTTTCTTTCTTTTTTTTTTTTATTGGTACCGGGGATCAAACTCACGACCACACACTTGCAAGGCAGGCCTTATGCCATGAGCTAAATCCCCAGTCCTAGCTTTGTTTTCATTTTATACTTAATTTTTTATAAACATTTTTTCCATTCCCTGTTCCCCAACCCTATCTCTTCTTTCCTTTTGAACAGTCTCTTACCATTTCACAATATCTCTTGTACATTTTGGTCTTTATTTACTCTTTCAGTTTCTCACATCAGAGAAACAATGTAATGATTACACATGTGAGTCTCATTTATTTCACTTAATAATATGGTCTTAGGTTGCATCCGTTTACCTAGAAATGCCTCATACCCTTTATGACTGAGTAGTACTCTATTAAAAAAAAACTTCTTTATTCATTACTCAATTGATGGGTATTGTGGTTGTTTCCACAATTTAGATGTTAAAAATGTTACTATTATAAACACATGTATGCATGTATCATTGTGGTATTATGTATTTGATTCTCCCGGGAAGTTACCCAGAAAGGGAATTACTGGGTCAAAAAGGACCTCTAATCCTAATTTTTTAAAGAATTTCCCTACTGATTTCCACAGTAAATGAACCAATCTATAATCCCACCAACAATAGCGAAGGGTTTCTTTTTCGTACAGCACCTCTAGCATTTTTATTGGTTGATTTTTTGACAATAGACATTCTTTTTGTGATGAGATAGAATCTTAATGTTGTTTAAATTTATATCTCTAATAACCAATGATGTGGAACATTTTTTCGTGTATTTGTCCTTTGTATTTCTTCATCTGAGAAGTGTGTATTCATCTCAAATGACCATTTTTGGATTGGATGTTTAAATTTGGGAGGGTCTGATTGTTTTCAGTTCATTGTATGTTCTACATATAAGTCCTTTATCTGAAAGACAGCTAGTCAAAATTTTTCCCACTCTGTGGCTTGTCTTTTCACCTTTGTTAATGATTTCTTTTTGTTGTGCAAAAGCTTTTTAATAGAATGAGATCGCAGGGTTTTGTTCATGAAATCTTTGCCTACCCATCTTCATGAGTTCTGCTTATTTTCTCTTTGAGCAGATTTAGTGTTTCTGTATTAATATTTAGGTCTTTGATGCATGCTGATGGAGATGGGTCTAGTTTTCATCTTTAACATGTGAGGGAAAGCCAGTTTTTCTAGCACTATTTATTAAAGAGGCTATGTTTGGCTTCTTTGTCAAAGATACACGGTGGCTGAGTATGTCTAGAGTTGTTTCGGTATTTCTAATTTGTTCCATTCATCCTCAGGGCTGTTTTTTTGTTTGTTTGTTTGTTTGTTTGTTTTACCGGTAGCATGTTATTTTTATCACAGTATCTTTGTAGTATAATTTCAAGCCAGGAATTGTAATGCCCCATCTTTTTCTTTGTTACTGTTATAACTTGGGCCCCGGTATAAAATCCAAGGAGGCAAGAGACCGAAAATTTAGGTGGCAAAGGCTTTATTTCCAGGCCTGGCAACCAGTCTCCGGGAGCCAATTTGGAGACTGTCCCCCAGAGACTGAAGGGAGGACTTTAAAAAGAGGCTGGAGGAAAAGGGCAGGGGAGAGAAACAAAGAAACCTGCAGAGCCATCAAACTTGTTGACCTGAGTCTGGAAACTGTATTGCTGTCTACTTAGCTCTGACAATCTCTGGAGTTCCTGGTGTTTCTCAAATTACTCCCATCCTACAGACTGACATTATCTCGGAGTGGCACATCTGCAGCAATATTTGGGGAAGAAAGTGGACAGTTAATTATCCCAGGACAGCTCGTTTTCGCTAGTGGGTGCGAAGAGGTCAAGAGTTACAAGAAGCTGAAACTTAAGTTTTACAAAGATCCGATATCTTAACTCATTTGATGCATACAGAACAAAAGGAAAGCACTGATTGGAGTTTGGGCCATAGTATTTCCGGTAATTTCTTTGAAGCTAAACAGTTCTTAAACTTTGGGGCAGGCTCATTTTATGACAGATCATCACCGGGTTGGGAGGAGGTCACCAGAAACCCAAATTCTTTATGGCCTAGATAGATAGGTGAGGGGAGAGGGAGGCAATAAGGCGCCATACAGAACAGAAAACGGTGGTTATGTGTCAAGGTCATGGTAAAGGGTTAAACTCATACGCAAATCTCTCTGCACACAAGCAGGTTACTTTAAACAAATGTAAATTAATTGGCCATTCTAGTTTTCTTTAGCTCTTTAGCGGAGAATAGAGGCACCTAGCAGTGATTAACAACCCTTGTTACCTTGTTTTAGCACAACTTCTGTAGTTTGTAGAGGGCAACAATGGTTAACATATCAATTAAGTGAGATTCTTACAATTCTTTACAGAGGAGAGTATTGCTCAACATATCAGTTAGGTTGCTTAACATATCAGTTAGGGAAAAAGGGTAAAACAAACACATTTAGTAAGCCACTTTACAGGTTTGCTATATACGCATATAACGAAGCTATTTTCTTAGAGTACAATAGTTACCAAGAATTGTTTTTGCTGCTCTAGGTCTTTTCTGGTTCCAAATGAATTCTAGGAGTGTTTTCTTTAGTTCTGCGAGGTATACTAGTAATATTTTGATTAATATTAAATTTATATCAATTTTAGAAGTATGGCCATTTTTACTATCCATGACCAAGGGATAGCTTTCCATTTTCCGATACCCTCTTCGATCTCCTTTTTCAATTTCCTTTTTCAGTATTGCAATTTTTAGTATATAGGTCTTTTACTTCTTTTATTAGATTGATCCCTAAGTATTTCACTCTTTTGGATACTCTTATACTCAAATTTGGGCTTTCCCTAAATTCTGTCTCACTGTGTTCATTGTGTACAGAAATGGTATTGGTTTTTGAATGTTGATTTTTTTATCCAAACACACTACTGGATTTGGTTATTAAATCTACAAGTCTTTTGGTTGAGTTTTTGGGATCTTCTATGTAGAGTATAGGGTCTTTGGCAAATAATGATAATTTAACTTCATCCTTTCCTATCCTTACTCCTTTTTTTTTTCCTCTTGTCCAATTGCTCCAGCTAAAGTTTCCAGAACTATATTGAATAGGAGTGGTGACAATGGACATCCTTGTCCTGATGTTAGAGTGAAAGCTTTCAGTTTTTGTCCATTTAGTATGATTCTGGCTGTTGGTTTTCATAGATTTCTTTTGTCAGATTGAGATAAAGGCCATCTATTTCAATTTTATGTAGTTTTTTTTTATCATGAATAGGTGCTCAACTTTGTCAAAAATGACCAAGTTGTAATGTATTTATATGAACCAGTTTCCCAAGAGGAAGGTAAAAATTACATACTGCAAACATATATTAATCATTCTTAGGGTAATTGTTTTCAAATTACTTTTTTAACTTCTAAATTTTTTCCCATTCTCCTACCCCTTTCTTCAGTCCCTTTTTTTAAGAGTAATTCTTTTTTATTCTAATTTATTATTTTTTCTACATATATTAATAGCTTTAAAACAATTTAAAGAAAGGTTATGTAGAGCAATAAACATTCTTCACAAAAAGCAATGTTTTCATGTTTTGTGTATTATCCGCCTGACTTTTTTTGTATGTACTTATATAGACAGTGAATTACACCCTTTGCAAAGTTCTGGCTAAACTCTGTCTGTCTCTCTGTCTGTCATTGATTACATATCTAAATGCACTGTTTTAGGAAAGTGAAGGAAGGATGAACACCATTTCTCCCTTTCTTCAAAAGCCAAGAGAGCCCATTGCTTTCCGTGATCCTTACCAAAAATGAGCAGAAGTCATGGAGTAACATGCAAATTTAGTTTTTAAACCTAGTGTTCTCTTTCTCACTTAGCACCAGCTATCTCCTTTATCATCTCAGGTGCTTATATTTGCTAGTACATTCTGCGTTAATTTTTAGAAATACAGATTTTAAAATATGAGGTAAAATGAACTAAAATCACATAGGAAGACTTACTGCAAATTAGAATAGCATCCTTTTTTTACAACTTGAATTTTTAAAAAGAATCTTAATTATGTTATTTTAATCAAATAATGAGACCTAATCTTTCCACTGTAGGAAAAGACATAATGCAGGAGAGCATACTCCTGTCAGAATACTCAATGATAGCGTGTGTGGCCACTTTCTAAAATGAAATACAGTTTGTTCATTAGTGTACGTTTGCATTGCACAATATATACATTTCCTGTGTGGAGTTGGTACCTGTACATAACACAGCTTAATTCCTTTATTCTTTTCCTTTCCCTCCTACTTTCCCTCAGTCTCCTTCACATTTGAGAAAGATGTCTCTCTCTAAATCCTATGTTGCTCCTTTCTTTTATTTTGCTCTTTATTTATATTTTCAGTTTCTCACATAAGAGAAACAATGTAGTATTTCAGTGTGTGGGCCTGACTCATTACACTTAGCATTATGGTCTCAAGATGCATCCATTTCCTTACAAATGACCCAAGTTTATCTTTTTTTATGGCAGACTACTACTCTTTGTGTTTAAATACCATATTTTCTTTACCATCTATTTATTCATGGTTTCAAGATTTAGCTATTATGAATTGTGCACTGTAAACATAAGTGTGCATGTATCACTGTAATGTGGTGTCTTTGACCCTTTTAGAATGATACCAAGAGAAGGAATAATTTGATTGAAATGAAATTTTGAGTTTTAGATTTCTAAGGAATTTACATATTGATTTTCAGGTGATTGTAGCTTACTTACAATACAGAAGGGTTCCTTTTTCCCTCAAGCCTCATCACCATTTGTTGTTATTTGATTTCTTGATAATGGTCATCCTTTCTGGGGTAAGGTGAAATAACTCTTGTTTTAATTTGGTTTTCTGTAATGGGCAGCAATGTTGAACATTTCATATGTTTATTGCCCAGTTTTACTTCTTCTGTGAAGTATTTATTCATTTCACTTAACCATTTTTTGAGTGTCTTTTATATTGGGAGGTCTGATTTTTTAAGTTCCTCGTATATTCTATATATTAGTCCTCTGTGGAAGGAATAGCTAGCAAAAAATGTTTTCCATTCTATAGTTGTCTTTTTATTTTGTTTGTGGTTGCTTTTGCTGTGCAGAAGCTTTTTAATTTGATACAATACTATTTGTTGATTCTTGATACTATTCCCTGTGCAAGCAGAGTTCTGTTTAGAAAATCCTTGCCTATCCCTATAGACTTCAAGAGTTTTGTCTTCCTGCAGGTTAAGTGTTTCTGTTTTAACATTAGTTCCCAGACCCATTTGATTTTATTTTAGGATATGGTGAAAGCGATTGGTCTATAATCAATCTTCTGTATATGGATAGCCAGTTTTCCCAACACCATTTATAAAGTGGCTATCTTTCCTCTGGTGTATGTTTTTAGACCTTTTGTCAAAGATCAAACAGTTGGATGTGCATAATGTTGTTTCTGCCATTCTTTATTGTGTTGTTTTAACGTGCATGTCAATTTTTAAGCCAGTAATGTGTTTTTTTCTCTATACTTGCTTTCTGTTTCTTTTTTTGGGGGGTGGGGGTGGTATGGGCACAAACTCATGACCTAGAGCTTGTGAGGCAAATGCTTTTGCCACTGAGCTAAATCCCAGCTCTATTTCTCTATACGTTTGTAATAACTTAAAGCTCAATATTGTGAGGCTTTCCACTTTGCCCAGTAGCAGCGGTTGCTCTTTAGGTCTCTTCTGGTTCCGTAAGAATTTTAAAATTACTTTCCTCAGTTCTGAGACGAATACTGTTGGCATTTCAACTAGGATTGTGCTAAATTGTGTATCAGTTTTGGAACAGTGGTTCTGCCTATCAAGAAACAGTGGATATCTTTTCTTTTTGTTTATATATTTGTAATCCCATTGAGATTTTTTTTAGTTTTATTTAAAGAGGAAAAAATGAAAACAGAAAAAAAGGTAGAAATACAGAATTTCAAAAAAATAAACAGAAATCACTAGTTGATGGATTACATATTGTCATCTTAGAAATAGTTGTTCAAGTTACAAAATTAAAGCATACAAAGTGGACATTCAGATAGTGATACTGCAAGCAGTTCTGTTCAACAGTCCAACAAAAACTTAGTAATATGGTTATCTATCTTACACACTTAAACATACACACAGTTATATCCTTTAGAGCACTTGCTTTTCCTCTCTTTTTTGTAATAACAATTACATATTTTGGGTTTTATTACTTCTTCAGTTCTTATTACTTTGTTTTGAAGAGAATGAAACCAAATGTGACAAAACAAAATAGAGTCAGTCAAAACAAAAGGATGGACATAGTACATGATGTAAAAACAAAATACAATGTGATCAACAATGGTTACCATAATGCCTCTTGCTATCTTGAAAAGAATTGCCCATATCTTCGGGCATCATGAAATTGAACAAAACAGTACAGAATAAAACCAATAAAGATGAAACATCGGAGACATTACAGGACTTCAAAAGAAGTTAATAGTTAAAGCAGAATGGGTATCATAGTGAATCTTACAGTCTTCAAAGTAGTTGCCTATATCCTCAGACTTGATACTAGCAAACAAAACAGAATAGAGTAAAATCAGTCAAAACAAGACAGTGAAAGCAATACAGGGCTTCAAAAGCAAGTTAATAGGAAATTAAAAAATGGTTACCATAATATATCCTGCTATCTTTGGAATAGCTGTCCATACCATCACATCTAATACAAGAAGACAAACTGGAACAGAATAAAGCCAAACTAAACAGAATGATGAAAACAATATGGGTTTCAAATCATGATAAAAGATAAACAATGGCTACTGCCTTCCTTTTTTAGATAATTGCTCCCCTTTCACTTTCTTTTTTTAAAATTTTTTAAAAATAATTTTATTCAAAGAGACTAAACAAATCAAAACAGGTAGAAATAATACATACTTTCAAAAAATAAACAGTAATCACTAGTTGATGTTTACATATTGTCCTCTTACAAATAATTGTTCAAGATACAAAAGTGGAACATATAAGTGGAAATTCAAACAGTGAGACTGCAACTAGTTCTGTTCAACTATCCAACAAAAATTTAGCAACACATGGTTATCCATCCTATACATTTAAACACACATACAGTTATCTATATCTTCATTTATGTTGAAATTAAACAAACCAAAGCCAGCTAAAAATCTCTCTGAACAAAAAAGACTAGTATTGCTAGATTTCACATCAGGACACTCCAGGGTCAGCACTGGGTACTATAGTGTCTCTTTTTCTTCAAAATATTTGTTCATTTCGCCATGTGTCATAAGATCAATTCCATAAACTCTTTATAGGTTCTACGCATGCATGAGTCTTAACATGTATCTCTATCCTTTCTTTTTTTTTTTGTCTTTTTCCTTTTTATCGGTACCAGGGATCAAACTCATGGCTGCCTGCTTGCAAGGCAGGCGCTTATGCCGCTGAGCTAAACCCCCAGCCCCTTATCCTTCCTTTATTAGAGACAGAAAACAAAGCAGGACAGAACAAAACATATTCTTATAGACACATAAAGCAAAAGACATATAAAACAACTGTACAGGAATTCTACCATGATTACTGTAGACTTGGCTATATCATCAAATATAATATCATTGAATATATCAGTACATAACAGTAGTAATAGAAACACAATTTTGTAGATGGTGTAAAACTACGAAAACAGGTAGTAATCAAACCAGAATGGGTATCATAGTCACTATTTTGTCATTTTCAGTGTAGTTGTCTATACTCTCAGACTTGATGCTATCAATCATAGCAGTTTTAAGTAAAACCTGTTGATATCAAATAGCAATCAAACAAACCAGATTTAACTAAGATCAGTCATGATAAAACAGTGTAAGTTATACAAGGCTCCAGATTAAGTTAACAGGAAGTTAATGATATTACTGGCTATATCCTGATATTTTTGGGATAGCTGTCTGTGCCCTCAGATCTAGTGCTTGTAGACAAACTGGGACAGGATAAAATCTATCTAAGCAGAGCAGTAGGAGTAATATGGGCTTAATTCCTGATACTCGATTAACAATATCTTCTGCCGTCTTTTTTAAGACTGTTCCTCTCTTTTCACTCTCCCAGGGTGTACTGTGCATTTTTGGGTCTCACCAAAACCATCTGTTTTAAATTGGGAGGGGAGGGGGCAACCTGCTATTTACTTAAGTGGTTCCAAACCTTCTCCCTCCTGAACTTAATCTCTGGTTGTATTCCTTTACCTATTAAAGCCTCTCTTTCCAACCTATCCACAAATACTGGTCTAGTTGCCCCTATTACTCTCTGGTTCCCTGTCACATATTGTTTATTCATATTTGATTTTTGGTCCATATACCCTTTTTCAGGTTAATGATATTTCCTATAAAGAGCATCTCAGTGGACCCTACCTCCTGATCTACTCTGCCTGTGATTCTCTGCTGTTTTCTTTTTTTAAATTTAGTGTATCAAGGCCATCTATATTAGAGATTATAGCCAACCTTCTCTGCCTCATTTCTGTAATGTTCTTTTTCTGTCATTACTTGTCTGTTTGTCTTCTTCACTTCACTTTCTGCTTCATTTATTGATGCCTCTCTGCCACTGTTCCTGGAATCCTGGTACTTTTTTCTCTCTTTAGGATGTCCTGCAGTATTCTCTATAGAGTTGGATTAGTGGTCGAGAATTCCCCCAGTTCCATTTTGTCTTGGAAGCATTTTGTTTCTCCATTAATTTCTAGAGACAGTTTTGCAGGGCACATCAATCTGGGATGGACTTGAAATACTTTGCTCCAAGCTCTTCTTGATTTGATGATTTGTGTCGAGAAGTCTGGTGTAATTCTGATAGGCTTTCCCTTATAAGTAATCTATTTCTTGTCTCTGACAGCTTTTAATATTCTGTTCTTATATTGGATTTCTGGGATCTTGATTATTATATGCCTGGGTATAGCTCTGTTTTGGTTGTAGGTGGCTGTATGCCTCATACATCTAAACATCATTTCCTTTTCCTACCTTTGCGACGTTTTCCTTAAGTGGTTCTGTGAATAGCCTTTGTAGTTCCTTTGTTTGTACCCCTGCTTCTTCATTCACAACACTTTATTCTTAAGTTATAGATCCTCTTGTCATCTTCTAGCCTTTGTAATTGTTACTGCTTGTTTCATTGATATTTTGAAGAAATTTTTCCTTTTCATGATCCCACATTGCAAAACTATCCTCTAGTTTGGATAATCTATTCTTAGTTTCTTTCGAGCAGTTTTGCCAGCTTTCAATGGAGCTTTTAATTTCCTGGCAATCTCTTTGAACCTGCTTCATGCATTCTATGTTTTCTTCATATTTTTCATCAAACAACTCTTCCCTTTTTTTATGTACCTCCATGCTTCCATCTGTGTCTTCTTGAGAGGTGCTTAGCATTTCTTTGATTAATCTATTTATATCTTGGTTAAATATTTCACTTTTGAACTCATCTATGAAGTCCTGAAGATATCTCTTTATGTCCACTGGTGCCGTGTCTGATATTGCATGTTTGCTGTCCTCAGTCTCCTTTGTATTTACCTTTCCTGGATCAGTGTTCTCAGGATTGGAGTCTGGGGACTTTTGCTTGTTGCTTCTTCTTCTCATATTTTTTGTTTCTTCCACACATGTATATATAAGAGGCCCCAGTTTCTTTCTTTGTTGGTTACAGTTCTTCTGAAGTGTGTATGCTGGCCCCTCCCCTCTGAGTCAGTCAACCTGCTGAGGCCTTCACTGCATTAGTGTGCACCGTGGGGCATGGGGAATTGGTTTGGGATAGCTTATTGGGTCTCAGCTAGGGGTATGACCCAGGCCACACACACCCCACCAATCCCGTCTGGGCACAGAGCAGCTGACTGAAGTCACCATTGCTCCTTGATCTTGCCAGTCTGCCCGGCCCCAGAATCTCGTTCATTGGAGCCCCTTTTTTCTGTGGCTTGGTGTAATTCCTGGTACTCACCGCAGGTCGATGCAGGTTCCCCTCCCCAACCTCAGTGTGACGCGTTTCCAGTGAGTCCAAGCCGCAGCTGGGTAAGTTGCAGCCCTGCAAGTTTGGGCACTGTGGTGGGAGCACCAAATCTTTAGCTGTTCCAATAGTAGCACCAGGATTGTATGTTTGATTGGTTCTTCTCACCTTAGTTTCTTCCTGGGTCGAGACGATCCATCTCCCTCTGTTTGGGACTCCTTATGCCATATTATTTTGGAATCAAAGTTGACTATCAGGAAGCCTCTGTACCCTGTTGTTATCTATCCGCCATCTTTACCTGAACTCTCCCATTGAGATGTTATTGGAAACCCAGCAAGTTAATTCCAATCTACCACCACCAATGCAACCCACGGCGAGAGTAAAACACCAAGACATATTCCAAGTTAAGGGCAGTCAAGGGGTCCTAAATCCAATCCCCGTGAGGACATGTGGACAAAGGCCTTGATCCTAGGCCTCTCCAGGGGATATCTTTTCACTTTTGATGTCCTCTCTGGTTTCCTTTATCAGAGTACAGTTGTTTTAAGTATAGAGTTTTTTTACTTCCTTAGTTAGGTTAATTCCTAAGTATTTAATTTTTCCTGGTGTTATACTGAATGATATTTTTTCCTAATTTCTTTCTCAGTGGTATCATTGTTAGTATGTAAGGACACTATTCAAATTTGTGTGTTAGTTTTGTATCCTGCTACATTATTGAATTTGCTTATTAATTCTAACAGTCTTTTGGTGGTTTTGGTGGGAGGATCTTCTACATAGAAGATCACGTCATCTACAAATAATGAGAATTTGACATCTTTTTTTCCTGAATGTATTATTTTTGTTTCTTTTTCTTGCCTAATTGTTCTTGCTAATATTTGAACTGTTACTAGTATGTTGAACAATAGTGGTGATAGTGGACATCTTTATCTTGTTCCTGGTTTAAAAAGAAAATTTTTAGCTTTTCACCACTGAATATGATATTGGCAATAGGTTTGGCATAAATGACTTTTATCCAATCTATGCTTATTTTATTCAATGTCTTTATCATGCAAGGATTTTTGTCAAAGGCTTTTTCTGCATTTATTGAGATAACATTTTGGTCTATGCTTCTGTTTGTGTGGTATATTACATTTATTGATTTGTATATGTTGACCCATCCTTGTATCCCTAGAATGACAGCTACTTGATCATAATGTATAATCTTTTTCATAATTTGTTGTATTGTTGCCAGTACCTTACTGAGAATTTGTGTGCCTATGTTCATCAAAGACATTGTCATTCTCTCTGTTGGTTGTATCCTTGTCTAGTTTTGGAATCAGGGTCATGGTTCCTTCTAGGAATGACTTTGGGAATTCTGCTTCTTTTTCAGCTGTATTAAAGAACTTGAGGGGTACTGGTGTGAGAATTATCTGAAGTGCTTTTAGAGTTCAACAGGAATCCATCTAGACCAGGGCTTTTCTTAGTTGGCTTTTTTTTTTCTACTTAAGTTTCACTGAAGTTTCACTGGATTATTTAGGAGTTTTACATCTTGGTTCTTCTTTGGTAATCCATATGTATCCAGGGATCTCCATTTTTTCAGAATTTTCCAATTTACTGACACACATGTCTGAAAAACTTTTGTTAATTATCTTATATTTTGGCAGTCTCCATGATAATTTCTCACTTTTCATTTCTAATTACATTCATTTGGGTCTTCTGTTTAGATTGGCTCAGGGTTTGTTTGTTTTCTTTCTTTCTTTTTTTTATTTTATTTTATTTTAGTGTGTGGGTGTGTGTGTGCCAGGGATTGAACTCAAGACCTCACATTTGCCAAGTAGGCTCTTATACCGCTGAGCTAAACCCGCTGAGCTAAACCCCCTGAGCTAAACCCCTGGCCCTTAATGGTTTCTTTTTTTTTTTTTTTTTTTTTTTTAATTTTATTTAAGGAGAAAAGAAAAAAAAAGCAGGGAAAGGGTACAAGTTATACAGATTTACAGAAAAAAAAATGAACAGTAGGAAATCACTAGTTAATGGATTACATATTGTCATCTTAGAAATAATTGTTCAAGTCACAAAATTAAAGCTTGTAAAGTGGACATTCCATCTATGATACTGCAAACAGTTCTGTTCATTGATCCAATAAAACTCTGTGATATCATTTTCTATCTTATACACTTAAATATACATGCAGTTATATAGTTTGGAGCACTTTCTTTTCCTCTCTTTTGTACCATGACTATTACACATTTTGGGTTTCATTGCTCCCACTGTTCTTATTACTTTTTTGGAAGAGAGTAAAACCAAATGTGACATAACAGAACAGAATTGGTCAAGTCAAAAGGGTGGACATAATAGATAATGTAAAAACATAATACAAGGTGATCAACAATGGTTACTATAATGCCTCCCGCTATCTCTAATAGAATTGCCTATATCGTTAGTTATAATACAATTGAACAAAACAGTAAAGAATAAAACCGACAAAACCAAAACATTGGAGACATTGTAGGTCTTCAAAAGTAGATAAAAGTCAACAAGAATGGGCGTCATAATGAATCTCATTATCTTCACAGCTGATGCCTAAACTTTCGAACCTGATACTATCCAGCAAAACAGAATAGGGGAACATCAGTTAAAAACCAGATGGTGAGAGTAATACAGGGCTTTAAATCAAGGTAATGAAAAGTCAAAGTGGGTTACTATAATATATCCTGCTATTTTTTTTCCTTTAATTAAAAGGATAAAGATAAAAAAGTAAATAATGGAGTGGAGATTGAGATAAAAGAGGGCATAACAACGAAACAGTGCAGATCAAAACATAACCATTTAAGCAGAATAGTGTTTCACCATCAGATAATCCTAACCTAAAAGTAGTTACCATATTGTCTCTTTCTTTGAAATCCTTGAGTACAACTTCATATACTGTAGCATTAAGTATATCAAACCAATGTAAAACCATTCAAGAGAATGACAGCATTACAGAGTATTTAGAATCGACTAACAGAAAATGAATAATGGTTTCTGTATAATCTCCTTGTCTTTACAAGGTTTTTGCTTATACTATCGTACATAATAAAATCCAGTAAGATACAACCTATTTAGACCATTAGAGACAGAAGGACAAAAGCTAGATGAGACTTCAAAACAAGATGATACTAAATCAGTATTACCTATTAAGATGTCATTTTCTCCAAAATAGCTGTTCCTATCATCCAATCTTCTCTGCCTCATTTCTGTTGAGCTCTTTTTCTGTCAGTAGCTGTCAGTTTGTCTTCTTCATTTTGTTCTCTGCTCCATTCGTTGTGGCCTCTCTGCCATTATTTCTGGATTCTTTGTATTTTTCTTTTTTTAGAATATCCTGCAATACTCTCTGTAGAGTTGAATTGGTGGTTGCAAATTCCCCCAGTTCCTCTTTATCCTGGAAGCACCTTGTTTTTCCATCAATTTCCAGGGACAGTTGTGCAGAATATCTCAATCTTGGCTGGAGATTATTATCTTTCAAAGCTTGAATTATTTCCTCCCACGCTCTTCGTGATTTGATGGTTTGTGCCGAGAAATCTGCTGTAATTCTGATGGGTGTTCCCTTGTAAGTGGTCTGTTTCTTGTCTCTTACAGCTTTTAATATTCTATTCTTGTATTGAATTTCTGGAATTTTTATTATTATATGCCTGGGTGTTGCTCTGTTTGGGTTGTAGGTAGCTGGGGTCCTGTATGCCTCATACATCTGAGTATCTTTACCTTTTGCTAAATTAGGAAAATTCTCCTGGTTTATTTCTGTGAGTAGCTTTTGTAGTTCACTCGTTTGTGTCCCTACTTCTTCTTTTATGTTCTTAATCCTTAAGTTATGGATCCTCTTATCATCTTCTTGTCTTTGTATTATTGCTGTTTGTTTTTTTGTTATTTTTAAGAAGTTTTTCATTTCATTCTCCCATATTACAAGTCTGCCCTCCAGTTCAGATAGTCTGTCCTTAGTTTCTTTCAAGCTGTTATGCCAGTCTTCTATAGACTTCTTAGTATCTTGGTAGTCCCTTTGAACCTGTTTCACGTATTCTATGCTTTCTCTGTTTTCTCCATCAAACAATTCTCCCCTTTTTTTCTGTTCTTCCATTCCACCGCCTGTTTTTTCTTGGGTGGTACTTAGCATTTCTCTAACTATTCTGCATACTTCTAGCTTCAGGTCGTTGATAACTTCATTCCTGAATTGGTCTATGAGGCTCTCTATATGGTGCCTTATGTATATTGGTGCGGTGTCTGCTATTGCCTGTTTCTCAGAATTGGGGGCTGAGGAGCCTTTCTTGTTGCTGCCTCTTCCCATGCTGCCTCTTCTTCTCTGTTCCTTATATATACAAGCTTATATAAGAGGCCCAGCTTCTCTCCCAGTCAGCCACAGCCTGATCGAATTGCGCCAGTTAGGTGTTCCCGCTCACCGCTGTGCACCAGGGAGTTACGGACCAGGCAGCCTACGCGTCTCCCCTCCCGGCCACCGTCAGGCTCTGGGATCTGGGTTGGGACAGCCTACCAGGTCTGCGGGCAGCGTCAAGCAGGCCAGGCACTTTTCACCAATCCCGTCCGAGAGGGGGATGTGTGGCTGGAGTCGCCACCGCGCCCCGCTCCCGCAGGACTGCTCGGACCCAGAAAGTCCTCCGCTGGAGTCAAACTGTGGTAGAGTGTCAGCTTCTCTCACTCACCTCACCGCAAGTCAGTGCACGCCTCCCTGCCGTTCGCAGATTGCCGTTCTCAGAGCTTCTGCGCGTCTCTCTCCTTGCCGAGCCACTGTAGAGGCAGCCAGCCGCTGTGCGGCTGGAAACCCAAATCGCAGCTTACAATGGCGCGGGGTCCAGCCTCCACACCGAGGCTTTTCTGTTCCTGTTTTAGCACCAGGACTGCATTCCAAGTTGGTTTCTCTCAGCCCAGTTCGTTCCTGAGTCAGCGGAGCATATCTCCACCTGCTTATGTCTCCTTAGTCCGCACCATTCCTGGCTTCTGAGCCGAGTCTTTCAGAGAGCCTCCGGTAGTTGCTGTTATCTGTCCGCCATGTTTTCCCGGAAGTCGGTTTCTTTTTTTTGAAGAACCAACTGTTTGATTACTCAGTTGAGTAGGATCCCATTGTGTAATGTGATTGTTTTTGTTCTTTTTGTTGTTGTTGTTTTCAGTTTCATTGATTTGTTCTCTTAGCTCTGAATTCCCCTTCTTACATTAGCTTTGGGTTTAGATTATTCTTGTTTTTCTCAGAACCTGAGGTACATAGATTGTTCTCTGTTTTTGTAGTGTGGGTATTAACAGATATAAACTTACCTCTTAAAACTGCTTCTATGGTGTCCCACAATTTCTGATATGGTATATTGGCATTTTTGTTTCAGTTCTACAAACTGTCTTCTTTCTTCCTTGATGGCTTTGGGAATCCATTTTTATATTTAAGAGTATATTGTTTAGTTTCCATGTATTTCCATAATTTCTATGGGTTTTTGCGGTGATTTGTAGATTCATTCACTGTGATCAATATTGGTAATTTCAACTCATTTACATTTAGCTACCTTTATTAGCTCATTTAGCTACCTTAATTGGCTCCTGTGTGGTCTGTTTTTGAGAAAATTCCTTGTGCTTCTCAGAACAATGTGTTCTGTTATTGGGTGAAACACTATTGGTATCACTTAAGTCCATCTGTACAAAAGTTTTGTTCAACTTTTTTAAAAATTTTTTTGTCCATTTGACTTGTGATAGTGGAACATTGATGTCCCTCACTCTAATTGTGTTTTTGCTCACATGATCTTTTTTTTTTTTTTTTTTTTTTTTTTTGTCTTTTTCATTTTTATCGGTACCAGGGATCGAACTCATGACCGCCTGCTTGCAAGGCAGGTGCTTATGCTGCTGAGCTAAATCCCCAGCCCCGCTCACATGATCTTTTACGTCCAATAGTATTTGTTTTGTGAAGTTGAGTATATGTATGTTTCGTGCATATATGTTAATAATAGTTATCTCTTCTTGTTGGATTGTTCCCTTAACCAATATGTTTTGATTGTCTTGATTAATTTTGCCTTGAAGTCGCTTTGTCTAAATGTTTAATAGGTATACTTCTTTTTGAAGTGTTCCTATTGCTTGGAATATTGTTTGTCATGCTTTGATTTTTAGTGCATGATTACTTTTGGATTAAATATGTTTCTTGTATGCAGCATACATGGATTTTGTTTCTTGATCTATTCTGCCAGTCTGTTTATTTTGATTGGGAAATTGAGACCTTTCACTTTGAGAGTTATTACTGATTGGTTTCCCCTGAATCCTAGATACTAACCCATAACAGGAATAATCCAATAACCAGCAATGAAGTTGAAACAGGAATAAAAACCTGCCAAGTAAGGCAAGACCTGATCTGGATGGAGTTGCTGTTAAGTTCTGCACACACTTCAGAGAACTCTAACCTCAAGTTCTGGTGTCCTATAGTTGCCTTTTATGCTTGTTACTGATTCCTTTTCTTTCTGTTTTACTTCACGCTCACCCTCCCTGGTATATTTATTGTTAAACCTTTTGTCATGGTTAACTTCATTGTCTCTTTCTAGGATATCCTTGAAAATTTTTCAAATTGTTGGCCTGGTGTTCATGAATTTCTTTCAGTACTCTTTATCATGAAGGTATCTTATTTATCCATTGTATTTAAAAAGTACTTTTGCAGGATATATCAGCCTCAGTTGGAATTCATTTTTCTTTTACAGTTTGAAATACTTTACTCCTAGCTCTCCTTGGCCTTTTAGATTGTGCTGAGAAGTCTGCTTCAATTTTTTTTTTCTTAAACAGGAGCAACAAAGTGACTGTTTTAACAGGGCCTGTGCTGCTGAACCAAGGGGGTTAGGAAGAGGAGGGAGGCCTGCCAGACACAGTAAAACTTGAGAAGTGGCTGGGAGTTCTGCCTTTTAACAGCTTGCAGGCCTGTTTGTGTTTGTCATTACAGGAGAGTCATTGCTTTTCTCTAACCACATTTAAGGTTCAGTTCTTATGTTGGATATCCAGAATTTTAACTATGATATACAGTGGAGAAGTCTTTTTGATCATATCTACTTGGGGCTCTATTAAATTCTTTTCCCTTATTTGGAAAGTTTTCTGTGTTATTTCATTAAACACAAGTTTTTAGGCCATCATGCTGTCTTCTGATTTTCACTAATCACATTTTAATCTTAGATTAGCTTTGCATCATTTAGGAGTTGTTGGGTCTATTTTTTGTGTTCTCTTGTTTTTAAGGGATGTCTCATTAACGAGTCACTTGTTGCAATCTTCTAATTCTAACACCCTGTATTCACATTGGTCACTTCTGCCGCTCATACTTTTGATAGAATTTTTTAATGCCCTGAATTTCTATTTGGACCCTTTTTGGACTCTTAATTCTTTTCTATGCTTATCTTTCATATTCTGCATCCATTTTGTTTAGCTCCACTGGCTTTTTATTAATGTCTTCTCTAGAATCACTTATTGTTTGGCTAATATTGCCCAATATCTGTTTGCTTATATCTCCTGTGGGCTTGTGAAAATGCCTGTTGATCTGTGTTGCTGTCTCCCTCCTATGGTTTCTAATAATTCGAGTATGTGGCTTTCGTTTACCTGTTGTTTAATGTCCCATGAATCTGCTTTGGTAGAGTTACAAATTTTTGGAGGCAGTTTTTTTGGCTGTCTTCTCATGTTTCCATTTTGTTTTTATTTTGCTTTGTTTTGTTGGGTTGGTTTGTTTGTTTTTTTCTGTCTGTTCAGTCTTGTTGGTTGTAGTGGAAAACCTTGTTTCTGGTCAGGAAACCTCTAATGTCTATTCTAGTAGTATTCTCTGCCTTTGACAGCATGTATTGGGCTCTGCCACTGTCCCAGTATCCAAACACCTTTGTTTATTTAAGGTAGGATATATAGGGTATATAGGGTAGATTACGGCATATTTGGTTCAGTATCTGCTTTTCTAGGTACAGGTCACAGTACTATTAATGACCCAAGGCAGTCCAGATGTTTGCATCCCAAGGAAACCAATTAATAGCAGTAGCTGTATTACCTTGGCTCTACTACTGTAATAAAATCATCATCAATTATAGCATCAGATAAAAACTGACTATTGGCCAACCCCAGTGCACCACTTTTCCTAGCTTTATTTCTCTTTTCTCTGTTGGCAGATAAATCTCTGTGTATTTCCCTATTCAGAATTTGACCCAACAATTCATAATTTATCTTTGGCATGGCGAATATTCTCAGTCTTTTCCTGAATTACCTGCAGATTGTAAGCGGCCTTCTCATGTTAAGGGATCTGTAAGTTAACAGTAGTTTGATCAGCAAGGAGCAGTGACTAAGTGATTGTCTAATACTTGTATTTGGATTGCTAGATATTTTCTCACTCACATCTCTGTGATTCTGTGAGACCAGGATCAGATATTTTTCATGTACCTGTGAGGGACAACTCCTCAAGAAAACTAAAATGTGTCAATCACTTTAGCATATAGCTCTGCGTTAGATATTCTCTACACATTTTCCATTTCATCTCTTTCCTAATCATGCCTAAAATAAATTTATAGGCAGTTATGTTATATCCATTTCATTGATAAATTAAGAAGTAGTGAAAATGAAGACCCATAAATCACATAGCTAATAGTTGGCAGAGCTGACTTTCTGATTACCATGCTTGTGTGTTCTTCATACTTTATACCACAGTTTGTAAAACTTAAGTTCCTATACTGAACTACAAGGTTCTTAGTTGACCACATGAAATTCCAAATATTTCCATTATCTATACTCCTTATTTTCAAAAGGAGTGGGAAGCCTTTCACATAGATAAATCTTTGATTAACTTACCAGGGATTGAACTCAATCTCATGCTTATACTGAGGCAGGCACTTATACCACTGAGCTAAATCCCCAGCCCCTCAAAAATTTTTTAAAAATTAAGAAGATCTGGGAACAAGCCTGTCAATGCAAAATCTTTGATTTCAGGCAAAGCTGGAAGAAAACTGGGAGGGGGGGAAATTCATTTATAAATATATCCTAAGTATTCCTCTATAGTGTCTCCAACCTTAGAACCTTATCACATATGGAAAAGGACTTAATACACACTGTGTATAAATGCCCTATACTGTAGGTGAAGGCATAATCTGAAATCGTAGCTGAATCAAGATGTTTCCCTGAGTAACCTGAGTGTTTGGCTCCCTGCCTTCTCTGCTGCCAACCTTTGTACCTTGCTCTGTGCATTCTAGTTCTCTTCTATACTCGAGACTTAGTGAATCTTTCTGAGTGCCTCAGGTACTGAGAATTTCTAGTCTGAAGATTGGCATGTAGCTTGCTTTAAATTATTTTCACCTCAGATTTACATACTGATCATTTACGTACTTGACTAATCTCTCATGAACTTAATTTATCTTCAAGCATGTTATTGTATATGCAGTTACCATCATCAACTATCACTTGAGTACAATTTTCAGTCATAATTTTGTCTACTAGTAAGTGCTAGAGTATCCTGTTTTATTTTTTTGTGAGTTGATTTCAGTTAAGGCTAGCTGCAGGATTCATCTGTTATTCCTCTACCTTTGATTTCACATACAGAACCTGTCACCAAATAATATTGACTCAGAACCTCACAACAAAATTTTAGCTATTGATACTTCTTCTAGTCTCTCACAGTGACTGTTAACATCAGCCCATGCCATGCCCCTATCATGTTCAATCCTGATCTTCAATGATTACCAACTCTACGTAACTTTTCATTCATCCTGTATCTAGCAATGAGCTCCAGTGCCAGCAAACTGAAGATATTCTTCTCTGTGCGCATTAATGCTCTTCTTACTACATGGAAGTACGTAGACCTCAGAATTACTTATTTTATCAAATGCAAAGATGCAGTTTTCAGTGGGCTAGTTAGTCTGACATTCTACATATTTTGTTGGATTGATCAATCCATTGATGATTTGAAAAATGTGTTATTTTTGATATAGTTAGAAATATATTTGCCATTCTACTGTTGTTTCCTTTTCCTACTGATTTTTTGTTTGGTTTTTAGCGCTTTGGGATTTTTTTTTTAAATTTGTATTTTTGTACTGCGGTTTGAAACCTGGACCTTCACACTAAGCTTCATTCCCAGCCCATTTTTTATTTTTTAAATTCTCACTAAGCTGCCTTGCAAGCAGGCAGTCATGAGTTCGATCCCCGGTACCGATAAAAAGGAAAAAGACAAAAAAATAAATAAATAAATAAATAAATAAATTCTCACTAAGTTACCCAGGCTGGGCTTAAACTTTCACTCTCCCCTGCCTTAGCCCACCAGAATGTTAAAATTAGAGATGTGCCACACCATGCCTACTTTACTTGTGCATATTTTAGGTCTCTTTTGTTTCAGTATTCCTTACTTTCTTTTGCAGCTGGTGAATGTTTTCTAGTGTAACAATTTCGTTAATGACCTTGTATTTTAATTTAGTGATTACAACAGGGTTTAACACATTTTGTAAGAATCTGTTTAAGATAGACACTAACTTAATTCCAATGAGACATGGAAATGTTACTCCTATATGGTTTTATTAACTGTATCACTTTATTACCATACATATTGCATCTCTATGTTATAGACCAACTATAAATTATTGTATTTTTATCTTGTAAGAAAACTCCGGGTAGAAAAATAAACATATATTTACAGTATTTATTATATTAATTGTCATGGTTGCCATTTCTGGTTCTTTTCATGTATTTCTATGAATTCATGTTACCATCAGGTGTCCAATATCATTTTAATTCCACTTATCTTCTTAGTACTATGCTGGAAAAAAGACTGCATTTCTATAAATTTTAGACTCAGCAGTACAGTCATATACATACTCTTTTATACATCTTTTTACCTCAGAATTTTTACTTCTCAACTCTAATTTTTTAATAATTTTCTTTATTTATATTCTCTTTGATGTGACATACCTACCTTTAGTATAGTTTCCTGCTTTTTTATTAACACATTTATAATGACTGCATGAAATGTTTGTTAAACCTGACACAGCGGTTTCTGTTGCCAGTTTGTTACTGTTTTTGATCCTATGTATATGAATTGTACTTTTCTATTTACATGTCGCATAATTTTTATTGGAAATCAGACATTTATTCATTGTACCCATGGCATCAGAATATGTTTGTGCACTCAGCCCTCCAAAATACAGTGCAAAGGCTGAGAGTAATGAGGTCAAATGCATCCCAACAGGGGAATGACAAGATTTATTACCCATAGATGGGGTTTCCCTGGGTTAGCAGAGCAGGCCTTCCTAACTGACCTGAATACAGTTTGAGAGAGCAGATAAACAGACTGTCTTGGAGGGGTCTTCCATTTGGGGTATACGTGTGTGTGTGTGTGTGTGTGTGTGTGTGTGTGAGATTTAGAGGTGGGGCTTGGATGAGGTTTCTGTGGGTGGCAAGGACATATGTGGTATGAACTGCTGGCAACAAATGAGGTAGCATCTAGCTTTTCTGATCAGCTTAGCAATGTCTGGTGCATAAAGGAAAGAGAAGAAAGGAATCAAATTCTTTATTACATTAATGTAGCAACTCTGGATACAGCTCACCCAACCACATGCTTCTTCTTCTTCTTGTTTTTGTTTGCTTATTACTTTTAATGACTGTCTGGACTATTTTGCTAAAGAATATTTTCCTTGTAGCAGGAAGCTTCTGGCATTGCTCCTTAGAGACCACAACTTTGTATTTGTGCCCAGACTCTGTTCTTGTTCTCTCATCACACTCAGCTCTTAGGCCCACTAATTGTAAGATAATTGTTCTATTGCTTATAACAGTAGCTTGGGAACATAAATTGCTCCCTGGTCTAGTAATTAAATTGGGACCTTTTGCAGGTTATTTTTTAGGAAAACCATTGTAGGTTTGTGGAGACCCTGGAAGATTCTTCGTAGTTCTTTGTCTGGTTCTCTCCTGTCTCACTTATTGTTTAGATTTCATAAAACTGACACTCTCCTCTGAATTGCTTCCCACTAAACCTGCTTTGGGCTTGAACATATCTTTAACTTTGAACTTCCCCACACACTATTTCAAAGTCACTTGCTCATAGAGCTTTTTAGCTACTTTCTTATGGAGCTTTTTACCTGATACAGTTGATTCAGGAAATTTCCCAAGCAAAACCAAAGCAAAAGGAAGACTCTTTGCACCAAGGAGATAAGAAAGCAGCATTTAACCTTTACACCAGCAGACTGTTGGATTTCACACCCGTGAACTGTTGCAAGGATAACTCCTCCCAAGAAACCACCCCGAAGCAGGAAAGAGTTCAGTCTATATAGAATTAGAAGTGGAAGGTACACAGCAAATGACCAAAGGTTATGTGATTGGTTACATACATTGAATCATATATTGACAGGCAGGCTAGTCTTGAAACAATAGAAACACTCCAAGAATCTGGGGAGGGGATTCTTACAGAATGAGTACACTTACGGGCATTATCATAACATAGAAATGTTCTAGAGACAGGGCCTTTACCAAATGGGCAGGAATGGCCCAGAGTGCTTTAAGGTAAAGACAGTTACTCTGACTCAGTGCTCATCTGCAGCTGGGCTGTGGACTGTCAGGTCAATTGAATTTAGCTGAAACAGCAAATTGATCAGAGGCCTCTAACTGACCATGAAATATCTATAGGTTTACCATCTCATGAATGTGCTTCTACATTGTAACTGTGCCCACACAGTCGGCCTCTCTTCCTGGGCACAGACTTAGAGCATCCATGCTGAGGAGAGTTTTCTGGCATAATAAAGGAGCCGAATATAAGAAAAAGTAAAAGTAACCTTTTAATGTAAAGGACGTGAAGAGGAACCCACAACAAGCAAGGGTTTGGCTTTCTCCTCTGACTGGTATGGAAGTGTGGGGTATAAGGGCGGGTACTGATGGCAACAAGGAGTTGGTTGGAATTTTCTTCCTGGCATAGGGAGGGAAGTTGAAATCAGGGAAGAAGGAGAAAGTGGCTACCAAGGTAAGCATTCCTCATTTGGCCTTTCACCATGTTGAACTACCACCAAAATGTCCTATAATTTATTCTAGAACAAACCTCTTTTTAAGATAATGATGCCCACCCCTTTAAGTGACACCCCGCTTTGGGACCAGAGCCCATTTGAATGGAAATAGCAGCTTCTGGTTTTTTTGGCTTGCCTACTCCCCAACCATAAAGACCTGCTTAGCAGATCTACAGAGCTCTCATTGTTACTCCAGAAAGGAGATTTTGCATTTGATAGGCATTTACCTAGCTAATGTCACATAACTGGTGATGTTTGTTGAAGCTGGTACCCTCGAGTTGTGTTGTCCATTCCTTCTGATGCCACTGTTTCAGAATAAAGGATGTTAATGAATACTCATGATGTTCTTCTGCCATGTTACAAATTATAGTATTCAGTTTTATTTTTGTTGTTGTTGTTGTTTGTTGGTACCAGCAATCAAACTCATATTCTACAGATTTAATGTGATAAATCTACACAGCAGCATTAGAAATTTCTTGTCTGGTTTAAAAAGCTTTTACTTTTGGTGCATTGCTTTAATTAAGTATTCAGCTTTAAATACTAAAAACCCCAATTTTCATGTAAGACCATTTGACATAAAAAAGAAAGGTTAAATCTGATAGGTTCCTCATATGGGACTCTGCCAGACTTAAGGTGGTACCTGCCCAACATGGTGCTGGGCACTAAAATGATAGCATGTCCCTCCAGCACTGATTTCCATGTTCTTCTTCCAAGCCAGAATTGAACTTTTTGCTTTGCACAGTCACGCCAGTGTCTCCCCAATCACTCTGCCCACCCCTTCAAACTTCACCCCCTGTTAACCCTAAAAAAAAGACCTGTGGCTTGTTTGCCTCAGAGGGATCTTGCACTCTTCTGTAGCCTTCCTGTGCCCACAGTAAAGGCCTTTTTCCTTATCTACCTTTGTTTTTCTACTGTGCCAAGAAAACAAACTAAATCTCATATCGAATTGAACACTCCTGGCATGATCTATAAATGGTAGCATCCTTCAAACAGTCAAAGAAGACTGAGGAAAAGGTTAATTAGAGATTTGTAAGTCACTATAAGAATTCTTATTCGCATTACAACTGTCTATTTCCTGTATCATTAAAGATACACCTTGAGAGTTAACACGAGTTTCTCAAAGTAATTCATGTAGCAGTTCAAAAGTTTTAATGCATTTAATGGACACAATGTTTAATCACTGTTATATCTGTTTCTGCTTTAAGAGAAATTATTTATAGTTTTACATGTAGCATTTAAGAACTGCTTTAATCTAATCCCATATGTTGAGAAAACTACTTCTCAGACATTCTCATTAACTTAGATTTTGTACAGCAGGAATAAGTATGTGAGGAATTTTTATAATTATAAGTATACTGTGAATATTACATTAATAAGATAAGCTTTATCTATCTCCTCCACAAATGAGATCATCATTTTCTTAAATTGCTCTTCTTACTTGATTTTAATTTACCCTGCATATGAAGTTTTATAAACTATAAAATATTGTATGCAGGTAGTGTTAGCATTAATTGATGTGAATGTAATAACTTCCCAGTAAGTTTCTGGCTATCACACATGTCACCTTTTCCGTGAAGTGTCTCGAAATTCATCCAAGTAGTGGGTATTTCTGTCTGCTGTTTCTGTAAGACATGTTCGTACTTCCAGAAGCGCTATGACTACATGATGGGTTTCCACATCTGTCTCCTCTAGAGACAAGAAGTTGCTCAGAAGTAAGGAGCATACTTCATTCGTGTTCATCTCTTTGATACCTATTTGACTGCTAAACATATAGGAGATAAAAGATGTTAAATTAATAGGTAGATATAATGTACAAAATATCTTAAGGAAATGAAGCTCCAAGAAGTTAAGACTTTGCTTGACTTTTCCCAAGTTTATCAGAATTTATTACACTTCAACCATTGTACTACAGCACTGCTCTAGCTTCAGCAGCAGTGTTCCCTAGTACTACTACTACTACTACTACTACTACTACTACTACTACTACTGTATGTCCCAGAAATGATACATAAAAATTGCATACAGATTATTTTATGAATGTCACCATTATTCTGGTCTGCAGAAGATTCTCCCTGTGTATAGAAAGGGAACTGTGAACAATGAAAGAAAATAGTACACAAACCAAGTTTCCAGACAGACTGAGGTATAACCGCCTTAGTGGTTTCCTTTTGAGGTAATGCACATATAAATCATTTCAAGTAACTCATTTTGTATATTTCACTATTCCATCCTTGGATTTATGAAATAAACTGGTAAACTGAGCTGGCTTACTGTATGGTGTTTTACTGTTTAGTCTGATATAACAGTTGTTAGAAAATCTACTCACACATTTTAGAGCACTACCAACTTGATTTATCAGTTCAGAAATAAATTATTTTCATTTTGAACTTGATTTTAAATGTCTGACCAGTGTTTTTGCGAGCAGACTTTAAGGTTTTCCCTAATTAAACTTAAGAAAAGCCCACTATGTAGTCAAAGTTTAGAATTCTATTGAAAATAGAGTAACTCAGAAGACAGAAATGCATAAAAGTGGATTTTCGAAGTCCTCATTAGTATAGATTGTTAATCTTTTTATGAAAAGGAAATAAATATTCAAGAATCCAGCAATCTCTGTTTCCACTGCCAAAAAAAAAAGGAGGTTTTTTGGATAGTAGTGGTTGCATAGGCTGCTGGTATAGCAATTAGCAAATATAAACCTCTGTAACTATGTAAACAGGCACAGGTGAATATAATAAAGAATCCACTGTGGGAATGAAAGAGACTATGACAGTATGAGGTCTTAGTGCATAAACCATATGAATGTTGGCTAACTTCATTATCATAAAAAGAATAAGACAAATGCAGTACTAGAATTTACATTTGAAAAGATTACATTCAAGTGAATCCACAAACATGAGAGCTGATAGAATGTCAGAAAATACTAGTGGTGGTTGATGTCGGAATTCTGTCCCCCAGTTCTATCACTGAGCCTTACAAATTTTTCACTTCCTGAAATATAGAGAAGTCTTCTAGAAGAAGGAGGATCTTCATATTGGAATTCAGAAATATATCTGTTAATACATAATTATGTATTACTAAATCAAGTTTGAACATTTTTGCTACATAAAATGGACTGATTCTATTTTTAACAGAATTTTAACTCATAAAGTATTTTTTAAATCTTTATTAGTTTGCAGTATATAATAATAACATTTTTGGGGAAGTTGTCACATGCATATAACACATTGTAATTCTTTTTTTAATCCCCTTTCCATCCCCCATACTAGCCCCCTTTTGCAAACAATCATTTTCCTTTTTTTCTCCTTTTATTTTGCTCTGTAATTTATTTGAGGTTTCTTATATAGGAGAAACCAAGTGAAATTTAAGCTTGTTTCTGTTTTATTTCACTGAACATTGTAGTCTCAAGATGGCATCCATTTTCCTACAAATGACTCAGAGATCTTTATGGCAGAGTAGTACACCATTATATCTAAAAAGATTTTATTTATCCATTCATCTCTCAATGGGCATACAAACCACTTCAAAGATTTAGCTCTTAAGAGTTGTGCTATTACAGTAGATATGCATGTATCACTGTAATATGTCTGTAACTTTTGGAAAAATACCTAGAAGGGGAATAACAGGGTGGAATGCAATTTCTAATTGTAGTTTCTTGAGGGATACCTGCACAAACATTCCTTGTGTAATGACCAAGTTCCATTCCTACAAATAGGTCATTGAATGAATTGATTGCTAAGTCAGGAATTGTATATAGTTTGACATTATAATTCAGAACAGAGAAATAGTAAAAGGAAACTCCAACTTGCTTTGCTTTTATTTGCATAACTCTTACATGTAATAGTACAGTGTTTAACAACATAAAACTATAGTACTCGTACAGCACAGCTGGCAAAAGTTACACTACTGCATAAAACAAGACGTTGAGATTCTGTAGACAAGATATACAGGACTATACCCCCCCCCCAAAAAAAAGACCAGTTGTAAGTTGAAGCAGTGGGTCATAAAGTCTGTCATAAGCAGTAGGTCATGGGTCATTAAATGAGGAATCACTATACTGATTTCCATACTCACTGTACTAATTTGCATTCCCTCTAACAATGTGGAAAGGTTCCTTTTTCCCCCATAGCCTCACCAACATGTATTATTTGACTTATTGCTAGCCATTCTTTTTGCAGTAAGACAGAATCTTGTATGTTTTTCTTGTGCATTTTTCTATTTGGCAGACATGTTCAACATTTTTTCATGTATTTATTGACCCCTTGTACTTCTGAGAAGTATCTGTTAATTTGAATTGATTGCCTTTTTCTTTTTGGAAGTGGTCTAATTTTCTTGACTTCTTTATATTTTCTAGATATTACTCCTCATTCTAAGGTGTCGCTTGCAGAAATTTTTTCACAGTCTGTAGGTTATCACGTTACTCCATTGGTTGTTTCTTTTATTGTGCAAAAGCTTTGATCTTGTTTGTTGATTCTTGATGTTTTTTCTTACGCATTTGAGGTTCTGTTCAAAGTGTTATTGCCTATGCCTATATCTTCTAGAGTTTTATTTTATGTTCCAGCATATGGTTTGTTTTAGATCTTTGATTCATTTTGATTTTAGTTTAATATATGGTGATAAGATGTGAATCTACGTTCATTCTTCTGCATGTGTATTGCCAGTTTGCCCAGCACCCTTTCTTAAGAGACTGTCTTTCCGCTAGCTTATGGTTTTGGCCCTTTTGTCAAAGATCAGACACCCAAATTTCCATTGAGTTGTTTGTGCGTCCTGTGTTCCAGTGATGGCAAACCTTTTAGAGCTTTCAACGACAGCAAACAGCTGGTGGTGGCACACATGCCATAGGTTCACCACCACTGCTCTATTCTGTTCCCTTGATCTGCATGCTTCTTTTTATGCCAGTAACATCCCATTTTTATCACTATAGCTTTGATATATAACTTGAAAACTGGAATTATGATGCCTTTTGCATTGTATTTGCTGCCCAGGATTGCTTTTGCTATTCTTGGTCTCTTTTGGTTCCATATGAATTTTAGGATTGTTTCTTCCACTTCTGTAATGAATCTTGTTGGTATTTTAATCAAGATGACATTAAATCTGTATAGCAGTTTTGGAAATACAACTTTCCCTGTTGGGGTTCTGCAAGTAGAGGGAAAATAAAGGGTCGCACATATTAAAGGTCAGCCAAACTGCTGCCGCCCTGCCAGCCTAAGCAAGTAGCTTTTATTGAGATAAAGAACAAAAAAACTCAAATTGTGCATGCTTAGATTATATAACTTGTTTGCTTCTTGTCCTTATAGGACCTCATATTTTTCCCTTAGGGTAGGGGCAGTGTTTCAAGGCCTGCACTTTTTCTCATAACATTGTCAACTAGTTGTGTCTGGACGAAGTGGAGTCAGCGTGGCCTCTCTACACTTGACAATATTGATTCTGCCTCTAGGAGACATCATTCCATTTTCTAATGTCCTCTTGTATCCCATTTTCCAGAGAATTTAAGAGTTTTTGTTGTAGAAGTCTTTCATTTCCTTGTTTAGGTTAATTCCTAAGCATTTAATATTTCTTGATGCTATTGTGAATGGGATTGTTATCCCTACTTATTTCTTGGTGAGTTTATTAGTAGTGTACAGAAACACTGTTGATTTTTGTGTGTTGATTTTATATCACGCTACATTGCTGAATTGGGTTATTAATTCTAAGAGTATTTTGGTGAAAATTTTGTGTCTTGTGTAGATGAAGCATCATGCCATCTACAAATAATATGCAGCTTCTTCCTTTCCTATATGTATCACATTTTTTCTTTCTCTTGCCAATGGATCTGGCTAATGTTTTGAGTACTATAATGAACATTAATGGTGAAACAGAACTTCCTTATCATTTTCTGATTTTAGAGGAAACACAATATACTGTCGACAGTAGGTTTTCGTAAATTGCATTTATCAAATTGAGAAAAGGTCTTTCTGTACCTGTTTTAAGTGAACCAATATTGAATTTTGTCAAAGACCTTTTTGCATCTATTAATATGATCATGTGATTTTTGTCCTTACTTCTGTCTATGTGATGAATTCCATTTGTTAATTTATGTAGGTTGAACCATTCTGGTATCTATGGGATGAACAAAAAGCCCAATGTCCCCAAAAAATAATGAAAAAGAAAAAAATGAGTCCAGAACATTCCTCCATGTTTCACAATGAATGGTTTCTTTCCAGAGTCTGCAGTATTGGAATTCATCAAACATGGAATAGTAAGACCCTGCTAAGACCTGTTTTGTTAATACACTCACTTTACTGTATGTAGAGGCTGAATTCAGCTACACCTTTCTTCCTGGGTATTGTCATTCAGTGATGTCCACCTTAAGTCTGTATTCTCCCTAGCCACTCCCAGTTTCTGTGACTCTCAGTGTTCCCCAAATCATGGCTTTTCTGCCTAGCATTACAGTCTCCACACGCACTGCAGAGGCCCCATTGTCCGTGTGTCCACACTGTGACAGCCCTTCAAGTGAAGACTTACCTATCTCTGCTCATAATGGTAAATGGGGAAACCAAACAGACCACTGAGTTCTGTGCTGTATGTAGGCTTTGGGCCCGAGGTAAGAGCATACCACTGATGCAATGCCATCACTGTCATACCCAGCCCCTCAAAAGTCATACTAGATGTCTGGCTTCCCACCCTGGCGAATAAAACCCTTCTATTCCCCTAGGCCTGAGCTTAAACTTGCTGTTGCTGTCTCTTGTACCAGCCACCCACTCCCAGTCATGAAAGAAATCATGAAGTATGATTGTTCTGTAGCTGTTCTGTAACTCAGTTTTGGACATTATCTTCCCAAATGGCTCCTGATTAAGCCTCCTCAAATGTAGCAGGTACTGCACTGAATTTCTTCTCCATCTCTGGCCTGCCATTAGAAAGTCACTTTCAGACTAAAACCCCTCACTAGTTTAGGAGTTTACAAAACAATGCATCTTTCTTGGAGCTAACCCTGCCATCCCTGGCTTATCTATGTCAGCATAGACAGCTCTCTCACCTCAAAATATAGCTGGGGCAAACTTTCCAGACTACTTTATCCTTTTCTCTGTGTTATGCTCCATTTCTCCAGTGTCTCTAGAGTTCCTCATTTTCCTCCCTCTCTATTCCTGGAAATCTACCTTTTTCCTCTTCAAAAAGTTATTTTCCTGGTTCTGTATCTCAATTCCAAGTTCTGGAGAGGCTGTGTTTTGCTGCAGATAACTACTCTGCCATTTTTATTCCTTCAAGATTGAACATACTAAAAGTGCAAAAGTTCCCTCAAATTCCTTAAGATCTTGATCATAAATGTGGAGAAACTATTTGACTTCATTCAAGGTATTGATCTAACAATGGATTTCAAAGTATTTTTAAGTCTGAAGATTATTAACTTACTTTAATTAGTTTGATTTTTTAACAGTACACTATTTAAGTAATGGAAAATAAACCCCTTATAATAAAACTGTAATTTATTGTTCTTTTAATAGTAACCCCTGCCAAATGAAAATTATGATCCCTTTACATATTCTCTTTAGGGCAGTTAATAGATGCTATCATTTTTGGCTACCAGCACCTGGAAGTTGGAGTTTGTTTTTTAGCCTCTGATTGCCATATTCAAATACAATCTGAAATAAATAATTCCTGCCATCCCCATGCCCCACTTAGAATAAAAGTGCCTCTGATTATGAATTAACTGATGAAGGAATAGAGAATATATTCATTCCTATTATATTATTCCTATAATAATATATTAATTACCAGCATTAATGGCTTTCGCCTCTATAGTAGCATGTATACATATTCAGGGCACAATGTGTGAGTGAGTCCCTCTGTATAATGTATACTTCGTGTGTGAGTCCCTTTGTATAATGTATACTTCATGAAATAAGAGATAGTCAAAGCAGTCTGCTAAGCATAATGAATCTTCAAACCTGTTGTTTCAGGAGGATAAGAGGAAAAATCTACATAGACGATTACGAACCGAAAAAGTAAGATAGTAGCCAGGGATATAGCTCAGTGGCATAAGCACCTGCAAGTAGAAGGTCCTGAATTCAATTTCCAGTACCAAAGAAAAAGTGAGATTTTAAAACAATTCCCAGAAACTTAGACTTCTTCAGAACAGTAACTTCTGAATGGGAACCATTCAAACCAATCCTCATATAATTTATGCCTGTGCAGAATACTTTGGGGCAGAATTATTTGGTATAGGTAAATATCGAGAATATGGTTGGCTCTCTCTGAACAAATGTACAGATATAGCAGAAATCTCTATCAGAGGTTTCAAACCAGTGCTTGTGATCTAAAATCAGTGCTCACACATTTTAAATTTTTTTCTCTATTGTATTTAAAATATTTTAATTAAAATTTCAGTATCTCAGAAGTATGATTTTTCATATTTAAGAAGTTATATTTCCATAATAACAACAATAAGAGCTAAATTACAGGGATGGACTCTTAGTTCACCAAAGTCCCTTGGTCGCTTAGTCAGGACCTCATGCCTGGCAGCATTTGTATTGATGACCTCTGAGCAACACAGTGTGCTTACACCCTACTACAAAGAGTGAGGGTGTTGGCATCCACTGGTTTGTCTTAGTGATTTCTGTAGTTACATAGACTTCAGGGTTTTTTTCTTTTTTTAACAAATGAAAAAATATTTTGGAGAGTTTTATTCTATTGTTATGCTGTCCTTTCTGTAATGTAACTAGGCCTAAGAAAGATGATACTATACTATGGAATATATAAAATCCAAGAGCTTTACATAGCCTCATAGCTCAAGTTTTGAAACAGTATAGGTTATGATACTGCTTTCTCTACTTGATGGAAATGTCTGTAGCATCCAGACAATGTTACAAATATTTTCTTAACTGCATTTTTTTCTAAAAAAGACTCATAATATTACTATGAGACTACATTAACTGATATCATCCAAGGTGAATTTTTAAGAAAAGACATTATTTTTGGCTTACAAGTTTTGGGATTCAAGAGTCTGGTTTCTGGTCAAGCTTAGGGAAGTGCTTTCGGCTGATGGCAGCAGTGACTAGGGCGCGTGGAACAGGTCCCATGGGCAAATAGGAAGCGAGAGACTGGAGAGTGCCAGGTTCACTCTTTTTATAGCCAGCCGCCACTCTTGGCACAACCAGACCACTGCAGAAGGACCTTAAGCCCTTCCAAAAACAGTGCCCCCAGGACCCAACTACGTTTTGTTAGGTCCCACTTCTAAAATGTTCCACCTTGGTGCTGCCACAGTGGGTCCAACTGTCCAACACATAAAACTTTCAGGAACACATTCACATCATATCCAAACCATCAGCTTAAACCAGAGGACTCCTCATTTGAAGGGAATGCTCTGTTGTGCTTGTCAAAGATCTTTCTCCTTTATTCCTTCAAGCTATGAAGGGAGATAATTCACTGTGTTATCCATACTTTACAGAGAAGAAAATGTATGTACATTGGATATTTCAGTATTCGATTGTTAGATAAACTTAATTTTAAAAAGGACTTTGCCAGCTTTGTGGATTACACTTGATTTAGTACCAGATCTCTTGACACTGATGGTGTCTGCCACCATGATGTTTCTGTTAGCATTTCTAAAATTAGACATCAAGGCAGGAAAGGCAAATCTCTATTCAGAATATTATTCCTATTCCTGTAAGTGAGTTGTTACTGCTTCCTGAGTAAGAGGGGTCTGATGTAATCACAGTGCTGCTAACTTTTTATTCTGCTGCATCCCCTGCTATTGTCCCTCCGTTGTATGCTCTGTCTTCTTTCTAGCCCCCTCTCCCTTGTGATCAAGAGCTCGCAGAATAATAGGCTCATGCATATTCTTCTTGCTTCTCCACATGCATGATAGCTATGTCTGGGCTTAATGTAGGGCTTTGTGTAGCCAGTTCTTTATGTCGGTCTTCATGCTAGTATCCAGTTTTATAGCTTTCAGAGGTAGAAACAGCCTGTTGCAGCATGCCTGCCACAGGCCCACCACCACGGTACTGTGCCATCATACTGCAGTAGGCTTCTGGTTGTCTTGAGGTTGGATATTGTGATGGCTTTAGGTTTATTCTTTTTGCTCAGTTTTGCTTTAGCTGTTCTGGTTCTATATGAATTTCAGGATTGGTGTTTCTAGTTTTGTGAAGAAACTTTGGTATTTTGTAGGAGACTGTGTTGAATCTGTAAATTGCTCTTAGGAGTGAATGACTTATTCACAATAGCTGCTGAAAATACTGCTAGTGAACACCCCACCGTGACTTTGGAACAGTTTTTGGAGACATTCACAAGGTCTTTCTACTGCTTTATATGTAGCCTGTGTTGAGACTCTCAACTGTATTTTTGTTTGACTTACTGAGTTACTCAAGTCTAAGATTTCTGTTTTATTCTTTTTCATGATCTCTATCACTTTGCTGAATTTCTCATTCGTGTCATGAATTTTTCCCCTATTTTAACCTATTGTAGTCTCCATAAGTTTCATTATCTGTATTACTGTCAACTGTTGAGTTCCCTCAGAAGCAGACTCTGACATTAAGATTCCTGTGCAGGAAATTGCATTTTACAAAGTTCTTAAATTCAATACCAGTGGAAGAGCAAGCAAGGAAACAGTTGGCTTTAATTCGGCTTTGATTCACTAATCTGTAAAAACCTCAGCTGCTCCTGAGGAGCTCTAAAGCCAGAATACTCTGCAAAGTTATCCTGAATTTGTGTGGCTCTACCCTTAATGCCTCTGAATGGACAAATTACTAGAAATGGGCTCACCAGAAGTTATTCCAAAGAGATAGTGAGGTGTTTGCTAGCAGAATTTTCATTGGCTTCATAGATAAATCATTTACTCCTAAAGATGATCTGGGTGGCATATCACAGCATTCATTATAGTTATTTAGCATACACTTCGTTTAATTTTGTACTGTAAATTACTCTTAGCCACGTGGGAAGGTGAGACATTATTGTGTGGACTAAAATTTTTCTAGCAGTTATTTTATTCAAAGTCTGAACTGTGATTCCTCATATTGAATTGTTAATTATTAATCATCTCTTATTTTTATTCCTCTGTGTAATGAATCATTCATTTTTCTGTAACCCCTTTACATAATTGAATGGTGAGATGAATTTTTTAAAAATCCACTTTACAAAATACTTCCAGTCCTTCATCTAGCTTTAGTGCTGTTTATGATTTAATAAATAGCTTTGAAACTATGAAAATAGAATCAGCATTTTGTATTATAGTTCTCAAATTTTCTTTGAAATAATGTGAAGCTCATTTATTACTTTATATACAAATATATATATTGAGACTAATAGAACTTCAGTAGAAAAAAATTTGAATCATTTTCTAGGAATGGTATAGATGCACTTTTCCTTCTCGCTCAGCTTAGGTGTACATGGTAATGGAGTAATTCTGGTCTTGTGCTGCCAGCTGCCTCATCAAGGCACTGAGCCTTTGCTCCCTTGTTGGGAAGATGCTGCTGAGTTTATTCTTAAATGGGTTAAATGTTTCAACAGCTTCTGTGTGAACAGTATGGCCTATGTTGAATTATTATGTTTTATTTATATTTTACTAATTTCAAATAGTTCAGAGTTTGCACTGACAGATTCTTAGAAATCTCTGCAGCTATTAATCCTTATCACTTATACTGATTACCATTGAAAGATTCTTACTATGCACTTATATGATCACTTATATGAATTTTAGATGAAGTGCTTTAACACAGACTCTTCTTTTCTTAAGACTTTGTATTTAGAGATACAACAGCATGATTATTTTTAGAAAGTCCAAGGAAATTTGTGTGACACTATAATATGATGTGATGGTTATTTAGTAACCATATGAACATGTCCTGTTTCCAAACACATAGAAACTACAAAACTTAAGACAAAAATTGAAAATAGTAAAATTAGAAAGAGTAAAATTCTTATACTTTCCAATAAAATGAACTTCGTTAATTTTAAATTACAAAGGCAATTTTTCAGTTACTCAAAATTTGAAGCATAGTTTTTTGTTTATTTACCATGACTGCTAAAGAGTTTGAATGTTGACTTGTGATTTAAAATAATGCTGAAGCTTTTAAGTGTGGTTGTAATAAGAATGTCACCTCTCAACATTTAATAAAATTACTTCTAAATGAATGCTGTAAACAGTAAATATAAAAAATGTTTTTGAAGGGCTAGTACCAAATATGCCCTTTAAATAATTTTCCTTAATTATACTAACACAGGAACATCTATTTTCGTTTTCTTTTTTGTTCTCATTTTTTATGACATTAAACTTCTAAAACATAATTTAAAATATATTTTGGTAGAACTGTATTCATTTTACATGTTGCATTTTTTTTCTGTTTTTAGAAATAGATATCAGAACAAAATAAAAAAGTTTGTATTTCTTTTCATTTCCTTCTAGATTTATTCCTCACTACATTGTCTGCCTCTAGTACATTCCAGTTTGAAATATGGGAAAATCTGGTAAGAAATCTTTTCTTTGAAACATTTTTAAATGATGGCTATCAGTAAAGGTATGCAATGTAGAAAATAAAATTAATCACTTGGTTGGTTGATTTCAACAATAAATAGAATAGCTTTAAGAGCCTTTGGTTGCATTGCTGCATTTAAACTGCCAAGTGTTGCTGAAGAAAGTGATGCATTCAGCATTAGTTCCTCTGCAGGTTTTTAGGCATGACTGCCAGTTAAACTAGTCAGTCTACTCTAATGTACTTGTTAACGGGACCCCTGCTAGGCTGTCAGCTGGTGAGAGAGATTACTGTCATTTAATTTGTCAGCATGGTGGTTTATGAAGGAAACCTTTTTAAAAGACTAATTTTTCCTCTTTGCCTTTAGGCTTATATAAAGAAATAAGAATGTATACTAAACTTAGTGCCAGGTTGATTAGGATTAAGGAGTCTCCCAATAGTTTGGCTTTTTGTTTGTTTATAGAATCCTAAACTGATTTCATTATTTTATTTTTAGCCAAAGATTAATTAATAAACAGTAAATCACTTGAAATCTTGAAGCTAGATTTCAAGATGTATACTAAAAGACAGGATTTAAAGCCAATAAAAATGGACCAATTTAGTGACATGTATCACATATTGGTCAAGCCTAAAACTTAAATTTCCTCATATGGAGAAAGAATCTGCTTCACAGATTGATGTTGAAAATTCACAATGTTTACAATACCTTGGAACACAGTAGGGACATAACAAATTTTAGTTTTAGATCTCTTGATTTCCTGATTACTCTTATCTTTTATTTCATGCAAATTAAACCTGTTATCTTCTATGAATTTTATTAAAATACTGTAGAAAAATAACTATGTTCTAACAAATATAAAGCAAAAGCTTGTAGAAGGAGATTGATTATTAGCCATTTCTTACAGCATGATTATTGGCATTGCTTAGCACTCAGATTTCTTCATGGATGGAAACAAAACAGGAGAAGGGCTTTGGTTAGGCAAGAACAGAGCTTCTGACTGCTTCTAAACTAAGTAACATCATCACTTTTTTCATGGGGCAAGGAAAAGTAGGAAGTTTATCTTAAAACTAAAAAGACTTTGTTTAATATTTTACTTACTAAAATTTTATATTTATGTTTCTAATGATTAGAAATATGGTTTTTACACACCTTACAATTTTTATACATTAAGACTCTCATTACTGGATGACCTTTCATTCCTACCTCAAGTGAATTTTGAGGTACAGTATTAGAAAAACAAGAGATCTACTCGATATAGTTTGTGGCTGAGGGGAATAAAGCCTCGATATAGATAAGTAGGATGTGTATATAAAGTTATGAAATACTTTGAAGTATAAAATAAGATGTCCTTTCACCCTAGTCTGTTTTTACATGTAGTAACATAAAGTAACGAAGTTCAATAGGAAAAAAAAAATCTTCATAAAGAGAATAAATTTTGATTGAGATATTTTCCCCTTGAATATGATTTTCTTTAGAGAAAAATTACTAAACTGGCTGGTAGGTAATAGGGAGTAAGACTTGTTCATAGGGAGTAAGACTTGTTCTTGCAATAACACCACTGTGTCTGTCAGTAACCATTAACGAAAAAATTATTCAGACACTTGTTAGAGGTAAAGACATTATTTTCAAGGGTCTGCGATCATGGGATTTTATGATAGGAGGGAAAGATCGTACTCAATTACAAATATGACGAAAGAAAGTGGAACAGCCAGGAGCAGGGTGGAGGTCAGTGAATTAAAATTGTTAAAGTAGTAGAATAATTCTTTGCGAAACTCATCTAAACAGGGGTTTAGCTAAAGACAGGCCAAAATGAATAGATGTTAACTGACAGATTCTGGGTAAACTGATGCTGCAGGGTTCTCCCTACAACTGAACTGGGTAAGAAGGAAAAAGTACCAATTTGGGCTCAGCCAAGGAGAGATCTCAAAGGAACTCAAGGAAAGTTTGGTTAAGGAGAGGATTTGGGTGAGTATCCATGCTGTCATCAGTACAATTACGAAATACATAGATTCAAAATTAACTAGTTCAGATAAAGTATATTCGTAAAATGGATGATCATTTCAATGAGAAATTGGTCACTTTAATATAAAATTGACCAAAAAACTCAAAGCCCATACCATGTTAGCTAGAAGTTTAGGAACTACATAAAATCCTTCTCTTTTTTTGGTCCCACTACGTAGCCAGACTGGCCTCAAACACATAGCAATCCTCCTACCGCAGCCTTCTAAGTGCTGGGATTATAGACATGCGCCACCACTCCTGGCCATCACATCATTTTTTAAAGGACTAAGGATATAGTTCAGTGGTAGACAATTTGCATAAGGCCCTGGGTTTGATTCCCAGCACTGAAAAAGAAAAAAAAAAAACATGTCAGATCATCAGTTGTGTGTACAGCTGCATGACATTGCCCTGGGAGACACAGATGTGAGTAGAGCTTGCAGACTGGGGGGGGGGGGGGGGGATGAGTTCTGAATGTGGATAACTGCCTGGTGCCTCGAGCTGCAAAGCTTGTGCTGCAGAATTTAAAGACACAACAGTTGTGTCTCTGGTCCACCTATGATTCCATTGAAAGATGAGACATTTGAAATGGTTATGATAGAGGAACAGGATTTTAATGATTTGAAGTGAGAAAAAAGGAAGATGCAGACAACAAAGTATTCAGGAAACCCTGGATAATACTGAGAGTTCTAAATGGCTGCTTCAGAGTGGCTGATGAGGGCCAGAACATGAAAGAAATACTGGAAGGTAAGATTAGGAGAATCAGTTTTGGCACTAGCAGCAAAGGTCTCAGCTTCTAAACTAAGTAATTTGATCTTTTAAAAATCTATTTGGGGGGCAGGGATACCGCTCAGCAGCAAAGTACCTACCTGGCAAGCGCAAGGTCATGAGTTCCATCCAAGGTACCAAAAAAAAAAAAAAATTTGCTGGGCATAGAGGTGCACACCTGTAATCCCAGCATTTGGGAGGCTGAGGCTGGAGGATCGTTGCAAATCCAAGACCAGCATGGGCTACAAAGTGAACACATGGCCAGCCTGAACTGCATAATGAGACCATGTCTCAAAAAGACAAAAAAAAAAAAAAAAAAAATCTATTTAGAACTGATTAAAAGTTCTAGGACTGAGAGTGGGATGAATGCAGCTTTCATTGTTGCGGTAAATCTAGCTGCTGTGTTTTAGACAGGATAATGGGCTGTCTAGGGGTGAGGGAGTGACACAGGTAGAATGCACAGCCCCATAGGAAGCAGGCAAGCCATTGGCAGGAAACGGTAGATCGGAGAGGACAAGATGACCATAGAACAGAGAGAGAAAATGTAACTCCCTTAGGGTGGGGGGAAAATTTAGAATAGAGATATGTCAAGACAGTAGTTAGAAATGCAGAACGGAGACTTAAGGAAGCATAAGGGCACACATCATTGGGAAGAGTGCTCAGAATTTTACAATTTTGCCACTATTGCCATTGTGTTATAGAGAGCTATCACGTATACAATAAAGGTATTGTTGGCCTCTGTATACTAGATGCTAGTACCCACCCAGTCCCCAATTTTGGCAATTAAAAATGTATACAGACATTATCAAATGTTCTCTAAGGGGTAAAGTCACCCATTTGGAACCTCTGCTTTCCATGAATAAAGATACACATGATAATTGCCACATATTGCTTCCTGAACATATTCTAATAATTATGAATATGGCACTTTTAACATTTAATTTTAAAATATTCATCCTAAAGCATTGACATTCATCCATGAAAGGGTACGTGCTGCAACATAACACTTCCAGTTGGAAATTCAAGCAGAAAATGGCAGGCAATCCCCCTTATCAACGACTGTGCTCACCTGCTGTGATGGTAGTAATATTCCGGACAGATACTACCTGCTACAAGTGCTACTTCATATAAATAAATGCATTATTATGTGCTAGGCATATGTGTACATTATCTCAGTAATCACACACAAAGAAAAAAAAGAACTTGTAAAATTATATTTTTAAGTTAAGTCAACTGATGTGTAGAAAAGAACTTTTTCAGGCTTTAGAGTTAGCAAACAGTGGAGTTGGAAATGAACTAACAAATCTGTCTTTAAAACTTCTACCCTGTCGATTCCTGGTTCCACAAAAAAAAAAAAAAAAAAAAAAAAAAAAAAAAAAAAAAAAAACTTCTACCCTGAAATCATTGCACAATAATTCTAGAAAACAAATAGACAAAAGAAAGTAACAGAACACAGCTGCAGTAGAACCCCATATGGTCCTATTTTGGATTGCAGGAAAGTGGTGAAGTCCAGTAGGATCACCAAAGTAAACAATGAGCACACAAGGGACCTGATCAGTTCATGAGAAAAGTACTTGTGGGTTGAAAGCACAAGACTATCACTGTAAAATTTCCTTCCCAGTAGCTGATTTTGCAGAACACTTTCTTACCTTTCATTCCTCTTACCTTCTCCAGCAAGTACACGTACCCCCTTGTGACAGTGAATATCACCCAGAGGAGCAAGTGGCTGTCCCAGAGTGCTACCACTTGCCAGTGAAGGCAGCAGTATGACCCACATCCTCTGAACCCCAGACTGTTACTCTTCCCTCTCAGTGTAGGGCCAGGATGAAAAAGAGCAGTGATCCATGCTGTGTTTGTCTTCCCACATTAAATGGATAAGAGGCTCAACTTGAAGTATTGTGTTGTCCACTGAGAGCATTAGAAATATAAAGTTTATTAACTTATTTTCATCAAACAACATGTAAATGGAAAGTTATGTAGATTTGTACTGCCAAATGGAGTTAACAACAAGTAACGATGATGGTGGGAAGTTCATGTAAGTATTGTCTTTTCCTCAACTGTATCATGTATTGTATGTGTTCAGTATACACTCCTTTTGGCAAGAATATGTCCTCTTTCTATCTTAATTAGAAGAACATATTCTCCCTCTGTTGATCTCGCTGTGAATGTGGTACTTTAGACCTGGAAGCTGTTATTGACCAGCTTTTCTTGATGGAGGTGAGTGATGAGGTCACATGTGGAAGATGCACTTACTGAATTTCCCAGACCTCTAATGACCCACTCACTGTGTCAGTATATTGGGTTCATATTCAGTTTTATCTCATATGAGTCTGATATGTGCTAAGAGGGATTTTACATTCTTTTAAGAAACATTATATTTACTCAAGAAAGACTGCTGTGCAGGGGCTAGGAATTTAGCTCAGCGGCATAAGCACCTGCCTTGCAAGCACATGCAGCTTTCATTGTTGCAGTAAATCTGGCTGCTGTGTTTTAGACAGGATAACGGGCTGTCTAGGGGTGAGGGAGTGACATAGATAGAATGCACAGCCCCATAGGAAGCAGGCAAGCCTCACGAGTTCAATCCCCGGTACCGATTAAAAATATATATATATTTGAAAGAGTGCTGTGTTTTGTTTTGTTTTGTTTTTAATAGGGAAAGCACTTGACACTTAAGTCAGAAATCTGACAACTCTGACACAACAGTTCTAATATAATTTCAGGTAACAGGGAACCTTTAATATACATATGTAAGCAAGATAGCCATAGGAAAAAATCTTTAAAAATACATCAGAGGACCAGGGATATAGCTCAGTGGCGCAGTGCCTATCTGGCAAACACAAGGTCCTGAGTTCAATTCCCAGTACTGAAAAAGAAAAATAAAAGAAAAAAGTAAGTAAAAATACATCAAATACTTTAATAACAAGATAATCATGTTTCCATATGTAGATAATAGAATAAATGGCTGGAAACTTGCTTGTCATAAGACAAACCTTACTACTTTTGCATGGTCCTCAAGCATTGGTTTTTGTGCTTTTATTGTAGCATTTCCATTCCCTATAAAGGTCAAAAATTATTTTTTAAGAAATTGCCTGACAGATTAGCAGTATCATTAGAAGAACAAAGGAAAAACATTCAAGTATGTATATAAGTACATGGTAAGCAGGGTCAGTGTATCAAAGAGTGAACAGAGATGTCAGTAATAAGAGAGCTCATTATAAGACAGAGAGTTCAATATTCCAAACTCAGTTTTTATTTTTCTTATGTAGTAATCTAAAATTACAAAAAAGCAGAAGAAATAAGATAACAAATACTTATTATTTTTGTAAGCCAATTATGTGTGCTGTTTGATTTTGTAGAGTTTTGAAGACAGAGGTCTGTAATAGATTCTCCTTTTCTGCGGTACATGACAGCTGTTAGGATGTTTTGCTCTCCTTGACGATGCACATGAATTCAGGGGTCCTTAAGGGCCATTAGAATTCTCCTCTCATCTTCTTATCTTTCCCCAGTTCTCCCTAAAAGAATCTTTTATCCTTGAAATGTATAAAACATTGTGTCTTTGCTGCTTATTTGTATGACTTATGTTACCTTCAGAAATTCTGTCTTTCTGACTTTATCTTATCTCCCAACTATCTTATCTCTTTATCTTATCTCCCAACTGAACTAAAACTCTGTGAAGATAGAAACTAGTTTTTGTATTTTTTTGAATTTTCAGAGTCTTCTGCTATACTTAAAAGAGACTCATGATTGAAGTTAATGATGATGTTTTGATAAAGGGGGTAGGATATTAGATTTATAGCAAAAAAAGCACTCCAAAAATTGTATATATTTTTTGTTTGTCGGTTTGTTTTGTTTGTTTTTCCGGGAAGAATCTCACTATGTAGTGTACACTGGCCTTAACTCACAGCAGTCCTTCCTCAGCCTCCGAGTGCTGGGACTACAGGCATGTGCCACTATGTCCACCAAAATCTTATAATTCTTAACCTTACAGTGATTGCTTTTGTTTCATAATAATAACAGAGAAATGAGAACAATTTTATTGCAGTACAACAAAAGTCTTCAACTGTTTATTTCCCTGCTTCATTAAAAATTCTTTGTTTCCCATTAAAAAATGAGTGGTTTATGATGGTCTAATTCAACATTTTATGATTTTAACAGGATGGGAACTTCTCTATCAGTGACACATTACAAGCACCTCAAAATATGCTGGTAGTTGGACAGTCAGCATTTGCAGACTTTGGTAAGGTTATTTTTTTCTTTCAAATTCTGCCCTTTTTGAATGTCTTATTTTCACCCATCTACCAGATGACTTCAGTGATTTTAAAATGGCTCTAGATTTAAAAGATAGCTATTCTAGTATACATGTGGTCCATTCCTTAATAAAATAATGAAGGATTTATAGCATATGTGTTTTAAAGATAATCTATATTTAGTCTTCTTCGTAAGAATAACATATAACGTAAGAAGGCCTACTGAGGCTTTTCTAAAGAAAACCAAAAGTATGAATTTTTCATATAAATTTTGAATATCTCTTATCCCAAATCCTAGGGGTCAGAAATGTTTCAGATTTGGATTTTTTCAGATTTTTGTATTTATATATATGTAATTACATTTTGGGATATGAGGCCCTACTCTAAACACAAAATTTATTTATGTTTCCATGTAAATCTCATATGCCTAGCTTAAAAATTATTTTATTCAGTATTTTTAGTGTGCCTGCATTTTGACTATGACCCATCACATAAGACCATGTATGAAATTTTTGACTTGTGGCATTGTATTGGCGACCAGAAAACCAGATTTTGGAAAATAACAGAATTTCAAATGATAGATATTCAACCTATATGTCCTAAATATATAACATATAAATTTGAGGAAATTAACTTAAACTCTTGAACTTAAATATTAAAAACCATTTTTATTTACATCTTAGTTCCAAAAAAAACACGCGTCTGTTATGAATTTCTGTTTTTTGTAAGATGCTACAGTTGCTCAAGTTCCCTTTGAGAAACACGTGTGACTCGCTTCATCCTTTGTCAATATGATTGTTAAAGGGATTTTTATGTTAGATGAGGAGATGTTAAGTAGGGGATGACTGCTCCATAAAATATGTGAGAGCCCTTTCCATTTTGCTGTCCGTTTCCGTTCATCCTGCCAACCAAACAGCTCAGCCTGCTCAGCATGGCATCATCTCCACAGACCCAGCTTCCTAACTGATGAGACACTGGTGACAATAATCTTCATCTCACAGAGTGCACTGTGAATAGTACAACGTGAATAGAACACGATGACAGGCTTATAACAAGCGTACAAGAAATTGTAGTTTGAGTTATTTGTTGGATTTGGTTTTTGTTGGTGCTGCTCAGGTGACTAAATGGACTTATTGTCATGCGGAAGTATTCTAAAACAGCTGAAACAGGAGATGTGGCAGTGTTACACTGTGCAAACTTAAGCAGGAATCTGTGTTGTACTGTTTTCAGCTTTGACTATTACTTTTATTTAAACTAAATTTCTAATGCCTAGCTTATTGTTTTTTAAAGTATTCAAATGCTAAACTACATGGAGTCATTTTTAGAAATTTTCTGGTTAATTCACTTGACTGGATTAAAAACATACATTCACATCTCTCTAGGGGAAAAAAGTATATATAATTCTCCAGGATGTCACAGATTCCTATGATCACCCTCAATCTTCCATTAAGAGCCTTCACGTGAAGTTTTATGTTTTAAACTGATTGGGGTGGTCCACACCTGTAATCCCACATACTAGGGAGACTGAGCTAGAGGGATCACTCGAGCTCATGAGTTTGAGAGCAATCTGGGCAACAGAGTGAGACATCACATTCCAACAACTAAAGTAGCCAGGCATAGTTACCAGCTACTCTGGAGGCCAAACCAGGATTGCAGTTTCTAGGCCAGCCTGGGTAATTTAGTGAGGCCCTGTCTCAAAGTGAAGTAAAACAGGTTGCAGAGATAGCTCAGGGTACTTGCCTAGCAGGTACAGGACTCTAGATTCAATCTCCATTATCACAAAAATATAAATAAACTCACATGTTTTATTTAATGTGTTTTATATGAGGAAATGTTATTCTTTTTTTTTTTAATTTTATTTTGAAAGTATACAACAGAACAAGACAGAATAAAGCCAACTAAGATCGTACAGTGAAATTGGTACAGAACTTCACAGCTGGTTACCGGGATAACAGTAATAGGTATCACAATATATTTTGTTATCTTTATAATAGTTGTTCTTTCAATCACGTATATCAAAATGAGATGAAATATAGAACACTATAGCACTTATTAAAACAGAATATTGAATAGAGCAGTACCATTAATCAGAAAAGAGCGAAACAGTAATAAAAATATTTGCCTTCAAAAAGATGGTAGAAGGAAGTTCCCCTTATTTGCTATGTCAACCTCCCAGGAGACACTCAGATTTCTGGTTCCCACTTGCTAATGGACGGCAGGAGGGGAGAGAAGGGGACAGGGGAATGGGATATTTGGCTCTAGGGCATGCATCAGCATCAGTAGGTTCACTATTGCTTAGCAAGGAGGCAGGCTGGTTGTTTGCTTTCACAGCATCCTAAGTTCCAACACGGCTGTCCCCCTGGAAGGGCTGCAGTCTGCCACACTGCCACCACTTACCAGGGAGGGGAGGTGCTTGCTTGGTTTCCCAGTTTCCCAAATTTCAACATGGCGTGGATCTCAGGAGCTGCTGCTGGTTCTTCCCCTGCAAGGGCCGCAGTCTGCCACACCACCACCGCTTCCCAGGGACGGGAGGTGCTTGCTTGGCTTGCCAGTGTCCTAAGTTCCAACATGGCATGGATCTCAGGAGACACTGCTGGTTCTCCCCCTGGAAGGGCAGAAATGTTATTCTTAACAAAATTATTCATAGCTTTACTTGAAAGTTTTTTCTTTTAATTTTGTTAACTATTAGTATAGATATTTACACATTGGTATTTTAAAATATGCAGAGTATAGGTCATAATCAAATTAAGAAACAATTATTTCTCCCCTCTTTTTAAGAACTTTATCAGTAATGTTTTTTAATGTTATCAATGAATTTTTAATCTATCCACAGTGCCTTTTAAAACTCCATGTATTTTAGTTGGATATTTTGAAAAAGTATTTTTAAAAAGACTATTGAGTGGAAAAAACAGATGGTATTAAATAGGGTTATGAATATTAATGTATCCAAAATATGCATTTTTTCTACAAAAAATATACAGTTTGATACATCTGTGAATTGCATTCTGCCTTCCATTTTTCCACTCCACCCACTTCTTTAGAACCAAAACAGGAAGTCAGCACAGTTTCAGAAATTTACCATGTAGTCATTGAAGAAAGCACATTTGAATAAATGAGACAGTATGACAGGAGAAGCCTGCACCAAAGAGGACCATGAAATGACTCCTATTTTATTTATCATGTAAGTTCCCCCCTTAAAAAGGGTAATAAAGAGGGTTGGGGATTTAGCTCAGTAGTATAAGCATCTGCCTGGCAAGCACACAGTTATGAGTTCGATCCCAGGTACCAAAAAAAAACAAAAAGCTTTAAAGAAATATATCAAAATAATGGGTCATCTTATTTCCTATTTTCCCTGTTTTTTCTTATGTAATTAATTTAATAGTAAAAAACTAAATTACAAATGAGTAGTAATCAACATTGGCAGGAAAGAGACCAACCATTAGTAAATTATTTTTTAAAGTATTAGTACAATTTTTGTCACACAGCTTCTAAGTTACGTAAAACTGGTTCTATCTCCTGAGTTTTGTGAACAACTCTTTTAAAATAGTTATATTATTTCACAGAAACATTAAGTCCTATAAATAAAACACAAAACTTAGACTTTTGCTATACTTAAACTAATGTACTGAAAATCATGTAAGAAAACTGAGATAGTGTAGTTTTGAAAACAGCAGAAAAGTATGTTAAAAAAATACAAGAATAATAAACAGCTGCCACAGAATAAAAGAACAACCAGATTATTTCATTGTAAATGATGAAATTAATACCAAGAAAAACTTCAGTCTAAGTCCTATAGCAGTGTAGATCATTCTAGGCTGAGATGGGGTTGCCTTACTGAAGAGGTGGATTTGGCCTTGGAATGAGAAGCAGTTCGAGGTTTGGCTAACAATTGGTGTATATGCGAAAACCGCACTGATTAGAGATTAGTAAATAAACCAATTGGGTTTGAATGGAGCTTTTCTGTAAAACCATAGAATATACAAATTAACTGTGAACACATTGGATTACCAAGTGCTAGCTAACAAAGGGAAATGATAGGACAGTGCTGAGCTGGCCTTTCTTTACTGCCTTTTTTATTAACAAGGAATTTAGTTAAACAGAATTATTTGACCTGGTGGGGAGATAAAGTAATATTTCTTAAGCATTAGAATCAGAGTTCAGGGGACATTATTAGAATTTCTAATGTGTCTGAGACTTTTATAACAAAAAAGCCATATCAAAACAATTTTAGTACCCTTGTATTTTCTAGGGATGAGAACCAGTCGGGATATGAGGTGGAGCTACATCAAAAAATGGAGGAACAATCAGTGAAATTTACTGATTGGTTTGATAGTAGAGACTGTAAAAAGTAAAATAAATTGACTCTGAATGATTTGAAGGATGCATAAAGTAGGAAAACAAGGAAAGAAAACTAGATCGAATATTAAAGTACCTTAGAGTTATCACATTAACCAAGTTGATAAGCACCAGAGCTGGAACATCTATCAAAGCCGTTTAGAGAGCTTTCTACAAGTCAAAAAGAAGATCAAGACATAGATGAGCCCTCCAAAGGTGTGAAATAAAGGTAGATAGAAGGCTCAAGATAGAGGAGTGCTAAAAGGTGGTCAGAAACTGTTGACAGAGCGCTAAAAGGTGGTCACAAACTGTTGACAGAGAATGACTGAGAAAAGACTTGTTTGGTTTTATGGTTTAGCAGGGCATGTGGGTTGCCAGCATTAGCATTTACAGAACTCAGAGCAGTCCTTGAGCCATCAGAATCACCCAGTGAATAGTGGCTATTATCGGTTTTTCAACGAGATTGTGCCCTTGCCTCATGCTTGGAGATCTGTAGCTTGTATGTTCCTCATTAGCTAAGCAGTCTCTAAAGGAATGTGCATCTTCTAAACAGACATGTTTTGTATCTTGCTGTATCCTGTATCAATCACCCCATTAAAACAGTATTTTAGAGATGGGTCATCTTGTCAGTAGGATCAGAATATCAAAGTCCTGAAGCTTGGTAAGTAAGGTCTTCTTTATCAAGTTATTTAAGACAGCAAGACAATAGACAATTTTTTTTTTTTTTTTTGTCTTTTTCATTTTTATCGGTACCAGGGATCGAACTCACAACCGCCTGTTTGCAAGGCAGGTGCTTATGCCACTGAGCTAAATCCCCACCCCCAATAGACAACTTTTTAAGGATCAGACTTAGACACAATGTGTATTAATTTTATGTAAATAGTGGAAATCAATAAAAAGCTACAAACTGAAGGAGAAACAAATATTATGTGACATGTTAGCATTTTCTATACATTGAATGATTTTAAACGAGTAAAAAAAAATTATATATCCAGATTAAATGCTTTCCTATATCTGGTCAGTACAAGACCTGATACGTTATTCTGCAAGGAAGAGTATTTATTGAACATTATAGTAAATCATGTCTCTAGACAATCTTGTGATGAGTAAAGCAATGTCAATGAAAACTTTGATGTCAATGAAAACTTTGTCATCTGTGAAAGTTATTAGTATATTGGAAATTACTGAACACCTTAAAAATCTTGTTGAGTACTGATACAAAATCTGATCCAGTTGTGCTGAACACAGAGGTAATTATGGTGCTTACAAAAGTTAAGAAGAAAAGCAGGAAAGCCCACAGTGAAGTTATTTTATGAAATCTTTATAATACTTAGTGAAAGTTTAATGTTAATTTTAAATTAACCTCGGTAGAGCCGAAATGCTTAGTTCAAAACACAGTAATTATATTCCCCTTGTTTTACAATTAGGTATATTCAATAACACCCTGACAAATTTAAATTGTTTCTTGTATACTTGATCTGGAAATAAATCCTATAAGCCCTGTATGGAGATTTAAAGTTTATATTTTATTTATATGTTAACTGGTAACTGAATGTTCCAGTTACAAAATAATCTTACAAAATAATTTTGAAAATCAAGCACTTTCAAATAGACAAGTGATATCATAAAAGAGGCAAGATAGGGGAAAGTTCTGGGTGTCATGCTTTCTGTGCTTGGCCTTATTATTTGAGTCATTTAAAGTTGCCTTTTATTCCAAAGTCTTAAGTAATAAACTTTATTTCTTGTAGGTGAAATTTGGCTGCTCTTTTGTTAAATAGCCTTGTTTTTAGTTGTTGAAAAAGACACAGAACCCCAGCTGGAAATCACTAAAACAAAAACATTTTGAGGCTTCAGTTATTCTCTGTTGGTGTCACTTTCACCCTATCAGAATTTATTATGAAAGATAGAGTATTTTCATATATGAACTCAGACAAATTAGATGGATGTGCTAGGTTCCAGTAATCTAAAATATAACACTTTTATTTTCTTTGTGTGATACAAGCATCAGTTCAAATAGCTCAATCTATTTGTTTCTTAAAATCATATGAGTTTTTCTTCCCTTTACTTTCTGTCTTGTTTTGTAACATGAGATTTGGTGTGTAAGATGTTTATTAATATATTTTAAAAATAAGTTTTGAGTAGCTGTTAGATGGGCTCTTTGTAGAAGTTCAGCATACAACCATGAAGCATAAAAGATCCTAGGTCTCGTGGAGTTTAAATTGTACTGAGAGACAAAAAACAGAAATTTCTTTTGGAAAGTAGTAAAAACTTTGAGGTAGTAAAACAAGCTGCTTTAACAGGAGCTTGATAAGCGCTCTTTTGGGTAGTGGGCTGGAGGTCACCACAATTAATCAGAGACTCATAGTAGGTCTTAGGGCAGAGTGCTCCATGCAGAGAACACAAAAGGGGAGGAGGTTCTCAGGCAGAAATGAGCTTGATGTTGAAAGAACAAAAAGAAGCCTGACACTTGGCAACAACTCTAATGGCTTTGTGGAATGTGGCAAGGAGTTCAAAGTTTATTCTAAATATAATTCAAAGCTTTGAGATTAGTTAGGAGGACTTGCAATTACTCAAGCAAGGACTGAATGACACACCAGGGCAATCACCAGGAGATGGAGAGAACCATGATTTACCAGGAATAACTGGGGGGGAAACGTCAGAGAGAAGAGCACATATCACCAATGGCACAGTATCCATTCATCTCAGAGGCCCTTGTAGAATCTGTTCCATTTTTGTGTTTCATTCACTGTATCCAGCAAACCTAGAGCAGTACCAGTTGAGGTACAAATACTGAGTAATGGAGTTACTTAGTCAAGTTTTTATAAGTTCTCATTGATTTAATTAGTCTATTTTTAAGAATTGAGTCCAAATGTAGGTTTTTTAAAGTGCCTGCAGCTATAATTCTAAACTAAAACTTACTGTTTATATGATGAAACCTGATGTGTCATTACTTTGGCTTATTTTGACGGAAGTTAAATGATTAAACTAAAGATTGTTCTGAATCTCTACAGGAGATAGATACTGATTTCAGTAAGAAATAATCTGGGTCTTTAAAAATTATAATTCCTAATGTTCATATGTTTTTAATTCTGAATTCTGACCAGTGAACAACCATATCTGTAACCTATGGTATTTATCATTAATATTTAAATAATTGTGTTACACAGCTCATTAATGTCTTCTTGTATCTTTATAATGCCAGTTTTGTTTTTACATTATGAAAGAAAAGTAACCAGTTCAAGTATTTCTCCCTGTGTCTCAACAAAAAAAAAAAACAATGCTATTAGATAGGTTGGGTAGAACTGAAATGTTTTATGACACCAAAAGTACTTAGCTGCCCTTAAAAGTATCCTACTAATATTGCCAGTATTCTTTGAAACCAGTAATAGAATTCATGAATAATTGCCACCCATTCCATGTCACCGTGGCAATTGCAATGAGGTGGATGCTGTTATGGATTAAAAACTTGTGGTCAGCTTAACACCAATTGAATTAAATCAGCCTGGTGCTGGGTGTAGATGGCCCACCTGAGGAAAAGTTGCCAGCATAAATAGAGACGTGGAGAAGAGCTGATGTGGATTCTCCTAAGTGTTGCTGTTTCAAACCATTGGTTCTCCTGAAGGAGCTCATCATGACTAGCTTCACCAGTGTGAATTCAGCCTTCCCATCAAAGGAGCTAAGGACCTTGTTGGTGAGAGCGGCTGTGGTTCACTTTGGGGGAGCTCTGCTCTTTACACTGAGCATTGCTTCCTGGCTCCAGAGGGGAAGATGTGTGCTATTTAATCTCTAGGAGAAGCTTGTCACGCTGGCTTCCTGGCATATACTTAACTGTTCTCATAGTTGGAGGAGCTCAGGACCTCGTTGTTGTGGAAGATGGCTATGGTTCTTTTCAGGGAAGCCCTGGTCCTTATTAGGAGTGTGACTTCTTGGCGTCAGTGTAGAACCCTCAGCCTACTAACCCTAACCCTAACCCTAACCCACAGCTCCTTCATCCCACTGGCATAGACTTTCTGGCCTCCATAATGTTTGGGCCTTCCTAGCAGATCCGTAAAACAGACTGGCATGAGTCCTTGTTTAAGGGTCTAGACCTCCATCCAGTTGGACACATGGGAGGCATTGTCATGGGCTCTAGTCTTCAGCTGGACTCATGTAGGACATGCTGTGGGATTCAGGTCCTTGGCTGAATGAATATTCTGGGTCTTTAGTGCTATGGACACATTTCCTGCACTTTCTTGTGTTTAACTCTGGGTAACCATCATAAAATAATATTGTAAATTCTGTGTCTGATTGTAATTGTTCTCCTCACAACCCTGACTACAACAGATGCCATAGAAAATGATTTGTCCCTGTTCTTCCACTTTTATCAGACATCTGTCTTGGTGAGTCATCAGTGCCAGATGTGATTCTGATAAATACTTTGAATGCTTTTTGATTGGAAATGGTAATTTATATAAAAATTATGAAATCACTACTTCATTCTTGATTTTACTCATTCAGAATTTAAAACAGAGTAAGATTTATTTGTTTCTTTTAAGGTATAAAAATACAGGGAAAAACTAGAACCTTATGCCCCTGAAATCTGTATATGAATTTAAATCCTTGCTTCTCTGATGTCTCTGATGGTGTGTGTGTGTGTGTGTGTGTGTGTGTATTTGAAAAGCAGTATCTGTGATACAGTCTTGCAACTGTACTGTGTATTTAATGTTTAAATGATTCATGGTAATATGAACATATAATTAGCTCTCAATATTTAAAGTACTTTAAAATCCTATAGGAGAATGTTATACTTTACATTATTGCACATTATTTTGTAACAATGAATACTTTCAGTATTTATATAACCTAACACCTAATTGAAACATTTGTCATTCTGAGTCTCCTCTAATTAGATCTTTGATAAGTGAGCAAGTTGTAAAACAGCCCAGAGAGCTTCACTGGGCTTATCTCTTCACTGTGTGATTACCCTGTTTCTGTGGACACAGTCAGTGCAGGTATTGTGCCTGTTCCTGGGCCTGGTAAGATGCGTCTGTCTTAGAAGATGGTTAAATTCTTACACACTGCACCGCAGGGGAATTCCCTGCTATCAGAAAAAACAATGTAGAAGCCTGCGAATACATTATGAAGATCTCATTGCTGCCCCGCTTCAGAATATCCTGCCCTATTTTTAAGAAACTCTGCCTTCATATTAAACAACTCCTCACCCCTTTTTTTCCATCTGCAGCTCTGCATTTTTCATTCTGAGTACATGTCCTGTCCACTGATCACAGTTGTGCTTCTTGGATGTAGGTAGGTTCTCAGCTTCTCTGTGCTTAACATTCACCCACTAAAAAGTTGATCAATTCATGGACTGGATAATTAAGTGGGTTGAATAAATGATGGTGAATGGAGGAGGATGAATGGATGAGAGTAACCATTCTACATAACCTGTTGTCTAGAGCAATCCATTGCTTAGCAGCCTCAGAAAACAACTCCATTTTCCTGCTGCATAATAGCAAGTCTATTCTCTTCTAGTCACTGTTACACAAAGATAAATAGACATTAGCTGTACTTGACCTGCCCTGTCTATCATCACATCACGCCCCAGAACTATGTTTTCAATTTAATCAAAAGGAAATGTCATTTTTTTTCCACTAGTAACATTGAGAGGATTTAGCAGGTTAGTACATTGCACTTGTTTTTCATATTACTTAACAGTATTTTTTCTATTTTATTAGAAGTATTTTACTTCTCCAGGGAAATTAGTGGGCATCTCTGGTTCCTTCTACGTAGGAAACTGAGTCAAAGAGGATCACTTAAGCCTACGAATTGGAGATCACCTAGACAACTTAGCAAGACTCAATCTTGAGGGGCTGGGGATTTAGCTCAGCGGCATAAGCGCCTGCCTTGTAAGCAGGGAGTCATGAGTTCGATCCCTGGTACCGATAAAAAGGAAAAAGACAAAAAAAAAAAAAAGACTCAATCTTGAGAAAAGCATTTTATGCACTTCAGCCTTTCCGTATCTCTTTGAGGTAAACGATATTATTTATTCCCATTACATAATGGAATAATAGGCCTTCCTAGAGGTAAAGAAGCTTGTCCAACACACACAACTACTCGGAGAAAAGAGGAAGATCTGGGAAATGACCTTGGCTCTGTCTCATAAGCTGTGTTCCTCCTAAGCCTGCATACTTTGCTCTTCTATATCATTTCGTCACAGATGTGCCCATCCTCATTGGTGGTCACCAACAGTAAACTACTGGAAGGCGCTGTTTCTGTTTTTTAAAACCACGTGTTTTGATAATGAATCTTTTTCTTTTGTTCCTTGTGTGTTGTGATGGCTCTTTTCATTTTTATACCATCTGAAGTACACATGGGAGGGCATTTCCTAGATGTAAGTTCTGATCTTCCTTTTTATATTGATTTCTGCCCCCCCCCACAGGTGTTTACAGTTTTGCAGCCACGCATCAGTAGTATGAAGTCAGGTTTTGAAGTTACAACTTGTTTCTAAATTGTGACTCATCACAGACTAGAATCTCTCTTTTTTCAAATACATTCACTCATAAAACTCAATAATCTGTAAGAATTCCTTCTGTGCTCTCAAGTGAGGTTGTATATTTTTCCTTACAGTAAACCTATAATTTCTTTTTCTCCTTTGATTTAGGAGTCTGTATTTGAAGGATCTGCTTTTATCCATCTCATATGTCCCATATAATCTTTAAAAATAAGCTACTTGTACTACAGCAGTAACATAAGTTAAGATGCTAAGTAAAGGTAGCAGAGAATAGACATTTAGTAGATCAGAAATTAAGATATTTTAAAACAAATGACCATCCTATTGAAAGTTTATGGAGGGGCTGGGGATTTAGCTCAGCAGCATAAGCGCCTGCCTTGGAAGCAGGCAGTTGTGAGTTCGATCCCCGGTACCGATAAAAAGACAAAAAAGAAAGAAAGTTTATGGAATTTTTTTATTTTAAACTGGTATGCATTTTATTTTACATCTGTTACCAGTCAGCTGTAGCACTTCATACTATTTTGTTCAAAGATTTATTACATGTTTTATATATTACTCAAATTCCCTAAGCATTTATTTCTTTCTATACAATATGGTGTTATAAATACATTTGTGATCAATATAAAATACAATTCTATTTTGGATGACTTGTACCTTGTACATAGACTTCCTAAGAAACTGGTGTGATAATAGTAGGGTATTTCAGACTAGCAAGTTAGAGTTCAATATCCTATTCAGTATTATCTTCAAAAGGGACAAGAGAAAGACGAATCACCACTGCAGTCCTTCTGTAGCAGCCTTTCTCTTCTGCCTGCTTCTCCCGGCATCTAACTTCGGCTTTTACTCTTTGTGGCATACCCACCCCTCAGATCACCAAACCTGTGCAGGGTGTTGAGGTTTTCAGTCTTTTTGAGGCAATGCCCATAATTTGTAAATTTCTAGGAATTCATTTCACGTATGTCACCTAATTTGCTTGCACACAGTTGTTCATACCGTTATGTAATGCTTTTTGTCCCTGAAGTCTAGGGCTGTACTTATTTTACCACTAATTTTTTTTAAAATTTTATTTAAGGAGAAAAAAAAAAAAGGCAGAGAAAGGGTACAAGTTATACAGATTTACAGAAAAAAATAAACAGTAGGAAATCATTAGTTAATGGATTACATATTGTTATCTTAGAATTAATTGTTCAACTCACAAAATTAAAGCTTGTAAACTGGACATTCCAACAGTGAGACTGCAAACAGTTCTGTTCAATGATCCAACAAAACTCAGTGATACCATTATCATCTTATACACTTAAATATACATGCAGTTATATCGTTTAGAGCACTTTCTTTTCCTCTCTTTTGTACAATGACAATTACACATTTTGGGTTTTATTGCTCCCACAGTTCTTATTACTTTTTTGGAAAGGAGTAGAACCAAATGTGACATAACAGAACAGAGTCAATCAAATCAAAAGGGTGGACATAATAGATAATGTAAAAGCATAATACAAGGTGATCAACAATGGTTACCATAATGCCTCCCGCTATCTCTAATACAATTGCCTGTATCATCAGTTATAATAAAATTGAACAAAACAGTAAAGAACAAAACCAATAGAACCAAAACATTGGAGACATTATAGGTCTTCAAAAGTACATAATAGTCAACGAGAATGGGCGTCATAATGAATCTCACTATCTTCACAGCTGTTGCCTAAACTTTCAAACCTAGTACTATCAAGCGAAACAGAATAGGGGGACATCAGTCAAAAACAAGATGATGAGAGTAATACAGGGCTTTAAATCAACATAATGGAAAGTCAAAGTGGGTTACTATAATATATCCTGCTATTTTTTATTTATTTTTCCCTTAATTAAAAGGATAAAAATTAAAAAGTAAATAATGAAGTGGAGATTGAGATAAAAGAGGGCATAACAGCAAAACAGCGCAGATCAAAACATAACCATTTAAGCAGAATAGTGTTTCACCACAAGATAATCCTGACATAAAAATAATTACCATATTGTCTCTTTCCTTGAAATCTTTGAGTATAACTTCGTATACTGTAGCATCAAATATATTAAAACAATGTAAAACCATTTAAGAGAATGACAGCATTACAGGGTATTTAGAATCATCTAACAGAAAATGAACAATGGTTTCTGTATAATCTCCTTGTCTTTAAAAGTTTTTGCTTATACTATCATACATAATAAAATCCAATAAGATACAACCTGTTGTTTAGACCAATGGAGACAGAAGAACAAAAGCTTGATGAGACTTCAAAACAAGATGATACTAAATCAGTATTACCTATTAAGATGTCATTTTCTCCAAAATAGCTGTTCCTATCATCCAATCTTCTCTGCCTCATTTCTGTTGAGCTCTTTTTCTGTCATTAGTTGTCAGTTTGTCTTCTTCATTTTGTTTTCTGCTCCATTCATTGTGGCCTCTCTGCCACTATTTCTGGATTCTTTGTATTTTTCTTTTTTAGAATATCCTGTAGTATTCTCTGTAGAGTTGAATTGGTGGTTGCATATTCCCCTAGTTCCTCTTTATCCTGGAAGCACCTTGTTTTTCCATCAATTTCCAGGGATAGTTGTGCAGGATATATCAATCTTGGCTGGAGATTAGTATCTTTCAAAGCTTGAATTATTTCCCCCCACGCTCTTCGTGATTTGATGGTTTATGCCGAGAAATCTGCTGTAATTCTGATGGGCGTTCCCTTGTAAGTGGTCTGTTTCTTGTCTCTGACAGCTTTTAATATTCTGTTCTTGTATTGAATTTCTGGAACTTTTATTATTATATGCCTGGGTGTTGCTCTGTTTGGGTTGTAGGTGGCTGGGGTCCTGTATGCTTCATACAACTGAGTATCTTTACCTTTTGCTAAATTAGGAAAATTCTCCTGGATTATTTCTGTGAGTAGCTTTTGTAGTTCATTTGTTTGTGTCCCTACTTCTTCTTTTATGTTCTTAATTCTTAAGTTATGGATCCTCTTATCATCTTCTAGTCTTTGTATTATTGCTGTTTGTTTCTTTGTTACTTTTAAGAAGTTTTTCATTTCATTCTCCCATATTACAAATCTGCCCTCCAGTTCAGATAGTCTGTCCTTAGTTTCTTTCAAGCTGTTACGCCAGTTTTCGATAGAGTTTTTAGTTTCCTGGTAGTCTCTTTGAACCTGCTTCACGTATTCTATGCTTTCTCTATTTTCTCCATCAAACAATTCTCCCCTCTTTTTCTGTTCTTCCATTCCACCATCTGTTTTTTCTTGGGTGATGCTTAGCATTTCTCTAACTATTCTGCTTATTTCTAGCTTCAGGTCATTAATAACATCTTTCCTGAACTCATCTATGAGGCTCTCTAGATGGCGCTTTATGTCTATTGGTGCGGTGACTGCTATTGCCTGTTTCTCAGGATTGGGGGCCGAAGGGCCTTTCTTGTTGCTCCCTCTTCCCATATTCTTTGTTCCTTATATATGCAAGCGTATATAAGAGGCCCAGCTTCCCTCCCTGTCAGCCACAGCCTGATCGAATTGCGCCAGCTAGCACACCAGGAAGTTGCAAACCAGGCAGCCTACCCGGGGCCCGCCCCTCCAGGCCACCCTCAGGCTCTGGGATCTGGGTTGTGCTAGCCTACTGGGTCTCAGCCAGCAGCAACACGTAGGCTAGGCACTTCTCACCAATCCCGCTTGAGAGGGGGATATGTGGCTGACGTCGCTGCAGCGCCCCACTCCCGCAAGTCTGCCCAGTCCCAAAATGTCCTCCGCTGGAGTTTCCTAAACTGTGGAAGAGTGTCAGTTTCTCTCACTCACCTCATCGCAATCAATGCACAGCTCCCCGCCCATCCTGTTTTCAACTCCGTTCGCCGATTCCCGTTCTCAGAGCTTCCGCGCATCTCTCTCTTTGCCGAGCCGATGTAGACGCAGCCAACCAAGCGGTGGGAAACCCAAATCGCGGCTTCCGATGGCGCGGGCTCCAGCTTCCACACTGAGGCTTTTCTGTTCCTGTTATAGCACCAGTATTGCATTCCAAGTTGGTTTCTCTTGGCCCAGTTCGTTCTTGGGTCACCGGGACATATCTCCTCCTGCTTATGATTCCTTACTCAGCACCATTCCTGAATTCTAAGCTGAGTCTTTCAGAGAGCCTCCGTAGCTGCTGCTATCTGTCCGCCATGTTCTCCCGGAAGTCCTTTTACCACTAATTTTAGTTATTTACATCTCTTTTCTTTCTCACTCTAGCGAAGGTTTGTCAATTTTTTAGATCATTTAAAGCTACTCTTATATCTTCTGTTTTCTTGGTTTCCCCCATGGTTTTATTATTTCCTTTCCATTTCTTGCTTTGAATTTAATTTGCCTTTTTTTTAGTTTCTGGAGATTTAAACTTAGATTCTTCATTTTTTTTTTTTTTTAACATTGGCATTACACTACAAATTACAGGCTTTGGGTATGTTATCATTTTCATTTTTCTCTTAAGTATTTTCTCCTTCCCCTTATAATTCTTCTTTGATTCACTGATTGTTTACAGAATATAGTTTAAGTTTCATATGTTTGTGAATATATCAAGATCTGGCCAAGATCCCCAGATGCCTGTTGAGGGTACAGTGAAGAATAAAATAAAAAATGGAGACAAATTAGTAATACACATTGAGGGGCTAGGAAGTGAATGCCTCAAAAGGGGCAGAGACCCATATCCTCCAAACCAGCCCCCATTTATTAGCCACCATATAATGCAATGGTGTATACAAGGCTAGGAGGGGTAGCAGAAGATTCCAGGTCAGCAGAAGATTCAGAGGCCAGCCACTGCAGGCAAGAAACAATCCTAGAATGACTCAAGAGGGAGCAGATAATCTTATACTAATGAGGGTCTTGTTCCAGAGTGTTCTTTCTTATCTCAGCAATCTTAGTTTAGTCTTAGTGCATAGGAGAAGATGGCCCTTCCCTAAAATTAATGGGGACTCTCTAAAGGGTGAGACTCCATTTATCCCCTAGGAAAGTATGCAAAATTAGCCATTGTGAATTCCTAGTCCCCAATATGAATATTCTTATTATTTTTCTTACTTAATTCCACTATGATCAGAGAATGTGCTTGTTAGGTTTTGGCATTCTATTTTAGGAGCATGTATATTATATCTTCTTGGTAAATTTTCTCTTCTATTAATATTTGATGATGTTTTAACTCTTCTAGGTTTGGTTTGGGGGAGCGGGGAATCCTGGGGCTCAAACTTCTGACTTGCACTTGCCAGACAGGTGCTTATGCCACTGAGCTGAATCCCTAGCCCTTCTTCTAATACTTTGAACTAGAGATCTGTTCGTTTAATATTAATATACCTTCTTCAGCTCTCTCTGACTACTATTACATGGCATGTCTTTTTCTACATTTTTTTTTTTACTTTCAATCTCTGTGTGTGCTATAATGTAAATATCTTTGACTGCGCTCTTTTTTAGTCCATTTTACCAGTCTCTGCTTTTAGGTTGAAGAATTTAATCTGTTTATAGTTAAAGTACTTGTTGATTATGTCTTTCTGGCATTTTGGTGTTTGTTTTAAATTATTTATGAAAAAAAAATAAGTAGTTACAAAACCAAAACAATAATACTTCTGTTTACATTTGCCTGGTATTTGTTTACCTTCACTGGCTAATCTGTTGTTTTTTGGCTGTTGTGGTTGTTGTCCTGGTTGTGGAGGTGGTGGTGGTGGTTGTATTCTCACATGGCTTAGGCAGCTTTTTAACACTCTTTTATTTCCTGTAGGACCCTCATTAGCATTTCTCATATTGCAAGACCTTATCTGATTTCCTCATTCTGGCAAAAGTAAACTTTCACCAAATATGGAATCACTGGTTGACTGTGGGGTTTTGTATTAGAGTGCTTCAAATAGATTGTTCCACTACCTTCTAGCTTCTGTGATTCTTCTCATAATAAATTAATAATCTTAAGTATCCTCTATTTGTGACAGATCTGTGTTCTTGTTGTCCTAAAGCTTTTTCTCTTTGTTTTTAACAGTTTTATTATAATGTGTCAGTCTCTAAAGTATTCTCCTTGGAATCTGTTGTGTTGAGTTTGTAGTCATGTCCTTTGCCAGATTTGGGAGGTTATCAGCCAATGTTTTTTCTGTTCCCCTCTCCCTTGTGGCACTTTCTAACCTAAATATTAGTCCATTTCATGATGTTACTCTATACCCTTTATCTTTGTGTCTTTCTGCTCCTCACACTGCAAGTTATGATACCCTGTAACTTATTGATTGCTTCTTCTGTCTACTCAACTCTGCCAATAAACCTTTCATCCTCTCTACTAAACTTTTCGTTCATGTGTTTTCCTTTAAAGCTCCAAAATACCATCTGGTTTTGTTTTATAATCTTTATCTGGATATTTTGATTTTTGATTATTATTTTCTTGACTTTGGGGGTTCTTTGTCTATAACTTCTTTTGTCTGTTGAACATATTTCAGACAAATCGATTTAAAGTCTTTCTAGTGAGTCTATGGCTGGGCATCCACCTAGATAACATAATTTTGGGGTTTTTTCCAGTGAACTTTACCCTCCTGTTCTTTGAGTTGCCTTAGGATTTTGTTGTTACAAATTGGACATGTAAATATTATGATGTTGCATACATAGAAATCTAACTCTTACCCTTTTCTAGGGTTTGTTGTATTTTTTTCTAATAATCCACTTGTTAATAATTTTCCACTGTTTTTATAAAAATTGTATTCCTTGTCATGTGCAGTCATTTAATTCTCTCTTCCTTTACTTTATGTTCAGCTTATATTGTGGCAATATTTCCTAGACTAACAGGAGCTAAAACAAATAAACAGATAACCAAAAACAAGAAAAAACTAAGAACCATCTCTTCCACTCTGCACTATGCTGGAGCACCCCTTGAACTTCTTACACTAAATCTAAGGAGCAGCCTTAAGTAAAAACTTGGGAGTCGCTTCAAATGAGTACCCAGGCATGCATATAAATCCTCCCCCCCCATCCAGATAATTTGTTTTTCATTATTGGGGGTGTTGAGAATCTGTGCACAAGTCACTTCAATGTCTACATAATTCAGCATAGGCACGTAAATCTAAAAGGCTATGCATGATGATTCTTTTTTAAACATTTATTCCAGGCATTTTATAGCTTAAAATATGCATGCAAATGTTCCTTCAGAGGATATCAAGTACCAGTATCTTCAGCATTGATAAGCACTTACTTAACCGTCCTAGTCTCCCAAAGCTTTTCCTGTAGTGACCTTACATGGCTGATTGTAAATCTTGCTGACTTATAATCCTTTTTCACCGGTGCCTTCAGGCCTTGCTGTTTTTGAGCAATGTCTGTTTCTTTTCCAAGGTGAGCTCAGAGTTACACGAAAGACACAAGTGACTTGCATCCAACATTCAGGTAGTCTCCAGACACATAGAATAGAGAGGTGCTGCACTTGGTGAGTGAGCTCTCCGCTCTCCTCTCTAAATCCAGTGACCAGAGCTGACAAGGCCACATGAGAGGCAGAGCAGGAGCAGGGAAGTAAAAATGCTGTGAATGTTTCTGGTTTTCCCTGTGCTGCAGTAGAGCCCTGGGTCTCCACGGGTTCGAGTTTCCTGGAGTCAGAGTTTGCTTGGTTGGTGTCAACTTTTCACAGTCTTGCAGACTCAAGAAAAATTCTCTCAGACATTTTCTACTTATCTTATTTAGTGTGTCCTTGACGGAACTGGAGCCTGGAGCTGCCTTCTCTGCCATTTTACCGCTGTCACATGATCCAGTGTTGTCTCTATACTCTGTGTACTTTGAGGTTTTTTTATGATTTTGTTCTTTACACTACTGAAGCTTGGCAGTTTTTTTCTTTGCGCTGAGCCATCTCTGTACCCGCTTTGGTTTTGCAGTGGAAGGTGGGGGTGGTCTTTGAGACAGGATCTCCCTAAGTCCCTGAGTTTCCCAGACTGGGCTCAGACTTCAAGTCTTCTCACCTCAGCCTCTCAGAGTTCTGGGAGGACAGGCATGTACCACCATGTCAGCTTTTTGTAATACATAGAAATTTTATATAAATGTGATACTACAGTTTTAGTATCATGTTTCTGAAGTCCATTCACTTAGTAATATGCATTAGTAATTTGTTATTTGTTCCAGCATTCATGTTTACAGGTCACTATAATAACATGGTAAATGATACATCCGAAGTGCTTTTATAGCTTCTCCCTGGATGTTCCCCCAAGGCCTAATGTAGTCAGTCACAGATGGGACTTTCTGGAGGTAGCTGGATCCTAGGGAGTATAATACTGGGCTCAAGCATGTAATGCTGGTCTAAAATCTTGACGTGATGCTAGGATTAAGGCTACCCCACTCTGGGTATGAGTGCTACCATCCTAAGGGTGGGTAGTCTGGATAAGATACAAGAGACAGAAAGAAGATCATTGCTTGCTTGTTGCCCTCTGCCTGACCAGCTTTGGCGTGAACTGTTTCTCCTCTGTGATGCCACCCAGGCTTCGAGCCAGCTTGCTGTGAACTAAAACTTCAGCAAACTATGAGCCAAATAACCTTTTCTCCTTTAATTTTAGATGTTGGGTATTTTGTCTCAGTAGTAACTAAGAGTGTTCTTGTAGATGTCTAAATTAATAAGTTACTGTTTGATATGCAATGAAATCAAGCAAGTGTAAATACCTCAATTTTTTAAAATCTTGAAATTTCAGTTCAGACTATTATGTTTTTCAAGTTTTAATATTGAACCATTAGTAATATTATAGCAATACTAATGATGAAATTCTAGTAAACGCGTCACCAGTAGTATAAATATATTTGCTGTCTTATTTATAAAAAAAAGCAAACGAGGCCCAGTCCCATAATGCAAGGAGCCCTTATGTCTACTCTGCTTGTTTTTTGAATTAGAAAACTGACTAATAAATTTTACGAATTGCCTGCAATCCCTACACTGTAATTCTTCCTGTGAATGCAAACTCTATCCCCTTACTAATTTTGTAAAATTAGAAAAGCCAGTGAGCCATTTTATGTCTGAATGAAAGTAATTTACTGAATGAAATTTTTTTTAACAAATGTTCACCTTTCTCCTTTCATACCTGAACTGGTCAATTCAGAGTAAGGATAAAAGTCAAGTTGGAGGATGTATTCTTCACTGTAAATCATCATTCCTTTTCAGTCTAGCAAACGAAATTCTGGGCTGTTTGCTAGGTCTCTAATTCTACATGAACCCTTTAAAAATACCTGTCAGTGTCAGAAAGGGAAGAATACACCTTAGCTAATTAATGTAAATTCCATATTCGCTTCTAGTTTATTGGCTTTTTACATGAGTGTTAATATCACCAAAAACTATTATTGCCTTTATGTTTTTTGGTAGAATCAAACATAATAGTCTTTATAAAAGAAACTTTGCTAGATGTTCAGGAATTATCAATTCTTTTCATCCATCCCAGAACACATTTATCATGTATATTGGAATAGAAAAAATTTGACAACCATGGCTTTAAGTATTATATGTTTATTGAATTGAGATAACTGCACATGTAGATGTTTGCTCCCTTTTTTCTTCTTCTATGATTAATCCAAGGCTTATATAAGGGCACCAAATGCATCTTATGCATGACACCGAATGATGTTTCATTTATTTCATAGATTAGTACCCTCTGAAATTGTGCTATATCTTTAAATAAAGTGCTGTAATGTGGAGGGTGGTAGGAAAGCCTGATGTTAGCAATTCTAAGACTGTGCAGTGACTTTGGCCTGATTGAATAGTTACCTAGTTCTGACTATCCCTAGAGATTACATGGTTGAACAAATGTGTGATTGTAGGTAAGTCTTGAGGGCCTCTCTCTATGTGAAAACCTGGTTTGAAATTCTTGAGCTTCAAGTTGTTTATCTGTAAAATGGTAAAAAGGTAAAGGGTCTAATTTCTATGGACCTTTAACATTCTAAAGTTATATAATTTGAAGTCACTGGGTAAATTAATCCAGTGAAATTTGATTTTATATTCTGTTGGCTGATTATTTAAACTAGAGGGATCAATAATTAGGAAAATATGTGGATAAACACCAGTTTACAAGAGACCCTTACACCTCTTACTGGGTGAAATGCTTTCTTTGGTAGCTGTGAAATACAGAAATCGTTGTCATTTGTGCTCCTTGCTTATGAATTGAATGACTTCACAGTTGATTCATTTGTCCTTTGTGAAGAATGGATAATAAAGGTTTTAATCCTAAAAATGAATATTGTGGGATAGTTGAAATATCACCATTATCAACTGCTTCATCAATCCCAACCCTTCCAAGAAATTTCACGTCCACCAGTGAACAAAGAATGTAGCCAGAGCTTCTCAAAGGCAACACTGGGTCAGACATTCTATATCTAAAACTTCTATAAGGGGAAAAATTCCTTCTTAAAGACAAGGTGCTCAGTTTGGTATCCTAATAACTTCCTGAGCATGTAAAAAGATGATATATTAGGGTTTTTATAGGTGACTTAAAACACCTGCAAGTAGAAAGTAACTATTCTGGGCCAAGGATTTAGCTCAGTGGCATAAATACCTGCCTGGCAACTGTGAGGTTCTGAGTTTGATCCCTGATACCAAAAAAAAGTAACTATTCTGCAGGTGTGAAGGGGATTAAGGCTGTTTATCTTCTAAGAAAAAGTTCGAATTAGCTCATCAACTGTACAAGCAAATCAAAACATTTAAAATACTTTTATAGAAATTTTAAATTATTATAACTAAAATATTCATTTAGTTTTCAAAAAAATCTTTCACATCAGCCTGTATATTTCTGAAAGTTGACCCTTTTTTATAGTTTTCAATTAACCCTGGTTTCTGTGGAATATTTCTGGTTATAACAGATTCTTAAGGCTGGGGATTATAGCTCAGTAGCACAGCACCTGCCTGGCAAGTGTGAGGCCATGAGTTCATTCCCCAGTACCAAAAAAAAAGAACATAATAGTAATAATAAAAAGGTTCTCAAAGTTAAACCTCCCAAGAAGTACTTCAGAGGAAGCTGAGTGTATGCAGAAGTTAGGGTAACTCTTGTTAGTGGCATTGTCAGTATCTATTTCAGTGGGAGCTGTTTTCAGCCCTACTTTGGAAGCAGCACTCCCATTTGTGCTGTCCAGAAACACAGATAGTAGCCGCACCCCAGTGAAACTTCAGTCATCACTCTTGGTTTGTGTAAAACCAGCTGCCCTTGACTTTGTGGTACGAACATTGGGCACCTTTTATATATTCATCGTCTTAATATAAACTACCATTTATGAAACTCTTAGAGGAAAAGAACCAGTGGCTGACAATGTAGTATGTAGAGATTGGCTAACTGAGCTTCTATTCTTAGTCTTTAATTACAGGCAAGGTGTTAAATGTCTTTTTACCTTTCCTTGTATTAAATTGGGCTGATACTATAAAACAATAACTCTGTAAGAGTCATTATAACAATTTTTAAAAGTTTGAATGTACAGAACTCTTCACAGTATTTTGCATGTAGTAAACACTAGATGAATGTTTGCTAATGTCATTATCATTATCATTTAATCCTTAAAAGAAAATATTGGGTTACTATGTGCATTTTCCAGATAAAGAAACTATAGCTAAGAAATAATAAGTAATTTGCTCAAGGTCACATTGCTAAGTAGTACTAGTTGCAATTTAAACTGGTCCTTCTGATGTACCTAAGCCCATGTTTGTTTGTTTGTTGAGATGTCTCACTGTGTAGTTTGGGATGGCCTTGTACTCTCTGAAACCCAGGCTGGTAAAACCTCACAGCAGTCCTCCTGCCTCAGCCTCGCAAGTGCAAGAATTACAGGCATGTGCCTTCATGCTTGGCTCTAAATTCATGCTCTTAAACTGGACTATGACCTTGTTAGAAGTGGACTCTGCATAGCATTGTAGAATGCAATGTATGTGTAGATGGAAACTACACTTCATATTATAGGCAAAAAACTGAGCTGACCAAGCACCTTGGTAACAGAACAACGCTAAATCTCATCGTGCTTTCTACTGCCCAGCATGTTAGTATTTCTTGAGTGCTCTTCGAAATATCTTTAATCATACACATTTTTATTCTCATCTCCAAACCCAAATATACAATACTAAATTGTTGCCAATTAATTAAAGCTCTGTTCTAAGAATGGCTATTATCAAGAAATCAACCAGTAACACATGCAGGCAGGGATGTGTGGGTAAAGGGACCCTTCTCCACTATTGGTAGAAGTGTAGACTGGTATAACCACTGTGGAAATTAGTATAGAGATTTCTCTGAAAACTAGGACTAGAGATTCTGTTTGACCCAGCTGTTCCCTTTTGGGAATGTCTTCCCAAAAGAATTAAAAGCATCATACCATAGTAATACATGCACACCTATGTTTATAGTAGCATAAATTGTAATAGCCAAACTTGGAAACAACAGAAGTGCCCATCAGCTGGTGAATGGATAAAGATACGGTGTTTCTTTTACACAATGGAGGACTATTCTGCCATAAAGAAGATATACTCAAGACAGTCCTAAGTAAATGGATGCACCTTGAGACCATATATACTTTTAAGTGAAATAAATCAGACACACATGTGTAAATACCACATCGTTTCTCTGGTGTGAGAAACCAAAAGTGTAAATAAGGACCAAACTATAAAATAGGTATTGGACATAAGAACAAGATGTTCAAATGGAGAGGGGAACAAAGGATAGGGGACAGGCAAAGGAAAGAAGAAAAAAGTTGAGAAAAAGAGAGACAGAGAGAAGAAGAAGAGGAAAGAAGAAGAAGAGGAGGAAGAGGAAGAAAGAAAAGAGGAGGAGGAAGAAGAAAGAAAGAAAGAAAATAAATTAATTCAAGCCCTGTTTTGTTTCGTTTGGGAAAGTCTCCCTGTGTAGTCCCTGGTATGGACTCAGTCCTTTTGCCTCAGCTTCTTGAGTACTGAGATTGTATCACCACACCCCAACTAAATTAAAGATTAAATTTACTAATTGTATTTTTCCCTTTATTTTTTGCTTCATTACCTATATCAAAACAAGAATTAGTCATTTGCTGCCCTCTCCTATGTGAATTTTCATGGCTACATTTCTGTCCTTCTGATCCTACACATTATTTTGGAATCAAGGTTGTATTAATAGAGATTAGCAGCTGCCTTTTTACCTGTGAGGGTAGATATGAATTTGGTGAGTCTTAGTCTCTTATTTATTTTTAGAATTCAGATTATGGGTGTGACTTAGCTAGCAATTTGTTGTAAAGAATTACTTGAATAGCAGGATTAGAGACTATTGAAAAAATATTTAATCTCTCACTTACGTGAAGTAATCCTGGAATGATCCCTTACCCCACTCCTGAATTTCCCTTCCTACTGAAAACACTCAAATACATTCACAAAGTAATAATCTTTCAATATCACTGTACTGTGTAGACAGTGAGGTTATGTAAAGTAAGCAAATCAGTTGTACAATAATAAATGTCTTAAATCTTTTTCTATTTTATCAATAAGATAAATGTATTTGGGCAATTTGACATTTATAGTTTTCTTAGCTGTCATATTTCCTGTGAAACCATTTACATGATACTAACTTAATTTTGAAAGATACATTTAAAAATTTAAAATACTCTTTCTAGAAATGTCTTCATTTTTTATAAACATTATAGAAAATTATGCTATATCTGTAGAATTAAATAGTGGTTTTGATAAGAAACCTAAAAGACGTGACATTTTCTTACCTTCAATAATGATTACATTTTTTAGGATGTTAGTATATATTTCCAACATTACATTAATGAGACAAGAAATACATAGTTTTATGTGAGTGCACTGTCTGCCACCCATGTCCTACAGCTCTTGACAAATGTCCTGAGAGCTACTACTTTTACCTACATTCTGTGTCCATTTCAGCCAAAAATGCACTTTTAAAACTTAATATACACATCTTGCAGCTTTGGGTTCCATATATTAAAAGTTAAGGCTTTCAATTCTATTTAAAACTTCTACAATTAATTAGTTTTTTTAGAATTTATACAATATCTGGTTTATTCCACAGCCAGATCCAGTAAGTTTTCCAGATGGTAGAAATTGATATTTTGCTTACCCCATCCATGTTTGAGCTGTCATGATTTATGCTGCTCCACACATCAAAAATCATTAGTTTATTTTTACACTTGAACTCAGACTTCCAGAGTACAGATCAAAATATTTAGCTGTTTAACATAATAACCTTTTTCTCCATCTCTAAAGTTTATCAAACCCTAAAGTCATGACTAAGTGTTTCATTCTTTCCACTGGAATCCATGCAGCTGGTCCTCTAAGTGAGAGCCCTACAGGAAAAGCCTCTCTGTCCTTTAGGAGTTGGGCTTTGTCTGGTTCCTGGGTGCAAAGTACATAGCATACAGGAAGAAAGGAGATACTTGCGGTAATACACTTTGTGTGTGTTTACTGTTTATAATTGATCCAAATTTTCCTTTCCAATTTAAGTCTTAGAGGAATCATTCAGTTAGAAAGTCATGCCCCACTTACAGATAAAAATAAATAATACAAAAGAGATTTCATTTCTTTTCTGAAAATTAAATTATTTTCATTCACGAATTCATATGGGAAAACTGTATATCTTGCGTGAAAATGATAGTAGGATTATAATGCACATTTTATGCCAAAATAAATTTCAAACACTTAAACCTAAAAATAATATCCATAAGTACTACAAGAGAGTAGATTAGGCAGAGGAGCACAGGTAGTTTTAGCAACAGAGTGGAAAGACTTACAAGTTACAAGCAAAATATAAAATCCAAAACAAAGTATTAGTATGTTTCTACCTTTTTTTTCTCTCCCCAGTAGTGGGGGCGAAACAGTGATTCTTCACACTGAGTTGAATCCCCAGCACTACTAATGTAATTCATAAGAAAACTAACAATTAAAATTCTTAGAATCGCTTTCAAAAATAGATTATCAAAAGTGAAAATAATGTAGTCCTTAATGCCGCTTTTGTGATTCTCAAACTGTGCCCAAGTACTGGCTTGGGGCAGAGTTCCTACAACTCTTTCAAGGAGTCTACGAAGTCGAAACTGTGTTTGTAACAATGCTAAGGTTTTTCTTTTTCTTGCTGTTTTGGCTGTGTTGACCTTTTCGTTGCTGAGGAAAATCAGTGGTGTGTAAAGCTGTTTGCTGTTTAGCACAAAGTAGTAATTCTAAAATCTACTCTGTGTGTGTGTGTTCACCACCAGTGTACACTCACGCTATCAAAATAAGGTAGGGCAGGAAGAAAATAAGAAGTATAGTTTCACTGCAGAATGTTGCTGTTGGCCTAGCATGTTTATTCTTGCCTGTAATCCCAGCACTCTGGAGGCTGAGGCAGGGTTTCTGTGAGTTCAAGGCCAAGTCCAAACTGCACAAGGAGACCCTGTCTCAAAAAAATAATGAAAGAAGGAGAAGAAGAAGAAGAGAAGGTGTTTCTTAAAGTAGTAAAACATAATAATTTTACTATATCTCAACTATATACATCTTCGTAACATTCTGTGTGAGGAAATACTATGTCTAAAACGCTTCTGTTGTACATTGAATAAGATGATTGTCTTGACAAAAAGTACTGGTGGTAAGGGGGTTGCAAGGTGAACTAGCCACTTCTTTTTTCCATGTTACATAGTTTTTTGCTTAGAAGAACTGACAGATGAACCGGTTGTTTAATAGAGCATATTTAATAGATATTTTCTCTAAAATGAACAAATGGAGCTTATTAAAAATTACAACTACTAGAAATGAGTGTCAGTAATAAAATTTGAGCTTTCAAACAAAAAATTTTGTTTAAGACTTTTCTGGTGAGCTTGTAGTGACATTACCAAATGTGAATTTTTAATATTGTATTATGAAGTATGCTTGCATTTTGGAGGATCTGTATAGCTCTTTTTTTTTTCTGTATAGCTCATTTAACCAACATTTTCCAAATGATCAGTATGTGATTTTAAAAGTCATACATTTTACATGATTGTGCAGATGGATATAAAACATACATAATAAATGCAAGATAGACCAATGGATTTTAATTAACAGAGTAGGAAATGTGCACTACTAGTTCTTTAAATTCTTCATTGCAAATAAACTTCATTATGAGGAAAAAATTGTTGTTTTGGTGGTAGTATGGAAGAATCTCTAGAGTTATCTGAAAAAACTATTAAAATACATCTTTCAAGTACGTATTTTCATGTTTATCAACAAAAACAACATATTCTAACAGTGTTAAGATAGGTGTTGAACCAGGCAATTCCACTTTTGTAAAAACTTACATGTGACATTTTATGGTTGTTATTTTTGGCTTAGTAAATATATAAGTACTTCTGAATCTTAATTTTTAATATGGTAAATAGCCAAAAAGATATAACTCACATATACAAGTTCTTTTATTGTCCTTAGTTTTTTTGAGCATCAGAAAGTTTAAGAACTCTTTCAATCTCCCTTTTGGAGATTAATTAAAAACTTTAATTTTAAGCCGGGGATTTAGCTCAGTGGTTCAGGTGCTTGCTTGGTAAGTGCAAGGTCATGAGCTCGATCCTCAGTACCAAAAAAAAAAAAAAAAAATCGAAATAAAAATTTAAATAGTAATTTCCATTTTAGAAATTTGTGTTGCAAATATCTTAAAATGAGGTTATTGATTCTTTGATTGTTTGGATTACTAAAAGATTGGAAAATAATCCAGTGTATACGTATCAGTAGAGAATTATATTGAGATATGTATATAGATGTAATACTATAGTATACATTAGGCAGTTACAAGTTTACCAATAAGAAACCATCTCAAAAGTATATTAAGTAAAAAGTTCAAGTCCCAGAGAGGGGATAAAGTACTATTATATTTGTATAGAATTATATGCAGTACACATACATGTATGGACTGTCATTGGCCAGTACACATGAAACTGCTGTAGTGGTTGTCATTGAGGAAGGGAGCAGGAGACAAAAGTAGGAGGAAGGTTTTTTTAAAAAAACTGAATACCTTTTGAAGAATTATTTTTAAAAATCTCCCCCAAAATTATTTTTCATTACTGAATTCCGATTCCATCGGTTAGATTTGTATCCCACTTAGTCTAATTTTTTCTGCTTTTGAATACATTATTGAGAGTTTATAGATTTGTTATAATGTGTATTTTTCTTTGTATATAAACCAATACAGTAAAGGATATTTAATAGTAATTTATTGCCTTCCTAGTATAAATACTATCTTGGACACAAGTTAAATGATATGATAATCTGTAGTAAATAAATCAACAGTCAAAGCAACATAAAAATCAGGCTTCCAAATTAAAAGCTACATGACTATTCCCATTAAGAGGTTTAGCTCCAGGTCATCTGAATCTGTAAACCCCATCAGATGGTGAGGGCAGTTGATAAGAAGCTGCTTAGAAGACGCTGCCTGCAGGGGCCTCAGTAATGTCACCTCTAAAGATATTTGCAAAATAGTAAGCAGCTTTATTTTTTTTTTTAAATTAACCAGTTGTGAAAAAAAAATCTGTATTACCCTTCATTTGCTTTTACACTGATCACAATCTTTGAGTGCTTTTCTGAAGGCACAGTGGTAACATTGTAACTCTTGGAGTAAAACTCCTGCTGAATAAAGGTGCTTAGAACTGTGTACACAGATAGTCACATGTGTAAGATTGGCTGCACAGCAGTGTGTTACTACTGATGTGCTTATTTTTATGCTGCTACATGACAACTATGTGATAAGTTCTACTAGCCTGGGCCTTAGTTATCTGTAATATGAGATCCACCCAACTTAGTGTGGGACCCAGAGAAACAAATTCTACATTCTCCTTCTCATTCCAGAGATAAACCTCCTGCTCCCTTTTTGTGCAAATGCCAAGCCCTCTCAATCCCAAGACTCTACAACCACCCGGGCCTCCACCCCCAGCTTCAGTAAATCTTTCTGTATCCTGTTTTACACAGGCATATGTCCCTTCAAATCAGCAGTCAATAGTCATTTTCCCTACCTCCAAACTCCTCCCCCAGCTAAACCTGATCAAAGTAATCCCACTTCTTTGTTCTTGTTAAGAGCCACTGCACCCCTATGAAGCTCTCCCATGCCCTCATTAAAGTCCTCTTCTTACTTTATCTCCTTCTTATGTCTCCTGCTACACTTGGATTGAGTACCAGAACTACTCAATCACTATGTAAAAGCTATCTTTTTAAAAGTAGTTGATTTTAACAGGAAAGCCCAAAGTGAGACTTTTTTCTAACACAGATAAACATTGAATAATATAGTTGTAATTTAAAACAAAGCATTGTTCTGAGTTTTAAGTAGCAAGAGCCAGAGTGACTTTTTTAAAAACTGAGTGACAGTCATTATAAAGCCATGTGTCAAATTCTTTGGCTTTATCCAGATTAATGGAGGCTTTTGAGTAGGAATTATAACCTGCCAGCAGTAAACTGTTTATTGTGTGGCTGTTAAGTGGACTCTTGAAGTTTCTTTTGCCAGATGGAGACGGACACATGGATCACTTACTACCAGGCTGTGAAGACAAACTCTGCCAGAAAAGCACCATCTACTTAGGGAAATCTGGGTCAAAGAAGGTATATCACTGTTTTTTTGTTTTTATGTGCTTGAAAAAACTACAGAGTTTAGAAAAGACATCTGAAGAATCAGAAAAATTCAAAAGTAGTTTAGTGATTACATTTAATTTTTGCTCAGAAAGTACTGCTAAAAATAAAAAGAAAGTACTGCTATAGACATTTCTAATGATGAAAACTCATTCTGAATCCTATAATTAAGTGAACTGTTAGTATTTTATATGCCAGAAATATATTAAAATACACTGGGTATATAAAAGAACACTATCTGTCTTCAGAGGTAGCCTATTTTTGTTTGTGATATCTAGATCTATTTCATTTTTCATGCCAATTTTTTACCTTTAGCTTATATATAAATAATTTACAGTCTGAGAGTCTTAGCAGAGATTAATATGTGGTGGGTTATGCCAGCAGTAGAATTAGTCAGCTTTATTTTCTTTGGGTGTTAATAAATTATAGGATAACATGTTGACTTCTATATCCCTTATGAATAGGAAGTATCACATTTTATGTTAAAGCACTAAAGAAAAGAAACCATACAGTCAGCACTGTAAAATCATTTGACCATGACACTCATAAGTCTTACTACTTTGAACTGTATTTAATTTTGAATTCAATTAAAACATTAGGTCAGGTCACACCTCATTATTGGTTTTAGGTATAAGCAAACCTGGTATTTATATCCTATCTTCTAGTAACCAGCTGTTATAAGAATAGATTGGAAATATGTGCACATCTCTCAAGGGAAATAAATGCTGCAGTTCTTTGGCAACTGTTATGGATGTCATATTAAATGAAAAGTATTTTTACTTTTTAAACTTTAATAAATTGTCATAATAGAAACTCTATTTCCAGTTAATTATCCTCATTAATTAACTCTAAACTTCAGAAAGTGTTGTGTGAAATTTCCCATCTTTTTCTAAAATAAAGTAACAGTTTTTTTTCCAAGTAAAACTTTTAAACATTTCAGTGATCTGTAAAATACTACTTTTTTGCTTAAAGGATGACTAAAAAATTAGTTTACAATGCAGGTCAGTTTGAAAAAAACTCACATTCTGCAAATATTCGTATTGTGGAATTTTCCCCCCTTTTTCCATGGCACATTGTACTTTGAAAAACTTACAAACAGTTGGAGATATTCTGCTTGTTGAACCATTAAATCCGTTTGTTAAAGATGCCATTTTTCTGTGATATAGCTTGGAATCACAAAAATGAATTACCTGCTTGTCAGGAAAAAAGAAACCACTTTGGGCACACATGTCATGCTGGCCTTTGGAGTCAGTTCCAGTGCCTGCTCCTGCTGGGACACCTCCAGGTTTTGTGCCCTTGCCTGTCTTCTTAGCTAATTGTGGGCATACCTCTAATCATAATAACACGACTTGCATTCTTAAGATTTTTAATGTTATATTAGGTTATTTAAAAGTGAATAAATGCAAGTAATTAAAATAATGAATAGAAAGTAAAAGTCTTCACTAATGAGAGGCACAGCAGTAAAGGCAGAGGGACTCACTGTGTTCCTTCTTCCTAACTTGGTCCATCTGAAGGATGTCTACACTAGATGATACTGCAGTTTGTTCTAGTTCTTTAAAATACTCACTTGACGTTTTATTTCTGCTTGACATAAATTTTAAATTGATAGTTCAGCTACATGAAAACTAAATCAGTTCTAAGGTTCTTTGAGTTTGTAAAAAGCCTTCTGTAATTGTGGGTACTGAGTTGAAGTAAAGATGACTGACTGGTGATAACTTCTAAGGGCAATCTGCTTTTTCCCCCCAAAACATCACCTGTTTATCAAAATAAATAATACCCTGTCATATTATGGAAACAAAGTGAAATGATTATTTTGAGAAATTTTAATGAATCATTTCTGGTACAGATGATAATTTTTAAAAATAAGTCTGAAATCTGACCCTTTTTTCTTACTCTATAGTGGGTTCCGGTCCTACAGGATTTCAGCAATAAGGGCACATTGTGGGGTTTTGTGCCATTTGTGCATGAAGAAATGCCAACTGAAATTCCAATTCCAATAACCCTTCATATCGGAGACTATAACATGGATGGCTATCCAGATGCCCTTGCCATACTAAAGAATACATCTGGAAGGTATGGATATTAAATCAGTAAGACATATTTGTAAAATATCTTCATATGACAATTTGTGACTCAGTGGCACCTGAATGTGGTACTGTGGTATAGTCCCTTTAGGTAAGGGGCATGATAATGAGCTCAGTTATTTCTATGATCCCTGAGCTTCCCCTAGCTACTTACAGTTCCTCTACTTTTTCAAAAATTCATTTTCTATAGAATGAAAATGAACATGAAGTAAAAAGTGATTTTTCATTCAACATATCTAGTCTTTAAGCATCAATTTTATTTTATAAACAGATGTTCCAACTATATTTTAAGACTAAAAACAACGATAGATACGAAAGAACACGAGACCTTAGTCACACCCCACCCACTAACTATCCTTGTGGCTTTGCACAGATTACCTGAATTCCTCAACTGCAAAACGAAAGTAGTTCACTGACTTGGTTTTTAAAAAAAATAAAAATAAAAAATAAAAAAAAACGAAAGTAGTAACTGCTTCTGGCATAAATTAGCTAAAGTAAATGAATGGCTTAGTAAGACACTCTGCACATAACAGATTTTACTTCAGTTAATGTTGCCTCGTGGATGCTCGCTTTGTAATGGCTTTGGAAATTCTAACATGATTATTGATGCTTTTATATATATATAAAATACATGTTTGTGATATTACCAGAGATTCAAATGCTGCAATTACTCTTTTTTCTTATAAGTAGAAGTACTAGTACAAAAACCAACAGTTACATTTCATTATTAGCCAGAATCTTAGCAGGTTCTGAATAAAGTATAAAGAATAGTATTCTTAAATTTTGATACTGTTTTTATTCATCTTACCATTAATTGTATTTCTTGAACCTGCTTACACTTTGTTGCTGTTGTATCTTTGTTCTGAACATTAATCCATTACTGAATGCCCCTAAGATGTTTATAAAAAAGAACAGGCCACTCAAGAATGGTGCTGCGCACCTGTAATTCTAGCACTCTGGGAGTTGGAGGCAGAAATACCTCAATTTTAAGCCCAACTAGCAACTTTTCAGACCCTGTCTCAAAATTAAAAATAAGGGATAGAGGCTTTCAGTATGAAGACTCTTAAGTTTAATCTCCAGTACCAGAAAAAAAGACTTGTGGGGAAACTATACTGAAACTTATCTAAAGACCTTGAGATGAAATCAGAATCCCTCTGAGTTGTTTTACAGAGTTTTCCAGGGACGTGGTCACCGTGTTGTTATGTGAAGGTAATACTCAGCATCTATTTCTTATGCTCTTTCCACACCCCATAACAGGGATTCAGTCCCTGGACACTGTACTGTGAAGAACATCTCAGTCCTTTTTATTTTGTATCTTTGAGTTAAGGCTTTACTGCATTGGCTAGGCTGCCCTCAAGCCTGTGATCCTCTTGCATCAGCTTCCTGAGCAGCCTGAATTACACTGCTTATGGTCTGAAAAGAAGGTTATAAAATTTCTCTGTGTTGGGAATTAGACCTTCTCAAAAGAATAAATTGGATCTTATATTTACCAAAGTTATATTTATCCTTAGAAAAACATTAAATAATTTGTATTTTGGTTTTAAAAATTAGCAACTTTTTGTTTTTTTAAATCTTCAAATATTTAAACTGGGTTCTGTTATCTTTCAGTAACAAATGATGGCATACCAAAGTTACACAGGAAACTATCCCTAGATAACAAAGGCAGTCATACTTTCTTGTAAAGTCTGGATACTTTTATAAAAGCAACTGTTTAAAACCCAGTTTTTCTGTTCTGTTTGGATAACAGAACTGAAAGATACACTGAGAGGGAGATGTGTGTCTAGAGAAATTCACCATAATAGAGTCTTGGAAAAAATATGACAGAAGATATGTGCATTTCATCTTTTCCCACATGAATGTAGTTTTGTTCAAAAAAACAGTTTCTAATTTTTAAATGACTTCAAGACTACTGTGTTGCTGAGAATTAGTTATTGGCTTGATGTTCCTAATTTGAAAGGGTTCCTATTATAGAAGTCCATCCCCTTTTTTTGGCATAGTCTGAAAATCAGGAAGCAACTAGACAGATGAAAATAAAATCCATGACATGTATGTCAATGTCATGAGTTAACCTTAAAGTTGTAGTAAAAGAGAAAGATCTTTACTTTGACATGTTACGGAGGTGGCAAGTCAGAGAAGAGCAGTTCTGTGTCAGTGTAGCTTAGCCTGAAATGCTGCTTTCTTTCCCTTTGGGCATCACAGTTGCCTGTGCTCACTGCCATGTGTTTCGCATAGTCGTCACGTCTTATTCTTTGAACATGTGCTTTTGTGAGATGAAAAAGAAAATAACCTTGTTCCAATACTATAAGTAAATAAAGAAATGTCTACAATGCTCTAGGACCTCAGTTCACAAACTTAAAAGAATTCATTCCCTGATTCTGGTTGCAACCCAGTTGCAAGCATATACGTGAATATGGAAAATGTAATAAGCATCCTGATTTGCAGTGGGGACCCTGGGCAAACATGAGCTTTGGACCTTATTTTAAATACCACTGCTGCCACTTGGTAGTTCAATTCTTTTTTAGCAACTTATTTAACCTACCTGTCCATCTATAGATCAGTAAAATGCTAGGGTAGGTAATTATACCTACCCTCCAGGTTTCTTGTGAAGATTCAGTGAAGTACCGTTCCCCTCATCTTCCTTCTTAGCTTAGGTTTTTGTTTTTGTTTTTGTTTTTATTTTTTGTCTTTTTTTCCTTTTTATCGGTACCAGGGATTAAATTCATGACTGCTGCTTGCAAGGTGGGCTCTTATGCTGCTGAGCTAAATCCCTAGCCCCTTAGCTTAGTTTATTAAGAAGTCCATATTTAAGCTAGATTAGCTATGTTGACTTTACCTAAAATGACTTTACCTAAATGTTGACTTTACCAAAAAAGGCCTCCAGTAAGTAAGGAACCAACAGCTATATACTACACAGATTATTGGCCAGGGTAAGATTGATATGTTTTCCTGTTATTTTTGTTGCACAGCTCTAAACCTCAAAGAACAGTTTATGTGTAGGAAAAGAAATGTTATTTTTGTTTTTTGGTTTTTGGTTTTTCCCCCGGTGCTGGGGATGGAACTCACGACTGCCTGCTTGCAAGGCAGGTGCTTATGCCGCGGAGCTAAATCCCCCAGCCCCGAAATGTTATTTTTGAGACAGGTTCTCAATATCTTGTCCAGGCTCACCTTGAACTCACTGTGTAGCACAGGCTAACTGAACTCACAGTGATCCTCCTACCTCAGCCTCCCAAGTGCTGGAATTACAGATGAGATGTGTGCCTCCATGCCTGCCTATGTGTTAGAAAATTTAAAACATGTAAATCTAAGCTTAGAAGACAAACATTTTCTTCAAACCTAAATTGTTTAGGCAGATGAGCATATTTTAGATAAGGGTGGGACCTGTGGACTCCTTACAAAGGACTATCAGTAAATGTCAAAGGAAGAAAGTAAACATAGTAGCAAAAATTAACATTTCCACAATTTTCCACATCTTCATTTTGAAATGAAGTTGCTGTTCTCCGTACAACAACAGTAGCAAACTTTTCAGTATCCTACCCATGAAATTTAAAAATAACAGGTCTGTGTTAGCAAAATTTATTGTTTTACATAGGCATATAATTTTTTCTTTTTTATAAGCAAAAGTAAAGATGTATACTTCTTACGAGTTTAACTTCTTCCTTTCCTATCTTTATTCCTTTTATTTCTTTCTCTTATCTAATTGTTCTAGATAAAGTTTCCAGGACTGTATTGAATAAGAGTGAGACAGTGAACATCTTTGTCTTGCTTCTGATTTTAAAGAGAAAGATTTTAGTTCTTGTCATTTAATATGATCTTAGCTATTGGTTTGTCATTGATGGCCATTATCAGATTGAGATAAAGACCATCTGTTCCAATTTGCTGTAGAGTTTTTATCATGAATGGGTCAAAAGCTTTTCCTTCATCTATTGAGATAAACTGATTTTTGTCCTTGGCTCTGTTAATATGATGCATTACATTTACAGATTTATGTGTGCTGAACCATCCCTGCCTCTCTGGGGTGACTCCCAGTTGATCATGGTGCACAGTCTTGACAATTTGCTGCATTCTGTTTGCCAGTATCTTTTTTTTTTTTTTTTTTTTGTCTTTTTCCTTTTTATCGGTACCGGGAATCGAACTCATGACTGCCTACTTGCAAGGCAGGCATTTATGCCGCTGAGCTAAATCCCCCAGCCCCATGTTTGCCAGTATCTTATTGAGGATTTTTGTATTAATGTTCACTAGGGAAATTGCTCAGTAATTCTCTTTCTTAGTTGTGTCCTTCTGTGGCTTTGGTATCAAGATATGCTTGTTTTCAGGGATGAATTTAAGTAGTTGAATTATGTCTTCTCTAAATTCCTTGTAGAATTGAGCAGTGAATCCGTTAAGACCTGAACTTTTCTTTGTTGATAGGTCATTAACTGCATCTTTGATTTCATTTATTGATATTTGGGTTATTTAGGATTTTTGTATCTTCGTGATTCAGCTTTGATAATTCATAGGTGTCTAGAAATCTGTCCATTTCTTCTGTATTTTCCATTCTATTAGAATGCAAGTTTTCAAAGTAGGTATAGATGATTTTCTGGATTTCTGCAGGGTCTGTTGTGATTTTACCTTTTTCATTCCTAATTGCATGGATTTGAGTCTTTTTTTTTCCTTTTTTTTTTTTTTGATAATGTTGGCTAAACGGTTGTCAATTTTATGTAATCTTTCAAAGAACCAACTTTTCGCTTCATTGATTCTTTGTATTGTTTTTTGCCTCCAGTGTGTTAATCTGCTCTACTCTTTATAATTTCCTCCCTCGTACAAGCTTTTGGCTTAGCCTGTTCTTCTTGCTCTATTTTCCTGATATGGGCATTTACTGCTATAAATTTAACTCTAAAAACTGCTTTCATTGTGTTACACAAGGTCTGGGATATCATTTTTTTTTTTTCTTTTTTCGGTCTTTTTCCTTTTTATCGGTACCAGGGATCGAACTCATGACTGCCTGCTTGCAAGGCAGGCGCTTATGCCGCTGAGCTAAACCTCCAGCCCCTGGTCTGGTATATCATATTGTCATTATCATTCAACTGTAAAAACTGCCTGATTTTTTTTTTTTTTTTAAACCAGGGATTGCTCTCACAATCTTGTACTTGTCAGGCAGGCACTTATACTGGTGAGCTAAATCTTCAGTCCCTAATTTCTTCTTTAATTTCATCTGTGACCCATTGGTTGTTCAGTAGGGTTCTATTTAATTTCCATGTGTTTATGAAGTTCTTGTGGTTGCCTTTGTCATGGATTTCCAGTTTCAGTGCACTGTGATCTGATAGTATGTATGGGAGAATTTCAGTTCCTTTGCATTTACTTAGGCGTGTTCTATGAGCCCGTATATGGTTTATTTTGGAGAATGTGTCATGTGCTGCTGAGAAGAATGCGTGTTCTGATGTAGTGGGGTAGACCACTATCAACCTCTGCTAGTCCATTTGTTCCGAATTTTTATTTAGTTCTAATATTTCATTATTGTTTTTTTGTGCAGTTGATCTGTCTTTTTGTGACAGTGGATGATTGAACTCTTCTAATATGATTGAATTAGGGCTCATTTGATTTTTCATGTCTATTAGTAATTGTTCTGCTGTATTAGTCAAGGTTTTACTAGAGAGAACAGATATAACACAAGATACACAGATGTAAAAGAAACAAGATTGGTTTACGATGGTCAGCCACAGAGTCAGATGAGGAAGCGTGCAGAGGGTGTCTACGCATTGGAGGAGAAGGGATTCAATCCGAGGTCTGGAGTTCACCCTTGTGAACTTGTGTCTTGTGCAAGTCCACACCAGCAGGCTGATGGTGACAGAAAGCTGAAGGCTCTATGACAAAAGGCTAAAGAGTCTATGCCAGAAAGCTAAAGAGTCTACACTGGAAGCCAGGAGATGAGGTCCAAACCAAAATTGAAGACTGGAGCTTCTCCCAAGAATGGAATGCTCTTGTCCTTCCTCCTTCCCTATTATACCTCCAGGTGATGAGCCATCCTAGGGGAGGTTTTCTTCTGCACCCTTGGGTGTAGAGTTGCTAAACCCATTTAGTGAAGCTTCTAAATGTCTCCAGTTGACACAATCAATCAACCACTACATCTACATAGTTGGGTGCACTAATATTTGTTGCATATGTATTTATGGTTCTTAACTCTTCCTCTTGGATTCTTCCCTTTATGAGGATGTAGTGACCTTGTTTACCTCTTTTAATCAGTCTTGGCTTGAAATTCACTTTGTCTGCAAATAGAATAGCTACTCCTGCTTTTTTTCTGGCTTCCTATTGCATGGAGTATTGTTTTCCATCCTTTGACTTTCAACTAATTTCTTTTTGAATTAAATATATTTCTTTTATGCAGCATATTGTTGGATCTTGCTTCTTGATCCATTGTGCGAGTCTTTGTCTTTTGATTGATGAATTAAGACCATTATCATTGTTGGTTATAACAGAAATCTTTTGACTTTTCCTTGTCATGTAATGTTCTTGTTGGCTCTCCACCTTTTTTTTCCCCTCCAGTTGTTTGCCTTCTCTGATAGATTCCTTAGGTTGGGGTTCATGAAGCTGTAGTCCTTATTATCTCTTTCTAGAATGCCCTTCAGAACATTTTGGAGGGTAACTTTAAACTGCTTTTAAAAGGAAAGGTAATGCTTCCTTCTTCCCTCTGGCTGGAATACAGATGCAATGGTTGGAGACAGAGCAGCTGCTTTGGATCACAGGATAGCAGAGCAACCATGAAGCTGGCATCCGTACCCAGGATTGAGTGCTCACTGGCTGTGCTCCTTGCAGCCTGTGCAGCAAACCTTGTCCCTCACAGAGCCTCAGTGTTCACATATGTGAGAGAAAAGGGAGACAGACCACATGCAGTGGAATAGTATCATTTTATACAACAGGTTCCTTAACACCAAGGGAATGATCCCTTAGGAACCCGGAATTTGTCTTTGGGCTGTGATTTCCCTTTCCCTGGGATTGTCAGGTGATCATAAATTTCCTTAGATGTTCTTTGTCATGGCAGTATCTTATTTCTTCCATCAGTTTTGGAAATACTTTTGCAGGCTACATCAATCTGGGTTGAAAGTTGTTTTCCTTTAGAACTTGAAATACTTCGCTCCAAGCTCTTCTTGACTTGAGAGTTTGTGCTGAGAAGTCAGCTGTAATTCTGTTAGCAATAATAATGCCTCAGATAAACCTCATTGGCTATGATATGCCACTATGCAAAGCTCAGCTGTGATTCTGGCTTTCCTCTATAGATGATTTGTTTCTTTTCTCTAACAGCTTTTAGTATTCTATTCTTGTATTGAATTTCTGGAAACTTGACTATAATATGCCTGGATGTAGATTTTTGTTGGTCATTGCTATTTGGAGTCCTATATGCCTCCTATATCTGAATGTCAAATTCTTTTTCTCTACTAGGAAAGTTTTCTGTAATGGTGTCTCTGAAGATTTTTTAATGTCATTTGTAGTGTCCCCGATTTGTTCATTAGCTCCAGTGAATCCTAAGTTATTCTTCTTTGTCTCATGTAACAGCTATTGGATTGATTTCTCATGGTCACTTGGTATTTTTTAGGAATCTTTTTTTTTCCTGGTTGCTAACTGCAAGTCTATCTTCAGGTCTGAGATCTTATCCTCACATTGGCCTAATCTGCTTCGAATGCTTTCAATGGAGATTATTCTCCTCAATGTCTTCTTGAATCTGCTTTATGGATTCCATTTGTTGCCTATGTTGCATATCCATAATTTGTTTAAGCTCATCTATTTTTTGGTCTGTGTCTACTCTAACATTGCTAAGCATGGTATGTATTTTGGTAATCTGTATAGTTATTTGAGAGATTTTATTTCTGATTTCATTTTTTCCAGAGCTTCATTCAATTGCTTTGTTGTTTCAACTTCAGAGAGATCTGGTGGGGTCTTTCAGATTGTTCCCACCTCCTGGGTTTGCCTTTGGTGAACTCCATGTCTGAAGTTGCATCTCGTTTAAGTGTCTTCTCATTTTTTTTCTTTTTTTTTTTTTAGTTTAATTCCTGGGGTGATGGTTGTATGTTACCTATGGGGGGATGCTTTATTGGTAGTATTTCAGACCCTTAGGTAATGATTACTTCTTTGAGGTATCTTCTAGGTGTAGCTGGGTTTTAGGTTTTGAGTCTGTTGGAAGAGCTTATCTCTCTTCAGTTTGTTGCAGGTGAGTTGTTGCTTGTTTGGCCTAGTTCCTGGTTTTTGTTTGTTTTGGTTTTTTTATTTGTTTACTTGTTGACTTTTTAACAGAGGGTCTCACTATGCGGTTCAGACTGCCCTTGAGCTCACTTTGTAGCTCAGACTAGTCTCTAACTCCGTGACCCTCCTGCCTCAGCCTCCTGAGTGCTAGGATTATACATATATGCCATCATGCCTGGCTAGTCCCTGGTTCGTTGGCACTGTGCCACCATATTTCCTGTAACCTTTAGTTAATCTCAGTCATGGTATTCCAGAACCAACAACTGTTTAGAACAATTTATGTCAATTTTGGCTACAGTGGTACCAGTAGCATCAAACAGCCTAGAAAACAGAAAACTGAGCTAAACCCTTTTTTGTAACTGTTAACCATAAAAACTGTATTTGTGATTATGTAAAACAAACTAAGTAATTATATGCAGTATATAAGTCTGTAATGTGTCAGTTTTGCCCTTGAGAATTAAAATTTAAAATGGATGAAGGAGAAAATAGAGAAGTGGAAGAAGAAAAAGACATTAGAAGTAAAGTTAGAGGACAAAGGAGGATCATACTAACTTTGGAAACTGGTACAAAAAAACGGAAGAAAAGGGACAGAAGAGTTCAAAGGAAGAACAGAATAGAACCATATCCCTGAAGAGGTTAGGAACCACTTTCACATTCATACAAGAACAATGAAAGAGAAAGAGAGAGAGAGAGAGAAAAAAATAGGAAAACAGTCCACTTCCAGCAATCACTTTGGTTTCACTAATAGACAACCTATGGAGACAGAGTCCCAAGTCTGAGCTATCCCAGCAAGTCAGCAGTTGCCTTTTGGTATTGTAGTAGATAGTCTCTGCAGGCCCACCCTGGGACCAGGCTCATGGAGCTTGCCACAGTCCAAACAGTTTCCACTGGTGTGCGGCAGCTGGGTGCTGCTAGACACAGCCGATCTAGGTTCCAAGCTCACCTGACTCATCTCCAAAATGGCTTCCAGCCAAATGCTGTCTCCCTGTGGGAGGACTGAGTCCTCTGCACTCACCACCAGCTAGTGCAGTCCGCCAGGTCTGCTGTTCCCCTCCACTGCCGCAGCCCTCTGCAGAAGCTTCCCAGGTCACCAGCTGACACCATCACCATGACTACACATCCCCAGGTTCAAATAGCTCCTCTCACAGTGAGTCCCATCGCAGGGCAAGGCTTTGTTGGTCATTGCCTTCTTCTTCCTTGAATTTTTTCTTTTCATTCTCTGGGCTTCAGTTCACATTTTAGATTCTCTCTGGGTCCAGGGGAGCCACTTCCTTCCTTCTTGTCATCTTCATGATTCTATATTCCAACGTCTCACAGAGAGACTGTTTTCTCTGCTGCTTACTGCTCCTCCATCTTTAGGCTGTTTGATTTAGGAAAAATTATATTAAAATATCTTCTTCCCAAGCATAGTAAAAAAAAAAATGGTTTCCATTATCTATGAGAAGCTCAAAAGTTGTCCAATTTAATGGTGACTATATGCATGAACAAAATGCTCCCCACACGTTGGTAGTGGGAATACCTGGACCTTTAAAAGAATTTGGGTGTCATTTTATATTCTTTATGTATAACCAACTTTAGTGAAGAACCTAGAAGGCTTCAGACTATATTTTTATGAAATCTGAGGACCTAGTTATAAGAGCCCAAACAACAGTTTAGTATCATTTAACAAGTGGGGAATTTCTTCCTCCAAAAAAGTTAATTTTGAAAAATATGATTAAATTTTAAAAGTTGCAATGTGGACAGCAGTTTCATAAGATGTGAAAAGATTATAATTATTTCATTGAAAAACAGCACATTTCAGAAAAATAGGTTGAAGCCTGTACAAAAAGCTGTTTAACATGGATAAAAATATTTTAATTAATTATTTTAATTAAATATTTAAATATGCACAAGTATGAAAGATACATTTTAAAGTTTCATTGACAATTTTAAGACAACACAATTACCTTTATATTCACGTCGTATATCAATTTGTTAAAAATAAAACTGCAACATGCTAGAAAGAGGTACATCCCAATAACGAGAATGCACTTCTGTATCATGACTCTAGCCTGCTTACAAAACCAATGTTCAACAGATGAGACCCAAAATTTGAACAACCCTAAAAATCAAATCCTGTCACTTGAGATAGATTTGTTTAATTTTATTGGATTTTTGTTTTTCTTGTGGTCCACATGGGAGAGGGTGGGATCCCTTTCTAGACTCACAGCCAGGACAGTACACCGCATTACTTTTGTGACTCAAAATGTTTTGGTTTTTTCTTTTAAAGAATCATTTGGGAGAACTAGACAAGGTCTCATCCATGCATGGCTTTCTTTACAGTGCCTGGCTTCCATGTGCATTCACCTCATGAGGTGAGTTAGAGGGCACTTCGTAGTGTAGCAAGTGTTACAATCCAATAATATAAAATCTTGCTTGAGTTTGATCACACAGTAAAATGAGACCTCTTAAAATTTTAACTCGAGTATTGAAACAGAAGTGTTTGCCAGATAAAGATGATACTTCTTTCACACTAGTGCTCTGTCAAATCAGTCAGTCTTTATATTGTCATTTTTCATGTGACCCATATGAAATATTTAGCTAGAAAAAGTGGAGATAGTACTAGCCCAAAACAGAATTATTTTGATTCTTTTTAAAATTTATTTGTATTAGTACTTGTTTGCAGTCCATAATGATTACATTCATAGTTGGGATTTTGTACATATGCATAACATATCTTAATTCTTTTTATTCTAAATTAGATGGACATAGTAGGCATTTACAGATTTGGCTTTCCTATATTATAATAATGTTAATCTCTATTTTTTATTCCATTATCTGCACACAAAATCACCTTAAACTCTGTTGATATGGGGAGATGGGTTGCCAGTCGCCCATGATTTTGCTTTGTACTTGCCTATATATTTTGTTCTTGTTTGTCTTTTAGTAAATCTCTAGCTGTGTTTTTATATTTACTATCTATAAAGCATATTAGGTACTGTGTTCAAATACTTCTTTTTTAAGTCTGGACTGAGGTTTTTAAGAAAATTTTAAATCACATACTCTCCTTCTCTGGCTTTTGAATTACTTAGGGCTTAGCAGTTAAACGACTCTAAGACTGCTCAGTATTAGAACTCAGTGCACCACTCAGTCAGTGGCCGCAGCTCTTTGCAATTTATACTTCATTTTTTATTTATGCAGTCAAGAACTCTTCTACTCTGATGATACAAAAGCAAGCAAGACACTGCATTTCTCGTTGGGCTTCTGTCTCAGCGGACAATTCTTTGGTAAAGTTGGGTTACTTGCTACTAGGGAATAGTGCGGGATACAAAGAAAATGCACATCAGGACTGCTTCTCCTAGTCTAGTGAGATCCAAATAAGAAATTTTCCTTGAAGACATGAAGTTCTTACATATGTGTGACACTGTATAAAACAGAAGATAAATGAGTACATGGAAATACTAACATTAGCCGTACATTCTGATAGAACAAGTTAATGCTCACTTTTAATCTTAAGAACAAACTGAATAGACATTTTTCCAAGATATACAAAAAGCACACAAAAAGATGTTGGATAACCTTATATTTCAATAACAAAATGCATGTAAAAGTCGTAACATATTCTAGCTATCCACTAGAATAGCTAAAATCAAAAACTTAAATAGTAACAAGTGAGAACAGGAAATGCAGAGACTGGACACTTCACACATTGCTGATAGAAATGTAAAGTCTTGCAGCCACTTTGGAAAACTCTTTGGCAATTTCTCAAAAAAAGGGAAATGCAGTGGTGATCTGACCCAGCAATGCCATTCCTAGATGTATACTTGAAAAAATTGAAACCATGTATTCACACGAAAACAAATGGAGTATTATTCAACCCAAAAAAGAATGAAATCCGGATACATTCTACCTCACTGCTAAAACTTAACAACCTGTTAACTCAGTGAAGCCAGAAACAAGGGATAAGCACATCTGTGAAGCAGGTAGTCAATTAGTGTTTAACAGGAGATGGGGCAGGAAACAATTGGGGACTGATTGGTAACTTCATGATGATAGAAATGTTAGGAATTAGTGTGGTGATGTCTACACAGCACAGTGAATATATAGCAACCACTAGATTGTACATTTAAAGCAAAGTTAGTAAACCATAGCAAGCTATATAGTAATCATTAATCATCTGTGGTTATTTATTAAAATTTAACAAAATTTTTAAATGCAATTCCTTATTGCAGTAGCCATGTTTCTAAATTCTGAGACACCACATGAAAAATATAGAGCACTGTGCCAACCCTGAAAGTTAGATTGGAAAGCAGTGTTTATTTATAGAGTCAGTGGAATTTCTGGTCTAACAAAAGCATCAGTTTTCTCTCTCTTCTTATCTCCCACCCCTACGCCTCCCACCCCCCTGCTGGAAATTGAAGCAGGACCTTGCATTATGCCAGGCAAGTGCAGTACCCCTAAGCTACATCTCTACCCCCAGCTCACTTCTTCACAAGTACCCTGCACTATTACATCTAAACTACCTTCCTCTGCAATACGGGCCTTGTCACTGATGAAAGATTTGCTGGCCTCCAAAGGCCAGACCTTTGGACATACTCATTTGACAGACATTCATTGAACATAAACTATATGAAATGACAATATAAAATCGCAGGAAGAATACAGATTTTAGAAAGTACTACATTATTAGATCTCAGATTTTTTTAACCTTTTCAGCCATTGTTGTCACATTAGCACAGTAGGAATGGTAATTCATAACTCATAAGATTGTAGGAATTAAACTGAACACTGTGTCAAAATGCTGCACCTGCATGTGGTATGTGTGAGGTATAGTGTCTGATGATGTATTGTCAATGCAGGACTACAGCATCTCTGAGAATGTCATCATCTGGAAACTGTCTTTAGCCAAAGAAAGCTGCCTCATCTCCTTATATGCCTCTTTGCATCCAATGATTGGTCCGTAAAGGCTAACCTCTACTCAGAAGATTCACCCCAACTTCACAACAGCCTATGGGGTATATTGCAGTCTATGAAAAGTGCATTATAGTCAGAATGCTTCCTGTCCTCCCTTACATATGGTGATGCTGAGATCATAAATTTCATGTCTCCCTAATTTCCATCTCCACTCTCCTGAGGGAGCCCAGTTGGCAACAGACAATATTGGTACCATCCCTTGCTACACAGGGCAGAGGATTGAGATGTACATGTGAAACAACATGACTTCTTTCCTATGTAGTCTACAGTACAGGATTGCATATCAAGAAATGCTTTTGACAGCAGCTTATATTTAAACTGAAATATAATTTATATTACAAAAATAACTTACCACTGAGTAAGGTGAGGCAATAAGATTGCAGGGAGAGCGCATTTGCTAAGGCATAGATATCTGAGACAGAGGATACATGAAAGAAAATTGTAAGAAATATTACTAACAGGTCTGAAATTCTGTGAATTGGCTACCATTGTGTTCTGTGACTCTTTTAATGTAATTATCATAAATTGACATTTTAGATCATTTTTAACTTCTGTTCTAAGTAAGTCTCTGTCACAAATGATTTCAACAATTATTAACATTTATCCCTTCATATTATTACAATTTTAATGAAATGTATACATGATTGAAAAAACTTACAATTCTTGGGTGTTCATTTATGCATTAGTATATTGTGTACTGATGAGAAGGTGAAATAGCTGTGTAGATTCAGAAACAAAAGCATCATTACATGGATTATATAAAGCACAAGAATTTTGTTAAAAGTGTGTATCAGAAATAGCATACTCATTCCCTTGAGGGTGGCTCTGGGGAAGGTAAAAATAGCTGACTTGCTCTTTATGAATTAATTTGCCTGATACTTGAATGATTTATTAAACTATTTTAATTGGTTGAAAAAATATTAGGAAAGTGTTTATCCTTATCTGTTTAGATGATGGCCATCATCTAAACATCACAATTGCTGTCTATTACACTTGCTGAACACATCAAAAAACCAGTATCAGAAAGTTTTCTCTGTCAGCATTAAAACCGGTGAGCGTGAGAAAAACATTTTCAAAGACTACTTTGCAATGCACACACTATCCACTTATATTCATGACTGAAGAAAAATGGTATCTTATTAATGCTCTCTTTGCTATTTTTGTTCTGTATTAAGATATTTATAAACATAATTATTTATTACCTTTACTGAGATCAAATATTATGTTGTAAAATTACACATTGAAAGTGGTTTTTTAAATGGCTTTTGGTATATCCACAGTTTTTTTTTTAATCTGTCACCACTTTCAATTTTAGAAATTTTTTTCAATACAACCCCCAAAAGAAAACCCTGTACCTCTAAACCCTTCACTTCCTCAAGCCATAGGCCATCACTAATCAATTTTTTATCTCTGTATATTTAAATATATATTTTTATATAATCTTATATACAGTAGAAATAGCAGTACTTTCATTTTATTGCCAAGTAATCTTCCATAATATAGAAATGTCACATTTCATTTATCAATTCATGAACTTTATAAATGGTGACTGGCAAAATACAGTAGAAAGTTACTAAGAATGACATTGGATTATGTATTTCTTTTATAATGCCACAGTAACAAATTGGCAAAAAGATAGTGTCTCTTTTAAAAGGCAAATTTATTGTGTTACAATTCTGAAAATCAGGAATCTGAACTCAGTTTTATTGGGCTAAAGATGTTAGCACTTCTGATTTTCTGAAAGCTAGAAGAGAAAATGCATGCCCTTGTTTTGGCAAGCTCTTAAAGGCTGCCAGCATTCCTTCCTCAGGCCCTGAGGTCCCTTCCTCTGTCTTCAAAGCCAACTGTATAATCACCTTGTTTAGTCAGGATTTTTCAGCAAAACAGAGTAGGAAGGATAAGGAAATAAATTTATTTTGAGACGTTGCATCACATTATCATGGAAGCTAAGTGTTTGTAAAACAGCACACATTTATTCCATTATAATGTTGGCAGGTCAGATTTTTTTATATTCATCTTATAGCACCTTTGAGTGACTATTACTGCATTTATGTATTGCTACAATTTTCTGAGGATAATTGCTGATATTTGCCCAGCACTAATGGAGTGACCTGGTACTTTGCTAAGAGCTTTGCATGGTATTTCATTTAATCCACACATTATCCCAAGAAGCTGTTACTGTTGTGTTTGTCAGCTTTCCATCACTGGGAAAATACCAAAGAAAGACAATTTAAAGCAGGGAAGATTTATTTTGTCTTGTGGTGTTAGAGGTTTCTGTCTGTGGTTAGCTGGGGCTTACTGTTTCTCTGCCAGAAGTGAGACAAAACAGCATGGGAGGTGGGGAGGGAGAAAGGTGCTCTCCTCATGACCGCAGTGGAGCAGACAGAGCCAGAGAGGCAGAGGTTGGGGACCGTGCACACCCTCCAAAGGCACCCACAGCCTCTCGCCAGAAGAACTCCTAGAACTCCAGAGAATGCTGCTCACACTAATGTGCTTAAAAGATACTAATGAACTTGGGACCAGACGACAGGGTACAGTAGGACAGGTCCAGAAGGGTCCTAAATACTGGAAGTAGCAGGAAGTGACAAAATGTGGCAGAAAATAGGGATGATTGTGTCTAGTTTAATATTAGAAATGTGCACAGAGTACATACAGATAGTTTTGTATGCAGCCTAAACATTCTTGCTCTTATTGAGGTAATAATGATATCTCCTGTGATCATAAAGCTACTTTTCTTCTTTATTATAATTAATTTAGAAATGTGCTTTTCAGTCCACCTAAAATCTTTTGTGTGCAATGCATTAAAGGAGTCTGACTTTATCCTTGTTCGCGTGGTCAACCAGTTTGCCTGTGTTTGGGGAGACTGTTCCTCCTTCACTGTATGTGATGCCGCCTCTGCGTGCAGCAGGTTCTCTTCAGGTGTGGTTGTTCTGTGCCTTCTCTTACCTCACACAGCAGTCTGCACTGACTGCACATCGTGTTAATTATTGTAAAATCTTCTCAGGTAGTTTTTCTTTGGCGTTGTCTGTTCTTGTTCCCTTGATCATCTATATATATTTAGAGTTTTTTTTTTTTTATTTTACAAAGAAACACTTGGACCATTGGTTTTAATCTATGAGAAACCAGCATGTCTTCATTGAATTTTTTAGTCTATAAGGTTTATTTACACTGTTTTTAGTTATCCTTTAGTCATGTTTAGTCATATCTTTATAAAACCCCTACACAGATCTGGTTGTATTCTTTTTAGTAACCTGGATATTAACTTTAAATAGAAATATTGCTGTAAATGAGAGTTCTTCTATTAATTTTCCAGTGATTATTATTGAAAGGTAAGAAGTCTACTGTCAGAATGCAAATATAATTCTATTGTTTTGGTTTGGGTTTTTATAGGTAATTTGTTTCTTTTTGATTGGTGCTGGGATTGAACACACAGAGTCGTGCATAATAAGTATGCATTCTATCACTGAACTGCACCACTACAGTGTTTTTACTTTATGTATTTTTATAACTGAAACTAAAGAAATTTACAAAGCACAAATAAAATGTAAATTTTTTTTAACTTTTTTTTTTTTTTTTTTTTGGTACCAGGGATCGAACTCACGACCGCCTGCTTGCAAGGCAGGTGCTTATGCTACCGAGCTAAATTCCGAGTCCCATAAAATGTAAATTTAAATCACCATTAATCACATCTCCTAAAGATAATCACTGCTTTTTTGCTATATGAAACAATTACAAATTAGGTTTAAAAATTATCCTAAAAGTAGCAGAATTTCTCATACAACCCAGTCAATCATTCACAAGTTAATATGTGCATTTGTGTGATCTTCCCTCCGTTGTTAGATGGAATAGAGAAGACTGCATATGAAAGTACAGTTTTCTGGCCTTTTTACTCCTGCAGTTAATAACAATAGACTATGTATTGCTATTTTACAATGAACAAAAGTACAGTGTGCCAGGCATTACGTATTGGTTGGGCTCAAGATGGTAAATGTATGTGGATTAACTGCAATATGTATATGATTTCCACTGTACAAGTTTAAAACCTAAGTTTCTATAAGATATAACTCCTTTATTAATTAAAATGTACTTATTTTATTAAATTTTATAAATACCAATTACTTTATATTTATTTGCTACAATTTTTGTATAAACCCATAATCGGCATTTTAAAAGCAGTACCATTTATAATACAAAGACAGCAGTTGTAGAAATGTAATAGCTAGAGAGAGAACAGAGATTCTCAAATTCTGAGAAAATACTTATTAGAAGTGTGATCCAGAAGTTGACAATCAGTATCAACTAAACAGATTAAAGTAACAGATTCATACATGCTCAGGAATATACGGTAAGCTAGTGGAAGATTTATGAACATGAATGCAAGCAGAGGAAACTTAAAATAACCAAAAATTGATACACAATATGAAATTCACCCATAAAAACCCCTGTGTAGTGTGTGTCTTCAGATGGGTCCAGGGAGGACCCAAACAGATGAGGATCTCAGCTTGTACCTCATCCCACCCACCAACTAGTCTAGCTGACTCTCATCACAGAAAAGCATTGCAGACCACACCAGTGTGAACAGAGGCCAGGAAAGGGTCTTTGCTCAAGGAGGCTCAAGGGGACACACTCTGGCGAAGAGAGTCAGTGTGGTCCATTTCTGAGCCACAGAGTTCTGAGGCATGAAAGAGGGTCCTGAGACTGTCTGAAACTTCTTTCACATGCTAGCAAGGGCTTTGAAATAGATCTGCTCAGGTAGACTCATAGCCTTTCCCATTGTAGTCAGTTCTCTATACCTTCAACAGCTTGTTTAGCATGAATAGCCTAATGCAGAAGTCAGAGTTTAGTAATGTTATTTTCTATAAATTTTCGTTATCATAGGTACCCCCTATGGCCAGAATTTCCAAAGAAAGAGAATTTTGTCTCATCTTTATGTAAGGATAAAGAATAACTTAGCATGCTAAACTTCACTTGGGTCACTTTTAACAACCCAAGACCAACAGATACTTGCCAAAGTAAAAGTTTTCAGTGCTTTAGGACTAAATGTGTTATATCTGCTTTTTCTTTCAGACCAAGTTATAGTTAATTACCTAAATGTTTTGCCCTCTAATAAAGGTGATTAGGTAAACATTCTTGGTTTAATCTTACTTTAATGCATTTTCATTGGTGAGCTAATGCCCTTTTTTAAGGTACATAATTATCTTAACTCAGCATGTTGTTGGGCTCTTCCCAAAAAAGAATAAAATTGGATCTTAAATTTTATGAGTTCTTGTGTATCACAGGTATTGAAGTTTATAGATTTCTTGCCTTTCACGATTTAATGAATTTCTCAGACATTGACTTTGGAAGGTAGTGTAAACACAAAATATGATTTGTAACAAAATAGTTTTGTTTCCATAATTGAATTTTATTAGTATGCCCATGATAAATGAATGTGACTGATACTTATATTTGAGTAGAACTGATATTGCATTAATAATGTTCAACACATTTTAGACATGCTTTTGGAATTGCTAGACTGCAGAATCATTGTTAATAGTGTGGGGTTCTGTGTGAATGTGATAGCATGTTTTAGACTTAACTCGTGATAATGGGTGTATGCCCTTGTGAATATCCCAAAACCACTACATTGTATACTTCAGTGTAGTATGTGGCATGTGAATTCAGATGCTTAGAGAAAACACTCAGATACTCCCATAATCTGACAGTGGAACTTTAGTCAACTTCACTCTACTAATGTCTTCTAACCGAAAAATCCAGCAGAAACTTCAGTCTTTGTGTCTCCAGATTCTTGCCCAAAATTGGTTGTTGATGATGTGTTCCTGAACCTTTTCTAGTTTTCTCTTTATCTTCCAATAATTCCTGCACAGTATCTCCTTTGTCTTTGGCCCTAACTGTTGATGTTCCTGATGTTTCATTTCCAGTCCTTTGTTCCCACTTTCATGTTCTTCATGTACTTTGCTCATTTAATTTACTTTGTGTAAGATTGGAAGTCTAAAAATCTCTGTGTCGGATATGTAGATATAGGTACAGGATACAGATATTATTCCATGGAACCCGAAAAATTCCTTCTGTCCTCTAAACCTGTTCTTACTCTATTGTTCACCTATCACAACCAGTACCATCGTTCAAACCAGAAATGTCATCATTCTTTCCCTGTTTCTTACCATTTCCTGTCTGTTGCCACTTATCCAACTCATCACTTCACCCTACAGTGTTTCCAAGGACTGGTATACCTCAACCAGTCTGTATCCCTCTGTCCGTGCACTTTATGAATTGTGATGTATCTATAAGCTGCTGTGGATAACTTGTGATAGAGCTCTTGACTAGGATGCATGAAACCCTAGATTCAATCTGCAGCAATACATACATAGCAACACACCTACACATAACGAGAGTATACTTTCTGTTCCATTGCCCAACTAACAAAATGACCATTATATTTCATTTATATAATAAATAACACAAATATTATCATCCCTAAAAAGAAAATATTATACCTCCAAATTAGCCACTATAAGGAACTCCATTGACTAAAGATAAATGAAAACCTGACAGAGTATTTTCTAACCAGTGAAAACATAACAGACTTCTTCACAGAACTAGAAAAAGCAATTCTAAAACGTGTCTGAAACCCAGACACCCAAAATAGCAAAAGCAAAGCGGGAGACATCACAATCCCAAGTAATACTACTCAGCCTCAATAAAAATGTGTTATCAGCACAAAAACAGATATGTTGATCAATTGCTGGAACAGTATTGTGATCCAGAAAAAAACCTGAGACACATTTCAGTGATCTAATCTTCATCAAAGGGACCAAGCCATGGTGAAGAAAATATTGCCTTTTTAACATATGTGCTGGAAACCTGGTTATCCATGTGTGAAAGAATGAATATAGACCTCTGTCTCTCACCTTGTACTAAAATGAAATCAAAATTGGTCAAAGACATAGATGTCAAGACAGAAACACGGAATCTGCTGGAAGACAAATAGGTAAAATTTCTGAAGACATAGGCAGAGACAAGGACTTTCTGAACAGAACCCCAATTACACAAGAAATAACATCCACAATCAACAAATAGTGATTCCACTGCGTTACAGACTTCTGTACAACAGTCAATTCAGTGATGAAACAACTTGCAGAATGGAAAAATACTTTGCTGAGTAATCCTCAGGCAAAGGACTAATATCTAGGAGATAATAAAGAATGTAAAATATAGGTCCCCAAAATAAAATACCCAATCAGTGAGTGGGCAGTTGAAATAAACACTTATCAAAAGAAGAAGGGCAATTGAGCAACAGGTACATGAAAAAATGTTAGAGCATCTTTGGCCACTAGAGAAATGTAAGTCATAAACAACACTGAGATTCCATTTACTGCAGAAAGAATAGCTATCATCAAAAATCGCAAAAATAAAACTACTGACGAGGTTGTGGGGAAAGAGGAATCCTTCTGCATTGTTGGTGGGACAATAAACTAATACAGCTACTAATCTAAAACTACAAATTCTGTTCAGCCCAACTATATGTCTTCTAGGTATCTTTCAAAAAAAGTTAAAGACATCATATTCCAGTGATTTATGCACACCCATGTTTATCACAGTACAAAGTCTTGCCTGTGGTCTATATGCCCCTCAGTAAATGAACAGATAAAGAAAATATTCATACACAATAGAGTAATACTGAGCCATAAAAAGGTTAAATTTCAGTCATTTATAAGAAAATACAGGTAACTTGATTATAATTTTGAAGTAAGACAGAATATTAAGTATCACCTGCTTCTCGTACAGGAAACCCAAAGTATAATTAAAAGGCAAAATAAAAAGTAGATGATAGAAAACAGAGAGACAGACTGTGCAGATGTAAAAGGGATTTGAAGGTGGGGAGATGGGAGGGAGAGGATGGGAAGAAGACCTCAAAAGGCTCCAGAGGTGATATGTTTATGTACCAATTCTCCATAATAGATATGTCTCAAATATATATTAACATAATACTGAGAGTCATTTATAGCTATATATGTATCTTTCATTTGTGACTTATTGTAACTAGAGTGTTAGATTGTATAGGCATAAACCAATTTTCTTGTTATATCCTGAATGTGAATGGTTAGTTAGGTTTTTACCAGGTTGCCTGTTTTTACTGTCTGCTATGCACAGTCATGTACAAGTCATTATCTGGACATAGGTGTTCATGTGTTTTGGGTAAATACCAAGAGATGAGGCCACTTGGGCTTTCAGAAGTCATACATGTCCCTGTGTAAGAAAATGTGAAATACTTCCAGTTGTTCCACATTGTTTCCAACATTGGCCTGTTTTGTCTATCCTGTTTGTAGTATATCTTTTTTAGTTTTATTTTTAATTTCTCTGTTGATTGTTAATATCTTCTCATATTCATTCATTTTTCATCTTTGCAAAGTATTTGTCTTTTGCTCAGATTTTAATAGGTTTTTTAAAGTATTGAGTGTTAAACTTTTTTTTTTTTGGTACTGGGGATCAAACTCAAGACCTTGTGCTTTTCAGGCAGGCGCTTACACCACTGAGCTGCATCCTGGCCCTGAAGTTCTTTATATAGTCTGAATGTAAGCCCTTTGCCACTATATATGTTATTGCTAATATTTTCCCTTACTTTCTTGCTTTTATTCTCAGCATTCTATAATAGTGAAATTTTTCATTTACAGATTGTGGTTTTAATGTCATTACTAAAAAAAAAGTCTTTACCTAAAGATTTCCTATTACATGTTGCTCATGATATAGTTCTAGGTTTCCCATTTATGTTTTTGATCCATTTTGAGTTGATACTTGTATATTATACAAGTTATGAGTCCAGTTCATTTTTTAGAACAATGTTCTAAAAAACAGTTCATTTTTTAGAACAATGTTTCTCTTATATGAAAAACCAAAGATACAAAGAGCCAAAAAAAAAGGTAGATATTGGAAAACAGAGACATAGACCTTCTGCAGATTGGAAACGGACCAAGAGAGTGAGAGGGTAAAAAGAATTGAGATATGTTATGTACATGCACCATTTTCTATAAATTTTAGGACCCATTCCTCAATTTCTGCCCAAAAAAGCAAATTTGCTGAGATACTGATTGGTTTACATTATGATTTAATGATAACTTACATATTAACAGTATTGAGTTTTCTGGTCATAAATGCAGTGCGTATGTCTCATATTTTACATTTTGAATTATTTCAGCAGTGTATTCTAGGTTTATTTGTATATGTCACAGAATTTTTGCGGACATATACAAATGTTTCTTATTTTGACACATGACATACTTTTTTATTTCAATTTCTAGTTGTTCTATTTAGAAATACAACTGACTACTGTATTTTTATTTCACACCTAGTTCAGGTTACTTATTATTTCAAGTAATTTTTATAGATTTCAAAGTAGATTGTCATATAATTTACAAATACAGTCTTACTTTTTGCTTTCCAACCTGGAAGCATTTTATTTGGATTTTATTTGGGAGATTTTTGTTTGCTGTTATTTTGCTTCTTACAGTAGCTGGAATCTGTGTTGCGTTATTCAGTGGAAGTGGAAAGAAAAAGGATCATTCAGTTTTCCACCACTAGTATGATGTTGTTCACTGTTGATTTTCTGTAGATGTTTCCTGATGTTGAGGTTTGTTCCTGGTTTCCTGAGAGTTTGAATCAGAAATAATAGTAGTTTTGTGTAAAACTGTTTCTGCCTTTATAAAATCATTGTATGATTTATATTAAACTGATGAATCACAGTGATTTATTTTTTAAATGATTTATTTTCAAATGTAAAAGCAACTTTAGATTCCTACAATACACCCAACTTGGTCATGACTTTTCTCCGTTTTATACACCCGTAGTCTTCACCTCACACTTCAGTTCACTTCACTTCACCATATACACTGAAGTATCTTTGCTGTCACAACTGTGTCTGTGGTACTTTGGTGATCACAAAGCAGAGGCATGGTTTCAGATTTCAATAAGCTCTGTACTCTGCAAATAGTCTGACTTTCCTTCTGAATTAAAATCTGAGACTTTCATTTTTGAAAGTTATATCTATGTTCCTGAAGGAAATGGTTCTAGAGTTTTCTTGTTAAGTCTTTGCTTAATTTTGGTATCTAATGTGGGCTTCATAGAATGAGTAGGAAAGTGTGTGCACCTCGTCTACCTTCTGAAGGCGTTGAATAGAACTGGCATTACTTTTTTCATAGGATGTATGTAAAATTCACCAATGAAGTTATCTGGGTCTGGGATTTTTTCTTTTGAAGGATGCTAAACTACCATTTCAATGTGAACTTTTGTATATTTTAACTTTCAAGGAATTTGTCCATTTCACCTAACTTGCGGATTGTGTTACTACAGTTTTTCTTAACAGTCCCTTACTATCTTTTTAGTATCACTAAAATAATCAGTGATGTTAACTTTCCCCTTCCTGGTATTAGATATTGGTAATATTTGGTATTAAATATTGGCAAAAGAAGTATTTAATATTTTGAGTGGAAGATAATGAATTTTATTGTTCTTCAAAAAAAAAAACTTGAGTTTTCATTGATTATTTCTGCATCTAGTTCATGTTATTTTCTTTATTCCTCAAGATGTTTTGTTTAGGATTATATTTCTAATTTCTTAAAGTGGAACCTGAAGTCATTGATTTCTGATGTTTTCTTTAATAATACAGGTGTTATATTCCTCTGCTGCTTTCATGGTATCCCTCACATTTTGATATGTAATGTCTTCATTTTCATTCAAATTAAAGTACTGATTTTTCTTTCACTCTTGGATTATTTGGTAATGTTTTATGTAATTTAAAAATACTTGAGGATTTTCCAGAGATCTTTGTTGCTACTTTCTAATGTAATTTTATTATGACCAGAGAACATATTTTAACCTATCAGATATTAAAAGCATATTAAAATCTTTCTGCATATATGTGAAATTATTTTTTCACTTTGCATATCTAGTTTTTGTGCTATATAATTTGAAGTTGTATTATATATGTAAACATTTAAGATTCTTTTGTGTCTAGTGGAGTTTATTCTCTTTTTACAGTAAAACCTTAGTTTGTGAGCAGGATTCCAGAAAAACACTTGTAATCCAAAGGACCTGCATCACAAAACATATTTCCCTTTAAAAAATAATGGGAAATTCAGATGATTCACTCCACAATGCAAAAATATTTATATAGAAGTGATTACAACTGGGAATTTAGCTCAGTGGCATAAGCACCTTCCTTGCAAGAACGTGGTCATGAGTTCAATCCCCAGTACCAAAAAAAAAATTTTTTTTTTTTTTTAAAAAGGGCCAGGGATTTATCTCAGTTGCATAAGCACCTGCCTGGCAGGCGTAAGGTCATGAGTTCAATCCCCAGTACCCAAAAAAAAAGAATGATTACAATATGATAATAAAGTAAGTACATAATACAAAGGAACAGTGTGAGGGAGACGAGAGAGGAGAGTTACTGTGCAAGATACCTTTCACTATCACTAACAGAATCACTATCATCTCTTTCTCAGTACTATCTTTCTTTTCATGCAGCTTTAATACAAGAAACCTATCCAATGATGGTTTCTTTTGCCTCCTTTTGAGAATTTCACAGAAATGTTACATGGCGTTGTCATTAAACCAGACTCATCACTCTTTCAGCTACCCCCTTCTCTGAGTGGTGGTTTTCTACAAAATGTTACCCTGTTTCCCGCATCTTATACATTTCCCTAATCTCTTTTGAAGTGAGGGTTTCCTCTTCCTTTTTCTTCTCCTCTACAGACAAAATCTCCTCATTACCCTCTTGGAAAATGATCTCCCACAATCGAGGGAGAGAGGCAGGTAGGAAGAAAACAGAGAGAGAGACTAACTATTGGCTCAGTTGTGATCATGTGACGTTTGGCATCAGGCGCTCCTACTAATGCAAGATACAGTCATTTACCAGCTTTGAGCTTGTTAGAAATGTTGCTTGTCTTCTGGAACATTCACAGAACAAGTTTCTCACAGCCCAAAGTCTTGCTGTATTATGAAATCACTCTAGTGTGCTAATTTCTTTGTTCATTAATGTAGCCATTCTGATCTTCTGATTTGTCTTAAAATGATATACCTTTTTAGCAATTGCAATTGCTTTATTGGGCTATGATCACTTACTATACAATTCATTCAAAGTGTGTGACTCGGGAGTTTTTAGATTATGTGTAGGGTTGTATTATCACCCTTAGAGTGTCTCATTATGTCATAAAGAAACCTTAACCCATTACAGTTACTCCTTATTTCTTCCCAGGCCTCTAAGCCCCAGGCAAATATTGATCTGCTTTCTATCACCATCTGTTTGCCAATTCTGGACATTTCATATAAATGGAGTCATATTTAGCATATTTTCAAGATTCATCCTTATATTGGTATACTACATTTTTAATTCAAATAATACTGCATTGTATACCTATTAGACATTTTATCCATTCATAAACTGATGGCTATTTAGATGATGTCCACCTTTTGATTCCAGCAAATAGTTTTGCTGTGGACATTCATTCACTCAAGTTTGTATATCAATGTGTACTTTCTCTTCAGATTTACCTACAAGTGGAATCTGGGGACCAATGGTAACTGTGCTTAACCATTTAAGACTATTTCTCAAAACAGCTGTACCATGTTAGAAGCCTAGCAAGCTATGAGGATTTCAGGTTTTCTATATTCACTCTAAAACTAGCTATTAGCTGTTTGTTTGTTTGTTCTTAAGGCAAGGTCTTGCTATGTTACTCAGGCTGGCCCAAAACTCCTTGGCTCAAGAGATATTCCTAACTCAACCTCTCCAGCAGGTGGGACTGCAGGCCTAACCATTCCACCTGCTAACTGTCTTTTTTTTTTTTTTATCATAGTAATCCTCCTTGGTCTCATGAGGTGTCTCGCTGTGATCTTGATTTGAACTTCACTAGTGGCCTTTTTGTTGAATATCTTTTTCTATGTATATTGGCCATTTATTTCTTGGAGAAATGTTTTATTAAAGGACCAACAGTCCACTCTTAAAATTGAGTTCTCCTTTTACTGTTGAGTTTGAGTTTTTATACATATTCTAAATTCAGTTCTCTTATCAGAAACATGATTGCAAACATTGCTTTTTCAGAGTTTAGGCTGTCTTTTTGTTTTCTTCATGGCTAATTTGCCTTTTATCATCATTTTTACGTTTTTCCTGTTTGTGTTTTTATGTTTAAGGTAGATTTCTTAGATGTGGAATATAATTGAGTCTTAGTTTTTTAATCCAGTCTTACAAGTTATACTTTTTAATTTGTGGATTTAAGCTCTTTATATTTTGTGCGAGTGTTGATATAGTTAGATTTAAATCACCCATCTTGGTCCCTCCCCCTTCATTTGAGATAACATAGTATTTGACTTACTATTGATCTTTTTACTTTAATGGATGCTTTAGGTTTATAGGTTTAATGCACTATCTTTAAATATTATACCTATAGCTTTTTTTTCAAATCCATTTTATTCAGAGACAAGAAGAAAGAAAACTACAACAAAATTTCAAAGCACATCAATTAGACTGCAACAATGGTACATTGTGCATTGTCATCCAGAGCACAAGACATCTGCATTCAATTATTGAAACAATACCAGCACAAATCTTTCTCTTCAGTGAACTCAGAGAAATCAGTAGCATAACTATCGTAGCTATTTTTATGTACATATACATCCACATATACATCCTTACAATGGTGATTTGAAGTAATGTACTATTATTATTCCTATATTTCAAATAAAGATCTAAGAGTAACAAATAAAGAGCTAATATCTCTAACAATCAGAGTTCTAAAAATCAATAAGGAAAAAGATTTACATGGCAGTTCACAAAAAAAATATGAATAGCTGATAAACCTAAAATCATACTCTTACTCAGAGTCAAAAGAGTGTGATGATTTTTAAACTATTCAACTGACAATAGTAAGAAGCCATGCCAATAATACTGACAAGATATGAAATACACACCCATATACTGTTAGAATTATAAGTTCATTTTTAGAGATCCATTTAGCTTTACTGATTAACATTTAAAATATACATATCCTCTGGCCCAAAAACTGTCATCTGGAAATCCTTCTGTTTTCCCAAGGAAAATTAACTTGCAGCAGAGTGTGATGGAGAGCACTTGGCAGCAATCTAACAGTCAGTAGCAGAATGTTCCAATGAGTGACCTCTGAGTCGTGTAGCACATGGGCTTTGGAAAGAATGAGCCTAGGGAATAAACCACTTGATGGCTAGAGGGTGAGGGATGTAAGATGATGCAACTCAGATGCCAGAAGTCTTTGATCAAACACTGTTTTCTAAGAGTAGGAGTTTCTTATTCAGTGAAAAACAATCACAGAAAAATGTGTACTGCTAAACTCAATTGGGTTTGAATTTTTTCTTCTACTTTTTTAAGAATATGTATACTGATTTGTATAGTCCTAGAAGATTTGGAAAGACACAGAGCAAATTTTTAACAATAATTATTCCTAAAAATGCAAGATTTTGCCTTTTTAAAAATGTCTCTATTACTTGAAATTTACAATAGTTTTTGTTATTGTTACGAAATGAAAATTTAAAGATACAGTAATTCTAATTTTCAAGAATATAGAGAAAGTGAAAACATTTACACTTTTTGTGAACATGTACCAAACTTGAGAATATTTTTTCAATATAGGAATTGAGCTACATCCTCACCCATTTTTGTTTTTTACTGTGAAACAGGGTCACACTAAGTTGCCCGTGCTGGCCTACAATTTAATGATCCTCCTGCCTCAATCTCCCAAACAGCTGGTATTGTGGGGATGTGCTACTGTGCTTAGTCTAACAATGACATTTTAAATTACACAACCACAGTAAAGGTTTGATTGCAGGTTACTGTTGTATATTTGAAATTGTGACCAGAGTTATAGTCGTGAAATCTATGCAGTGACTTTGAGAAGAGAAATGGAGAATATGCTCACTCAGAGGTAGCCACATAGGATACATGGGTCATACAATGGAGTAGAAAACCTCCTTTTATCGCCTGTTCTCCTGTTGTAATATGAACTAATAACAAACTGGAATAAGGTATATCTCTATAAAATAGCTAGTAAAATTGTTTATCTTACAAAGTAGGATAGGTAAGTTACTTGAGAAAATATTATAAATTAGAATTTAGTGATCAGTTATTAGACAAAACACAAGAAATCATTCTTTCTAGTGAAGGAAGAGTAATATGTTAGGTCTTGAGCAAAAGCAACTCAAGTTCTTCTCAATAAATCTTACAGTCTGAGATTTTTTTTAATGAAGGAATTATTCTAGCAAACTATTTCTGTTGGAATTTTTATCTGGGAAAAATAAGCCACATATTATTACATTTTTGCATTAGGTTTGAAAAGTTTGTGTATAAGTCTCTAATCTGCAGTAAACATTTAGAAATTTTCTTTTTCTTATAATTGAACTTGTTTTCAATTTGCTAATAACCCAGAATCAGATTAAGATTTTTACTAAATACAAGGAAACTATCTTTTCATATTTAATTAAAATAATTTTTAAAAATGTCCAATAATAAATTCTAACACCTCTACAGTAGTTGTCTATTAGTGTTTATGAACATTGGGGGAAGTGAAGGAACATACATATGTATATGTTTGTGTGTGTGTGTGTGTGCATAGATATATATATGGAAGATGCCTGTAAAAGTCATTTTATAAATTATGTATACACACATACATATTATATATGAAAATGTCTATAAGTAAGTCATTACTAGAGTGTGTGTATATGTACATATGTTTATTTATATACGTAGTGTTTGTATGGAAAATGCCTACAAACTATTGCATAAGATCAGTTTACAGAGTTTATAAAACAACTGACTGGGCTTAGAAAATCAGACTTTTGCCAAAGGTTGAGAAAAGAGAACAAAAAACTTGAGTTTTTTAAAAAAAAGTAACAGTGCAGTAATCAAAAAGGAGAGATTTTTTTAGTCTTCATTCCCCAGCTCCTTTGATTCAAGGAGATAGCACAGCCATTGCTGCGCAGCGTGTGGTGTAACTAGATGCCTGTTGTTTGTCATACAGCAACCAGCAGGCTTTCTTGCTGGAGAACGTCCCGTGTAATAACGCAAGCTGTGAGGGTGCCCACCGGATGTTCAAAGTCTACTGGGACCTGATGGACTTAAATCAAATCAAAGATGCTGTGCTCACCACTTTCTTTGACATTTACGAAGATGTAAGTTGACGGTTATTCTTTATATTTGGGGTTTAACTGCTATCTATCTCATTTCACTTCAGCTCCACCTTTCTAACCAGAAAAATACAGAGGACATAAAAGCATAACATTAATTAAACAAAGGCTTCTAAAATGGTAGAGAGAAGAAAACAAGATTGACAGTATTGATCAATCACTGTAATCAAATAGGGAAATCCCCTTATCTCATTTAGTGCTCCTTGAGATAGTCTGCAAAAAATGCTGTCAAGCTGGTACATCCAAGGAGCAGAGCCAGGGGAGCAGGCACACCTGCTAAGTCGCACAAGGCTGAATTCCTTGCTTTCTGCCCCCACCCCACCTCCCAGCCCCGCCCCCACAATGGAAGCCACACCTGTCACTGCAAAGCCTTGTCCTTCTCATTCCAGCTGACCTTGTGAAAAGGCTTCCTGGCTACCATCCACAAAAAAAAAAAAAAGGCAGGTGACCACTCAGAAAAATAATGAATTTTAGAGAAAAGGAGTTAAATAACCATTAATACGTCCCAGTATATCCTTGCAAGAGCATTTGTTTAAATGTTAAAAGCCCTTCAGGACCTTTATGTCTCATTAACTCAATTTGGGGTTTTATTTTGTTCTGTGACAAAATTACGAGTTCCACAAATCTTTGTTTTCCTCTGTTTGTCCAACTGCCAACTCTTATTTCACTTTTCATTACCATTTGCCAAGCAAAAAAGTAATTGGTACAAATATTACGAAGGACAAGACTATCAAGAGAATTGATTATAAATCAATTTTTAATTTATCTACCAAAAATACTATAAAAGAAAGCTTGAGTTGTTTTAAACAAGAAAATAATTTTGCTGTGAATGAGCCAAACAATTAATAGCCTTAATTTATAAAAGTTCGTACATATTGGTATGTCACAAAAAGTAAATTTTCTGAAAAGGTGGAACACAGTCAATTTATAGCAAAAACCCTAGTTACTAGCCTATGTAAAAATGTGATCAGTGGCCCATGAGCCAAAGGAAAGTCATTCTAAATGAGCACTCATCAATGACATTAGTAAAGCTTCCTCTTTTAATCAAGGACAAACACCACTAGTACTGATGAAGGCAGGAGTTGGTGAAAAGGTCCTGTCTTTCTCTTTTATGGCTGGAAAGGTTCTGGCAGCCCCAATAACAGACCTTTAAAAATTTATGCTAAGATGAGGGACTTCCGGGAGAACATGGCAGATAGATAACAGCAGCTATGGAGGCTTCTCTGAGTTAGCCAGCTTAGAATCCAGGATGGTGTGGTGTGAGGAGTCCTAAGCAAAGAGAGATATACCCTGCACATCGAGGAACGAACTAAGCTGAGAGAAACCAACTGGAAATGCAATCCCAGTGCTATAACCAGAACAGATAAAATCTCAGTGCTGAACTAGAATCTGCGGCTCTGGAAGCCGCGATTTAAATTTCCTGCTGCTGCTGCTGCTGCTGCTGCTGCGTCCAAATTGGGACAACAGGGAGAGAGACATGCAAAAGCTCTGAGAGCTGGAATCGGGGAATGGAGTTGAGAGCGGGACTGGTGGGGAGCCCTGCATCAACCTGCGGTCAGTGAGAGAAACGGGGACCCTTCCATAGATTAAGAGGCACCAACAGAGGACATTCTGGGACCGGGAGACTAGCCGGAACAGTATGCTGCAGTGACTTTAGTTGTATATTCCCCTCTCAAGCTGCATTGGTGGGGAGTGCTTGGCCTGGGTGATGCCGCAGACTAAAACCCAGTAGGCTAGCCCAAACGCAGGTCCCAGGGCCTGGAGGTACCCTGGCAGTGAAGCCTTCAGTAGGTTGACTGACCTAGAGGGGTGGGCCCAGCAGAGGCTGCCCAGGTCTGTGTCTTCCTAGTACACTGCAGTGGGGGGGAACACCTAGCCAGTGCAATTCAAACAAACTATAACTGACAAAGAAGGAAACTGGGCCTCCTATATATGCTTGTATGAAAGGAACTAAAAGTATGGGAAGAAGGAGCAAGAAGAAAGGGTCCTGGGCCCCCAATCCTGAGAACACCCATCCAGGAAAGGTAAATACAAAGGAGAATGAGGACAGAAAACATGCAATATCAGACATGGCACCAATAGACATAAAGCAATATCTCTGGAGCCTCATAGACGAGTTCAAAAGTGAAGTATTTAATGAAATAAAGCAAGAAATAAGTAGAATAGTTAGAGAAATGCTAAGCACCGCCCAAGAAAAAACAGATGGTGGAATGGAAGAACAGAAAGAAAGGGGAGAATTGTTTGATGGAGAAAATAGAGAAAACACAGAATACGTGAAGCAGGTTCAAAGAGATTACCAGGAAACTAAAAACTCCATTGAAAGCTGGCATAACAGCTTGAAAGAAACTAAGGATAGATTATCTGAACTGGAGGACAGATTTGTAATGTGGGAACATGAAATGAAAAACTTAAAAATAACAAGAAAACAAACAGTAATAATACAAAGGCTTGAAGATGATAAGAGGAACTAAAACTTAAGAATTAACATAAAAGAAGTAATAGAGACACAAACAAATGAACTGCAAAAGCTATTCACAGAAATAATCCAAGAGAATTTCCCTAATTTAGCAAAAGGTAAAGATACTCAGATGTATGAGGCATACAGGACCCCAGCCACCTACAACCCAAACAGAACTACACCCAGGCATATAACAATCAAAATTCCAGAAATACAATATAAGAACAGAATATTAAAAGCCACCAGAGACAAGAAACAGATCACTTACAAGGGAACACCCATCAGAATTACAGCAGACTTCTCAGCACAAACCATCAAATCACGAAGAACGTGGGGGGAAATAATTCAAGCTTTGGAAGATAGTAACCTCTAGCTAAGATTGATATATCCTGCACAACTGTACCTAGAAATTGATGGAAAAACAAGGTGCTTCTAGGATAAAGAGGAACTAGGGGAATTTGCAACCACCAGTTCAACTCTACAGAGAATACTGCAGGATATTCTAAACAAGAAAAATACCAAGATTCCAGAAACAGTGGCAGAGAGGCCACAATGAATGGAGCACAAAGCGAAATGAAGAAGACAACCTGACAGCTAATGACACAAAAAGAGCTCAGCAGAAATGAACTAGAGAAGGTTGGATGGTAGGAATAGCTATTTTGGAGAAAACAAGACATCATAATAGCTAGTGCTGATTTAATATCTCGTCTTGAAGTCCCATCAAGCTTTTGTTCTTCTGTCTCCATCAGTCTTAACATGTTGTATCTTACTGGATTTTATTATATGTGATAATATAAACAAAAACTTTCATAGACAAGGAGATTATACAGAAACCATTGTTCATTTTATATTAGTTGATTCTAAATACCCTATAGTACTGTCATTCTCTTGAATGGTTTTACATTGTCTTGATATGTTTGATGCTATAGTATACGAAGTTATACTCAAAGATTTCAAGGAAAGAAACACTATGCTAACTACTTTTATGTCGGGATATCTGGTGGTGAAACACTATTTTGCTTAAATGGTTATGTTTTGACCTGCGCTGTTTTGTTGTTATGCCCTCTTTTATCTCAATCTCCTTTTTCATTATTTACTATTTTATTTTTATCTCTTTAATTAAGGGAAAAATAAAAAAAGCAGGATATAATATAGTAACCTACTTTGATTTCCTATTAACTTGATTTGAAACCCTGTATTGCTCTCACCATCTTGTTTAGACTGATTTTCCTCTATTCTGTTTTGCTTGATACTACCAAGTTCAAGAATATAGGCAAAAACTGTGAAGACAATAACATTCCTTTTGACACCCATTCTGGTTTGACTATTATCTTCTTTTGAAGTCTTGTAATGTCTCCAGTGTTTTGGTTTTATTGGTGTTGTTGTAATTGTCATTGTACAAAAGAGAGGTAAAGAAAGTGCTCTAAAGGATATAACTGCATGTATATTTAAGTGTATAAGATAGATAACCATATTACTGAGTTTTGTTGGATCATTGAACAGAACTGTTTGCAATCTCACTGTTTGTCCACTGTATATGCTTTAATTTTGTAAATTCAATAGCTATTTCTAGGATGACAATATGTAACCTATTAACTAGTGATTTCCTACTGTTTATTTTTTTGAAATTCCTTATAACTTGTATCCTTTTTCTGTTTTTTCCTTTTTCTCCTTAAATACTAAAAAAAAAAAATTTATACTAAGATGACAAGAAGGAAATACACAAAAATCCTAAAAATGATGTCCAAAGTTAAAATTAGATATTTTGCATTATATCTTTTACTATTCAAAGTTGTGTATGTTTATGTACTTAATAATTTTATGTTACATTGAATAAATAAAGTTTATACTTAAATTATGAAATATGCTGTTAGATTGCTTTCACTGTTACAGAATACTTGAGATTATCAACTTAAAAGCAAAAAAGGTTGATTTTGGCATTGATTTCAGCAGTTTCGGGCCTCTGGTCGCACTGGCGTTTGGTTCATCTCGGTATTACAGCACATTTGTGGTGGGAGCAAGTGAGGGAAGAAGTGACATGAAAGAGGGATGAGTGGCCTGGTGGCAGCTGGGAAACAGAGTCCTCCCTCCCCTCAGGGTAGGAGGCCTTGCTTCCCTGAGCTCCCAGCAATGCCACAGGGGGCTCTGCAGAGCACCAGTCTAGCTGGCTCATGCAACACATTTTAGCAGTCTTTTCTTTTTTTATCTAGTAGTTTGTTCTTACCATTCTTATTTTTTTTTTTTTCAGGGAATCCTGGACATTATAGTACTGAGTAAAGGATATACAAAAAATGATTTTGCCATCCATACACTAAAAAATAACTTTGAAGCAGACGCCTATTTTGTTAAAGTCATTGGTAAGTAATTTAAATATTAAAATTTCATCCTGTTTGTCTCTCTCCCACACCGTACAACAATATTCCAGGAGGCAAGGACACACCCCTGTGTCGTCTGTCTACAACTCTCCAAATTAGGAAATCAGCTTTGGTACAGCACAGTGTTACCTACACACAGGACCCACTCACATTTTACCAGCTGTCTCAAAGTGAGTACTTTTCTTTCTAGTCTGAGACTCTGCCCAGAATCCTGTTGCCTCTCTCACATATTTTCAGGCTTTTTCAATCTAAAACAGTTTCTCAGTTTTTTTCTATTTTTTATGTACAGTACTTAACAGTTTTAAAGAATATAACCCTTGCCTTCTGTGACATAACCCTGTTTTCCCAGTACTCAGATAATGAATCTTTGCAAAAAAATCCACTGCAAAGACTTGTGAGCTCGTCGTGTCAGGGTATGCAGGCTGGTGAGCTGCCGACTCCGCCGCGGCGAGGCAGACGCTGCTCCCCTGCTCACGTTGCTGACTGCCGGCTATTCTATCCTCAACTCACTGTTTACTCTTTTTAATTCTTGGTATTTTAAGAAAATATTCTATATACTTAAATACTCATTTTTCATCAGTGCTCAACCTGCTCCCCTTAGAGTCCATTAATATCTCTTGCCTAAATCAAACTTCAGTTGTGAAATAGTGTTTACGTGTTCCTGCATTCTACCTCCATTTGTAAGATACCTTTCTACTACTCAGCTTCTACCTCCCTTGCCCCAGTCCTCAGACATTTTTGCAAGGAGTCTTGATTCTTTTGATAGAGGACGGATGTACAAGCTGACTTCTGGGTGCCCAGTGCGCTCATGCTAGTGAGTTGTCACTTCCCAGGTTCTTTGTTTCCAAAAAAAAATTTCTTTTACTCTGTACTGGGCATCGAACTCAAGGCTGCTTGCTTGCAAGGCAAACACTATCCCGCCAAGCTAAATTCCCAGTGCTTCCCAGGTTCTTCAAGGGGAGCAGAAGTGGAAAATTGCAAGTATGACCTCTCAGACAGACAGAATGCACCTTTGTAACTGTTTTCACACACACACACACACACAAACATATATATACATATATATATATATATATATTTTTTTTTTTTTTTTTTTTAAATACTTTCATTTCTGGTCTAGCACAGTACTTCAGGGTGCTTTTTACTTTCTTCTTTGTCTGCAGATAACCTTTCTAACAGTTAGAATTTGTTATGATTTTTCTCAGTATGTCATTTTTTTTTTTACTGTACCCAAGTCAAAGCCATACTGTGTTCATCATAAACATGAGCTGTAAATCCCAGCACTGCAGAAGGCTGAGACAGGAGGATTGCAAATTCAAGCCCAGCATGCACAGTTTAGTGGCTTAATAAGACTCTATTTCAGAATTTTTAAAAGAGCCTTAGTATGTAGCTTAGTGTTCAGTTCTTAGTACCACCCAAAAAAGGCAACCTTACTCTCCACTCGATTATTTTTTTATTGATACTTTAAATTTTTTCTGCATAGACAGCTATGCAAGGAGGGAACAGTATTCTCTATAATGCCTGCCTTCTATATCATCTTTGTGTGTACAGGCTAGAGAGACTGGTAAATCTAGATATCCTCTCCAATCGTGAAGTGCAACAACTACATTTAAGAGGAAGTATTTCATGCTAAGTGTATTAGACATAGTGTTTTTTTTTTAATTTTATTTAAGGAGAAAAACGAAAAAAAAAGGGTACAAGTTATACAGAATTTCAGAAAAAATAAACAGTAGGACATTACTAGTTAATAGATTACGTATTGTAATCTTAGAAATAGTTGTTCAAGTTACAAAATTAAAGCATATAGAGTGGACATTCAAATAGTGAGACTGCAAACAGTTATGTTCAATGATCCAATAAAACTCAGTAATATGGTTACTTATCTTATATACTTAAATATAAATGCAGTTATGTCCTTTAGAGCACTTTCTTTTCCTCTCTTTTGTACAATGACAGTTACACATTTTGGGTTTTATTACTCCCACAGTTCTTATTACTTTTTTTGAAGAGAGTAAAAACAAATGTGACATAACAGGACAGAGTCAGTCAAATCAAAAGGATGGACATAATACATACTGTAAAAACAAAATACAAGGTGATCAACAATGGTTACCACACTGCCTCTTGCTATCTTAAAAAGAATTGCCTATATCATCAGTTATAATAAAATTGAACAAAACAATAAACAATAAAACTAAAACATTGGAGACATTACAAGAGTTCAAAAGAAAATAATAGTCAACCAGAATGGGCTTCATAATGAATCTTACTGTCTTCACAGTTGTTGCCTATACTTTCAAACTTGGTACTTTCAAGCAAAACAGAATAGAGGAAAATCAGTCAAAACAAGATGATGAGAGCAATACAGGGTTTCAAATCAAGTTAATAGGAAATCAAAGTAGGTTACTATAATATATCCTGCTATTTTTCATTTATTTTTCCCTTAATTAAAAGGATAAAAATGAAAAAGTAAATAATAAAAAAAGGAGATTGAGATAAAAGAGGGCATAACAACAAAACAGCGCAGGTTAAAACATAACCATTTAAGCAAAATAGTCTTTAACCACAAGATAATCCCAACATAAAAGTAGTTACCATAGTTTCTCTTTCCTTGAAATCTTTGAGTATAACTTCGTGTACTGTAGCATCAAACATATCTAGACAATGTAAAACCGTTCAAGACAATGACAGTATGACAGCGTATTTAGAATCAACTAACATAAAATGAACAATGGTTTCTGTATAATCTCCTTGTCTATAAAAGTTTTTGTTTATATTATCACATACAGTAAAATCCAATAAGATGCAACATGTTAAGATTGATGGAGACAGAAGAACAAAAGCTTGATCGGACCTGAAATAAGATGATATTAAATCAGCATTAGCTATTATAATGTCTTGTTTTCTCCAAACTAGCTCTTCCTACCATCCAACCTTCTCAGCCTCATTTCTGTTGAATTTTTTTTCTGTCATTAGTTGTCAGTTTGTCTTCTTTATTTTGCTTTTTCTCCATTCATTGTGGCCTCTCTGCCACTGTTTCTGGAATCTTGGTATTTTTCATTTTTAGAATACCCTGCAGTATTCTTTGTAGAGTTGAATTGGTGGTTGCAAATTCCCCTAGTTCCTCTTTATCCTAGAAGCACCTTGTTTTTCCATCAATTTCTAGGTACAGTTGTGCAGGATATATCAATCTTGGCTGGAGATTATTATCTTTCAAAGCTTGAATTATTTCCCTCCACGCTCTTCGTGATTTGATGGTTTGTGCCGAGAAGTCTGCTGTAATTCTGATGGGTGTTCCCTTGTAAGTGATCTGTTTCTTGTCTCTGATGGCTTTTAATATTCTGTTTTTATATTGTATTTCTGGAATTTTGATTGTTATATGCCTGGGTGTTGTTCTGTTTGGGTTGTAGGTGGCTGGGGTCCTGTATGTCTCATACATCTGCTTTACCTTTTGCTAAATTAGGGAAATTCTCTTGGATTATTTCTGTGAATAGCTTTTGCAGTTCATTTGTTTGTGTCTCTATTACTTCTTTTATGTTAATTCTTAAGTTTTAGTTCCTCTTATCATCTTCAAGCCTTTGTATTATTACTGTTTGTTTTCTTTTTATTTTTAAGAAGTTTTTCATTTCATGCTCCCACATTGCAAACCTGTCCTCTAGTTCAGATAATCTATCCTTAGTTTCTTTCAAGCTGTTATGCCAGCTTTCAATGGAGTTTTTAGTTTCCTGGTAATCTCTTTGAACCTGCTTCACGTATTCTGTGTTTTCTCTATTTTCTCCATCAAACAATTCTCCCCTTTCTTTCTGTTCTTCCATTCCACCATCTGTTTTTTCTTGGGCGGTGCTTAGCATTTCTCTAACTATTCTACTTATTTCTTGCTTTATTTCATTAAATACTTCACTTTTGAACTCGTCTATGAGGCTCCAGAGATATTGCTTTATGTCTGTTGGTGCCATGTCTGATATTGCATGTTTTCTGTCCTCATTCTCCTTTGTATTTACCTTTCCTGGATCAGTGTTCTCAGGATTGGGGACCGAGGACCCTTTCTTTTTGCTCCCTCTTCCCATACTTTTTGTTCCTTCCATACAAGCATATATAGGAGGCCCAGTTTTGTTTTTGGGGGGTTTTTTTTTGTTTTTTGTTTTTTGTTTTTGTCGGTTACAGTTTGTTTGGATCCACCAGCTACATGTTTCCACCCACTGCAGTGTACACAGAGCTGGGTAGTCTCTGCTGGGCCCGCCACTCCAGGTCAACCTACTCAAAGTTTCACTGCTAGGGTGCACTGCCAAGCACTGGGACCTTGGTTTGGGCTAGCCTACTGCATCTTAGTTTGTGGCCTCACCAGGCCACGCGCTCCCTACCAGTCCCGCTTGAGAGGGGTATATGTGACTAAAGTTACTGCAGCGTCCTGTTCTGGGTAGTCTGCCTGGTCCCAGAATGTCCACTTTTGGAGCCTCATAGTCTGTGAAAGGGTCCCTGTTCCTTTCACTCACCGTTGGTCGATGAAGGGCTCCCAGCCCGTCCCGCTCTCAACTCCTTCGGTTCGCTGATTCCCGGTCTCAGAGCTTTCATCTGCTCTCTTCCTGCTGTGCTGATTGGGATACAGCAGCAGCAGCAGGAAATTGAAATCGGCGCTTCCAGAGGCACAGATTCCACCTGCCTTACTGAGGTTTTATCTGTTCCTGTTATAGCATCGGGATTGCATTTCCAGTTGGTTTCTGTCAACTTAGTTCATTCTTGGGTCAGCAGGGTATATTTCGATCCCTTGCTTAGGACTCCTCATACCACATCATTCCTGGATTCTAAGCCGGCAATCTCAGAGAGCCTCCGTGGCTGCTGTTATCTGTCTGCCTTGTTCTCCCGGAAGTCCTTAGTGTTTTTGTAATAGATGCCCTCGATCATTAAAGTAGTTCACACTATTCTTGGTTTTCTGAGAATTTTATTCTAAGTTAGTTTTAGAAGAGGACTTGTTCTTGTAGCCTTTATTATCATCCATCAGTTTGTTTATTAATAAATTGACATGTACCTTGTAGGAATATTTATTGTAATTTTGAAATGAGTATAAAAAACTAATAAAAGCAACAGAACAATGAATGAGTGTTGAAATTTGAGAAATGAAAATGGTAAACTATGTAAACTCCCTTCTAAATAGCAAATTGTCTTAGGATGCATCTTCATTGTTGCTGCCACTGCAAAATACTGATATGTGAGTCTGACCACTTCTAAAACTTTTTATTACGTATTTGAGCATCTTTGCCATTTTCAAAAGAATAGTTTTTGGTTATTTTAGAACAAAAAAAAATTAAAATACTGTATACTGCTTATTTCAGATGCTGTTAATATATATATATGTTACAAATATATTTTTTTCTCAGTAGTTTTTCTTTAACTATAAACTCAAGAGTAGAGAATAATTGGGCATAATGGCTCATGCCTGTACTCTCAGCACTCAAGAGGCTGAGACAGCACAGTGGAGGCAAGTTCAAGGCCAGCCTGGACTACAAAGAGTTCAAATGAGACCTTCCTTCCTTTTTTTTTATAAAGAGGGTACAATCTATCAGAACAAACCAGTATAAAAGATACAGAACTTCAAAACATTATGAAATCAACAATAGTTATCATAATACCTTTTGCTGTCTTTAAAATAGCTGCAGATAACTTCAGATATATATAGTAAAAATCAAACAACAGAATGCAAACAGTAAAAACAAAACAATGCAGTAAAGGATTTCAAAATAAGCCTATCATAAATCCAAGGTTGCTACCATAATATATCTTACTGTCTTTGAAATAGCTGCTCTTGCCATCGAATTTAACATAATCAAACAAAACAACAGAGAATAAAACTTAACCCAACAAAACAATGGAAACTGTATAGGACTTCCAAAACAAGGCAGTAGGGAATCTGTTGATTGTTATGGCTGAGATCCTCAGAAGGAGACCCCCTGAGATGCCACACTGCATACCACTATTCTCTGAACCTGTGATCACACTGGCCCTAGACCGGCAATGTTAATGAAACACCAAAGCAACACAGGCATCCAGTTGTATTTCACCTCCATAGCTATCATCACAGCCTGTGTTTCTCCAGATAAGCCGGTTGCTTACAGGGTTTTATGTGGGTGTGGTACTTCCTGTTTGCTAGGCCTCAAACTGGAAGGGGCTGGGGTCTGACTTCCCAGTCCTGCAGGAGCCCACACATGGTGCTGGTACACAGACCAGACCTTACTTGTCTTAAAAAAGAGACAGAGAGAGAGCAAAGGCTCTTTAAAACTTTTGCCAATTGTCTGGGGGTTTAGCTCAGCGTCATATGTGCCTGCCTTGAAGGCAGGCAGTCCTGAGTTCGATCTCCGGTACCGATAAAAAGGAAAAAAGACAAAAAAAAAAACTTCTGCCAATTAATATGCTTAGTATGGGTATTTAGAACACATACATGCCACAACTTAATTCTTTCTACATCCCCTTAAGGTCTTCCTTTTCCCCTCCCTCCATCTCTTGATCTTCCCAGTTTCAAAAGATCTGTTAAAGTATGAATAAATTAAGGAGTAAAATAAAAGATAGTAGGAAGTAGACAGATCTTTTACAACCATACTTCTATTATATATGATTAGAATAACATGGTTCATTTCATTGACACAAAGTGCTGTGGGGTAGGAGTTTGAGGTTTGAGCCTTCAGGGATAAATTACTAAATCTAATACAGCCATTTGACTTGCAGACTTTGGTTCTCAAAGAAAGAGTCAAAGGAAATCATACCACTAGGACAAAAGTATCTCAAAAACTCTGTCCTTTAACTTCTGTTCACCAGAATCATCATCTTCTGTAAAGAGCAAAAGACCATTAGTTCTGTTCATTTTAATACAGTGGAGAAGCTCCTGTCCTCTCTTACTCCACCCCGGGATGTGGAGCAGCACTCTAAAATAAGTGTTATAAAAATTAATTAAGTAATTTAATGGAATAAAGGTTATTGGGCCATTTACATTAGCATCTCTCTCTCCTACTTAATGATAGTAACTGTCTGGTCTTTGATTTTCTAGTGCTAAACAGAGGCACTGGCCCGTATGAGGTCTTCAGAAAATTTATGTCAGATAAACGCTGCCTTCTGAGATATGCCTGTCTTGATTCAAAAATACTCCCTTCTCTAGTACACAGGCAGCTCTCAAGGGCCTGAACTCATCTTCTGTCTCCATGAATCATTACTCTCAACATGAAATGCCCATTCCAGGACAGATGTCTACCTTAACCTATCTTCTGACATTGAAAACACAGATAGTTAGTAGTCCATGTCTTTAGAAGATGGAAATATCCTGCTGGACAAGTTATCCTTTCCTGGTTTAACTTGTCAAACCTATCCAGCTTTTCAGATTCTGTGATAACTAGAAACTCAAAGTGAATTTTAAGGCTTATACCCAAAATGTACAGGAAGAATAATAAAGTAAGTATGAGAGAGCTTTCTATCAGTATCTTAATAGAATGCTAATAGATGACCCTTTGTTCAAACCTATAGTAAATGTTACTTGCCTCAAAAATGTACATTAAATTCAAATTAGTAAAGCATTTCAAAGTACTGTGTCTACTTGAGATAGCTATAGGGTTTGTGTCCTTCACTTCAGTTTTGCCAGTATACTTTAAAGAAACTAATTGCTCAGATTCAGAGCTTCAAAAAACTCAAACTTGTTATGTAGTTTATATGAGATATGCACATGTGTATACCTAGATGGACTGAATATTAATGCCTTCTAGAACAAATGGAAGGGTAAAGAAAATTTCAAGTGAAAGGAGAGATTATGTGACATTATTAGGACAAATCAAGTTCTCCCTCTATTCAGCAAGTTCTTTTGTTCAAGACTTAAGATAACTCATTGAAAATTCTGTTATGTGCTCTAAAAAATGAATGTCTGAATTTTCTGTGCGTATTATAAATCTGCAAACTTCTGTGAGGGCATGCGGCCATTTATCTTCCTGCGTGAGTTCATGGGCTGCTTCTTGGGACAGGTTCTCAGCCATACGGAATAGAAATAAATCATGGCACAGGGTTTTCCTAACCCCACTGCAGTCATACTGTACTAAAGAGAAGAGGCAGCTATCATTGCAAAGGAGAAAAAAGATCTGTCTTTTTTATACAATACTGAACATTTGGAAATTGTGCAGGAAATGCATACATGAAGTTTAAGATCATGAGTCCTTTGATATTTACTCTTGAATATTTTTAAAAACTACGAAACACGGTTGGTCACGGAATCGTTGAGATGGGAAAGGTTTCGGAAGGCATCTTGCCAAGTCCAGCCTGCTGCTGCATCTCAGCCCAAATGCATTATAGGGAAGTCTTAAATGCTCACCAAGCTATAAGGTAGCACAGACTTCTGTTATGAAATGACTTAGTAGGTAGAGGCGTTTTATCCCAAGTCACAGTGTGCATATTTAGTTCCTTCTATCCAGTGATACTATTTGGTGTACACTGCTAGGCCCTTGAGTAGTATCTGATGAATAAAACCCTAAATTACACCTAATAAAATTACTATAATTTTGTCCTTAAAGTAGTTCCTAAATTATAACTGTAGTAATAGTATACCTATATACACATCATGATCTTGTCAGGAGAAAGTGAACTTCTTTAAAGAATTATGTAATAAGACAAATAATGACTTGGAAATGAAGTGATACGTTTTAAGTTTTTCTTGAAAATTATCCAAAGAAGGGAGGTAGGGTAGATGAAACAAGATTGACCATGTTCTTGACATTGTTGGAGTTGTATAGTGTATAAGTTTGTGTGTGTGTATGTGTGTGTGTATTTTTTAATAAATTTGAAATTGTGTTTGAAAATCTTAAACACTGAGGATATGACTCAGCTGGAATGCTTACCTAGTATGTGAAATACCCTGGGTTTTGATCCCCAGCGCCATACACAAAAAAAAAAAAAAAAGAGGAAGGAAGAAAGAAACGAAGAGAAATCATGATAAAAAGCACTTTTAAAAAGCCAAGCAGTAAGTTTTATTAGTTTTGTTCTCTACTGTTTTGTTCAACTTTATAATATCTAATGAGATAGATATTTCTTTTTAAGGAAACGAGACATTGTTGATAACCTTGTACTCTTGTTTTACATCATGTGCTATGTCTATCCTTGGTTTTGACTGACAGCTTTGTTTTGCCATATTTGACTTTATTCTCTCCCCCCCCCAAAAAAAGTAATAAGAACTAAGGAGTAATAAAACCCAAAATGTATAAATTTTGTTGTAAAAAAGAGAGGGAAAAAAAAGAGCTCTAAAGAATACAACAGCAAGAGTGTTTAGGGGTGTTAAATAGCTGACCATATTAATGTTTTTGGTTGGATCATTGAATACAACTGTTTACAGTCTCACTGTTTGAATGTCCACTTTGTATGCTTTGATACTGTGATTTGAGCAACTATCTCTAAGATGATAATATGTAATCTATTAACTGGTGATTTCTTACTGTTTTTTTTTTTTTTTTGTAGTTCTGTATTACTTGTACCCTTACACTGTTTTGTTTTGTTTTTTCTCTTTTTCCTTTTTAATAAAAATTTTAAAAAAGCCAAGCAGGTGGTACATGGCTATAATCTCAGCATTTTGCAAGGGTGAGGCAGAAAGATTACAAATTCAAGGCTAGCCTAGATCATAGGGAAACATCAGAATGAAAGAGTGAATAAAAGAATACATACATACATTCAGTTTAAAAAAGACAAAACCTCAAGAGATCTCTGGCCTATGACTTCCTAGCCTAATCAAAATATGTAACCGTGGGTTGCATTCCTGAGTAATGTTATCCTGTGGAAAGGTTCCCCCTCCAAATATCTGTAAGCTCAGACCTAGAAATAGCCAGTTCAGTGTAGGAGGTTTTACTTTTAGAAAACAGGACAATTTTGCAATAAGAGTATTAACATAAATATTAATAACTACTTTACAGAAAGGTCACAGGAAATGAGATACCAATTTAAGGCAATCATTTGGAAGAAAAATAACCTTCTAGTCATTTTGATATGCCCTTCTCTTTCCTTTGATTGTTACTTGTTTGCCTTTTGTCAATGATTACTACGTAATTATCCTTTCAAAACCATGTATAATGTCCAGAGTTGATTTTGCTCTAAAATTACTCTGTCACTCTAATGCTCAAACCAGTCTGTACCAACTGTCATTGTTTTTCGGTTAAGGAAATTTAGGTATGTAAGCTTTCCCATGTGGCTAAGGAAGGGTCATGCTGTCCTGCGCTGTCCCTCTGCAGGGTCACATAGCAGCCACAGCATGTAGACAAAGACAGCGAACCTCAGGTAGTAAAGAACTGGCAGGATCCCTGGTTCCCATAAATAAGATAAGTTCTTCTGTGTAGTTTTTATTCCTATCAGTTATATTTCAAAATTTTAGATCCTAATTCTCGTCTGCTACAATTTAACTCAGTTTTGTTTTTATTGTCTGAGGCAGTTTCACTATGCAGTACATGCTGGCCTTGAACCCACTATGTAGCCCAGCCTGATCTCAAACTTGCAATGTTCCTTCTATCTCAGCCAACCAAGAGATGGGATTACAGGTGTGAGCCACCGTGTCCAGCTTTAATTCCTTTTTAAGAAACATGTGAACCTATATTTTTCCGAGCTCTTATTAAACAAAATAAGACCTTTGCTTTGGAAATCTTTTACTCTCCTGTCTCCAGATTTTGTTGAAATAATATAGAAATTTCTCATTGTTTAATTTTACCTTTTATGCCTTTTGTTTTACAAATCGTTTTTTAGTAATTCACAATTATATCATCAATAATTATTTAAACTTAAAAACTTTGCCAACCTTATGGCTGTCGTTTTTCTTATATACCACATCTTTCCCCTCCTTCTTTCTGTTTTCTGAGAATGTATTGCTATCTTTCCAGTGTCTTCTCTTGCCCTTGCCTATTAATGCTACACTGTTGCAAGTATAGAATTTCACAGACATTGCTGTGTTCTTGCATACAGTGGGATAGTCAAGAAAACTCCTTTCCCCACATCTTCTGTTTAGGTGGGAGCCAGTTACATGATAGTTCACTTTTAACCTGTAGTTTATCTTCACATGTCTAAGGATTTTTCCTTGCTATAGTTATGAAAACAGCCACTGATGATAGGTTGTACAGTTGCTTCACCACACAGTTCTGCCTGGCAGAGGACCACCACACTCCCTTTGCTCATGAGGGACCTCCTACCTGAGCAAGATATTAGCTTAGAAGCTGTCAAGTGAAATGTCCAAGCAGAGCCCCAGCTCCCTCCTGAGAGCAGCCAGCTGGGCTGGAAGAGCTTTGACTTAGTGGGAAGCGGTGGCAACCTCAGAATCTAATAAAAGTTTTAGCAGAGTTCTGCCTTCTTTCAGTGACAAGGAGAAAAACGAAGTTCCAGCAACACTGCTTCACCCTTATGATCCAGGAGTTTGCAGATCATTTTTATTTTCTTAACAACACTCTAAAGTTATTTAGATCCCTATATAGAAGTGCCAATGAATCCCCCACTCAGTAAAAACTAGCATGTGACTGGTGTAGCTCTTCCCACCATGAGCCTCTGGCCCAGGTGACCTGGAGACCTTCAGCCTCCTCATCTCTCCAGCCCCACCAGCCTTGTTCTGTGCTGCCACAGCTCAGAGATGCTCAGGCTCTGACTTGGTCAGCACCAGTGAGCTCTCTTCTCTCTCTCTTCTTTTTTATTTTTTTTTTTTTTTTGGTTCACAGATCAAACTCACGACCTCGTACTTATACCAGACAGGCGCTTATGCCACTGAGCTAAATCCCCAGCCCTCTCATTTTTATTCACTTTTCTATCACTTAAAATTTTTTGAAAATAACCAGTTACTTATATTTTTAATCATTGCATTATTTAGGGAATTAAGAAAGAAAAACTTAAGTAAACATACATATTCAGCTCATCTCCCGACTTACTCATGGATTAGTGATACAGTATTTATACATGATTATCGCTCTATTTCAGAGTTGGTTTTGGCATTTGTGTGAAGTAGCTGATAAAGTGGAATTATAAAGCTAGAAATCAATTTTTTTTTACTTTAATAGTTACAAATATATGTGGGCTATTATAAATAATGTGCTTTAACAATTGTAAGATTCCAAACATAGACACTTTACAGGAAACTCATACCCGTATCTGCCGTTAGCTGTATTTTAAACTAATGAAATCTATTGATAACCAGTAGGTCACATAACTCATTAAGTATTTGGGAGTATTAGAAGATGTAATAGTCTATGTAGTTTTGCAATAGATTATAAATAATATATAATTCTAAAAGTTGATAATTAAAATCATTAAACTTCTTAGAATTAACTATAAATAAGCCAAAAAAACACCTAAATTAGAAAACATACAGTGACACTTGAACGACAGATACTTCAAAATGAAACATAGTTCTTGCCCTGAAGAAGGTCATGGTAGTGAAGAACACAAATAGCAGAAGGCTCAAATTATACACAGGTATCTGTCCTATTAAATTTTTCTCACCATGAGCGCTTCATGTATTTTATTATACCTTTCCACCTGGTATTAGAGTTGCTTAAGAAAAGTGATTTTCACTTCATTTGTAGCTAGCTGTACTGTATACTTTTATATCCATTTTTAGAAAGTGGGCTTTGGCTATAATTATTAGCCAGATTTCAGCCTTGGGCTATCCCCCCTCCCTGCCTTAATGAAATACAAATGATAAAATGTCTATTCTGTTACAACTAAAGAAATTACATTCTTGCACTCATTTAATAGACTGCTAGTACATTTTACTTCCTCATAAGCTTGACATTATAAATCTTAAAGTTGTAATTTGAGAGTAACATTTGTAGAAATTGCCATGAGAGTCTATTTTATTTTTGTATTTTGCTGCAGAGCATTAATGCATTAGTTGTTGATGGTATTGGTAAAGTTTTGGTTTAGTATTTACCTTTTTATTTTATGATTACAGAAGTAAAAGACAACCTAGTAAGAAAACAAAGTCTAACAAAGTGTTTTTTTTAAAAGCTGTACTCATTCCCACTTAGTCCATATCCCTTCCATGAGCTTCTGCTGGTTCTTGAAATTTCAGGCATACTAAAGAAGCTGTAGCAAAGAAAGATGATAGTTTAAATCCTGAGTCCAAAACTATAGAAGTTTTATTATCAAAACCAAAAAGTCTTAGCAAATATTCGTCATGTCCCATGTCTTTGCCAAGTGTTTCTACATGTAGTTATCTCATAATAGTGTCTTATATATGATAATTTTAAAATTAAGATATAGTATATACCTTTTTAAATAGTATAATTAGTACAAAGAGACAGCAAAAACCAGTGTGCACTCTGGGCAGTGCTCTGTGTTTCTGCTTTAGGGAAGACACAGCAGTCATGATCCAGCCTCATGAATTCAGACGTGGTCTTCAGGCTCCTTCTCTTCTAGGTAATTTTGTCAGAGGTGAGTAAAAGGACCGTTTGTACCCAGACTATTTCCTTCTCTGCCAGGGCAATCAGGCTAACTGATAGGAATATAAATTGTAGTTTGGAATCATAGAAACTGAAAGGCTTTATAACCCTATACAAATTATTTTACCCAGCTGTATTTAGAGATTGTTCTAAAGTATGAAAGAGTGAGGTGAAGCAATTTGCTGATGGCTACACATTGTATTAGCTAACACAGCAAGAGACAGCCCTACTTGGTCACTTTCCTGTCCTGCATGGAAGGAGCAAGGCAGACCCATTTTAGCCAGTTCGGAAGGCAGATAGTTACTCTTACCAACACTCATGACCTGAGCACAGTGTAACTAATTGGGTAGAACAAGAAGCTAAGGTGAAGGGAAAAACCCGAGTAACAGAACAGGAGCTATTAAAATACACAGTGGTGTCTTGGTTCACAAACTTCTGGTCCCAAACTGAGTCAGACAAGAACTGAACCAAATTCACTGGTTAGGATCAGTGTTGACCTTATGGGGAAATTTGGTTCACTTCCCGTCCAATTCAGTTTGCAACCAGAATCATGGAAAGTCTTACACTTATGAACTGAGGTACCACCGTGTATAGAACTTACACTGTATTTTCCCAGCAGCATCTAATTTAGTTGTTCTTTTCTTTTTAAATAACATAACCATTTATAATAATGTGATTTAAATCATATTCCTGATGTCTGTCACAGTAATATAATGAAAAATAAAAGGATATGAATGAGAACCAGATGTTCTTTATATGAACTGTAAATTTCTGTTCTTTATATGATCTGTAAAAATTTTATTAACTCGGAGACAAAGGGATAAGGAATAGGGATGTGAGAAGGTATGTCTTTTTTTTTTTCTGACAAGAAAACTAAAGAATGGATTACAGCAGATTTTAGTGATAAGACCAAAGCTAAAAGTAAAATTTTATTCATTTCTATATATTTTTGGTAATTCACAATGTAAATATTGAAAGTGGCTAGAGATACCATTTGTTTCCTACCTATAGCAAATACACATAGTTAATTGAGCTCACATATCATATATCTGCCATGTATTTACCAGCCATGGTAGAAAGAAAAAAATTGAACTTATACTGTAAACAAAATAATAATTTCAGAGCTAAATGAACTTTTATTATGGTGGTAGTGGGAGTTGTGTTCCTCATTAAACAGTATTAACAGCCAACATGATAATTAAGCATTAGTAATATTTATTCTTGAATCTGTTGTTACAAAAACTCAGGAAGCATGTATTCTATTTTTGTTGTGTGGATATCTCTTTATAATGTGTATGACATTGTAGTATGTTTAGTAACACCTACTTTGACTTCATCATACGAAATTCATTCACAGAAAAAAACCCTATCTGTATAAAAAGTTGTTAATTTATTATTTTGATACTGTTGCGATAAGGTGAAACTTCAAATTTGACAGAAAGTCTTACAATAAAATCAAATGTTTAGCTTACTGTGTACAACATGCAAAATGAAAGAGACTATTATATAATTTTTAATACATACTCAACCATACTAAACAGGATATAGACATTTTTATCTTCAACTGAAAATATAATAAAATAATCCAGTTGTTCACTGATTTCCTCTCTTTCGTAGCAGAAAGATGCCGTGTTCTCGAGATGAGTTAATGGATTGTTGCAGACAGTGGCTTTATGCACTTGCAAAACAGTTCTTTGTACTTTGTGACCCTAATGTGTAGACCCAGGCTTCAGTTTTCACTATAAAAGAAAGAAACAAGATGATAGAACTGTTAGACTTATTTTAACATTTTTTTTTTTTGTATTTTTCCTTTTTATCGGTACCAGGGATCGAACTCACGATTGCCTGCTTGCAAGGCAGGCGCTTATGCCGCTGAGCTAAATCCTCAGCCCCAATTTTAACATCTTGATTAGGGAATATAAAAATAATTTACTGCTGTTAGGCCAGTCCCTGCCAGACTGGTGAGTGGAACAGCGGCTGCAGGGAATCCCACCCAGCCTAAGGGAACTTTTTTCCTGGCCTGTTTACCAGGCCAGTCCCTGCCGGACCGGTGAGTGGAGCAGTGGTGGCTGGGAATCCCACCTAGCCTGAGGGAACTCTCTTCCTTGCCTGGGGACCAGGACAGTTCCCTGCTCTACGGTAAGTGGAGCAGCAGCAACTGGGAATCCCACCCAGCCTGAGGGAACTCTCTTTCTGGCCTACGGACCAAGCCCTGATTCCCTGCCGGGTCCAGTGCGTGGGGCCACTGCAGGGAACCCCATCCCAGACTGGCAGAATTCTCTCCCACACCTGGAACAACGCTAGAAGCTCCAAAATGCAGCAAGATGACAAAAGGAAAGACCAAAATGCAATCTCAAACATCCAGCCCATCCCAAGAAAGCCTAGGAGCCATGTGCATAAAAGGAAACACATGCCACATAACTGAAATACCTGAAATAATAGTAACTGAAATAAAGAAGCAACTCTAGGAAGCCTTAAAGGAATTCAAATTAGAAATAATTTCTCAGGTAAAAGAAGAAATGAAGCAGATGCTAAACATAGCTAAAGAACATGCAGTTAAAAAGTTGGAGGAACTAAACAAAAAGATAGAATCCCTGGATGAACAATATAAGAAATAAACAGAATACATAAAACAGATGCAAAGAGATATATAGGAAATCAAAAACTGCATTGAAAGTTGTAAAAACCGCCTCAATGAATGTGAAGATAGAATCTCAGACCTCGAAGACAAGATTGCAGCCAGTGAACAGCGAAGAAAAGATCTTTTAAAAATAACAAGAAATCAGGAAATAACAATTCAACACCTGGAAGATGACGCAAAGAGAAACAACATAAAGTTGATAGGGATAAATGAAAAAGAAGGCGACAACATAAAGGATGTCAAGAGGATATTTAGAGAAGTAATACCTGAAAATTTCCCAGACATGAGATTGGAAACTGATATCAAGATCAATGAAGCATATAGAACTCCAAATAGCCATAACCAAAATAAATCTACACCCAGACATATAATAATGACCATCCCAGAAATTGAACAAAAGAATAGAATATTACAAGCTGTCAGAGAGAAAAGACAGATGACCTATAAAGGAAAACCTATTAGAATTACAGCAGACTTCTCAGCACAAAATCAAGAAGAGCATGGAGTGAAATATTCCAGATCCTAAAGGAAAATGACTTCCAACCCAGTCTGATGTACCCTGCAAAACTGTCCTTCAAAATCGATGGAGAAATAAGATACTTCCATGACAAACATCAGCTGAAAAACTTCATGATCATCAAGCCAACCCTGCAAAGAATACTGAAAGACAACCTAGATACATTTAGGAAAGAACCACTGAACAAAGCAGACAATTAAACAGAGCAGAAAGATAAACATGCTACAGCAGGATAACATGTCAACAATAAACCAATATATAACAGTTCTAACTATTAGTGGAAATGGTCTCAATACACCAATAAAAAGGAACAGACTGGAAGAATGGATCAAGAAACAAAATCCAACCATACGCTGTCTACAAGAAACCCATCTAACCCAAAAGGATACTTACAGACTGAAAGTCAAAGGATAGAATACAATATTTCATGCAACAGGAACCAAAACAAAAGCAGGGATAGCTATTCTGTTTACAGACAAAGTGAACTTCAAGTCAATAATGATCAGAAGGGATAAAGAAGGTCACTACATACTGGTTAGGGGAAAACTCCAAGAGGAAGAGATAACTATCTTAAATATATATGCACCAAACACCAGACCACCCAGTTATATAAAACAAGTACTAACACAAATGAAAAACTAAATCAGCAGTAACACAATTCTAACAGGAGATCTTAACAAACCATTGACACCAATGGACAGATCAACCAGACAGAAAATCAACAAAGAAATAAAAGAAGTGAATTGCACCTGTGAACAAATGGACTTAGTAGACATGTACAGAGTATTCCACCCAACAACAACAGAATACACATTTTTCTCAGCAGTACATGGGACATTCTCTAAAATAGGCCATATATTAACTCACAGAACATATTTAAATAAATGCAAAAGAGTTGAAATCATCCCTTGCATGCTATCGGACCATAATGAAATGAAATTAAAAATTAACAATAAAAGATACTGCAAAAATCCCACAAACACATGGAAACTGAATAACACACTCGAGTAATCAGAGGGTCACCAAGGAACGTAAAAAAGAAATTAAGCAATACCTACAAGAAAATGAAAAAACAGATACAACTTACCCGAATCTGTGGGATGCAATGAAAGCCGTCCTTAGAGGAAAATTTATGGCATTGAGTTCCCACATCAGGAAAACAGAATGAATACAAATAAACCTGATGCTACACATCAAACAGCTAGAAAAAGAAGAGCAAGTCAAGCCCAAGGCCAAAAGAAGAGAGGAAATTATAAAAATCAGAGCAGAAATAAATGCAATAGAGACTAAAAAAAAAAATCCAAAGAATCAATGAATCAAAAAGTTGGTTCTTTGAAAGAATAAATAAGTCAATAAGCCCCTAGCCAACCTTATTTTAAAAAAGGGAAGAAAAAGCTCAAGTTCATCCAAAAAGAAATGAAAAAGGTGAAATCACTACAGACTCTATAGAAATACAGAAGATCATCAACACCTATTTTGAAAACCTCTACTCTCAAAGGTTTGATAACACAGAAGAAATAGACAGATTCTTAGAAACATATGAAGTACCGGGGCTGGGGATTTAGCTCAGCGGCATAAGCGCCTGCCTTGCAAGCAGGCAGTCATGAGTTCGATCCCTGGTACCGATAAAAAGGAAAAAGACAAAAAAAAAAAAAAAGAAAGAAACATGAAGTACCAAAGCTAGATCAAGAGGATGTAAAACTGCTGAATAACCCAATCTCTATCAATGAAATTGAACATGTAATTAATTCCTTACCTACAAAGAAGAGCCCAGGCCCAGATGGATTCACTACAGAACTGTACAAGAAATAAGAAGACCTAATGCCGATACTCCTCAAGCTCTTCAGTGAAATTGAAAGGGAAGCCATCCTTCCCAAGTCATTCCTGGAAGCAAATATTACTCTAGTACCAAAACCTGAGAAAGACCCAGCTGAAAAAGAGAACTACAGACCAATCTCCCTAATGAACACAGACGCAAAAATCCTCAATAAAGTATTGGCAAATAGGATGCAGCAAATCATCAAGATTATACACCATGACTAAGTGGGATTCATCCCAGGTATGCAGGGATGGTTCCACATACATAAATCAATAAATGTAATCCACCATATCAATAAAGCCAAAAGTAAGAATCACATGATCATTTCTATAGATGCAGAAAAAGCCTTCGATAAGGTCCAACATTCATTCATGATAAGAACTTTACAGAAAATTGGAATAGATGGTCTTTACCTCAATATAATAAAGGCCATCTACGACAAACCAACAGCCAGTATCATACTAAATGGCCAAAAATTGAAAGCCTTTACTTTAAAATCAGGCACAAGACAAGGATATCCTTTATCACCACTCCTATTTAATATAGTACTGGAAGTACTAGCCAGAGCAATTAGACAAGAGAGAAAAATAAAAGGGGTAAAGATAGGAAAAGAAGAACTTATATTATCATTGTTTGCAGATGACATGATACTCTACATAGAAGACCCCCTAAACTCCATTGAAAGACTCTTAGATATATTAAATAAATTCAGTAATGTAGCTGGATGCATACACTAACAAAATCACAGAGAAATAAGAGAAGCCACACTCTTCACACTAGCAAGCAAAAAAATGAAATATCTAGGAATTACTCTTATGAAAGAAGTGAAAGACCTATACAGGGAAAATTATAATACACTGAAAGAAATTGAAGATGATCTCAGAAAATGGAAAGACATCCCATGCTCATGGATAGGAAGAACAAACATTGTGAAAATGGCCATTCTCCCAAAACTGTTATACAGATTCAGTGCAATCCCAATAAAAATACCATCAACATACCTTATAGATCTAGAGAAATCACTCCTAAAATTCATCTGGAACAAGAAGAGACCTAGAATAGCAAAGGCAATTCTAAGCAGCAAAGGCAAGGCAGGAGGCATCACAATCCCTGACTTGAAGTTATACTACAAAGCAACTGTAGTAAAATCAACATGGTACTGGAATCAAAACAGAGCTGAAGATCAATGGAATAGATTAGAAAACACAACCACAACTACAAACACACTCAACCACCTTATCTTTGATAAAGGAGCCAAGCAGGTTCACTGGAAAAATGGCGGTCACTTTAATAAATGGTGTTGGAAAAACTGTCTCTCCATTTGCCTACCCAAGCCTATCACCATGTACTAAATTAAAATCTAAATGGATCAAAGATCTAAATATTAAAACAGAAACACTAAATCTATTAGAAGACAAATTGGGTAGAAACCTTGAAGACATAGGGGTAGGTAGAGAATTCATGAACAGGACTCAAACTGCACGGGAAATACTTCCCAGAATCAATAACTGGGACCATCTCTTATTAAAAAGTTTCTGCAAGTCAAAAAAGTTCTCCAGCATAGTGAAAAGAAAACCCACAAACTGGGAAAATATCTTATTGAACTCCCCCTCAGACAAGGGACTTTTGTCTAAAACATATAAAGAATTAAAAAAAAAAACTCAAAAGACTCCCAAAATTCAAAGACCCAATCCAAAAATTGGCATCTGAGATGAATACACACTTCTCAGATGAAGAAATACAAATGGCAAATAATACATAAAAAAATGTTCATCATCATTGGTCATTAGGGAAATGCAAATTAAAACCACACTGAGATTCCATCTCACTCCTGAAAGAATGGCTAGCATCAAGAAAACCAACAACAAGGGCTGGAGAAACTGTAGGGAAAAAGGAACTCTCCTACACTGTTGGTGGGAGTGTAGACTGGTACACCCTTTGTGGAGGTCAGTCTGGAGATTTCTCAAAAAACTGGAATTGGAAGTCCCATTTGTTCCAGCTATTCCACTTCTAGGCATATTCCCAGAAGAACTGAAAGCATCATACCACAGTGATATATGCGCCCCCATGTTTATAGCAACTCAATTTGTAATCACCAGATCTTGGAAACAACCCAAGTATCCATCAACTGAGGAATGGTTTTAAAAAGTTATGGTATTTCTATACAATGGAGTACTACTCAGCTATAAAGAAGGATCACATTGAGATATTTATCAATAAATGGGCTCAGCTTGAAACCATACTCATGGGGCTAAGGATTTAGCTCAGTGGCATAAGCACCTGCCTGGCAAGCAGGCAGTCGTAAGTTCGATCCCTGGTACCGATAAAGACAAAAAAAAAAAAAAAAAACCATACTCATAAGTGAAATAAATCAGACTCATATCTGTGAACACCGAATAGTTTCCCTAGTGTAGGAAATGATTCAAGTATATAAAAGTATTTGGTAACCATGATTCCCCATTATGTGGCTTTGAAGCCTTATAAAATTTTCACTCATTAATTGGAATGGCTTTATTCTGGGCTGTTTGATATTATGGCCTGTGATGCAATGAACAGCTATTTTGAAGAAAATAAGGCATAGCTAGTGCTGATTTAATACCATCTTGTTTTGTTTTGTTTTGTCTTTTTCCTTTTTATCGGTACCAGGGATCGAACTCACGACTGCCTGCTTGCAAGGCAGTCGCTTATGCCGCTAAGCTAAACCCCCAGCCCCCTACCATCTTGTTTTAAAGCCCCACCAAACTATCGCTCTTCTGTCTCCATTGGTTTTATCATGTTGTATCTTGCTGGATTTTATCATATGTGGTAGTATAAACAAAAATTGTTATAGGCAAAGAGACAATATAGAAACCATTGTTCATTTTTCTGTTAGCTGGTTCTAAATACTCTACAATGCTTTCATCCACTTTAATGGTGTTATACTGTCTTGATATGTTTGATGCTATAGCATACGAAGTCATATTCAAATATTTCAAAGAAAAAGACACTATGGTAACTACTAAGTCGGGTTATTTGGTGATGAAGCAGTAGGTTGCTGAAACTGTCATGCTTTGACCTGTATTGTTATGTTGTTAAGCCTTCTTTTATCTCAACTTCTCCCTTATTCATTAAAAAATTACTTAAATTTTTTTTTCTTTTTTAAAATAAGGGGAAAAAATCAATAAAACTAGCAGAATATATTATAGTAACCTTCTTGATTTCCTATTAACTCTATCTGAAGTCCTGTAATACTCCCACTATCTTGTTTTGACTGATTAGACTGTTCCGCTCTGTATGATAGTATTAAGTATCAGAGTATAGGCAACTACTTTGAAGGCAGTAAGATTCACTTGATGCCCATTCTCATTTGACTATTATCCTCTTTTGAAGTTCTGTAAGGTTTACAATGTTTAGGTTTTATTGGTCTCGTTCTCTACTGTTTTGTTCAACTTTATAATACCTAATGAGATGGACAATTCTTCTTAAGGAAGCAAGAAGCATTATGGTAACCATTATTGATAACCTTGTACTCTGTTTTTACATCATGTGCTGTGTCTAGTCCTGGTTTTGACTGACAGCTTTGTTTTATCATGTTTGATTTTATTCTCTTACAAAAAAAAGTAATAAGATCTATGGGAGCAATAAAACCCAAAAGGTGTAAATTTTGTTGTAATAGAGGAAAAAAGAAAGTGCCCAAAAGGATGCAAGTGTGTTTGGGTGTGTTAAATAGATGATCATATTAATATTTTTGATTGGATCATTGAACACAACTGTTTGCAGTCTCACTATTTGAATGTTCACTTTGTGTGCTTTGATCCTGTGACCTGAATCACCATTTCAAAGATGATGGTGTATAATCTATTAACTGGTGATATCTTACTGTTTTTTTTTCTTTTTGTAGTTCTGTATTACTTGTACCCTTACACTGTTTTGTTTTGTTCTGTTTTTTTCTCTTTTTCCTTTTAAATAAAAATAATTTACTGAAAGTTAATTCATATTTTTGAAGAGGCACTTAGCAAACTATCAATGAGTGTTTGCCAGAAAGATATTTGATAACCTTTTCGTAGAGTAATTTCACTATATATATTTAAAGCTTTAAGACTGGAACCTGAAATTCAATTCTATAAATTTATGCCAAAGAAAATGTCAGAACTCTGCCAGCATCTCTGTATAAATGCCGTAGGTCTATTAAGATCATCTTCCCCATAGTATTTTAAGAGAAAAAGGTTAGCACATGAGGTAGGGAAAAACTTAATTGTTCTAATAAGGAGGATAGGTGAAGTGAATACACACAGTGGAAAATCCTGTAATTATGTGGGAGAAGTTTGGTCAACAAAACTGTACAATATGACTTCATTTGCGTAATTTTTTAAGCACACCTGTGTATTAGCCTGCTGACCCTTCCATAGCAAGATACGGGATCCCACAGACTGGGTGGCAGTCTCTTTCGCATGGTTCTGAAGGCTAAAAGTCCAGAGTAAAAGCGCTGGGAAGTACGTTTCCTGCCTTTCCTGCCGAGGCCTTCCCCCGCTCCTGCCTGTGAGGCTGCCTCAGTGTGCTCGGAGGACCTCTGAGCCTGCAGGCGGATCTCTCCTCATAGAGAGGCACTCATCCCAGCAGACCTTGTGATCTCTTTCAGCTTGAGTTCCCCTCTCCAGATCCAGTTGCACTCCAGATCTGGGATTAGGGCTTCAACATAATAGGAATTTGGAGGGGATACAAACATTCAATCCAAAGCAATGCAACGTTATAAAGACAGAAAAAAAAGAAAATGTTTTTCCCCTGCTCTCACGCAGCCACTACAATATACAGGCCTTCACCTCTGGTTACCAAAGTATTTGGAGATTTCCCCATACCCTACAGCCAGTCAGTCTGACGCTTTATACTGGGTGGTCCTGGGCAGATGTTGGATGCCTCCAGGGGAGGCCTGAGTCTGGTGAGGCTGACTCCCAAGTCCTGGGTGTCACCCTGCTCTGACTAAGGTGCCTGCACCTTCCTCAGGTCCAAGTCACTTTCTAAGGCTGCTCATACAGCTCAGGAGCAGTTTTCTTACATTTGCATATTTATTATAGTAGATACTACACAGGTGAAGGCAAGCTCCTAGAGATATGTCGGACAGTGTAGGAGAGGCTGGGGGTTTAGCTCCGCAACATAAGCACCTCCCTGGCAAGCTCAAGGGTGTGAGTTTGATCCCTAGTACTTAAAAAAAAAAAAAAGAAGCACTAATGGGTTAGTAGTTGTTTAGAGATGTAGAAATAAGATTAAGGAATCCATAGCTAAAGAAAGATAAGACTTCTTTTTGAGATGATGAACATGTTCTAAACAAATTATGGTATTGGTTACATGTCTCTAGGAATATACTAAAAAATATGGACTAGTACACATTAAACTAATTCTATGATAATTATTGTATCTCATTGTTACAAAAATGTGTGCATACTTGTACACATATGCAGCCGTATATGCGACTGTGGGGTTTTAGGACTAGCACTTCTAGTCACTAGCCAGTATGTCCACTTTGTGAAGATGCTGGATAAGAACCAAGAACCTCAAAGATAATTAAAACTCAGAACAGCTAACATGGATAGTAGTATAGTATTCCAGGTGGGAGACTATAATCACAGTAATAAAAAATGAATAAACACAGAGATCAAGCCTCCTTGTGGGTGCTGAACGTTAAGAGGACACACAAGTGAAATCATGCGGTCCGTGCTCTGCCTTTCCCTGCTCAGCCTGTGACCCACCCAACACATACATACCCGTCTTGTGTCTCACTGAGCAGATCTGTCTGCCTTTGGTTTCACTTGAACAAGAAGAATAAACACCCTTCAAGCCAGAACTTAGTGTTCCTTTAATCTTCTAAGGGTGCCATGTCATTTCATAATAGTACAGAGACTCCACAGTTCACCCAGCTTTCCACTCATCATGGATAATTAGGTGATTTCCGCTCGTTCACAGATGTGAAGTTGAAAGGACTGTGTTTTAATGTTAATAGATAACACTAAATGGCTTTGCCTGAAATTTCTCATGCTCCTATATCCCTACCAGCACATGACACTATCCCATTTACCACAGTCATTTAAAGTTCTGAGAGAACTTTGTAAAGTAAGTAATACCAATAGTAAGAAACAAAAAATACCCAAGTCTATGGTAAAAAGTAAATCTTCTCATCCTTGTCTGCTACCAGTGCAGTACTCTTCCCAGAGAAAACCTGATTGTATCCACAATATTTTATGCATATACAAGTATATAGTGTGTACGCACTAAATATAGTGTGTATGTTTGTGTGTTACATAAATGATAATTCCAAACCTCACTTTTTTCACTTAACAATGTATTGTGGAGATTATATAACAGTAACATAACTTCACGCTGCTTCATTGATGTAACTGCTGGGCGAGCATCACCCAGTATAAGTACAACATAATTTAATGGATTCCATGTTGACAGATACCATGGTTCATTTCACGCTTCTGTTGTTATAATGCTGTAGTGAATATCCTGCAGGATAAATTCCTAGAAGTGCAATTGTTAAAGGCTGTATATGTATGTATGTCAAAAAATTTTTTATTAAAATGTAGCCCGTATATAGAAAAGCATACATAAGTATACAGGCTATAAATTTTTACAATGTAAACATACCATACTCAGATCAAGAAACAAATTTTACCAATACAGGGCCCTTATGTCCTCCTGTCTCTGACTCAGTTTACCTAAAAGGAATTCTTTATTTCTAATGCTATATTTTAATTCTGCCAGGTTTATAACTTGTCTCAACAACAACAAAAAAAAAGAAACAAGGTCCCACTGTGTACCCCACGCTGACCTCAAACTCACAGCAATCCTCATGCCTCGGCCTCCCCAGTGCCATGATTCCAGGTGTATGCCGCCACAGCTGGCTTTAACTTTATTTTAGTAGATATCCCTTCATAGAAATAGTTCCCAGTTCTATCTACAGTGTATGATAAAGTATAGTTCATAACACCTTCACTAATCCAAGGAATTATTAAGGTTTGATTTTACTGGTTAGGCGAAGAATAGTTCCATTTTTAGTTTTCATTTTACATTCATATATAGTAGTCTGTCCAATATACTTTATAAATATTAGGTAAATGTTCTGTCTCAATATTGTTTTTTGTTTCTTTTTGTTTTATTTTGGTTTCATTGTTTGGTTGTTTTTTGAGATGTAGTCTTGCTATGTAGTTCAGGCTGGCCTCAAATGCACTGTGTAGCCCAGGCTGTCTCTCTGGCTCACAACAGTGCTACTGCCTCAGTTACCTCAGTACTAGGATGACAAGTGTGTGCCATCACGCTGGCTTCTCTGTATTCTGCTGTGCTGTACTGACCCTCACTGACTGAGGAACAAGTAACAAGGAGCTGATATTCCTAAAGGCCATTTGTTTCTGAACATCATGAATACTCTTTGTCTTTTCTTATTTCATTATTGACTTGTAAATATATTTTATGGAAATCAGGCCTTTGTCATATATGTTGCAAATATTTTTCCCAAAGTGTCATTTTTTTTGTTTTTCCCAAATAATGAGATTTAGTATCTTCATGTGTTTCAGTATTTGAATTTTCTGCTCTGGATTCTTGAAATTCTTATTTTCTCTTGTATTATCTTCTAATAGCTTAAAGTCTTTGCTATTAGCAATAGTATCTCTTTGTAATATATTTCAAAAGCATTCATCCTCTTTGTCAGTAGTCATTACAGTATCTTTTATTTTGTAACAACTTTATTGAAATATAACTCACAAAATATTAACCATGTGAATCATACTATTCAGTGACTGTAACATATTCACAATAAATCATTCTAGAATACATTCATCATTGAAAAAAAGGATTCTGTCTCTTTAGCGGTCTCTCTAAATCTTTCACCATTGCCCCAATCCTTAGGCAACTACAGATCTACTTTGTATACCCACAAAATTGCCTTTGCTGGACATTTCATATAATATGTGGATCATATACTATAGGATCATCTATGACTGGCATATTTCACTTAGTAAAATGCTTTTAATGTTTGTATATGCATATTTGTGTGGGCTAGGATTGTTGCTTCGTGGCAGAATGTTTTCCTAGCCTTCCCAAAGCTCTTGAGTTCAATCCCTAGCAAGGAAATGAAATCTTATGTTATAGTATAGATGAGTACTTATTTCTTTTAATTGCCAAGTAATGTACCATTCCATGTATATACCATATGTTGTTACCCAGTCACTAGTTGACAGAGATTTAAATGGTTTCCAGCTGTCGGGTGTTAAGAACAGTGCTACCTTAAACACTTGTGTGCATTATTTTGTGGATGTACATTTTCTTCTTTCTTGGAATATATAGAAGAGTGAATGGTTTGATCAAACAGGAAATATATTGTTTACCTATTGGAGGAGGGGAGTGAGGCCAAGTCTCACTGTCAGGCTGGCCGTAAACTTAATGATCCTCCTGCTTCAGCTTCCTGTGTGCCACCATGCCTGGCCTCCTTTGAGCCTTTTAAGGAATGTCCACATTGTTTCCCAAAGCAGCTGCACTGTTCCTCAGCTCCAGTGGCAATGTACAAGGGCTCCAGTCTCTCTAAATCCTCAGCAATGCTTTTTTATTACAGCTATCTTAGTGCACATGGGTGTTATTTTTATTTTTTTTTATTTTTTATTTAAGAGGAAAAAGAGAAAAACACAAAACAAACCAAAGCCGCATAAGGGTACACGCAATACAGAACTACAAACAAAACAAAACAAAACAAAACAAAAAAACATAACAGTAAGAAATCACCTGCTAGTAAATTACACACTATCTTCTTGAAAATAGTTCCTCAAATCACAGTATCAAAGAACACAAGGTGGACATTCAAACAGGGAGACTGCAAATAGCTGTGTTCAATGTTCCAAAAACATTGATAAAGTCAGCTATTTAATGGGTGTTATTTTTATACCACCTTACACAATTTTTTAGTTGTGACTTTAAAAAAAGCTTCTCATCGTAAGCATTTCGAAGGTATAGCTCAGTGTATTGTGTGTATTTGCATCACTTATGAAACACATTTCCAGAACTTTTTCGTCTTGTGTAACTGAAACTTTCTCCCTCTGAGCCATAGCTTCTTTTATCTTTTCACTGCAGTCCCTGCTAACTGCCATTCTGCTTCTGTCTCTGAGAATTTGACTGTGTAAGAGACTTCCTTAAGCAGAGTTGTACGGTAAAAGTCCCTCAGTTCCCTCGGAGGACTGGTTTAGAAAAGCCAGCCTTCCCTTGCAATTCCAGGTCCAGGGGCGCTCATGTTCTTCACATAAAATAGTATAGTATTTGCCTTAAACTATTTGTGTCCCACCGTAAACTTTAAACTATCTTATAAGGAATAATGACAAGAAAAATTTCTGCACATATTCAGTACAGACAGCTTTACTTTTCAAATAGTTCAGTTCATATTGAGCTGAATCTGCCGATCATGAGCCTGCAGCGGTGGAGGGCACGCTGTGTTCATTCCTGTGGGACTCACTACTTTCACTTAGCAGATAGTCTTCAGGGTTCACCCATGTCGTAACATGGGACAGAATTTCCTTTCTTTTAGTGTTCCTCTGTAAGTGCTCAACACACGTTGCTCATTTGTGGATGGTCTTCTGAGTTACTTTTGCCTGTTGTAACTAATGCTGCTGTGAACACAGGTGTGTGTGTGTCATGGTTTTCGTATACCTTTCCTTATTTGCTAATAATTGTGAGTGTCTTTTCATGAGCTTATTGACTGTGTGTCTTCTTTGAAGAAATGTCTATTCAGATTCTTTTTGTACCTTTCAATGGAGTTATCTTTATTATTGAACTGTAAGATTTCTTTTATTATTATGTCTCTTCCAAATGGGTTTTACATTGTGATGTGAAACCTAAGCTTATTTTACTCCTTGTAACCAATTATCCCGTACCATTTATTAACTAATCCATCTTTTCCCAACACTTAGCAAGTATTATAGAGCAAATACAATGGGTTAAGCCCAGAGAAAGAAGGATGAAATAATGCAGAGCTCATACCCATCTACAAAGACAGGCTTGTGAATCAGTAGCCCCTGTCCATTAAGACAGATGTCTCACGTGAAGGGTTCTGAAAGTGATTTGGAAGCAATTCCAAAAGTGCCAGTGTCCAAACAGAAGAGAGGGAGGAGCTAGGGCATGGAAACCTTCACAACAAAATAGAACCAGGCCCTGTGCTGACGCGGGAGCTGTAAACACTGAGAACTGTTTTGTGGGTGTAAATGTTTTTTCACTGTTTCAATTTAATGTTGGTGTGCAGCAGTAAAGGAGCAAGTGCCTTCTTTTGAGATACAATGCTAAGCTTATTTTTTACATTTGTACCTTAGACAATGTAATTTATAAACAACAAATTCGTTTCTCTTGATTCTGGAGGCTGGGAAGTCTAAGATGGAGAAGCTGATGGGTCGGACTCTGCTGTACACATGACACCTCCCTGCGGGGTCGTCCCAAGCCAGAGCTGGGCACCTGCTGTGCCCATAGAACGCAGCAGGATGCAATAATACTGAGCTGCCTTCCCAGCCCACTCCTCACTGAGTCTCACTAAACTGCCCAGGCCTCCCTCCATGCTGGGATTGCAGTCACGCATTCCTGCACCCGGCTACAGCCTCTTTCTTAAGCCACTTTTCTCATTCTTGAAAAATTTCTTCCCAGAAGCCCCCACCTCGCACTCCTCTCATTCTGGTCACCAGGCCATAGCACACAGATTTTGGAGCAACACCAGAAAGACCCAAATGAAGCACATTTCCATCATGTTTGTGATTTCAGATTCATATAACATAAACAAACATGAGAAACCATTGTCCCAAACATATATTTTTAAATGTTCATAATTATTATTGAAGTAGTTTGTGTTACTGAGCAGCACTACCAGTTAAATTTCTTTCATTTTCCAGAAATAGTAGAAATATGTAGTGACATGTCAGGTGTTCAACTCTTTTGTTCCATATCCATGTCTGAACACTGAAAAGTTCAAGACCTGAGCCTGCTTTTTCCATAGAAATAATGGAAAGCCAAGTAATTGGCTCTCAGCCCGAACATTATACTTACAAATTCATTTTCCAGGACTTTAACAAATTTTGCATTGATTTCTTTCTTTAACTCTGTCGCGATTCTCACAGTTTTCCTCTTGACTGCTGATATCATTAACTTTCTTTGGAGCTATGGTTACAATGTTTACACAAATAAAGCATAGAAGAGCACCATGCACATTGTTTTAAGGCACTAACTCAGTGCTATACGAAGTGTCAACCCTTCATGTCCACTGCAAGACACCACATGTGCCCACACTCTTTGCCCATACAGCTTTTTTTCAAGTTGGATTTTCAGTGTGACCGTGAGCAAAATTACAGAGCAGATTTTTTTGTTGTTGTTTTTTGGATTTTTTTGGTACCAGGGATGGAACTCACGACCCACGCTTGTAAGGCAGGCACTTATGCCGCTGAGCTAAATCCCCAGAGCAGATTTTTTTTCAAACTTTGCTATTTGAGTAGTCGAGAGTTTGAGATTGAAACCATTTGATAACCAAGGTATCACTGTAGTTGCATTTCAAAACCCACAGCACTTTAAAATTTTTTAATCTAACTTTTTTTGTAATTGTGGTATAAATGTATTACTAAATTATTTTTGTATATTTGTTCTTGTCCCATCAATTAAGAGTATCCAACGTCTTTGACAAGATAAATGGAAAAAATGTAGACTGAGAGACAAAGTGCTTGATGTTCTTTTTATTTTCTCAGTGTACATTTTAACTGATTTACATTTGGCAACTCTCTGGCAGATTCCAAGCCATCCTGGGAATTTAGCTAGCCAACAGGAGAACAGGAGAGTATTATGTCACATAATGATAATTATCTCTCCATATAGTACACAAAACAGCAGCATCTTCACAGCTTAAGTGAAATACTGAAAATTGAATATTGATATATTCAAATTTAAACATTGATATAAAGTAAACAAAAGAAGTTTAACTTGCTCAGACCTAAAGAAATTGAAATGTTTTCTGCTTCTGATCATATGAGCTTATTAATGGATTTTAGGGAAAAATTTAGAGCTTACATTATAATGGTAATAATTATCTATTCTTTTATTTTTCCACAGTTCTTAGTGGTCTCTGTTCTAATGACTGTCCTCGTAAGATAACAGTAAGTAAACTTACTTCTCAATTATTAATATTTCAGGAAAAATTCTCTGCATGATACACACACATAACACAGTTGTTATAGGGTACAAATTGTTAATAGTATTTAGCAGTGATTAGAGTACCCTTCACTCAAAAAAACTGCCAGAACTTACTACCTTTCTCTTACAAGGATCACCTCTTTTATGAAATCTTTTCTGATTTGCCCTCATTATTTTGGAACATATGGCATTTGTAATATTTGATCTCAGTTTTAGGTTAGATGCCTCTCCAGCAGTGGGTAGCATGAAATACCCAACATTCACAGTTTAAAGGGGATTTACTGACAGTTTCAGAGGTTTCAGTCCCTGTCACTGGCTTCGCTGTCTCTACAGAAGAGCCTGGCCAAAGACAGCTGCTCACTGCTACTGGCCAGGAAGCAGGAAGAGAAGAGCGACTTCGTCCCCAGCGTGCACCCCACGGTCTGCTCCCTTAGAGAGGCCCCACCTCTTCACTGTGTCACTCCCACTAACGCCAGCCAGGTGCAGCCTCATCCGTGGTTGGACCTTAAGCTCTCATGATCCAGTCACTTCCCAAAACCTCATCAGCACCCAAACGGTCAACACAACGAGCCTTTTGGGAGTCTTGGTTTGGAATTCAACATATAACTCCTTGTTTCAAAGAAATTACCTCTCATTTAAAGATAAAGAAACCAGGGCTTAGAGAAATTAAATAATCCAAAGCCACTGTAAAGAACTGTTAAGAGTACAATTGCAATACAGAGCTAGATGTTAGGATTATTATCTCATATACTTACTGTCCTTTTTAAGCACTACATTACCTTTATAGGCAAATGGATGCAATTTGAGAACATATTTCATTAGTAAAATAAGACACAGATGTTAAAAAAAAAAAAAAAACAAGCACTACATTACCAGTATTTTATGTATAGTTGGGAAACTTCCTATATTTAAGTATATGGAAACAAGCCCTGACCCAAGATTTAATTTTGGCCCCTCCTGGGAGTAACACCTGAAGCAGTGCAGGAAGCAGGGCTAGCAGAAGGGGAGGGACTGGTCTGCCATGCATGGGGATCCCTGAGGCCTTGAGGGCCCCAAGTGAGGCAAAGGGGCCAAACCTTAGCCTTCTGCATTATTCAGACATAGCATTCAACTAGCTCCTGGGAAGAGTTTATAATTTTTGAGGCAGATCTCTTTAGTTAAGAACAATGTCCAGGGATGACCCGGCTGAGTTAACAGCAGCTGACATTTGGGACAACTTGGGAATGTCTTAGTCCGAAGGGAAGAGCTAGATGATGCACTGCTACATCCATACTCACTCCAAGGCCTTTACTACAAGCAAAGGAGGACTGCATAAATTCAGGTACAAGTTCAGGCTGAAAAACATAAAGACTGCTGGATTCCAGAGGAGTGGACCATGTTTGTAACCCCAGTGTTCTGAGAAACTGAGGCAAGAGGATAAAAATTCCAGCCCAGCCAGGGCAGCTTACCAATTTAGTGAGACACTATCACAAGATAAAAAGTGAGAAGGCCCTGGGTTCAGTCTCCACATACCACCAAAGGAGAGACACAGAAAGACAGAGAGCTGCATCCATTGAAGCTGCTGCTGCCATGTTTCCAGCACATGAAGGATTTGACTAAGGAAATAGTTTACTAATCGAAGCAAGTCTTTAACTGTGCTGAGGGTGCGCTTCCTGAGAGAAAGTGCACAGTACAATCTACATCCATAAGAAATGCAGAAGCGACACTGAAGCCTGACACATGGAAGGGCAAGTTAACTCAGACTGCATGTGCAAGGCATGTGAGGAGAGCCAGGTGTACAACACAGAGAATCCGTGTGCTCCAAGAAGCACGGTCATATTTTGAGAGAAAGAACACATTCACGTAGCACTACAATAAGTTTCTATAATTGCTATCATTTATTATTATTGATCTTTTACTGTACCTAATTTAGAAGTTAACCTTTATTATAGCCATTTACATATACAGGAAAAATCATACTGCATGTATACAGCAAGGCATTGTCCATGGCTCTCCATCAACAGTTAGGAGTCTCCGAGCACATTCGTCAGAAACAAGGGAGGACGGTGTTCATTGCACAGAGCTGCTCAGGCCTTACTATAACCCTATGGCTTGTGCACTACGCCCTGTGCTATATACTAGGCCCTTGATGATCCCTAATGTAAGATGAGGAGCCTGAAACTTGGAGAAGTAAAATTAACTTGCCCACAGTCATAGGGAAGTATGAAGAAGTCTGAACCCAGAATGTCTGATTGTAATCCTCAGAATCTGGAGAGTCTCAAGACCTGAAATACATAGACTGAACTCCAGGGCTTGAATTACTGTGTAAGCCAACCTGGCAGTTACAAGAAAATAATGTGGCCTGGGTGGCTCCAATGACAGTAATTTTCTCATAGTTTTGGAGGCTGGATGTGCACAACCACAGTGCCGGCCTGGTGGGGTCGAGTGCAGGCTCTGCCTAGCCTCTCCCCAGCCTGTGAGCCTGGAAAGGAGAGCTTTCTGGTCTCTTCTCCTTGTGCCCACACCCCTCATGGTGGTGCCACTTTCACAGCCTCATGTGACCTTACTGACCTCCCAAGGGCCTGGCTCTAGACATGAACACTGAGGAAAAAGGAAACACAAACATTAAGACTGTCACATTATTAAGTAAATTATTTCAGAGAAGTGTGGGCAAGAGTCAGCTGTTTTTATTGAATTAAATGCCTCTTAGGTTTTTTGTGCAGTTTTTAAAAAGTTGATATTGACAATTTTTTTCCAGCGTTCTCATTGCTTTTCTGAGAAAGCAGATTTTTTTCTTTCATTTTGTTTGTTTGTTTGTTTGTTTGCTTAAGACAGACTTTCACTTTGTAGTGCAGGGTGGCCTTGAACTCAGGGCAATCCTCCTGCCTCAGCCTCCTGGGTGCTGAGATTATAGGGGTGCTCCACCATGCCCAACTAAGACCAGATTTTTGAGGTTCTTACATACCATTCTAGAACTGATTCCACCCTACTCTCTACCCTTTGACTGCACTTGTAACTCATGCATAGTTGTGTAACTTTGAACATTCTGCATTGAGAAAATACTAATACACAGTACCAACTCATGTAAATCTTTCTATTGATAACATATGTCATTGCTTAATATTTTAAAATCACTTTTATTAATATCACCTCTAATTTTGTCAGGAAAGATTCTAGTATTGGAAAGATGTCAGCTCACAGAGGCAGATACAGGATTTCAAAATTGTAGTTTTCATTTGGAGCTTTACTTTTATTACTATCAACAAACTGTCATTTTCCTAAAAATGACAGACAGACTCACTTTGTTTTCAAAAAACCACAGATAGTTTTCTGGTGCTACTGCTAATTACCTGCCCTTGCTTTGCCCCATTAGATGTAGCACATAATACAGATGACATCTTACTTTATCTAATGTGACCTTCTGTAAGGGTACCAGGCGCCTTTGTACCATACTTTGAGAACCACTGTTGTGGAATCAGGTTTAGTTATCTGAACCATCTCTTCAGGTATTAGAATGATTATCCCAGGGTAAAAGGTGAAATTCAGCTTTCAGATTCAAGAACATGCTACCCTAATTTTTTTAATTGAATGTACATTAAAAGAGAGAGAGATGCCTAACCTATAAAGTAAGATACTGTGGATAGTAACACATGTATTAGAGAAAATATGCAAAAATGTAACTAGGAGCTTGGCAAAGTAGTGGCACATCTACAGTGCCAGCACTCAGGAGGCTGAGACAGAAGGATCACCATGAGTTTGAGGCCAGCCTGTCTCAAAAAAAAAAAAAAATTTATACATATAATTTGGTCATATTCACAGAAAAGAATTCTTAGAACTCAGGACTCCTGTTCCAGGGTATAGAGTATGGGTTATAAAGTAAATTTGAGGTTATCACACTGTGGTAAATGTGTCTCATGAATATAAGCTACAAGCCTCTTTGGAATAAAATGAACTTAAGATATAAAATGAGTATACTCTATGCCAAAAAAGAGATTTTTAAAAAATAAAACATTTTAAGAAGTGATTACCATGTTTACAATGGTAGTTGTTAAAAATATGAGAAGCAACAGTGGCTCTCATATACTGCTGGTAGCAATATAAAGTGGTAAGACCACTTTAGGAAAAATTGAGTTAAAGAGGCATGTATCCCATGACTTCTCCCTCTGGGTTCCTGACCCTGATATTCTTTTACACTTGGGAATCAGATGACATCTATAAGAATACTGTTTATTGCAGCGGGAAAAAAAGATGTCAGTCAACAATAAAATGAAAAAAATGTATAATCTCACAGTGGAATACTCTACAGCAGTAAAAATGAACCACAGGACCATTTAATCATGAATGAGTCTCAAAATAATAGGGCACATATTTGTAATCTCAATACTCTGGGAGCCTGAGACAGGAGAATTGCAAATTTAAGCCCCACCTGAACAACTTATTGAGACCCTGTCTCAGAATAAAAATTTTTTAAAGTAGTTGGGAATGCAGCTTATTGTGATGTCCTTAGGTTTCTGATGGCAAATGTTTTAGAGACAGGTACCCAAACTGCAACCCAAAACCCACTTACTCATCCCTAAGTGTCAGCACTAAAACTAAACTTGAATGCTAAGGTTTTAGTGTAGAAACGTCTTTTGTCGTAAAAGAATACACATGCCCTAGGTTCAGCCTTTGATACTGCAAAAACAAAACAAAATGCATTTTGAAAAGCAGGCAACAGAAGAATCCATACAATCCGATTTCGGTGGCATAGTGGGAACAGTGTGTGTGGAGTTCTTTGGTTTTGTTGTGGTGCAGTGCTAAGGCTGCAAACTAGGGAGACCTCGTGCATGCTGGGCAAGAGTGCTGTCTCAGAACTGCACCCTCAACCCTCAGAATGCACTGAGGGTGCATTCAAAGGCTGTAAGCATAAAAGGAATAATTAAATGAAGGGGGTAATTTCTTAGCTTCATTTCTGTTCGATTGGTTAGTTGACTTGAAAATTATGGATATCTGAAAACAATGCTCTCCTTTGCCAGTCTGCAGAATAGGACTATAGATAACGAATTTTTGCAATTCTTTGATAAAAACAGTATTAAATGCAAGATATACTGTTCATCTTTGTACATAATAGCACTTCATGAGCAACTTTATTTTCAGTATTAGTGTGATAGTCTCTGAGGCAACTGTTTTGCTCAGTGATGTCGTATGAGTAATTTATTCTTAGAGCAGCCTGACTTTTTCAGCCATTGGGAACACTTGGATGTCTACGTTTCAGCTATCAGACAACTGGTTAGTGTGTCAGTGATATTAATTCTTGCCTGTCCTGGATGAACTCATCTTTAGAATGTTAATAGAGTTGCTAAAAGTATTGTTAACTTTTACATACTTTATTGAAAGGATCTGTAGGTTCTGCTTCTGTGACAAGTATTCAAAAGTAAAATCATTTTTAAATATTTGTTAACATTTTAAAGAGGATGTCTATTGCAGTCATTGGTTCCTTGATGTTCTATTCAGTTAGCTTCATTTCTAAAGAGAAGGAATACATCATTTTATTCAAGGTTCGAATAAGATTCTAGAAATAACAAGTTGGAGATAAACTTCACCACTGTAACAAAGCTTTGTCAACCTGTCAGGTTTTTCTTACCTGAAAAGTAATATGACTAAAGGCAAACATCAGTATTTTTCATTCTGTTGTAATTATTGTGCATGGGTTTTGTTTATCTTGATATTTTAGGGAGAAAAGATAAACTGTCCAGTCCATCCCTAAAAAAAAAAAAAATAAACAATGCTATGTTCAGCATATATCATATTAAAAGTTGTAGCTCTTTGTATTTTTTTGTCATGTGATTTGTTTTGTTTTTTTTTCCAGTGCTGGGGACTGAACCCAAGGCTTCATACATGCTAATCAAGCACTCTACCACTGAGCTTACCCCATAGCCACAAAATTGTTGATTTTACCCATTCTAGGCAAAGCCAAGTAAAGTTTTAAAGGGGAAAAAAAAAAACTTGCTTAAAATATTCAACCTTATTAAGAAAAGACATATTGGATCTTAGAAATACCCCATGAAAATAATAAATTATATCAATACAACTCTCATGTCATTTAAAGTGTTAAAAATTTTCTGATAGCCAGCTTTTCTTTTGAAGTACCATTTATTTGTAGAAATGTTCTCTAAGTACCTATCATCTATGTAAGAATTATATGTAAGAATTTTTTTGCTTATAATAGGTTTGTCTGAAATTTCAAATCATTCCCTTATTTTCCAGGTCTAAGTATTTCCTTTCTTGTTGCAGCCCTTCGGAGTGAATCAGCCTGGCCCTTACATCATGTATACAACTGTTGATGCAAATGGGTATCTGAAAAATGGCTCAGGTAAGGCTGTCGCTGTGGGCGATGGGGTCCCAAATGGGTCTTCAGGTTCTTAGGGAATCGGCACTGTAGCACATGCACTGAATCTGTTGTGTCACATGCCCCTGGGTCTCGGGCGCCTTTCCTGAAGTTTTCCAGAGGTGACGGACAGTGCCATTGTCAGAGCACTGAGCCTTGTCTGTGGTGACTGTCATACGTATTCTTCCCTGTAATTCAGTCTGTTGTAATTGGATGCATAAGACGCAGTGTTTATGTATGAACCTTTGGTGAGCTCCGGGGAAGAAAGGCTGCTGTCGGTCATGCTGAAGAGCCTGACACACTTGCATTTGGCTTGGGACTCCACTGTCTGCCAGGGACTCTGCTGGGTCTTTGTCTTTCTTTGCCTCTGGGTCGTAGACCTTAAGACCAAGGTCAGCGGTTCACCCTGGGAGGTTGCCTGAGTTCAGGGGAGTGGAAGGGGCTAACTCTGTGGCCCCAGTTGTGGTAAGGTGGTTATAGATCTTATGTCCCTAATATATGGGAGCACTTTGCTTTAATATATTGACAAGGAAATCTGGTGACATACCTCTTAATAAAATTTTCATTTTTATCATACTGTCATTCTCTAGACTATATCAACAGATAATAAGATACTCATGACGGAAATATTAACATTTAACTGTCAGCATTGTGATGGGTCCCACTCATTGTTTCTGTTTTTCACTTGAAGTAACAGAGAATTTGGGAGAAATTGCTTGACATGTCTTGATTGAAGAGTGAAGTAGTAAATTATTTAAATTAAGCTCATTTTTAAAGAAAAATTAGAAGTCCAATTACTACCAAATCTGCAATAATTCTGTTAATATGCAGAATAGAAGCTGAAAATGCAGAAGTGTTTTTGCACATGTAAAAGGAAAAAAATCAAGTATACATTTAAATAAATAACGAAGGGAAGTTCAATCAAAACAAAAAGAAAATAAGAATGAACAAAGAATGTCTGCATTTAACAGATACCTCACTTGAGATTACGTCCAGATTACAGTAAATTCAACTGGGAACATCTGCATTGCCTAAATAAGAAAGGGAACCCTAATATATTATCACGTTTCCCTGAGATTCTGAGAGGTTCAGTCACTCCTCTACCTTTTTAGATTTAAAAAAATTAAAAAGGAACTCATTTTATGACCATTCACATGTTATATATTGTCCTTACATAATCAAATATATCAGAATGAGCTTACTTTTTCGACTGTTACGCCCCTTTCCTGCTCAGTCATATGGATGGTTTAGGACAGAAACATTTCATAAAATAAAAACTTCCAAAAATTCAAAGACTTTTGGGGTATCTTCCCAGAAGAATTACTGTCAGCATGCCACAGTGATATATGTGCACTCATGTTTATAGCAACACAATTTGTAACAGCTAAATCTTAGAAACAACCCAATGCCAGCAGTGGAGGAATGAATAAAAAAGATGCAGTATTTTTATACAATGAAGTACTACTCAACCATAAAGAGGGATATACTGGAGACTTTTGTAGGTAAATGGATGCAACTCAAGACCATACTCATAAGTGAAATAAACCAGACTCAGATGTGTATTCATCATATTGTCTCCCTAGTGTGAGAGACTAAAAGAGTAAATAAGTTCCAGAATATACCAACAGATATTGTAAAATGAGAATAAACTTCAAAAGCAAAGGTAAACTGGGATGGAGGAATGGAGAAAAGATGGAAGAGAAAAGAAAAAATAAGATAGTTATACTACTAATTTCTTGTAGTTCATTGAAAAAAAATTTGTGCTAATGTTTAGACAATTAAATGTCAATATCTTGTACTCAGAGTAACTAATTTAAAAATGGCAATACACAGTGTATTAAATTATTGTTTGCCTCCTATTGTTTTGAAATTTTGTTTTTTCTCTTTAAAATAAAAAATTTAAAATTCCAAGCAAGACTGACAAACACAATTATACTAAAAAACACATTATCAGTTTAATTTGTGTCCATATATTTAGTTCAAAAAAAGACTGTTGAGATCAGTTTTATCTTCTGTCAGTTAAAGATGCGGGTAATTTCACTACTAAGTAAGATTTTCCAAAATATGTAAAAACAAGATAAAACTAATAAAGGCAACCAGTATACCCAAAAACAAAAATTTAGCCCACTGGTGAATTATCAGTGAAATTGCTATCTACAAAGCTAATAATTTATCTAACTACATTATAAAAAAGGATACCACCAAGTAGATGATTATCTCAGGAGTAAACCACGTGGTGGTTTACAACAGAATAATCTCTGATCAATTTTTTAAAGTCCTACCTTCCTTTTTCTTCATATAATATATTGTGTACTCTTTCCCTGTCTAAGTCGTATGTTGGTCCTACTTTCTTTTAGGTGAGTTTTGTACAGAGATAAAATAACAACTCTAACTAGTCCTCTGCTTTTTTTCTTTGTACTAAAGCAGTGCAACAGTAAGCATCTGTTTTTATGCAGCTGAATAAAAAATCTAGAAGAGTATATCCCAAATTACGTTTTAAAAAAAAAAAACTAGGTGTCAGTATGCAGTTCAAGCTGCCTTGAGCTCACTGTGTCGCTCAGGCTGGTCTTGAACTTGCAACAATCCTCTTGCCTCAACCTCCCAAGTGCTGGGATTACAGATGTGTGCCACCACACTCAGCTCCAAATTAATTTTTATCATGGAGACCAAGATTTTAAGAGAATTACTTCCTACTTTGTACATTTCTATAATAACTGATTGTTGTTCAGGCCTTTTTAATTTAATTTTTAAATTTTTCTTCAGAGTCTGTCCAGGATATTACTTGCAGGCAGCATGGTGGTAGTGGCTTAGTGTAGTAACATATGCCTATAGTCCCAGCAACTCAGGAAGTTGAGGCAGTAAGATTGCCATTTCAAGGTTGGCCTGGAAAACATGGTAAGACTATCTCAACAGAATAACAACAAATTTATTTCTAAAAAGTGAATCAGAAAATGTATTTTAATTCTGTAATCAGTGTGTCAATCACAGAACTTTATTAAACCTCTTTTACAAGCTACACATTGGCACTTCATAGAGTATCTTACTGCATAATAACCTATTCAATAATACTAGCTACCCATTATTATTAAGTAAATGAAGGAATATTTAATCAGTAGCATTTCTTTAAGTCTGCCCCAAAGCAATAATAGAACATTGGATTTCTTCATGCTAACTTGAATATTTACCTGTTAGATTAGGATAGAAATTGAGAAGGAATTTATAAATATAAAAGCATGGGAGAAATTTCTGAGGTAAAGATAAATGCAGTCACGTTCATAAATCCACTGAGCTTTTAAGCTTTGATAGCAAATGTCATGAAAATTAAAGGTCAACAAATAGAGAAATAATAAATTATGCCACTTTATAACGTTCTCCAGTCTATAAAATATTTTATAGTGATTTTTGATGGAATGAGCACATATTTGAGGAAACAGTTTGCATGTATAATCCACATTATACCGATGTGATAGTATATGTATATTATAAGAAAAAATATATAACCAAAAGACACATTAAGAAATATTACACTGATTATCTGTTAGTTGGGAGATTTTAATTGTATGTCTTTTCCATTTCAGTTTACTAATTTAAGACATTTTTTAATTTAAGAGGAAGTTTTAAACGTAATTTACCAAGCGATGGAGGTGGGGAGAGGAGGAAGAATTGCAGTGTGCTGTATGTGTGTACCAGTTTCCCATGATAAAGGTCATTGTGTAACGCGGACATGGACTAATGAAATTTTGAAGGTGAAAAGAAAAAGGGTTGAAACATTTCAGACAGATGCTGTGCTGCAAGTATGGCAGTGTAGGACTGGCCTATTATTTACTTGGGTGTTACCAGACTTTAGCTTATTCAAAGACTTTAATATTCAAAGGCTCAGGAGACAGAGATAAAAGCATAGTGGCACAGAACAGCACATTGGGAGGCTGAGACAGGACGATTACAAGTTAAAGCCCAGCCTGCACAGTTTGGCAAGACCTCATTTCAGAATATTAATAAAGGGCTGGGTGTGTAGCTCAATGCAAAGGCCTGAGTTCAATCCCCAAGTACTGCCCAAAGTAGAAAAGAAAAACCCTTGGTTAAACCACGCCACTCACCCATCCTGCCCTTCAGCTGAGAATTCGTATCCATAGGAAGAAGATGACCACACTTAAATATTTTTAAAACTGCATACCTAGTTTATTCATAGAGTAGCTAGAAGTGGCTACCCATTAGTGGATCATGAAGTTAATTTAGTAACTTACAGAATTTAATAGAATAACAGAACACTTGAAAATGCCGCCATATATGACTGAAAAGTCAGGTGTTGTTTTATAATGTTTTTATTTTTAGAGGGTAGTGTGTGTGTGTGTGTGTGTGTGTGTGTGTGTGTTTATATTTGGTGGTAGCATAAAATGCAGTTTTTTTGTAGGGTATAATCAAACCGAAAGCCACTACCAGAGAGAGATAATAACCTGCATGAATGTTTTCTATTAAAAATTTAGCCTATAGACTTTACTTTTCTTATGCTGTGCTCTATGATCTTTCTCCATTCCTATCAAAGCCTGAAGAGACAAATGTTATTAGAGAATTATATTACAAAGGAGTCATTAGTTTCCTAATAAGTCTGTGACAGATCAAAAAAACATAAAATTAAGTTGTATTTCTTATAGTCATTTTAGGAGCTGAAGTCTCTTGCTTTGAATGAGCCACTTTGGTCACTCCTGTTATGCATTAGCCAGAGATCTGCAAAGGGGACCAAAACTCTCTAAATAGTATTTGGTAGAAATTCAGTAGATTAGAGCACGTTGCCACAATTTGATAAACTAGTTATTTGCTTTTCATTTATGAATAACAACATTGTTAGACCAAGAACTATTTTTCTGCCCCTTGAATAATTCCACTCTGCTACTTAAATCTACAGAAAAATCACTTCCCTTTTTCCTTTGAGGTTACTATTTAAGTATCGGAAGAACACGCAAGTAACCCTTTAACTTTTAGTCTACTCAAAAAGTGGTGTTGTGCAATCACATGCTGTAACTTAGGAAAGGAACAAATGTTTTCTTCCCCTCTGCTACACATTGGCTGTACACGTCACTCACACACATCTGTAGGCAGCTGTAATTCTCTGGTGGTTTTTTCTCAGTGCCAAGGGCCCTTGTCTCGGTCACTTTCCTCCTCACTGGTGGGACAAGTACTCTGAAGACAGCCAGGGGTGCACAGTGGTGAGCCAAATGCTTACTGGTCACTTGAAGGGCAAGCTGGCCGTCCTGGGGATGGAGAACCCAGTCCAGCCGTCCAGGAGTCCTGGACCAGCAGCCACAGGCCCAGTATCAGCAGAAGGACAGGTTTGACCTGAACAAGCTGTCACTGATGTCAGTGACATCACCTCAAAAGACAGTAATCTGCCCTGTTTTTATTAAGAGCAGCAGATGTTTGCTAAATGTTTCCAAGGGAAGAAAGGGTAAGCACATGCCTAATCCAACAGTAGCTTTCTGTGCAAGGCACAGGCACTTTATCTGTGGCAAAGGATATCTAAAAGGCTATCTGGGGGGGAAACAAAACACCTTATCTACTCCTAAATGTAGTCACAGTCAAATGGACAAAAAGGGAAAATGGTAACTGTTCTCTGACCTCTAGATTTAAAGTTCAAGGTGATCTTGGCGGAACCTCCAGATATGAAAGTTAATACTATATAAAACTGAGGGGGGGGGTTGTTTGGTTTTTTTTGTTTTTTGTCTCACGAAGTTGAATAAAATCTCAGGCAAAACAAGAAAATTAGGAGAGTGTATATTGGAAAGAAGAAAAAAAAGCTCTTGAGTTACCCAAGAGATTTTAAGTTGCCTTACGTTTTGGCCTTATGTACATTAGCAGAGTGTAGGGACTCATTTTAAACATTGTGTGTCTTTAGGGTTTAAAGAAAATTAGTTGTTTAGCTGGTTTACAGGAAACAGGCTACTCTGCATTATTCAGGTTTTTTTCTGATCCAGCCCAGAAATTAGGGAGTAGCCGTCCTCTGACCGGCACACGTTCCTTGAAGGAAAGGGCTTTATCCTCCATTTTATGTTTACTTTTATCTTTTGTTTTGTGAGAGTTTTTATATTTTTAAACTTAGCTGGAGGCTTAAATCTGGTGCGCTAGTTTCTTTTATTTAACTGATGCTATTTTAGGGTCATCACTGTAATACTGTCATATGTAAATATATGTATGTATAGTTTAACTATGTGCATGTAATGTCTTTGAGTGTAATGTATGAATAAATGTGACCAAAATATACTGTGAATGTTTAAAAATGTTTTATAGTAAGAGACACTGCCATTAATCCCTTTCAGAATACTCACCCTTGCCTTGAAGACACCCCTTTATTCTTGGCAGTGTGCTTTTTACTGTAATAAGGATTTTTATTTAAACAGTCACTGTATAATTCAGTCACTGTGTGTGTGTGTGTTTACTTTTTTTCCTTGTGCTGAGGGTGGAACCCAGGGGTCCACACATGCTCGAAAAGCACTCTGCCAGCAGCTAAGCCACCAGCCTCACATACTTCTGGATTACCATGTGACACAGGCTTCAGATGTGAGACAGTTAGAAAGTATTGCGGATGGATGGCAGCATGTTGGTGCCACAAAGAAACAGTAAATGCAGTATTGAAATTAATCAGTGTATATATAAGTAATTTTCTTCCTATAATGTTCACCATTCAGATTTCTCTGTTTCAACCAATAATTCTCAATTCTTCCACTATCAAAAACCATTCCATCTTCCTCTCCCCCCAGAAGCAACCCAAGGTGCTGTGCTGTTAGCTGCTATTTGAATTCTGATACTTGCCACTCCCCAAAAACAAGAGATCTTACCCCAGAAAGAATGACTGTCATAAGAAATCAACCAATAGCAAATGCTGGAAAGGCTGTGGGGAAAAAGGAATCCTTCTCCACTATTGGTGAGAGTGTAGACTGGTGCAACCACCATGGAAATCAGTGTGGAGATTCCTCAAAAATCTAAAATTAGGGATATCATTTGACCCAGCTTTTCTCCTTCTAGGTATCTTCCTGAAAGAATTAAAAGCATCATACCACAGTGACATATGCACACCTATGTTTATAACACCACAGTTTGTAGTAGCTAAATCTGGAGACAGCCCATACTCCCTTGAAAAGATGAATGGGCAAAGAAAATGTGATTTTTATATACAATGGAATACTACTCTGCCATAAATATGAATAAAATTGAGGCATTTTTAGGTAAATAGATGCACCTTTGAGAACATAATTTTGAGTGAAATAAATCAGATACATATGTTTAAATATCACATTGTTTCTCTTCTGTAAGAACTGCAAATGATAAATAAGGACCGAAATATGGAAGACAGATATTGGGAAGTAGGAAGAACATGTTCAGATGGAGAAAGGGAACAAGACAGGGTGAATGAGGAAGAGAAGGAAGGGAATAAAGATAAAAATAATGAGGGAATGGAAGGAAAACAGTAGAAACAGGTTTTTTTAAATGGAGAGGGTAAAAAGGATTGAAAATAAAGAGGAAAGTGCAGGGGAAAAGAACTAAGTTATAATTTTTTTTAATTTTATTTAAGGAGAAAAAAGAAAAAAAACAGAAAAAGGGTACAAGTTATACAGAATTTCAGAAAAAATAAACAGTAGGAAATCACTAATTACATATTGTCATCTTAGAAATAGTTGTTGAAGTTACAAAATTAAAGCATATAGAGGGGACTTTGGAACAGTGAGACTGCAAACAGTTTTGTTCAATGATCCAATAAAACTCATTAATATGGTTATCTATCTTATACACTTAAATATATATGCAGTTATATCTTTTTGGGAACTTTCTTTTCCTCTCTTTTGTACAATGACAATTACACATTTTGGGTTTTATTACTCCCACAGTTCTTATTACTTTTTTTGAAGAGAGTAAAACCAAATGTGACATAACAGGACAGAGTCAGTCAAATCAAAAAGATGGACATAATACATAATATAAAAACAAAATACAAGGTGATCAACAATGGTTACCATAATGCCTTTTGTTATCTTAAAAAGAATTGCCTATATCATCAGTTATAATAAAATGGAACAAAACAGTAAAGAATAAGATCAATAAAACCAAAACATTAGAGACATTAGAGGACTTCAAATGAAGATAATAGTCAACCAGAACGGGTGTCACAATGAATCTTACTGTCTTCATAGTTGTTGCCTATACTTTCAAAGTTGGTACTATCGAGCATAACAGAGTACAGGAAAATCAGTCAAAACAAGATGGTGAGAGCAATACAGAGTTTCAAATCAAGTTAATAGGAAATCAAAGTAGGTTACTATAATATATCCTGCTATTTTTTATTTATTTTTCCCTTAATTAAAAGGATAAAAATGAAAAAGTAGATAATAAAAAGGAGATTGAGATAAAAAAAAGAGGGCATAACAACAAAACAGCGCAGGTCAAAACATAGCCATTTAAGCAAAATAGTGTTTTACCACAAGATAATCTCGACATAATAGTAGTTACCATAGTGTCTCTTCCCTTAAAATCTTTGGGTATAACTTCGTATACTGTAGCATCAAACATATCAAGACAATGTAAAACCGTTCAAGAGAATGACAGTATTACAGGGTATTTAGAATCAACTAACAGAAAATGAACAATGGTTTCTGTATAATCTCCTTGTCTATAAAAGTGTTTGTTTATATTATCACATATAATAAAATCCAATAAGATACAACACGTTAAAACTGATGGAGACAGAAGAACAAAAGCTTGATGGGACTTCAAAACAAGAGGATGTTGGGCTGGGGATTTAGCTCAGCAGCATAAGCACCTGCCTTGTAAGCAGGCAGTCATGAGTTCGATCCCTGGTACCGGTAAAAATGAAAAAGACAAAAAAAAAAAACACAAGAGGATATTAAATCAGCACTACCTATTATGATGTCTTGTTTTCTCTAAAATGGCTGTTCCTACCACCCAACCTTTTCTGCCTCATTTCTGTTGAGCTCTTTTTCTGTCATTAGTTGTCAGTTTGTCCTCTTCATTTCGCTTTCTGCTCCATTCATTGTGGCTGCTCTACCACTGTTTCTGGAATCTTGGTATTTTTCTTTTTTAGAATATCCTGCAGCAATCTCTGTAGAGTTGAATTGGTGGTTGCAAATTCTCCTAGTTCCTCTTTATCCTGGAAGCACCTTGGTTTTCCATCAATTTCTAGGGACAGTTGTGCAAGATATATCAATCTTGGCTGGAAGTTATTATCTTTCAAAGCTTGAATTATTTCCCCCCATGCTCTTTGTGATTTGTTGGTTTGTGCCGAGAAGTCTGCTGTAATTCTGATGGGTGTTCCCTTGTAAGTGATCTGTTTCTTGTCTCTGATGGCTTTTAATATTCTGTTCTTATATTGGATTTCTGGAATTTTGATTATTATATGCCTGGGTGTAGCTCTGTTTGGATTGTAGGTGGCTGGGGTCCTGTATGCCTCACACATCTGAGTATCTTTACCTTTTGCTAAATTAGGGAAATTCTCCTGGATTATTTCTGTGAATAGCTTTTGTAGTTCATTTGTTTGAGTCCCTACTTCTTCTTTTATGTTCTTAATTCTTAAGTTATAGATTCTCTTATCATCTTCTAGTCTTTGTATTATTGCTGTTTGTTTTCTTGTTATTTTTAAGAAGTTTTTCATTTCATGCTCCCTTAGTTTATTTAGAAAGAAACTATCCTTAGTTTCTTTCAAGCTTTTATGCCAGCTTTCAATAGAGTTTTTAGTTTCCTGGTAATCTCTTTGAACCTGCTTCACGTATTCTGTGTTTTCTCTATTTTCTCCATCAAACAATTCTCCCCTTTTTTTCTGTTCTTCCATTCCACCATCTGTTTTTTCTTGGGTGGTGCTTAGCATTTCTCTAACTATTCTACTTATTTCTTGCTTTATTTCATTAAATACTTCATTTTTTAACTCATCTATGAGGCTCCGGAGATACCGCTTTATGTCTATTTGTGCCATGTCTGATATTGCATGTTTTCAGTCTTCATTCTCTTTTGCATTTACCTTTCCTGGATCAGTGTTCTCAGGATTGGGGACTGAGGACCCTTTCTTGTTGCTCCCTTTTCCCATACTTTTTGTTCCTTCCATACAAGTGTATGTAGGAGGCCCAGTTTTTTTTTTTTTTTTTTTTCTCTTTGTGTGTTACAGTTTGTTTGAATCCACCGGCTAGGTGTTCCCGCCCACTGCAGTGTACTAGGGAGACACAGACCTGAGCAGCCTCTGCTGGGCCTGCCCTTCCAGGTCAGTCTACTGAATGCTTCACTGCCTGGGTGCACCACCAGGTGCAGGGACCTGATTTGGACTAGCCTACTGGATCTTAGTTCGTGGCATCACCAGGCCAAGCGCCCCCCCCCACAACTCCCGCTTGAGAGGGAAATATGCAACTAAAGTCACTGCAGGGCCCTGTTCCAGCTAATCTGCTCGTTCCCAGAATGTCCTCTGTTGGAGCCTCCTAGTCTATGAAAGAGTCCCCATTTCTCTCACTCACCATTGGTCGATGTAGGGCTCCCTGCCAGTCCCGCTCTCAACGCCGTTTGGTTTGCGGATTCCAACTCTCAGAGCTTTCGCACGTCTCTCTCCCTGCCGTGCAGATTGGGACGCAGTATCGGCAGCCGGAAATTCAAATCGCAGCTTCCCATGGCGTGGGATCCAGCTTCCGCACTGAGATTTTATCTGTTCCTGTTATAGCATCAGGATTGCGTTTCCAGTTGGTTTCTCTCAGCTTAGTTCATTCCTGGTTCGGCAGGGTATATCTCCCCTTGTGTAGGACTCCTCACACGGCGCCGCTCCTGGATTCTAAACTGGTAATCTCAGAGAGCGTCCGTGGCTCCTGTTATTTGCCCGCCATATTCTCCCCTAAGTTATAATATTTACAAGTGCAAAGTAGTGAATGTGATCATTATGTATGACTAAAGTATACCGATAAAATTAGTATTTTAAAGCCTACTGCTGAGAAATGGAGGTGCTGCCTACCTCTGCAAAACACCACTTTGTGTTGCAGTGTGTGTGGACCTTTTATAAGAGTAAGGAAGAGAAGGGAGAAGAATAAAATGAGACAGGAGATAGCTCGGAGCACGCTTCGTCCCACTGGGTCTGTCCGCATCTTTCCTTCAGGTTCTTCTTCTCTAACTGGACCTCCTGGGCCAGCATCCAAGTATCAGCCCACTTGTCTGGGGAGAGGACAGAAAAGGGCGGAGAGTGAGGAAGTCTGGAGAAGAGTCTGTCTCTAGCAGAAAGCACTTTGGCGTTCAAATATCCATTTTCCATCATCAGTTACATTGCCACTGAGCTACTATGCAGCCCTTTTTATTTTTTGAAACTGGCTCTTCTTCTGGTTTTTTGTTTTGTTTTTTGTGGAACTCAGGACTGCACGCTTACAAGGCGGGTGCATATGCTGCTGAGCTAAATCCCCAGCCCAAAAACTGGCTCTTCTTATCCAGGTGGATCTCAAACTTGCGATCCTCCTGCTCCAGCCTCCCAAGTAGCTGTGATTACATTTTGTACCATTGTGAGGCATATTTTTGTCTAAAAAATAAATCATAATGTATAATTAAAAAATGGAAAAATTTTTATTTTCTCCTGGATTATCTGTGACATAATTTCCAGTGAAAGAATTTTTGTGGAAAGAATCATTCATTTATCTTGATGTCATTGCAACTAAAGTGCTGAAAAAAAGAAATAGCTGAATTGACAGAGGTTGAAAGAGGTGTGTGTCTCAGTGGTGGATGAAATTTTTGCACTGAGATGAAGGAAAAGGATTTGGAAAGATACAGAATTTCTCTACAACAGCAACTGACGTAACCTCTTGGTGTAGTTAGAAGAATGGATAACTGAAAAAATGAGTGAATTAAAAATTCAAAAACTATATATAAAGAACTTTGCTGATTATTCAGCTACATAGAGACTAGAAATCCCCTCTGCACAGTTGCATATATACCAAAGTAATATTCCCAAAACTTAAAAGAAACTGTAATGCCAACGAAAACACTAAATTCATAAAATTATATTTACAAGCTATTTTCTGACACAATATTGAGAGTCATTGTATAATCCTCAAGGATAACTGCCACATAACACTCTGGGTACAGGAAATGTGAAAAAGAAAATAATCTACCTGCTCTGTGGTCTTTGCTTATAATGTGTTATTATCTAAAAGGTGTTATAAATAATGCAACAAATCCTTTCTAGAATGTAAATATATGTTTGGTATAAAGAAAATTGAGTAAAACAGTACTGAGTAATACCATTGCTATATATTCCTTCTCATTGCCTTACTCTTATTTTGGGATTTATCCATTTTAAATATCCATGTTTCCCTGCAGTATCAGTTGTGCACAAACCATAGAAAGCTATTGTGTGCTGTAATAAAGTTTGGAACTCACAAATGTAATTACGTATACGAATCCTGTAAAATAAAAGGCATTCAGTACATACTGACCAATTGCAAGAATGGAATGACAGAGTGTGTGTGTGGGTGTGTGTGTGTGTGTGTGTGTGTGTGTGTGTGTGTGTGTGTGTGTTATACTGGGGACTAAACCCAGTGCCTTCACACATAGCTACATACTCAGCCCTTTATTTTTTAAGACAGAATCTCACTACGTTATCAAGTTCTCCAAGCTGGGTTTGGTTTTGTGATTGTCCTGCCTGAGCTTCTCAGCATTCTGGGGTTACAGATGTGCAACACCTTGAATTGCAAGTCTTGAGACAATTCTCTCCTGTAGTGAGATACAGTATTGTGATACAAGGAATTATTTCCTGTACACTGAGCCTAAAATGACAGAATGGTTTGAAAAACTAAAGCTGGATTCTCATCCTCGTAATTTCTCATCACTTCTGTTATAAATTCTTTGTGAATACAGTCTCAACTATCATCAGGAAAATACATTAAGAAGAAATATGCTGAATAATATGAATTACTTAGTGGTCTATTCATAGGTACTTATTTTTTAGCCTAGTTCAACCCTGAAGCAAATTGTAAATCCTTATTCTCTAAAAAGTTGATACATAGTTTGTCCATTGTTAATCTTTACTTTCTAGCCCAGTGAAAACAATAGAAGAGTCCGGTGGTGGGGGAAAGCAATTTGGGGCATGTTAAAGAGGAAATTGTTCCTAACAGTCTGTGTTTCATTTATTTATTTATTTATTTATTTATTTATTTATTTATTTAATTTTGGTCTTTTTCATTTTTATCGGTGCGAGGGATCGAACTCAGGACCACACACTTGCAAGGAAGGAACTTATGCCACTGAGCTAAATCCCCAGCCCCTGGTTCTTTTATTTTTAAACACTGGTAACTGTATAATTTAAAATGATGACTACAGTTTAACGAACACAAACCATTGTTTTGTGATGTTTTGTGTTTTGCCCTAGGCTTTACTATTTCTATACTTTTTAAAAATTTCATAATAATTTCAGAAACAGCATTTAAATAATGGTCACTTTCCTCAGCTTCCTAAAGTACTGCTTACATACTTTATTTAGTAGTTGAATCATAGCAAAAGAGTTATACTCCACAAGCCAGTGATTTAAACACACTGCCTAGTGTTCATTCCTGAGAGGTATTTAGGAACCAGGACTTGGGGGCTGTGCCCTCCTAATAATAACAGCTGACACCAACTAGTAAATACATTGTAGCAAGCATATGCTGAGCACTTCTTTTGCTGTCCTTATTTAGTAAGAGTAACTGTGGGACTTACTGTCAGATATGTAGACATACAGATAACATAAAGTTTAAGAAATTAAGATGTGTAAAAATTGTTATATGAGAGTTATTGATAGAGTAGTATCATAATCTTACATATATTGATGAATTAGAAAGAGGAAAAGAATTCCAGTAGTGGGAATACCATGGTATTACTACTCACCCACTCTCACCCACCCAGCCACGGTGCTGGGCCCCACCTCAGGCCCCTGCCCATGAGGCAAATTCTGCCACTGAGCATGGCCCCCAGCCTGGTATTCCACTCTTGTATTCCGTTTTTTGTTGATTTAGTAAAATTCTGTTCTCCTAATACATTCTGAAGAAAATTAACCTCAGAATCTTTCTGATACTTCTAGAATTCAAGACCAAAGAAGTTGTTTTTAACCATTCAATTGTAATTAAATTTGGTCATTTCTAAATAACCTGGCCATATCTAAAGTATGTGAACAGACTATTCAATGTATTATTTTGATGAATTATCTTTTTTCAGTAACTTTAAGACTTTCCCATATAAACAGAACTAAGCTTTTTAGCAAGCCAGCCTTGGTGATGCACACCTGTAGTGCCAGCCCTCGGGAGGCTGAGGTGGGAGGATCACTTGAGTTCAAGACCAGCCTGGGCTACAAAGCAACCTCAAGACCAGCCTGAACTGCATAGCAAGACCCTGTCTCAAAGACAAAAAAAAAAATCATTTTAGTAATACACAATACTGATGATTTTATTGGACACAACAAACAGAAAAACACAATGTGTGGTCACAATTTAGAAAATACAATAGTAATTCATAAGCCGAGCAATCAGAACCACAGACTGTTCCCTGCCAAATAGGAGGCTATTGTTATCTTTTCTGTTCAACTTGATAGTAAGGGACATTTATCCTGTAATTGACATTTTATCATTTCTTTAGCAATGATCTGAATGATAGATGAAATGAGCTAGCTACTTTTTATCAGGCAAATTCTCTTTCATCTACATAGACATGATTTAGTAAACTCAAGTGGTAGAAGAAAAGACAGTAGTGGTCTCAACAACTTGAGATACCTTCCTTTTCATATGTGACCACTTTGATTTCTTTAATCAATATTTTTAATTTTTATTGCAGAGTCTTCTAATCTCCTTGATTAAATTGGTTCCTAGAATTTTTATTGGTTTGTTTTGGGGGTTGTTTTCTTGATTTCTTCTTCAGTCTGTCCTTATTGAAACAGAGCAACATGGCTGATTTTTGGATGTTGATCTACTACTGTACTGAATTTGCTTATTGATTCTGCAGTTTTGAAGAGCGTGCTCACACAAGCACACAACATATAGATAGATAGATAGATAGATAGATAGATAGATAGATAGATAGATTGATTGATTCATATCTACCAAGAGCAATAGTTCTACTTTCTTCTTTCTAATTTGGACATCTTTTGTTTTCACTTTCTTTATTGTTCTGCATATAATTTACCATGCAAGCTGGGTATGATGGCACACACCTGTAATCCTAGCACTGGGGAAGCTGAGGTAGTAGGAGGATTGCTGCAAGTTCAAGACCAGCCTGGCCTACATAGTAAGTTTGAGGCCAACTTAAACTGTATAATGAGACTCTGTGTCAAAACAACAACAACAGTCCCATTCAGTGTTGAATAGAGTTAAAAGTGGACACCCTTTGTTCTCAGACAAGGTTTTAATTGTATCAGTTTCCTTCCATACTTGATTTGTTAACAAGTTTTTTCTTTTTTTATTGGTACTTATTTTCAGGGATTGAACTCTCGACTGTGTGCTTGCAAGGCAGGCACTTATGCCGCTGAGCTAAATCCCCAGCCCTGACAATTTTTTTTTAAATCAGTGCCGGGGACCGAACTCACCGTACACTTGCAAGGCAGGTGCTTATGCCACTGAGCTAAATCCCCAGCTCTGATTTGTTGAGAATTTTTAATCAAAAAAAGGTGCTATGGTTTGTATCTGAACCTCCCTCCAAAGACTCATGCGATCATGGGGTGCAGGCTTTGCAGAGCTGCATGAATCTAGTGTTTGTGATCGGTTCATTGTGTAGTGCTGGAATTGGAAGTGTTAAGTGCTGCACTGCTCTAGGATGTGTAGGCTACATACAGTGTAAGAGAGAAAAAGAGGCTTGCTCCTCCTATTTTGCTCTTGTTGCTTTTTCTGTCTTCCACCACCATGAACAGTTGCCCTTTACCATGCCACCTTGCTTTGGAGCCAACTGATTATGAACTGAAACCATCACAGACTATGAACGAAATAAACATTTCCCTCTTTAACTTTAGGTGTCAGGTACTTTGTCTTAGCAACAAGAGAAAAGTAACGTACAAAATTTGGTAACAGAGAAGTGGGGTCTTTGCTGCAAGTACTTGACCATGAAGTTCAAAACCCTTTGGGAATGTCTTGTGAGAAGAGTTTGGGAAGCTTCAGAGATGTTCCCTGAAACAGTAAGCTGGAATGCCTTAGGCTGTTCTGTACAAGAGACTCTAGTCAGGAGCTTAGAAGACCAGAAAAATCAGTAAAGATCAGGATCAGAAAATTTCTGCCATGAAGAAAGACTACATTGGCTGCTGGACTCCAGACGATGTGTATTATGGATTGGCAGAAAGTTTGTGTTTTGCTCGTGTCCAGAGATTTTGCGTGAGACTAAGATTAAGGGTGGCAGACTAATCAATCTGGCAGAAGAAATTTCAAGGCAGTCAAATATTGAGGGAGTGACATGGCTATTGTTGGGAGCGTTTAACCAGATCTGTGTTGAGGATCAAGAGCAAAGGGCCTAGCAGGATGATTTAAAATCTGAATTTGGCCGTAAAGGAAAATCCAGTAAATCTCTGAACTCCAAAGGTAGACCTGAGGAAATCTCAATTGTTGAGAAGGAACAAGAGAATAGAAAAGATAGCCTGAGGGCATCACAAAAAAGAAGCAGGACTCTGCTCTTTGCACCCCCAAAACTGCAGAAGGGAAAGACTGCCGTAAGCAGAAAGCCAAAAAGTACCATGTTCCAAAATGGCTGCAGGATAGTTGTTCTTTAGAATTGGATTCAGAGTGCCTACTGATCCAGACATTTGAGCCCTAGAGCCAAGAGAGAGGAAAGCCTGGTACTACTCCAGCTGACAGCAGACCTTGGCATCAGGCACATGATGCTGATTTTAGGCACATACAGAATGCAAGTTGTAAGGTTAAAAAGGCTTCCACCCTGATTTCAGAAGCCTTAAGGCCAGGCAGTGTTCCGCTGAGAGAACAGTGTATAAAGTTGTGAGTGTGAAGCCAAAGGTGCAGTGAAGACCCTAGAAGTTTGCAGAAGCCAAGAACGTGGATCATTTAAGGAAACCCACAAGGAGAGAGCAGAGCCAGCCCAAGAGAGGAGCCATGAGAACCTCAACCACTAGCAGTGCCTTAGGGGTGAAGCCACCCATGCCTTTTGGAGCTCACATCTTGCCACCAATTGCCTGGAATGCAACACGTGGAATTACAGGACTTAATGTTTGTCAGGGTGGATTTTAAACCTGCTTTGGCCCCATTCCTTTGTATTCTGTTTGTAACTTTTGGAATGGAAATACTTATCTTATGCCATTGAATGTTGGAAGTGTTTAGCTTTGCTTTCGTTTGTACAGGGACTCACAGCTAAGAGCTTGCCTTAGATCTCAGAGGAGACTTGTGACTTGGACTTTTCAGCAGTGCTGAAACTGTTAATTAAGACTCTTACAGCTCTTTGCAGACCTGATGGGGGGTGGGCTTTGCAGAAGTAGCTAAATCTAGTGTTTGTGATTAGTGCATTGTCTAGCATTGGGACTGGGGGTGTGAGTGCTATACCCATCCTAGGATGGGGAGACTGCATGTAATATAAGCGAGGGAAAGGCTTGCTCCTCTCTTTTGCTCTTGTCATTTTTCCTGCCTTTTGCCACCATGAACTGTTGCCATCTGCTATGCAACTCTGCTTTGGAACCAGCTGATTATGGACTAAAATCTTTACAAACTCTTGAGTAAATAAACCTTTGCCTCCTTAATTTTGAGTGTCATGTATTTTGTTTCAGCAATGAGAGAAAAGTAACTAAGGTATGAAATAATGAATTTTATCAAATGCTCATGGGATTTTGTTCGTTTTTGTTGGTCTTCAGTCTCTTGATATGATTACCATGGTTACTGATTTGTATATGTTGAATAATCCTTGCCTACTTGATCATGGTATATAATCTTTCTATGGTTCTCTGGATTCAGTTTGCTAATAGTTTGTTGAGAATGTCTGTATCTATAGTCAACAGAAAATTTATAATTTTATTTTTGTGCTGTGTCCTTGTCTGGTTTTGGCATCAAAACAGTGCTGTTCTCACACAGTAAGATTGAAAGAATTTCCTCTCTTTCAAATATTTGGAATAGTTTGAGAAGAGTTGTCATTTCTTCTTTTTAAAAAGTTTGGTACAATTAAGTTGGGGCTTTTCTTTTATGGGAGATTTTTCAGTACTGTTTCAATTTCATTATTCTTTATTGGTCCTTTGAGATATTCTGTTTTTCACAGTGTAATCTTAGGAGGCTATATGTATCCCAGAGCTAATTCATTCATTGTAGGTTGTGATGTGTTTAATATTGATTGTCTATGTGATTGAATTGAGAAATTCTGAAAACATTAATAGCCCACCCTTCTGAGTGTGTTTCCAGAGACAACTGCATTATGAAGGCTCTAAAAAGTGAGCATCAGTTACCATTAAGAATGGTCAGTGTATGGGCTGGGAGGTGAATGAATTTCACTATCAAACCAGAAACAGTGAATTATGTAGGCAGTTCAACCAAATTAATGATAACAACTTGGAAAATGTCTGTACAGCTAAAAGCTTCCCTTGTGGGCTTTGAGACTATGCCATCTGTGGTCTTAAGTTTGAAATGTGTTCCATGGCCTGTGCGTACTAGTGGACAGCACTGCATGGCCATAGAGAAGATGCAGAGAGAGAAAAGAAAGAGAAAAATGTAAAATTCTCACAGGGACCTTTAACTATAACATGGACATGTCATAAGACATAAACTGATACTGTGTTCCTTTTGGTTTTTAGGGTAGTGGCTGAAAGCTTGATGTTGGTTTGATGTTGTCATTTACACTGTAGATCAGAGCTATTCTATAACATGTATCACCCCTGTATCTGAAAAATTTTGTAACTGTTAAAATGCAATGAATAAAATGATAGAAGCAGAATGTAAATAAGAGGATGGGACTGCCAGTTTTGGTCCATGTGTAAGGGCCTAGGAAGTTGCCATTCTAACCTTACAATAAGTAAAAACTAAACAGAATGAAAAATGAGCTACTCTGATCTATAAGCAAAGAAGTAACTGAGCAAATTACTGCCCTTGTGATGTGATTAATATTGATTGTGGATACTAGTGGGCGAATACAGAGGCTCACAACTCAGAGATGCATGCTCTGAAGCTGCCACAGAAAGCAGTGCTGGAGTGGTAAGACCTGAAATGTAAGAGAAGAATTGCTAGATCCTCAAACAGGAAGAATAGATACTTGCCGTGACTGGT